>NC_053490.1:418842921-419508755 GCF_905171775.1 Rana temporaria
TGCAAACTCCCCCCAGCGGCGGCCGCGGTACTGCATCCTAAGATCCGACAAAACAATTACACCTGTCGGATCTTATGGATATCTATGCGTAACTGATTCTATGAATCAGTCGCATAGATAGAAACAGAGATACGACGGCGTATCAGGAGATACGCCATTGTATCTCTTTGGTGAATCTGGCCCTTAGAGTCCTCCATGAATCTACTAACATTAAAGGCCTCAGCAACAATTTCATAATTTTCAGAATTTTATACGCGATCCAGGTTTTTCCCAAAGAAGTGTCTTGGAGGGGGTTGAGAGTAACATTAAAGTCCCCTCCCAATATCAGGAAACCTGTGGCAAACCATTTTAATTAATTAACAATACGCTGACAACATGAAATAAGGGCTGAATTAGGAAAATATATATTTTCAAATGCTTTCCAAGTCTATTAATCTGTTAGTCACAGAAAAGGCCATCTACTTGCTTAGCAATATGGATGCTCCTTTTGTTTTGGTGAGAGGATTAGTGGCTTAGAAATCCTTTATAAAATAATCATTGAATAACTTTGGTATACTATTTGTCCTAAAGTGTGTTTCTCCTTTTTTAAATTTGACCTTTTGGAGTTCCTTTGGCTAAGATAATCTCTTCTCGGGTAAATTCAAACACTTAAAGGGGTTGTAAATCTAGCGCTACCCCCACAGGAGCCGCTGGTTGTTTTGGGATCGGCGTATTGAGTTACCTCTTACCGTTGTCTAGGGGTGAAATGGTTGAGTAGATGAGTAAGCGAATGTCCAGACATCAAATAAAGCTTTTCTGAATGCTTTATTTTCGGCCCAACATGACCAACATCAACATGAGGTAGAGAGAAAAGGTTGATGAAGCAAGAGAGAACTTTGCAGTATCAGGCCTGGATATGAGAAAGAGCAATCCTGCTCTCAGTAGTACAGTAGTAGTAGATACAGTTCGTCGCCACCCCAGCCAGAGTGGGCGAAGTGCCCCCGGACAGACTCCTGCCACGAGCCTGGCAGCCGAAGTGTCACTTTAGATTGCTGGGAGGAACAGGCCTCTGCCACAGGCCTGGCTCTAGGGACCTCTGCCACAGGTCAAATACTTGAATGAGCTAAACGGATTAAGCGAATCCTCCCAGTAGATTTAATTAGGGTCACCGGGTGACAGTTGAAGTGTACCTGTCAATGTCCCGGTCACCAGATCCCAGATGGTTCGTTCAAGCCCTATTGGACAATCTGCCTCCGGGTTCTCCTCAAGCCGACCCCCCACTGAACGGCATACAGCCTGGGATCTCCTCAGTAGAAGGGGGACCCAGTAAGTCACTGGGGCCCCTTGACAGCATCAGTCACTCCAGGCCAGGAGGGCCCAGAGTACAGAACTCCACGTAGCGTGTGACCCCAGGCCCGGTAGGCCATAATGGTGGGGCCCGCGATGTGCGCACACCCTAAAGGTGGGTGCCGCACCTGGAACCAGGAACCCGCGAAGAGCCAAGAAAAATGGCGTCTGCCTCAGATATACTCTCCCCCAGCATGCTCCGCAAGGGAAAACTCCTCTAATTGGCTGCTGGGGAAAAGCGGCTCTGCCAGAACCCCTCTAGCGCCAACTGCCGCCCAGGGATGGGATCGCATCCCTGGAGCGCAGACTGACCTACAGGACAGTTCAGGAACAACAGCAGCCTCAAAATTTAACAAATTATGAATGGGAGTAAAAATAACTCCCCCATTCCCCACTAACTTTAGCGAAGTGCCCATACTGAAAGTAAGGGGGCGCTACAAAAAGGAATTTTTTTTCCCTAAATAGCTTCCTTTATCTTAGTGTAGTCCTCCTTCACTTACCTCATACTTCGATTTTGCTTTTAAATGTCCGTATTTCTTCTAAGAAATGCTCACTTCCTGTTCTTCTGTCTGTAACTCAACACCGTAATGCGAGGCTTTCTCCCTGGTGTATGAAAGCCTCTTGAGGGGGCGAGCAGGAGTGTCAGGATGCCCACTAACACACAGCTCCTTTCTCTATCTGCAAAGTAAAGAGTGTCCTGACTTGCCTGCTCGCCCCCTCCCCCCTCAAAAGGCTTTCTCCACACCAGGTGGTATTTATTCACTGCTGTTTTCTTATATATATATATATATATATATATATATATATATATATATATATATATATATATATATATATATATATATATATATATTGCAGAAGAATCAAAAAGATTTTTGAAAAAGATAAAAAATTCTTGTTTTTTGTTATAAAATTTTGAAAATAAATGATCTTTATTCATAAATTTAGGCCAACATGTATACTGCTACATTTCTTTAGTGAAAATATCCCAAATCAGTGTATATTATTTAGCCTGTAGGAAAAGTATGGTATATATCTTATTTCTTGAGATCTGAAAATGGCAGGACAATACAAATATCCCCCAAATGACCCCTTTTGGGAAAGTAGGAAGTCCAAGGTATTTAGCAAGAGACATGGCGAGTTTTTGAAGCTGTAATTTTTTGCCCCAATTTTTTGGAAAATTAACAAATTAAAAAAAAGTATTTTTAATTTTTTACATACTGTCACCAGTGCAGTACAGAGTCATCATATAATTGGTTTGGCAGTGATCAGAGACACTGACTAGTGACAGTATGTAAAAAAAAATAACAATATTAATAGTTAAATAATAAATAAATATAATTTTTCTTTTATTAATTTTTTTCTTTTTTTATATATTTTTTTTACATACAGTGAAAAGAGCAATATAATGACCAATCACAGAGCTCATCACTATAGTACACGGTGAAAGGCATCAATCAATGCCTTTCATCGTGTACAACTGTCATGTGATCTGCTGTAATTTTCCACAGTGATGACATGGTACTGGCAGCGGGCCCGTATAGTGATCTGTTATGGGCCATGTCCGGTGGACATGGCGAGTGACAGATTGTGCCAGAGCATGGCCGTGGGGAGCACACAAGGAACAATTTTGTTATATGACATCCTCCCTGAACAACAGTTCTCATGCCTGGCTGTCATTTTATAAGGTGAAGGTGTTAAAGAATATAATTATTAAGTCCCAAGTGGTCTAATATTTTATGGAATAGATTGATTAGTAAGGCACTAGGGAGGTACTGATATGAATAATGAGGTATCACAAAATGAAACTAGTGGATATATGAATTGAACACTCTGGAGCCAAAAGGGTAAACATTGATATAAATTTAAACAGTTTTATTTGTAATTGTTAGATATATTTTTATAGTTTTTAATTATGTTTTCACTTTTATGAATGGATATTTATTGTAGCTGATATTTATATATTTTTTGCTAGGTCTATATACAGTATATGAATTGATATGTATTTATTTATTTATTGGGGTGACTATGATAAAATATAAATTGACACGTATGTATTTATTGGAGTCGCTATGATAAAAATAGATCTATGGTATAAGGCATCATAATGGTGATAAGTAATATAGAACCGGGTACATTTTATTGCTATATGGTGATCTAATGTGTGAAATGAAGCATACATATGGTGGATATGCAGTCCAGGTGATAAGAGTACTGCTAGTCCAGCTGACAGTTAGTATAGCACCGCAAGCATTAAGGCAGGAAAGAGTTAAGTGGTGTATATTCGGCAGTCGGTTGAATAGTGTCCATATTGCTCCAATGAAGATGTCAAGTGACAAAATGTGTCAGAGTGGAGCTACAGGAAGTGACATCATCCAGCACATGGACTGCACTTGAACAGAACCAGCTGGTTGCCAGAAACCACATACAGTCCCTGACAAAAGTCTTGTCGCTTGTGTACAAATTGACCTGAAGTGCCACTAAAATATATTTCTAATCAAGATTTTGTTACAAGAAATGGGTCATTTTAATCCCAACAGCTTTTGTAATAATGTTTCAGTGTAAAACTAAACTGACAAAAAGTATTCTAATATTCACAGCTTGGTAAAGCCCATTGAGTCAATTTTTGCCAAGACATAAGTGTTGTCGCCTTGTTATATGAGCTTCACCTGTGACAAATAATGGATCAATTAGGTCTCAGGTGTGTATAAAAAGAACACCAGTACACTAGACTTTCTCAACTGCAACTAGGCCTCTGCAAACATGCCTAAGATTCACCCGGAGACTAAAGTGTTGATTATCATGAAGCTGAAGACCAGATCCACTGCTGATGTGGCAGACACCTTCAATGTGTCTCAGCGTCAAGTTGAGAGGATAGAAAGAAGATTTGAAGAGACTGGAGATGTTTTGGACAAGGCCAGGTCAGGCCGACCCCGCAAGACAACTGCTCGAGAGGACCGTTTCTTGGCTCGAAAATCCAAGGCCAGCCCATTTTCCACTGCAGCAGAGCTCCACGAGACCTGGTCACCTGAAGTCCCTGTGTCAACCAGAACAGTTTGTCAGATTTGTCAGTCTCGAAATGGCCTCCATGATCGAATCAGTGCCCATAAGCCAGCGCTAAACAAAAGGCAATTGAAAAACCGTGTGGCATTTGCCAAGGGCCACAGCCTGCAGAAAGGATGGACTCTAGAAAAGTGGCAGAAGGTGGATTTTTCAGATGAATCTTCTGTTGAATTACACCACAGTCACCGCAAATTTTGCAGGAGACCTACTGGAACCCGCATGGAGCCGAGATTTACCCAAAAAACAGTGAAGTTTGGTTTAGGCAAAAAATTTGGTCTGGGGTTACATCCAGTATGGGGGTGTGCGAGGGATCTGCAGGGTGGAAGGCAACATCAATAGTCTAAAATACCAAGAAATCTATGGCTACCTCTTATATTCCCTATCATAAAAAAGGCCAAATTTTGCAGCAGGATGGTGCTCCATCGCATACTTCCATCTCCACATTAAAGTTCCTTAAGGCGAAGAAGATCAAGATGCTCTAGGATTGGCCAGCCCAGTCACCAGCCATGAACATCATTGAGCATATGTGGCGTAGGATGAAAGAGGAAGCATGGAAGATGAAACCAAAGAATATTGATGAACTCTGGGAGGCATGCAAGATTTTTCTTTGCTATTCCTGATGACTTCATCAATAAATTGTATGAATCCTTGCCAAACCGCATGGATGCTGTCCTTCAAGCTCATGGAAGTCATACAAGATATTAAATTTGGATCTCACAGCACCACTACTTAATTTGCTGACATATTTTTGGATTTTCAGTAAAGTTGTTCAATTTATGTATAGGCGACAAAACTTTTGTCTTGCCAAAATTTGACCTTTCTGTCTTGATTAAATGATAAATATTTTTTCAGTGAAACTAATTTATTTCAGTGCATTAAACATCATTTGGGAGGGCTTTAGCTTTTCATATGAGCTATTTCTAACACCAATTGAATAATTAAAAGTCAGGTTAATAGCAGGAGTTTCTACAAAATAGAAAAGAGACAAGACTTTTGTCAGCGACTGTAGAGTTAAGCGTTCTTACCAGGGGTGCTGATGGACAGAACAGACTGTATATACTGTATGTGAGTGAATTTTAATTATTTTAAAATTAAAAAAAGCATTTGTGATGGAAACCCCTTGTGTAAATAAAGTACAATTTGACCCATGGTAAATATTGGATCAAAACTTCTGATGATTTGTATGAGAGCTTGATTCACAAATTGGTGATTGGATGGCACAATTTGAAGAGGATCACTGAAGGTTGTGAAACACAATTTGTAAGAGGGACACTAGCAATGGACTACTGTTTTTGTGGCACTGAGCACTGTAAATAGAACTGAGAGGAAACACTTGTAGTGTCATTATTAATTTCTGGAGCACTAGTCACTTTGTTAACTTATTGGATACACTTGTGTTTTGCATTGTGCACTTGGATGTTTTTATCACTATTGTGTTATGTATTGATCACAATTTATTTATGAATTTATTAGAAACACAAAAGCTGCTTGACAAAGGTGTGCGCTGTGTGTTTGTTTTCCCATCGAACCACAGCACATGCACGGAAACGCGTCGCAAAATCGCTGTCTCCGGTGATGACGTCATCTCCCCCATTGCAACCATAGAATCCGATCCGTGCGCTCCGGCATTTGTTAGCACATCTGTGCACCTTCTCTCCACACCAGTGCAAGGACCAAGCAAGTTAGATCTGCTTCACAGCCCTACACCAGCGCTGGGACAGAGACCGAAGGAACCCCCATTTGGCTGCGCTCAGACGAATCACCAGGACACCACACATATGCCTGAATCTCCAATATGACATGTGAGTGCTTTTATTACACATTTTAGTAAAAGTTTTGCAGTTTACTAAGCGGCGCCTGCTTTTTCTCTTGTTTCTTTAGTTCTACTTTAACCACTTCAGCCTCGAACCATTTGGCTGCCCAAAGACCAGAGCACTTTTTGCGATTCGGCACTGTATGAATTTAACTGACAATTGCGTGGTCGTGCGACGTGGCACCCAAACAAAATTTACCTCCTTTTTTCCCACAAATAGAGCTTTATTTTGGTGGTATTTGATCACCTCTGCATTTTTTTTGCGCTATAAATAAAAATACAGCGACAATTTTGAATAAAAAAAAACAATATTTTTTACTTTATGCTATTATAAATATTCCCCAAAAATATATAAAAAAGCAACTTTTTTCCTCAGTTTAGGCCGATACATATTCTTCTACATATTTTTGGTAAAAAATATCGCAATAAATGTTTATTAATAGGTTTGCACAAAAGTTATAGCGTCTACAAAATATTTTTATTATTTTTTTTTTATTAGTAATGGCGGCGATCAGCGATTTTTATTGTGACTGCGACATTATGGCAGACACATCGGACACTTTTGGCGCTATTTTGGGACCATTCACATTTATACAGTGATCAGTGCTATAAAAATGCACTGATTACTGTGTAAATGGGACTGGCAGTGAAGGGGTTAACCCCTAGGGGGCTAGGAAGGGGTTAAGTGTGTCCTAGGGAGTAATTCTAACTGTTAGGGGGCGTGGCTTACTGTGACACATCACTGATAGCTGCTCCCGATAAGAGGGAGCATACGATCAGTGTCAGTGTCACTAGGCAGAACGGGAAGATGCTTGATTACACAGGCATCCCCCGTTCTGCAGCTCCATGACACACAATCACGGGACACCGGCGGACATCGAGTCCGCGACTCCTGTGGGCGTGATCACTGAGCTTGTGGCAGTGGCACGCGTGCACGCTCACACGGCGGCAAATTCAAACTGACGTATATTTACGTCGATTTGCCTGTCCGTGCCATTCTGCCGACGTAAATCTACAGGAGCCGGTCCTTAAATGGTTAAAGCCTAATTTCAGCCAAATCTATTTAAAAAAACTTTACTGTACATTTGAAAATACTGGGGAGATTTCCCAGTAAGAATGTAGTAAGAAATCTCTCCAGCTGGCTTACAGTAAGCAACTAAACTCTTCACAAGTCTATTCAAAATGAAAAAAATGGGTACTAGCTGGAGCTGAGCTTCAACCTTTTCCTACTGTTAATCTGTATATAAATGTTCCCCAGCATGATGCCCTGTACTCAGAATACATATATAAATCTTCCTTCTTTGAGAGCTACCAGCTGAACATTTGTACTGCTGTTGGCTTTCAAAAGGCACTGCCACTGGCAGGTTGAGTCCCCACTGATGATCAGAGGCAAGAGTTGTTGCTGATCATGTGATCACTATGTCAGATATGACATAGTTAACACGTGTATTCCAGAGGCTCCGTTAACAAAAGCCACCCTAGCAGCTATGGTATCTACAGTACCATCTGTTTAATGCTGTAATTGTCAAATACAAGCAAACAAAATATAGAAAAACTATTTACAAATATGTATATTTTATTTGCAATAAAAGTCTTTGCTAGCCATAAATTATCTTTAAACTATTTAGGCAGGCAAAATTGAGTCTTAGGCCTCGTACACACGAGGGGACATGTCCGATGAAAACGGTCCGCGGACCGTATTCATCGGACATGTCCGTTCGGAGATTTCGGTCTGATGGTTGTACACACCATCAAACAGAAATCCGCGCGGACAGGATACGCGGTGACGTGGCCGCGCCGTGCGCGACCCTGGAAGGTCAATGCTTCCACGCATGCGTCAAAACCACTTTGACGCATGCGAGGGCTTTCGGCGGAACGGACATGTCCGGTGAGTCGTACAGACGACCGAACATGTCCGACGGACAGGCTTCCAGCGGACATGTTTCTTAGCATGCTAAGAAACATTTGTCCGCTGGAAACGTGTCCGATCCGCCGGAAAATTGTCCGGTCGGCCGTACACACGACCGAACATGTCCGCGGAAACTGGTCCGCCGGACCAGTTTCAGCAGACATGTTCGGTCGTGTGTACGAGGCCTTAGGGTTAAAGTCAACTAAACCAATGCATATTGACACTGCAAAATTTGGCCTTAGCTTAAAATCTTTAAAGACTTATGGCCACAAAAAAGGTTAAAAATCACATCAGAACGTCTCCAGACTGGTCACAAAATCTAGGTAAATATGCAGTTGAAGAGAGGTAGACTGGTAAGATCAGCTCAGTAAGCATCAAGAGTGACGGGCAAGAGGAAGGGCAAATAAAGTAAGGGAACTTCCAGAAATCTCTGTACAAAAATTTATTTCCCCTTTTTTGCATATAGTTTGCTTTGTTTTGTCTCGACTATACTGGAGAAAGTAAATGGTCAGGAACTTTCTTAAAGCTTTTTTTCCCCTATATCATTTTTTTTAAAGCATAACTGCGGGTAATTTAAAATTCCAATGATTTACACTAAAAAGTGTCACCCAGAAATGTAATTCCCAAGTGTGGATTTTTAACATCCTCTTGTTGAAATCTGAAAGCATAAAATGATTTTATATCTAAAAACAAAGCTATATGCATCTGATATGAACCGTGATAGATTCAATCAAGTCACCCATTTACATTAACATTTTTATGACCTAATATGAAAATGTGCACATTTTACAGAACAATAACCATCACAGTTCTTTTACTTTGCTTGAGATGTGTTTGCAATGTTATTCTTTTTTTCCTGAAACAATCTCAACATTTGATTACTTTTTCTGATATTCAGATAAGATTGATTATGTTATGAGAAGCATATTGTCCTATGAATACAATTGTGCTATGTATTTTTACAGCAAGGCAGTCATGATATAACAGTTGTCACTTTGCTGTAACATTCCTGAAGATGAACATAATTTCCTTGTATGCATGAGTAGTTTATCCCTCCTGAAAAGATGTGGCTTTTTGTGCTGTGCTAATATGAGAATAATTATATTTTAGACACTACAGAAAATAATTGCAAAAAGTTGGCAAATATCCAGATCTGCATAATGATCTAAATCACTTATTTGCATTTTTTCATAAGATAAAAAACATAAAATTCTATAAAATGTTCTGTTGTTGTTGTTATGGATCAAATGTTATGTGTTCTTTATCATAAAGGGTCATATAACCCATTTGGATGAAAAATTAAGTCATACAAATGCTACCTTATTTCCCAAATACTCAGCAACCAAGCTCATGGATGTCCCGCTGAGGGATCATATCGCCCCTGTCCTCCGCACCTTGCACTGGCTTCTGGTCCACTATTGCACCTTATTTAAGGCTGGATGTATTATGTTTAAGATTATGAGAGACCTGGCCCAAGCTATCGCTGCTCTCGTATTCATAAACAAGCTTTTGTTAGATCACTCCGGTAGCGGCAGAAATCTCCTTTGCATCTCAGTGCCCAAGAAGATCCGGCGTGTTGGCTGGCCCTTCTCCCACCAGGGTGTCGTTCTATGGAATAGCCTCCCTGTCGAGCTCCAGGAGGCCCCTACTATTCCGGTCTTCTGTGGGTTACTGAAGACTTGGCTTTTCACACATGCCTTCCCTGCATAGCCTCTCTCTTCCACCCTTTCTACTGCTCTGTGCTGCTTTTGGTTCCTGGGTCCTCTTTTCCCAGGAACTCTGCTAAGCACGTTGGGACCCTTCGGGGTAAGATCGCGCTATATTAAGATACCTCTCAACTCAACTCAACTCAACTAATTTATTAAAATAAGAACTATAAATATAGAAACAGGTCTGTAGGCAATAGTGCATCTTAATCATAAACTAAATCAAAACCTCAACAAGAAAACATTTAGTTGGCTAAAATCCAAAATCATATGTATCATAAACAAGTGCCATTTTTTTATTTCACCTTAAAAACAGCATTTTTTAAATACATTTTAAATTGTTTGTTGCATCTTTGTGCTGGTGATGCTGATGCTTACTCCTCTCCTATTTCAGCTTCTTTGTGTCTGCATACTTACTGCACATCACTCATCTGGACTGTTCTCCTGAAAATGACAACCATATTACATGCCTGTGTACCCAATGTCACTGCTTGTAGGTCCAACCAGGGCTCCTGTGACAGGGTGATAACAAAGAAGCACAACTGGGAGATGGATACTACCTTATAAAAGAAATTGTGTGAACAACGACCTCCATAGCAGGATGACCAGGTACTATTTTAACAAAACCTGCAGACGTAGGGCTCTTGCACACGGAGCCTGGGCCCATGCCATGTAAATTCAAAACAGAGTGTATGGGCATATGCCAAATTCAAAATGTTCTATTTTTTATGCTGTACACAATATTTGTGTTTGCAATAGCACTGATGCATACTTGAGTACAGCAGCGTACAGTCACATGTTACTATGGGAGGCTGTACGCAGCACTTGGGCTTCTCAAGCATTGAAAACATGGAAACCTGTCTTGCACAGGCTCAGCTACCCATGCGCAAAAATTCTCAAAGTGATTGAAAACACATTTCAAAAGCACATAACCATGCTGAAGCATATATATGAAATGTACTGGATGTACTTTAAATGAAATCTAGGCTGAGAAAAAAAAATATGTCTGTCAATGCTATCCTCTCCTTCCAAGTTGCCTGACAAGCATGCGGATTTCTTGCATAACTGTTCTATGTCAGAGGTTCAGAATGTATTAAATTCAATGAATCAGACTCGCTGCAAATCAAATAGCATTTTCATGAGGAGGCCAGCAATTATAGCCCCTGGGGCTTAGTAAATGAACTCACAACCACAAAAGGATAACTGGAAACAGTTTCTATATGTGGCCAAAAAAGTGGAGAAATACAGAACTAAATGTTGATCTGTCACAAGATGGTACACAATGGGGCCCTGTACACACGAGAGGATCCATCCGCTGAAAAATCTCAGCGGATCGGTTTCAGCGGATAGATCCCCTGGTGTGTACGTTCCAGCGGATATTTATCCGCGGATATTTCCGATTTCCAGCAGATAAAAATTTGTAGACATGCTTACAAATCTATCCGCTGGAATCGGCTCCAGCGGATCGATCCGGTGGTCTGTACAGACTCATCGGATCGATCCGTCCGAACCCGTCCCTCGCATGCGTCGTAATGATTCGACGCATGCGTGGAATTGCTTATATGACAGCGTCGCGCACGTCGCCGCGTCATCATCGCAGCGACGGCGCGACACGTCACCGCGGTGTAAATTCGGCGTGGATTTCGATCCGATGGTGAGTACACTCCATCGGATCAAAATCCTCAGAGGATTTATCCGCGGATACGGTCCGGCGGACCGTATCCGCGGATCAATCCTATCGTGTGTACCAGGCCTGGGAGAAACAACCCCCCTAATCCCCCCTTTGGAAGTCACAAGATGTGATTCAACTTGTGACAGGACAATATTCAGGGCTGATTTCTCCACTTTTTTTGCCCAGTTTTCAGCTATACTGTTACTCAAGAGCAAGCATAGCTCCAGACAATATTTTTGGTACTGAGTCCATAAGTGGGAGATGAAATGTAATGCATGCATTGTGCTGCCTGACATGCACTTGTGGGTTAGTTCAAAAATGTGTTATTTCTTCTTGGTCTAAAGCTTGTAGTGTGCCACCTTTCCTCCTTTGTATAATCAAAATACCTTCTACACTGAAGAGATTATTGGAGTAAAATAAGCCCAATTGGGAGCAGCAATTATAACATCCAGCAAGTATTAGGGACAGCAAAAATAACCCCCAGCATATGTCAAGGCCAGCAATAACAAGACATGTTACAATAATTAACCCCCAGCACAGCACAATAATTAACTCCTGGCATCACACAAAAAATAACACCAAGCATGGCACAATATATAACCTCTTAAATAGCAAACATGTTATACTTACCTCCACTGTGCAGTTCGTTTTGCACAGAGTGCCCCCGATCCATGTCTTCTGGGGTCTCTCGGCGGCTGTCTCTGGTCCTCCCCGCAATTAGTAACCACAGTCATGCAAAAGCTCAAGGCCATAGCCGCTCACTGTATCACTTGGCCCGCCCCTCGGCGCGCCACGTCACTGGATGTGATTGCAGGGCCGGTGCAAGGATTTCTGCCTACACAAGCGAAGCTCCATTTTGGCGCCCCCCCCCCCCCCCAACGGCCACCCACCTCCCTTGCAAAAATTTTTCTTTCAATCATTTTTTTATATAAAAAAACACACTAATTTGTGCTTTTGTAACCACGCCACACCAGAAATTCTTAGTATAATATACACCATACTACTAAATGTAAAACATACTGGACCCCTTTACATTACACAGCACCATACACCACTGGACCCCTTTACATTACATAGCACCCTGCACCTCTGGACCCCATTACACAGACACCCCCCAACAGTTCAGACCCCCCAACAGTGCAGACCCCCACAGTACAGACACCCCTATAGTGCAGACCCCCACAGTACAGACACCCTTACAGTGCAGACCCCCACCCGACACAGTACAGACACCCCTACAGTGCAGACCCCCACCCCTATAGTGCAGACCCCCACAGTACAGACACCCCTACAGTGCAGACCCCCATACCCCACAGTACAGACACCCCTATAGTGCAGCCCCCCACAGTACAGAAACCCTTACAGTGCAGACCCCAACCCGACACAGTACAGACACCCCTACAGTGCAGACCCCCACCCCTATAGTGCAGACCCACACAGTACAGACACCCCTACAGTGCAGACCCCCACCCCTATAGTGCAGACCCCCACAGTACAGACACCCCTACAGTGCAGACCCCCATACCCCACAGTACAGACACCCCTATAGTGCAGCCCCCCACAGTACAGAAACCCTTACAGTGCAGACCCCCACAGTACAGACACCCTTACAGTGCAGACCCCCACCCGACACAGTACAGACACCCCTACAGTGCAGACCCCCACCCCTATAGTGCAGACCCCCACAGTACAGACACCCCTACAGTGCAGACCCCCATACCCCACAGTACAGACACCCCTATAGTGCAGCCCCCCACAGTACAGAAACCCTTACAGTGCAGACCCCAACCCGACACAGTACAGACACCCCTACAGTACAGACCGACACCCCTATAGTGCAGACTCCCACAGTACAGACACCCCTACATTGCAGACACCCCTACAGTGCAGACTAGAGGTAGACCGATATGGGTTTTTCTCTGGCCGATGCCGATATTTCAAAATTGGGGCGGCCGATGGCCAATATTTTAGGCCGATATTTTAGGCCGATTTTTGCAGCCGATATTTTTTTTTTTTCATTATCTCAGGAAATCTAGGTTGGGGAGGAGGTTATTGTTTAGGGTGGAGAGGTAAAGTGCAGCCTATCAGTGTCCAACAGTGCCACCTCATTAGTGTCCACCAGTTCAGCCTGTCAGTGCAACCTCATCACTGCCTACCAGTTCAGCCCATTAGTGTCCATCAGCGCCACCTCATTACTGCCCACCAGTGCCACCTCATAATCATTAAAAAAGAAAAAAAAAATACAATCTTAGCCATTTTAAGGAGGGGGGTACAGAGAGGTGGTTGTGGAGGAGGGGGGGTACAGAGAGGGCTGTAAAGCTACTTCTCTGTGCCCCCTCCTCTACCGCCACCTCTCTGTACCCCCTCCTCTACAGCCACCTCTCTGTACCCCCCTCCTCCACAGCCACCTCTCTGTACCCCCCTCCTCCACAGCCACCTCTCTGTACCCCCCTCCTCCACAGCCACCTCTCTCTGTACCCGCCTCCTCCACAGCCATGTGTTGTGGAGAGGGTGGATGGTGCTAGGCGTGGGTGGGAATGCGTTGTGGAGAGGGGTGGGTGGGGATGCATGGTGGAGAGGGGTGGGTGGTGATGCGTTGTGGAGAGGGATGGATGGTGCTGGGTGTGGGTGGGGATGTGTTGTGGAAAGGGATAGATGGTGCAGGGGATGCGTTAGAGAGGGATGGATGGTGCTGGGTGGGGATGAAGATGATTGTGTTGCATTGTGAAGATGGATGAGGATGACTCTGTGGGGATGAGAGTTACATTGTGAAGAGAATCTCCACAATGTAACTCTCATATCCACCCAGAGTCATCCTCATCCCTCTTCACAATGCCAGCCTGTCAACCTCAGCCAGGTTTCCCTTTAAACAGGAGTTTAAATAAAGTCTGCAGGGGGGGGGGCACAGTAACACACACAATTTCTGTGACTTACCCTCCATCCATGCTGCTTCCTGGTATTTATACAATAACATCATTAGCATGTGACAAGCCTCTGCTGCCTGACTAGTAACTCGACCCCAGCAGGAGATCGTGGCCAGCACTAGCTAAACTTCTCTTCCTTCCCTGCTGAAGGGAGCATGCTGGCTGCTTGTAATTTTTTTTTGTGATGGACGCTGATGAGCTGACCAGCCAATCTGCATGCACCTAGCCCTATCATGTGCATGCAGATTGGCTGGTCAGCTCATCAGCGTCCATCACAAAAAAAAATTACAAGCAGGGAAGCACGGCCACGATCTCCTGCTGGGGGGAGTTACTAGTCAGGCAGCAGAGACTCGGGTTTGTCACATGCTAATGATGTTATTGTTCTTCTGCAACAGCTCGCCGGGGGAGGGGGCGGGGCAGTGCGGTGCCAGTGAAACTTTTTCTCCCTCCCTTCTCCTCTACAGACGCCGTTCCCGCAGGACTCGTTCAACTCCGGACAATAAAAAAAAAAAAAAAAGTCATCTTTTCGCCCCATCCCAGGCTGCGGACCTGCCCGCCCCAAGCGGCCGCTTGGTCCGCCTGGTGGTTGCGCCGGCCCTGTGTGATTGACAGCAGCGCCAGCCAATGGCTGTGCTGCTCTCAATCCATCCGCTCTAGCCAATCAGTGGCCAGGCTGAGTGGCGAAGAGGATATCAGGACCGCGCGGGACTTTTGAGGGGTCAGGTAAGTATAACAGGGGCTCGGGGGGGGCCAGCAGGGGCGGGTGGGGCGAGTGCCCTGGGCGCTACCATTCTGTATAAGAGGGGGGCGCAGTTCTGACAAACAGGCAGCCGCGGCCGCCACCCGCCAGACCAGTACACTTGTGTGTCATATAGACTAGTAGTAAGCGCGGGCAGCGGCAGTGGCACTGTACACATTGTGTGCCGACTGGCTGCCTCCTGGCTCCCTTTCCTCTTTGTTTACTTACTCCCCCTATTGAGTCAGTTGGTCCATTCCAGCGTCGTGAGCCATGTGACGTCACGGCCGGAGGCGGGCTGAGAGAGGGAGGACTTGGAGCAGCACTGCGCAGGAAGCTGTGTCTGCTGAGCTGGTAACTGGCAAGGACTAGTCACGAGGAGCCCGAGCGTGCCTAGGAACCTAGCAGCAGTGTGCTACGCTACAGTACTGCAAAGAAGACTACTGACTACTAAAAAGTAAGCAGAACAGAACAGAACCTGTTAAAGCAAGTAATTAAATGGCTGTATTGGGAGGGGGGGGTAAGCTGACTGAGGTGATCAGCACTTTGTGTTTTTGTGTTATTTTGAGCCATGCCTTCTCTGACTAGCAAAAAAAAACATCAATTGCAGCCTCACTATGCCACCAAACGCAGCCACTGTGCCATCACATGCAGCCACTGTGCCATCAATTGTCGCTAATGTGCCAATCACACGCAGCCACTGTGCCCATCACACGCAGCCACTGTGCCAATCACACGCAGCCACTGTGCCATCAATTGTCGCCACTGTGCCAATCACACGCAGCCACTGTGCCCATCACACGCAGCCATTGTGCCAATCACACGCAGCCACTGTGCCCATCACACGCAGCCACTGTGCTAATCACACGCAGCCACTGTGCCCATCACATGCAACCACTGTGCCAACACACGCAGCCACTGTGCCAACACACCATCAATTGTTGCCAGTTTGCCCATCAATTGCCGCCAGTGTGCTGCCAGTTTGCCCCATCAATTGCCGCCAGTGTGCTGCCAGTGTAACCCATCAATTGCTGCCAGTGTGCTGCAGTGTGCCCATCAATTGCCGCTAGTGTGCTGCCAGTTTGCCCCATCAATTGCCGCCAGTGTGCTGCCAGTGTGCCCATCAATTGCCGCTAGTGTGCCCATCAATTGTCGCCAGTGTGCTGCCAGTGTGCCCATCAATCGCTGCCAGTGTGCCCATAAATTGCCGCCAGTGTGCCCATCAATTGCTGCCAGTGTGCCTATCAATTGCAATCAACGCAGCCACTGTGCCCATCACACGCAGCCACTGTGCCCATCAAACGCAGCCACTGTGCCATCAAACACAGCCACTGAGTGGCTGTGTTTGATGGCACATTGGCTGCGTTTGATGGGCACACTGGCGGCAATTGATGGGGAAAACTGGCAACAATTGATGGTTACAGACTGTAACCATCAATTGTTGCCAGTTTGCCACATCAATTGCTCCACACTGGCGGCCATCAATTGCCGCCAGTGTGCCCATCAATTGCCACCAGTGTGCCCATAAATTGCCGTCAGTGTGCCCATTAATTGCAATCAATGCAACCACTGTGCCCATCAAACACAGCCACTGTGCCCATCACACGCAGCCACTGTGCCCATCAAACGCAGCCACTGTGCCCATCAAACGCAGCCACTGTGCCATCAAACACAGCCACTCAGCTGTGCCATCAAACACAGCCACTGAGTGGCTGCGTTTGATGGGCACACTGGCGGCAATTGATGGGGAAAACTGGCAACAGTTGATGGTTACAGACTGTAACCATCAATTGTTGCCAGTTTTCCCCATCAATTGCCGCCAGTGTGCTGGCAGTGTGCCCTTCAATTGCCGCCAGTGTGCTGCCAGTTTGCCCCATCAATTGCCACCAGTGGGGTAGATTCAAAAAGCAATTGCGTCTGCGTAACCATAGTTACGCAGCGCAATTGCTTACTTGCGCCGGCGTATCGAATGCTCCTGATTCAGGAACCTCGATACGCCGACTGCAGCCTAAGATATGCCTGGCATAAGGCTCTTATGCCGTCATATCTTAGGCTGCATTCTTATGCAGGCCGCTAGGTGGCGTTCCCGTAGTGGTCAGCGTAGAGTATGCAAATTGCATACTAACGCCGATTCACAACCGTACGCGCGCCCTGCGTACGCAGTTTATGTTGTTTGCGTACGTCGGTTTTTGCGTAAGGCTGCCCCTGCTATTAGCAGGGGCAGCCAATGCTACGTATACCCGTCGTTCCCGCGTCGCGTTTTCGAAAAATTACGTTGTTTGCGTAAGTGATTTGTGAATGGCGCTGGACGCCATTCACGTTCACTTTGAAGCAAATGACGTCCTTGCGACGTCATTTACCGCAATGCACGTCGGGAAAGTTTCCCGACGGAGCATGTGCACTACGTTCGGCGTGGGAATGCGCCTAATTTAAATGATCCACGCCCCCTACGGGATCATTTAAATTGCGCGCTCTTACGCCAGGCATTTTTCAGGAGCGCCCACGCAATTTACGGAGCTACCGCTCCGTGAATCAAGCGTAGCGCAGGAAATTTACGGAGGCGCAGCGGCAAAACGGTGCGCTGCGCCTCCGTAAGAAATGGGCAAATGTACCTGAATCTACCCCAGTGTGTTGGTGGAGGAGGCTGACTGAGGTGACCAGCACTTTGTTAATAAAAAATGGCAGATAAAGAGAGTGGGCCGGATTCACAAAGAGTTACGCCGGTGTATCAGTAGATACGCCAACGTAACTCGGAATCTAAGCCCGTCGTAAGTTTAAGTGTATGCTCAAACTGAGATACACTTAAACCTAGCTAAGATACGACGGCCTGCGTATCTTAGGGTGCAATTTTTCCACTGGCCACTAGGTGACGCTTCCGTTGATTTTGGCGTAGAATATGTAAATTACTAGATACGCCGATTCAGGAACGTACGCTTGCCCGTCGCAGTAAAGATACGCCGTTTCCGTAAGAGGTATGCCGACGTAAAGATAAAGCTGCCCCCTAGGTGGCGTATCCTATGTTAAGTATGGCCGTCGTTCCCGCATCAAAATTTTGAAATTTTACATTGTTTGCGTAAGTCGTCCGTGAATGGGGCTGGACGTAATTTACGTTCACATCGAAAGCAATGACGTCCTTGCGACGTCATTTGGAGCAATGCACACTGGGATGTTTTACGGATGGCGCATGCGCAGTTCGTTCGGCGCGGGGACGCACTTCATTTAAATGATACACGCCCCCTACCCGCCGAATTTGAATTCTTTACTTTACTGCAACTTTACAGGCAAGTGCTTTGTGAATAAAGCACTTGCCTGAAAAACTTGCGGCAGCGTAACGTCAATTACATACGTTACGCCAGCAGAAAGATTCGCTGATCTTTCTGAATCTGGCCCAGTGTTTGTGTTATTTTGAGCCATGTTTTGAAACAACATTGATTCTTTCTTAAAAACAGTGGGGGGGGGGGGGGGCTCTTTGCCATCTTCGCCCTGGGCACCAAATGGCCTTGTCCCAGCACTGTTAGCACCCAACAGGTACAATAATTAACCCTCAGCACTGAACAGTAAATAACCCAAAGAACAGCACACTAATTAACCCCCAGTATGTTACAATAATTAACCACAAGCATAGAACAAAAACAAAACCAAAAGAACAGCGCAAAAATAAACTCCCAGCACTGTACAATAATTAACAAAGGCTGTATTTTGTTTTCACAAAGGGGGAAAGGTAGCATTACAAGTATTAGACCACGAAGAAACACTCACTTTTTGGTGTATTTTTTTTAACATATATATATCATTAATAATGAAAAAATCCTTTATGTGTGCGATATGTATTGTTTCCTGTGAGCTACCTGTGAAACTCCCTTCATTATGTGGATTTATTGATTGTTGATCTCATCTTTATAATTGCTGGATGCCTGCCTGCCTGCCTAGTATATTGATAAATGGCTTCAATACTTTCTGATTCACTAGCCCAGAACAAGTATGAAGATCCAGAGTTCTAAATTCTCGCTGCTTTTACTGAAATTAGAATATTTTATTCTGGGTCAGTGGCTCAGAAATTATTAATGCTTGTTTCTGATGGGTGATTTTCATTACCATTACAGTCATGGGTGGGCGTCCGCTGAATTTTTTTCAGGGGGGGGGTGCTTTTTAGCGGCGCTTTGCCGATAATGCGGCCAGCTGGCAGTGTGAAAAAGCTCTTGAGATAATTCAGCTTCACTCCATGCCCATATAAATATAGCCTAAAGAATGTACAGACCCCCCCTTCAGCACAGACCCCTCCATTCAGCACAGATGACCTCCCCCCTTCAGAACAGTCCCTCCCACTCTGCACAGACCCCTCTATTTAGCACAGATGGACCCCCCTTCAGCACAGACCCCCCCCGCTCCGCACAGACCCCTCTATTCAGCACGAACCCCCCTTCAGCACAGATGGACCCCCTTTAAGCACAGACCCCCCCTTCAGCACATACCCCCTTCAGTACAGACCCCCCTTCAGCACATACCCCCCCTTCAGCACAGATGGACCCCCCCATTCAGCACAAACCCCCCTTAAGCACAGATGGACCCCCCATCCCATTCAGTACCTCACATGAGCCATCAGCGCACCACAGGCAGCAGGTTCCTTCCCCCTGTGTACACATAAACACTGGAGGGGAGGCGGCTTCACTATGGAGGGGGAGGTGGCCGTCAGACTTCAACACCTTCTCAATTTTCCAGGGGGGGTCAATTGCCCCCCTTTGCCCTATGGAACGGACGCTCATGATTACAGTGCATTTTGGAGTTTTAGTAAATATGCTTTATCAAGGCTAGGGATGTGCCTTGGATTTTGGTTAACCCAAGCCCAGCCTGTTCGCAACCCACCCTATAAACAAACATCATCCATTAGGTAGACTGTGCAAAACACATTTGCATTATTCCTCCATCAACACAGGCAGTGCTAACAGGGGAATACTTCCTGCCAATCAATTGTTTGCTTCTGACTGGGGGGACAGAGGCGGGCGGGGGAAATATGTTCCCGCTGGGAGAAAACCCCATCCCTCCATATTCATGTCAGTTTATGCAATAATAACTGGAGTAGAGCTATGGAAAATAAATAGAAATGTACTCCTCAAAACAAATGTATTATCATATTTGGATAGTGCCTCTGTCCATTCCAACAACATGACAAGTTTCACTGTGTGCTTGCTAGATGTGCACATAAATGCAAAGTACTCAAAAGATTGCTGTGCTCATGTGCTATGACCATTCCAATAAATGTTCTCCAACTGATTGTCACACAACACCACTCCAGCGACCCCTGTGTTACTTGATTCTCTTTCTATAACTACTCACAATTCCATTAAATGTCCTCCAACTGATTTCCACACAACTCCACCACTCCAGCGACCCCTGTGTTACTTCACTCTCTTCCTATAACTACTCACAATAATGTAGAGAATCACAAAATGAAGGTGCTCATAGCGCAATATTCTTATTATAAAATCACCAAGCAAACACATACATGGATGCATTTGTGCCCAAATCCATCAGCACATTGTGCTAGATACGTTACAGTGCAATTAAAGTTCAGAAATTGCTAAAACTGCATATCATGGTCATGCATCATGGTCCATAGCTACTATAGGCATTTATCGTGGATCACTAATGTAAGGCCCATGTCTCAACTCCACTCAATATTATCGGTGGTAGGCAGACCATTTTGAATGCAAATGCAGGAGGATACTGATCACCATACCTCTCCTCTCATTCACATTCAACAACTCTCCTGTGATGCTTCCCCATATTACTCTTTTGCAGCATCCTCCCCTTGTGCACTGAATGTAATGTTAGTATTGGAATGTAACATATGATTGTCAAATTGTGTTTGTTCCAGTAGAATGCTGAAGCAGAACTGACCTGACAGGATTTGGCAAAATGAAAACGTAAATTATCCAACAACAGGCAACAACAGCTCAGGGAAACTCATATGCATGTTTTTGTTCCTGATAAGTATTGAAGATAGATCACTTTGCTTGTCCGTATCCTGCCAAACCAAATGTAATTTAAAGAAAACAACTATTCTACAGGTTGGTGTAATGGTTCTCCTGGCAATTGTTCTTTGATAATGGTCCTTGGATGTTACCTTTGCCAATGTAGTCAAGTTAGTTGTCCAGTTGAATTTTTCATTCTTTTTTGCTTGTGCAATTTATCTTGCATTGATGGGCACAGTGAGGCTGCATTGATGGGCACAGTGAGTGTGCATTCATGGGAACAGTGAGTGTGCATTGATGGGCACAGTGAGTGTGCATTAATGGGCACAGTGAGTGTGCATTCATGGGCACAGTGAGGCGGCATTCATGGGCACCGTAAAGCTGCATTTGATGGACACAGTGAGGCTGCATTTTATGGGTACTGATATGCTTTATGTTAATATTGTTAAAGTTGTTGTTATTTATTTTTGGAACTTAACTCTGCTTAAAACATTTAACAGTTTAATTTAATTTTAATTTTCAAGGGCGTGTTTAGAGGCGGACTTAGGGGTGGGGCAGGGGAGAGGTTGGGTGGGGAAACTGGTGGCGAGTAACTCTTAAGGCCTGGCTAGTGGCTCAGGACTTGAAATTTTGAGCCCTGCTCTAGACGGTATATATACTGTATATTAAATACATTGCCACTAACTAACCTGCCTGCCTAATTTAGTTCAATAGATCTCCGTCCTCAGTCACACACTATACACAGGCGCTATGTAAGCAGCCTTATATAGTTTGGGGGGAGAACTTAGTCCCCCTGAGCCATGATTTGCCAAAGGCTAATTATAGCTCTCGCAGCAGAACGCACTGTGATTGGCCAAAGCATGCAGGTCAGGTGCATGCTTTGGCCAATTATCAGACATAAATGCACTGCGATCTTGCAGTGCATTGTGGGTGTTCCATGGCGCTCGAATTTGCCAAAAACGCCCCATAATATTCGCTGTCCGGCGAATAGACAAGTTCCCGATGTTCGAGATGAACTTGAGTATGACTCAAACATCGAGTTCATCCCTAATCACCATGAATATAATAATAATATGGTGCACTCTAAACGGTGTTTGATCTTTTGTACTAAATGTTGTGGTATCTTTGATAGTAAATATAATTTTTAATAGGAGTGGAAAATGCATGTGATACATTTTATCTTCTTTGAGAATCAGCTAGTAAAGCATAAACTATGTAATGTCACATGCATAGATCCTTAAAGCGGAAATAATCTTCATTGGTGAAGTGAGCTCTGGTTTTCTGCCCCACCACTGTAACCCCTGCTCATCTGTTCCACCAATGTATCTCCTTTCTCCTCTGCCCTGCCACTGTACCCCCTGCACATCTGCCCCACCTCTGTACCCCCTTGCTCTTATGTCCCACCACTGTAACCCCCTGCTCATGGATCCCACCAATGCACCTCCTTTCACATTTGCTCCACCGCTGTACCCTCCTGCTCTTCGGTCCCACCACTGAACCCCCTTCTCATTTGCCCCAACACTGTACCACTGAACCCTCTTCTCATCTGAACCAAGCTTTAACAAACATATTGAGCCGTAACAGAACTCCTGGGCTGGGGTGCAGGTCCTCAGGCCTAGCCCTTTATTAGTGCCATGTTTGATCCAGGGAGACCTCACCCAATCTGTACCTGTGCGAGACCTTAGAGCAAGGGAACAATGGCACATCAGCTAGAACATCCAATAGTTTGAAGCTGCAGTAAGGACCTGATACAGATTAACCACTTGACCACCAGAAGGTTTTACCCCCCTTCATGACCTGACCATTTTTTGCTTTTCAGCACTTTACTACTTTAACTGGCAATTGTGCGGTCATGCAACACTGTATACAAATAACATTTATATAATTTCTTTCACACAAATAGAGCTTTCTTTTGTGGAGTTTGATCATTGCTGTTTTTATTTTTATTATTATCTAAACAAAAAATACCAAGCATTTGGAAAGAAAAACACAATATTTTCTACTTTCTGTTATAAAACATGTCCAATAAAAAAAAAATAATGTCTTCAAAAATTTAGGCCAGAATGTTCTCTGCTACATGTCTTTGGTAAAACAAAATCCAAAATAGTGTATATATTAACCACTTCCGGACCGCCGCATGTACATATACGTCGGCAGAATGGCACGGACAGGCACATTGGCGTACCTGTACGTCCCTGCCTAGACATGGGTCGGGGGTCCGATCGGGACCCCCCGGTACATGCGGCGGTTCCCGTGGCTTCAGGAGCGATCCGGGACGAGGGCACGGCTATTCGTTTCTAGCCGCCCCCTCGCG
Organism: Rana temporaria; assembly: GCF_905171775.1. Classification (NCBI taxonomy): domain Eukaryota; kingdom Metazoa; phylum Chordata; class Amphibia; order Anura; family Ranidae; genus Rana; species Rana temporaria. The sequence continues at coordinate 418,866,357 of NC_053490.1, forward strand.
ATCGCTCCTCGGAGCTGAAGAACGGGGAGAGCCGTATGTAAACACGGCTTCCCCGTGCTTCACTGTGGCGGCTGCATCGATCGAGTGATCCCTTTTATAGGGAGACTCGATTTATGACGTCAGACCTACAGCCACACCCCCCTACAGTTGTAAACACACACTAGGTGAACCCTAACTCCTACAGCGCCCCCTGTGGTTAACTCCCAAACTGCAACTGTCATTTTCACAATAAACAATGCAATTTAAATGCATTTTTTGCTGTGAAAATGACAATGGTCCCAAAAATGTGTCAAAATTGTCCGAAGTGTCCGCCATAATGTCGCAGTCATGAAAAAAATCGATGATCGCCGCCATTAGTAGTAAAAAATAAATAAAATAAAACTATCCCCTATTTTGTAAACGCTATAAATTTTGCGCAAACCAATCGATAAACGCTTATTGCGATTTTTTTTTACCAAACATAGGTAGAAGAATACGTATCGGCCTAAACTGAGGAAAAAAAAGTTTATATATGTTTTTGGGGGATATTTATTATAGCAAAAAGTTAAAAATATTGCATTTTTTTCAAAATTGTCGCTCTATTTTTGTTTATAGCGCAAAAAATAAAAACCCGCAGAGGTAATCAAATACCACCAAAAGAAAGCTCTATTTGTGGGGAAAAAAGGATGTCAATTTTGTTTCGGAGCCACCTGCACGACCGCGCAATTGTCTGTTAAAGCGACGCAGTGCCGAATTGTAAAAACCCCTTGGGTCATTTAGCAGCATATTGGTCCGGTCCTTAAGTTTGTGTGAAAGTTATAGTGTCTACAAACTATGGCATGAATACTAGGATGTAACTGCAACTATGGATGCTATACTGTAATGCCGGTGATCAGCAACTAATAGTGTTACTGTGATAGTGTTGCGGGCAATCTGGTGGTAACTGACACTGGTTGGGAGGGTCACTAATTGACACATGCTTAAGAAAAAACCCTATTAAGTTGAATTGATGTAGATGTATCTGTATTTGATTAAGCACTTACAGTACAACTATACATATCATTTATTTGTATTTAATTAATTTGCCCCACCAACCTGAGTGCTACCTACTAGCTGTTATATTTACATTCAGCTTCACATTAAAATATCAGCTGCCTCAGGTCACCTAAAGCTATGACTAAGCATCTATCTATGGTGTGAAACATGTTAGCTTGTTTGTCCCCTATGCAGTGGTGTATTTAGGTTTTGTGCTGCCCTAGGCCTGACTAATCTTGTGCATCCCCTAATTTAAATATGACACACCCCTTCATTTCAAGGCCACACCCCTTTCTGTTTAAGACCCGCCCTGAAATGTTCGAGTAGGGACACTAGATCTTAGGGTTGGGGGGCATTGGATTCCCTTAATTTGCATAGATTTCCTCTCACTTCCTGTTTGGCTATGGGGCAGTCAGTGAAGGGAAATCTCTGCAATGGGACAGGGATGGTAAAAAATAAACTATCAAAAAAAGTGTTGCCTATAGTTCTACTTTAAGTACACATTTCTGATAATTTTATGGAGAGGATTAAGAAGATATAACCATGCCGATGGTGCAGCAGAAAACATATAGCACAGTGAGGAATGTTTGTGGTCCAGGATGATAGGACAGTCAAAATTAGAAGCAGCTTGCGTTATACTAACAGTGTAGCGCAAGCCGGCGGGAACTCTTTCCGTGCTGCCCCCCTGGAAAGTGCTGCCCTAGGCCTGGGCCTTGTTGGCCTAGGCCAGGATACAGAATTGCCCCTATGTCCACTTTCTACCATTGATTGCAATGTTGCATGATTTTTTGGATGTTATACAGCTTTGGATTTTATCCTTTGTTCATTTTGTTTCAATAAATCGCCAATCAGAGTGCGGCAGTCCAGGAACATTTCTTTTTTCCACGGATCAGAGCAGAGTCTGCACCTGTCAGTACTACAGGGCGGGAGCACAGCATAGGTCGCAGGGCTTGGAGCGGTACTTTTTTCCACTGGCTGGGAAGGGGTTAACATCTAAGGGTAAGTAAGGAGGCTAACTGTGTGCTTAACAACTGTAATATGTGCTGCTTTTCAGGGAGAATAAACAGCAAAACCACTGTACTCTGAACACACAGTACACACAGAGTAAACACAGAAATCTGTATGTGATTGGACACAGCCAATAAGCAGGCTTCAGGTGAAATCATTGGCTAAAATCTGCTGCCAAACTTGTGCCGTGTCCAATCAGCATACTGCAAATAGGATGAGTTTTGTGTTTGGTAAGAATGGGAGCAATAGGATGAGCTTAGGAGCATTTAAAGTTTCTTCTGTGTACTACCTTCATTTGCTGCAATATAGACAGAGCCACTATTGGGAGAAGAGATTGATGGAATATTAGTTAGAGAGAAATCTCTTGATCTTACCCCTTCCTATACAGTGGGGTGAACAAGTATTTGATACACTGCCAATTTTGCAGGTTTTCCTACTTCCAAAGAATGTAGAGGTCTGTAATTTTTATCAAATGCACTCTTCAACTGTGAGATACGGAATCTAAAACAAAAATCCAGAAAATCAAATTGTATGATTTTTAAGTAATTAATTTGCATTTTACAGGCATACCCCACTTTTAAGTGCACAGTGGGATTTATTTAGTATCGCTAGAGAGAGTGCAAAATTAGGCTCACTTCTGCATAGAAACCAATGAGCTTCTAATCCTAGTTTGTTCAATTAAGCGTGGTAATAAAACCTGGAAGCTCATTGGTTTCTATGCAAAAGTGGGGTGTGCCTGTATTGCATGACATAAGTATTTGATACATCAGAAAATGAGAACTTAATATTTGGTACAAAAACCTTTGTTTTCAATTACAGAGATCATACATTTCCTGTAGTTCTTGACCAGGTTTGCACACACTGCAGCAGGGATTTTGGCCCACTCCTCCATACAGAGCTTCTCCAGATCCTTCAGAATTCGGGGCTGTCCCTGGGCAATACAGACTTTCAGCTCCCTCCAAAGATTTTCTATTGGGTTCAGGTCTGGACACTGGATAGGCCACTCCAGGACCTTGAGATGCTTTTTATGGGGCCACTCCTTAGTTGTCCTGGCTGTGTGTTTTGGATCATTGTCATGCTGGAAGACCCAGCCACGACCCATCTTTAATGCTCTTACTGAGGGAAGGAGGTTGTTGGCCAAGATCTCGCTATACATGGCCCCATCCATTCTCCCCTCAATACAGTGCAGTCGTCCTGTCCCCTTTGCAGAAAAGCATACCCAAAGAATGATGTTTCCACCACCATGCTTCACGGTTGGGATGGTGTTCTTGGGGATGTACTCATCCTTCTTCTTCCTCCAAACACGACAAGTGGAGTTTAGACAAAAAAGCTCTATTTTTGTCTCATCAGACCACATGACCTTCTCCCATGCCGATTCATCCAGATGGTCATTGGCAAACTTCAGACGGGCCTGGACATGCACTGGCTTGAGCAGTAGGACCTTGCATGCGCTGCAGGATTTCAATCAATGATGGCGTAGTGTGTTACTAATGGTTTTCTTTAAGACTGTGGTCCCAGCTCTCTTCAGGTCATTGACCATGTCCTGCTGTGTAGTTCTGGGCTCATCCCTCACCTCTCATGATCACTGATGCCCCACGAGGTGAGATCTTGCATGGATCCCCAGACCAAGGGAAATTGACCGTCATCTTGAACTTCTTCCATTTTATAATAATTGCGCCAACAGTTGTTGACTTCTCACCAAGCTGCTTGCCTATTGTCCAGTAACCCATTCCAGTCTTGTGCAGGTCTAAAATGTTATCCCTCATGTCCTTACACAGCTCTCTGGTCTTGGCCATTGTGGAGAGGTTGGAGTCTGTTTGATTGAGTGTGTGGACAGGTGCAGTTAATAGGGGTAATGAGTGGAGAACAGGAAGGCTTCTTAAAAAAAAATAATAACAGGTTTGTGAGAGGTCTGTGAGAGATGGACTTCTTACTGGTTGGCAGGTGATCAAATACTTATGTCATTCAATAAAATGTAAATTAATTATTTAAAAATCATACAATGTGATTATCTGTATTTTTAGATTCAGTCTCTCAGGCCTCATACACACGACCGAGTTTCTCTGCAAAAACCAGCAAGAAACTTCCTGGGAGATATTTTTTTGCCGAGGAAACCGGTCGTGTGTACATTTTCGTCGAGGAAACTGTCGAGAAACTCAACGAGCCAAAAAGAGAGCAAGTTCTCTATTTCCTCGACGGGAATGGAGAAACTTGCCTTGTCGAGTTCCTCGACAGCCTAACAAGGAACTCGATGAGGAAAACTATGTGTTTCGCCCGTCGAGTTCCTCGGTCGTGTGTACGAGGCTTCACAGTTGAAAAGTACCTATGATAAAAATTACAGACCTCTACATGCTTTGTAAGTAGGAAAACCTGCAAAATCGGCAGTGTATGAAATACTTGTTTGTGACAATTGTGTGAATCAGTGGCGGCTGCTCCATTAGGGCCTGCAGATGCGCCGCCCCCCTAATCCATATGCCCGGCCCCTAATCTACAGGATGTCGGACGCATGGATTTTTTTTGTTTTGAAGTACCTAATTAAAACCTGAGGCTCTAATTGGCTTAAAAAGGGTGGGCTCGGGGTGCAGAACACTGCGCCCAGAGCCCACCCAGAATTATTATTTGCTATTGACTTCCTGATTCTCCTCTTGACCAATCAGGAAATGGGTACTGAGTAGTGTTGCTCACGAATATTCATATTGCGAATATTCGGCTCGAATATGGCATATTCGAGTATTCGCGAATATCTCGAATTTCGCGGCCAATATTCGCTATTCCGAATATAAAAAAAAAATTGCGAAATTTCGCTAATGCGAAAAAAAATGTTGTGAAATATTTTGACAACTGTGGTAGGAGAACTCTGATTGGCTCTGATGCAAAAGAAGAATATTGGTGATATTTTATCGAAATTTCGCTAATGCGAATGCGAAATTGATTGCGAGATTTTGACAACTCTGATTGGCTCTGATGCAAAAAAAGGGTGGAGAAAGTATTCGCGAATATTCGATTTCCGAATATTCGCAAATACTTTCTCCACCCTTCTTTTGCATCAGAGCCAATCAGAGTTCTCCTACCACAGTTGTCAAAATATTTCACAACATTTTTTTTTTTGATAAAATATTCCGAATATTCGATTTCCGAATATTCGAGAATACTTTCTCCGCCCTTCTTTTGCATCAGAGCCAATCAGAAAAAAAAAATTTGCAAAATGTTCGCAATAAATTCGCATTAGCGAAATTTCGCAATTTTTTTTTTTTTTTAAATATCACGAATATTCAATTTTAGCGAATATTTCACGAATATTCGGCTATATATTTGTGATATATCGCGAAATCGAATATGGCGTATTCCGCTCAACACTAGTACTGAGACCCAATTGGCCGAGAGGAGAATCGATCATATTGACCGTCGAGTAGGATATGCAGTGGAAAGCCGCCGAGGAGGAGACGCAAGGGGAAGCTGCCCGTGATCTAGATGGGGTAAGTGCAGGGCTGATGGGCAGAAGGGCGAACGACCGGGGGGGGGTTGAGTGTTGTATTGCCAATCGACTGAGTAATGGGAGGGGGATTTTTACTGATGGACTGACTGAATGGGGGGATTGTTTTGACTGACTGACAGACGGATCAAATGAGGGGGTGAAGGGTGGTTGTTTTGCCCCCCCAAAAAATATAGCACAAACTGCCACTGGTGTGAATGCTGAGACATTCGCAAAACAAATGTTATATACATAGACCCTCAAAAAACTAAACTCCTGAAATAAGACTAATTGGCAGCTCCTCTCATATTAGCATATCTGCATACTGAATAAAGCAACAGATGCAGAAGCTATACGCCTAACGAAAGTGATTCCAGCAGATAATTATTGTGACATAAGGTGGATTTAGTAGCTCTACTCATAACTGCATGTTTGTATATACTGAAGAACAGCAACTGCAAAGATTATATTCATGACAGTAAAAAAGAACCAACTCACATATGATAGCATGTGGTTGCCATCATCCCATAGTACTACAAATAAATCGAAAATACCTCATGAAGTGGGATTGTATAGGCAACGAATAAAAATTTCAAAAATATATATGAAAAAATAACAATTTATTACAAAAATAGTTACAACATGTACAAAAATATCTCGAGCATTATAAGAATATACATAGTACAAAAACAAAACATGGATGATGCAGATACTGTCCGGCATACGGTACCATCACCATAAGGGAGGTAAAGTTGTAGCTGAAAAGCCGACGCGTTTCGAATGCTACGCATTCTTCATCATGGCATAAAACAAGTATTGCATCTAGAGTAGAGCAAAAGATATTAAATACATTCACATTAAATCATTGTATTCTCTCCATTGAAGTGCAAAGGCACATACACATCCTCTTCCTCGAGTAGGGAAAAGGCATAATTAACAATGAAGAGGACTCACCTATTGCTTAAAAAGCTCCACGCCCAGGAGTGTGGGGCAGAAGGCCCCCGGGTGTTCAGGGACGCCGATGTCTCCTATGGCAGGTTGCACCATTTAAAACAAATCCCCATTTGAATGTCACTCATAGAGTGGATAGAACCAATTGGTTCAATTTGGGTGGTGTTTTTGCAGTCCTATATAAAGGAGATATATCAAAGGCTTGTGTCAAAAATAATAACCCAGCATTTGAGCCTCAAATAACTGGTTGGGAATTGTATTCCAAACCATTCATGGAAAACTCACCACCAGTAGTTTGAAGTCTTTGTATCCAAAAAAGCGGAGAGCCGGGTGCAGGTGAATCCTGAAAAGATTTTGGTTGCCCAGACAGATTCCCCTTGGAGAGGAAAGACAGCTCCTTGTTCTCCTACATATGGAGAGGGAATGACACCACCCAACCCTCTTGGCCCTCCTTAAGTACTTACCTTAACTTTATTCAGGTGCTGTAGTCCTCCCCCTCATCACCCATCAATTGAAACATGTTGTTCCTGAGAAGCCATGTGTGGCTCCTTATTGTTTTCAGACAAACCGCCGCTGTTACAGGGCGCATTGTAGCGCCGTCATTCAGTGTATACAGATCCGCGTCATTTCCGGAACCGGAAGTATCGCCGCGGCCATTTTGGTAATGGGATTCGAGTGCCAATCGATTCACCGTTGTGAATTGCCATTCGATTGCCACTCGAATGCCACCCCAATGGGACTGAGTTGTCACTCGACTCGCCATCGCGAATTGCCATTCGATTGCAATTCGATTGCCACACAATTCGCCCCCGTAGCCATTTTATCGGTTGGTTAAATCAGGGATATCTGAAAACCTCTCAGCCGGATGAGAGGTTTTCAGATATCCCTGATTTAACCAACCGATAAAATGGCTACGGGGGCGAATTGTGTGGCAATCGAATTGCAATCGAATGGCAATTCGCGATGGCGAGTCGAGTGACAACTCAGTCCCATTGGGGTGGCATTCGAGTGGCAATCGAATGGCAATTCACAACGGTGAATCGATTGGCACTCGAATCCCATTACCAAAATGGCCGCGGCGATACTTCCGGTTCCGGAAATGACGCGGATCTGTATACACTGAATGACGGCGCTACAATGCGCCCTGTAACAGCGGCGGTTTGTCTGAAAACAATAAGGAGCCACACATGGCTTCTCAGGAACAACATGTTTCAATTGATGGGTGATGAGGGGGAGGACTACAGCACCTGAATAAAGTTAAGGTAAGTACTTAAGGAGGGCCAAGAGGGTTGGGTGGTGTCATTCCCTCTCCATATGTAGGAGAACAAGGAGCTGTCTTTCCTCTCCAAGGGGAATCTGTCTGGGCAACCAAAATCTTTTCAGGATTCACCTGCACCCGGCTCTCCGCTTTTTTGGATACAAAGACTTCAAACTACTGGTGGTGAGTTTTCCATGAATGGTTTGGAATACAATTCCCAACCAGTTATTTGAGGCTCAAATGCTGGGTTATTATTTTTGACACAAGCCTTTGATATATCTCCTTTATATAGGACTGCAAAAACACCACCCAAATTGAACCAATTGGTTCTATCCACTCTATGAGTGACATTCAAATGGGGATTTGTTTTAAATGGTGCAACCTGCCATAGGAGACATCGGCGTCCCTGAACACCCGGGGGCCTTCTGCCCCACACTCCTGGGCGTGGAGCTTTTTAAGCAATAGGTGAGTCCTCTTCATTGTTAATTATGCCTTTTCCCTACTCGAGGAAGAGGATGTGTATGTGCCTTTGCACTTCAATGGAGAGAATACAATGATTTAATGTGAATGTATTTAATATCTTTTGCTCTACTCTAGATGCAATACTTGTTTTATGCCATGATGAAGAATGCGTAGCATTCGAAACGCGTCGGCTTTTCAGCTACAACTTTACCTCCCTTATGGTGATGGTACCGTATGCCGGACAGTATCTGCATCATCCATGTTTTGTTTTTGTACTATGTATATTCTTATAATGCTCGAGATATTTTTGTACATGTTGTAACTATTTTTGTAATAAATTGTTATTTTTTCATATATATTTTTGAAATTTTTATTCGTTGCCTATACAATCCCACTTCATGAGGTATTTTCGATTTATATTCATGACAGTTGCAACAGCAGTTTAACTCATTAATCTCTACATTGTTTACAGACAGCTCCATACAAAGTATAACTAGTAAATCTGTACATACAAGCAAATAGCTATGCTACGTTTTTTGAGAGATGAAAAATAGCAGAGTCATTGCGTCGAAAGAGTGAAGAACAATAATCAGCACAGCGATGATAAAAGAAGAGAAGAGATAAGCTTCTTTGGGGACTGACTCTCTTCTCCCAGTGTGATATTGCTGTATATACTGTAGGTGTATGGTTTCTATGCCTCTGGTAACAGAGAACAGAACTAATCTGAGTGAAAATTCCGAATTCCATTGTGCGTTTCTTTGCAGGGTTGATATAATCTAAAAAATGCCAGAGGATTTATTTTTTATTTTTTTAGTTCTTATGTAACACCATATGTGTGGCGCTGGTTACAAACCAATTCTATTGGCTAGATAGAATATATTTTTTAGACTAAATACGTTCAAATTTATTCACAATATACTTACCCATTTTTATATCTTTTTTACTGATACACATCAGTAGCCTAAATATAAAGTCAAGCTGCATTTCACAAGCAAAGTTTGAAATCTTATTTTCCATATACAATGTATGTGTATAAGGGTTGCAGACTTATCTGACTGCCTAATTGGACTGCAAGGGCTATTTCATCCATATTGCAATGACAGAATGTCACTGTCAGGCATCATTATTCTTTAAAGCCTCATCCATTGTTATTTTTTATTTTTTTTATCCAGCTGTCTCCATGGACAGTCACTGTCTAATATAAAACACGTGCAGAGGATGCACTTCGGGGCATTTGTTGACGTCTCATTACACTCTTTCCCTGTTTTGTTTGCAGAGTCTACAGGAAGACATTTTGACCCAGATATGTGCAGTGCCTGTAAGGAATGATAATACCAGTGGATCTCGATTAGAACTCATGTTTTGCAAATAAGATTTAAACATTAGAAATACTGGGTGGACATAAGGTAATGCTGCATTAAACTAGTACATTAAATATAAAGGGTACCAATCCAACAAACAAATATTAATCCCAGCTGTTGCCCCTTTAAGTGCAAAAACACACTAAAAAATGTATGTGCATTAAACCTGCACTGCCTTCTACACCACAAATATTGTAAACACTCCAAAAATCTCAAAAGTTTATGTACAGTATCTGATGATAGGTTTTCCAATCACTGTGCTGCTTAGCAAAGTTCAAAGATGTGCTCAATTCTTCTTTAAAAAGTGCTCCACCACGTGCTTATAAAATATATGCTCACCAGAACAATGAGGCCAACAAGGTGATGACCATCACGCAGTGTAAACCTGAATCCAGCTTTTGGGGAGCTCAAACCAAATCTTCTTCCACCACTCGCTTGATTCTCTCTCTCTGTCTCTAAAATCATGCATTCCAAACAAGACCACAAGAGGGGATACATAGTGTAGTGTGACAGACTCACCCGGGACAGAGGCTTTTGGAGGGGACTGAATGCTAGCCTCTTGCCTTGCGATCATGGGCCCTGGCATTTGGGGGAATGGCTCTTTGTGAGCTGTATGCCTGGGGACCCTGTATATGCCATAATAGAGTGACCGATTCATACAGTTGGGACATACAGTGTAAGAAGATGCTAATGCCATCACCTCCAGCCATCTGTCTGTACTCTGTGCTAATTGACCCTGCTATTGTGTGAAGATGTCCTGTGTTTACACTTATGCTAATGTGTATTGTATAGCAGGTGAGCGGGGAGACGTGACGTCTACCCTGAAAGGTCATATCTATAAGTCACCTCGGCTGTCTAAATGATTTAGTTAATTAGCTCATGTTAATTTATGTTCTGGTTACCTCCTCTTTAACTGTATATAAGACTGGCATTTTGGTTCTAATAAACACTCCATGTTCAGCAGACAAACAAGTCTTGTCTCGTTGTGTGCTTGAGAGCAGCTGGAATATCTGATATCTATATCCAGACTGATAGGAAGCGGTATATGACGGAAGCACTCAAGCGGAGTGTGGGACGTTCCGTTACATGTAGTATGTTTATTCAACAATATAAAAGTTATATAAAACGTATGCACTCACATGATTCTGCACATTAAAAATGGGGTTAGATCCCCTACATGTATTAAATAGCATACTTGTTGTAAAAAATAAATAAAAAATGTTTTCTATATATTTAGTTCAATCTTATTTTATTGAGGAAAAGTGTATAATACACAAATGTATCGTTCAACAATACAGATATAAAAATAAACAATATTACATGTAAAATATCTTATGTTCTTAAAGGGGTTGTAAAGGAAATTTTCTTTTTTCATAATAAGCATTCTTTACCTGCAGACATTCCTCTTTTCACTTCCTCATTGTTCGTTTTTGCTCAGAAGTTGCTCTATTTCTTCTCTGTTCTGTTAACTTCCTGCTTGTCTGATTTTACAGACCACCGTGTTGGGAGGGTTTACTGCGGTGGTCAGTAACGTGCTCACCCCCTCCTGGGAACTACATCTGTGTGGCAGGACGCTCTCTACATGTTAGAGACTTCAAGGAGGTGTGAATTACTGGGCGTGCCGCAATTCATACTGGGAAATGTAGTTCTTACATGAACAAACGATGCAAACCAGGAAGTGAATGAGAGAACAGAAACTAGAATGCCGGAGGTGATAAAGATGAAGTAATTTAATAGGTATTTACTTGTTTTTTAACATAATCATTACACTATTCTGTCTGTCTACCTTGCAGACATTAATTTTAGGCATTTTTTTTTCCTTTAGTGACCCTTTAACCACTTAACGACCGCCGCATGTACATATACGTCCACAGAATGGCACGTACAGGCAGATGGGTGTACCCGTACGTCCCTGCCTAGACGTGGGTCGGGGGTCCGATCGGGACCCCCCCTGGTACATGCGGCGGTCGGTAATCGTCTGGGAGTGATCCGGGATGAGGGGGCGGCTATTCGTTTCTAGCCAAACCCCCCCTGCCCCCCCCCCCCCCGATCGCTCCCCGGAGCTGAAGAACGGTGAGAGCCGTGTGTAAACACGGCTTCCCAGTTCTTTACTGTGGCGGCTGCATCGAATGTGTCATCCCTTTTATAGGGAGACACAATCGATGACGTCAGACCTACAGCCACACACCCCTACAGTTGTAAACACACACTAGGTGAAACATAACTCCTTCAGCGCCCCCTGTGGTTAACTCCCAAACTGCAACTGTCATTTTCACAATAAACAATGCAATTTAAATGCATTTTTTGCTGTGAAAATGACAATGGTCCCAAAAATGTGTCAAAATTGTCCGAAGTGTCTGACATAATGTCGCAGTCACAAAAAAAATCGCTGATCGCCGCCATTAGTAGTAAAACATTTTTTTTTATAAAAATGCAATAAAACTATCCCCTATTTTGTAAACGCTATAAATTTTGCGCAAACCAACCGATAAACGCTTATTGCGATTTTTTTTACCAAAAATATGTAGAAGAATACGTATCAGCCTAAACTGAGGAAATTATTTTTTTTTTTATATATTTTTGGGGATATTTATTATAGAAAAAAGTAAAAAATATTGAATTTTTTTCAAAACTGTCGCTCTATTTTTGTTTATAGCGCAAAAAATAAAAGCCGCAGAGGAGATCAAATACCACCAAAAGAAAGCTCTATTTGTGGGAAAAAAAGGACGTCAATTTTGTTTGGGAGCCACGTCGCACGATCGCGCAATTGTCTGTTAAAGCGACGCAGTGCCGAATCGCAAAACATGGCCTGGGCCTTTAGCTGCATTTTGGTCCGGGGCTTAAGTGGTTAAGGTAAAATCGCTTCTTTTCCAGTCTCATTGTGTGGCCCCGTGTCCTCCTGCATTCCCTGGGACTGAAAAGTTTCAAACTTACACTGGGATCACCATTGAGGTATTTATATATCTCTATCAAATCTCCTCTCAAGTGTCTCTTCGCCAGGTAGAATAAAATTAGCAAAAAAGGGAAAAGGCAAGAAAGGGGTTATTAGTTGTCTACAGAATAATATCATGTAAATAGCAATTATGTGCAGTAAGCCATGAATTAGTACAAAGGATCAGTCTTTTTTTAAGTTTTTTTTTATGTTCAAATCATCATGCGGTGCTATTTAGGCACTCACTAACGTTTTAAATACTAAACATATTTTGATATTATCACTATATAAAATACAGGTAATGTAGATGCAAATTACTCAACTGATGTTAACACAATTTCAGAATGCTGGGATACATTCGAAATTCATTAAATCATTTTACATGTTGTCTGGAATTACCGTATTTGCTGGTGTATAAGGCGACCGGGCGTATAAGACGACCCCCTAACTTTACATTTTTTTTAGATTTTTTGCCTGTACTTACTGTATAGGAGGACCCCCCTTCCGAGGCTTCCAACACTTCATATTTCTTCCTTCTGGAGCCATATTCTTCTTCCTTCTTGCTGGAGCTGGAGCCAATCACAGCGAGCGATGTATTCTATTAATGAATACAGAGCCTGCTTGGATTGGCAGAGGCTGTAACATCATCAACCCACGCCTCTCTGACTCTCAAAGCCAATCCGAGCAGGCTACTGTATGTAGCCTGCTCATATTGGCAGAGGTTGTTACTCCAATCCGAGCAGGCTCTGTATTCATTTGAATACATCGCTCAACGGGATCTGGCTAAGCGGTATATATTGTATGTAGCCGAAGCTACATACAGTATTACCGCACGTCCAGCAGGCATCCGAGCAGCTGACCCGGCGTATAAGACGACCCCTGCTTTTTGGCCATTTTTTTTAAGTGTAAAAGGTAGTCTTATACGCCAGCAAATACCGTACTCTTTAATGGCAACTGCCTTTAAGAGTGTTACAAAGAAGAAGTGTATTTCATATTTGAGAATTTTCAAATATTTCTTTCCAGTCTCTCCTTTTTTATTTTCCCAGTTGGTCTTTCACATTTGGCCTTTTGAAGGAAAGAGATGATTTCAACTTAATCAGTATCTTCAGAGCAGAAAGTACAAGCCATTGAAACACCAGTTGAATTCAAATAGGAGATACCAGTTCTGATCTGCATAGCAGTAGAATTAACTGTTCTTTTTTTTCCCTTGTAAGTTTAAAGCCCAATCCCACCCTGCTTGCAATTTTTAATTTAAATCTTTTTAGTCTTTTGGCCAGTGATGTGATAGGGTCCTTTTCTTTTTCAATTCTTCTGCAGTGCTGGGCAGTTCTCAATAATGCAAAGAATAGTGAAATGATGGCAGCATCGTACTGTGAGCACACAGTGAAGACAAATCCCCAGAGGGTTAATTCCTGAAGCTCTGGGCTGATAGAAAGTGAGCTGAATAATGCTGGACACTAGAGGCCAGATTCTCGTACATCCGCGTATCTTCGCGTGGGCGTAACGTATCTGATTTACGTTACGCCTCCGCAACTTAGCAGGGCAAGTGCTGTATTCTCAAAGCACTTGCTCCGTAAGTTGCGGCGGCGTAGCGTAAATCGGCCGGCGTAAGCCTGTCTAATTCAAATTTGGAACAGGGGGCGTGTTTTATGTAAATGTTGTGTGACCCGAAGTGATTGACGTTTTTCCCGAACGGCGCATGCGCCGTCCGTGGAATTTCCCAGTGTGCATTGCTCCAAAGTACGCCGCAAGGACATCATTGGTTTCGACATGAACGTAAATGACGTCCAGCCCCATTCACGGACGACTTACGCAAACAACGTAACTTTTTCAAATTTCGACGCGGGAACGTCAACCATACTTAACATTGGTACGCCGCACTTACGCCACCATATAGCAGGGGTAACAATACGCCGGGAAAAGCCTAACGTAAACGGCGTAAATGTACTGTGTCGGCCAGGCGTACGTTCGGGAATTCGCGTATCTAGCTAATTTGCATACTCAACGGGGAATTCGACGGAAGCGCCACCTAGCGGCCAGCGTAAATATGCAGTTACAATACGACGGTGTAACACAGTTACGCCATTTGGATCTACGGGAAATCTATGCGTAACTGATTCTAAGAATCAGGCACATAGATACGACCGCGCAACTTAGAGATACAACGGCGTGTCTGGAGATACGCCGTCATATCTTGTCTGGGCCTAGATCTGAAAGTGCTGAGTCTTGTGGGGAGAATTCCAGAGAAAAGGTGGCTATTACAATCAGATCAGATTTTTTGGTTTACTACAGGTGGGCTTATTAAAAAAATGTGATTGGGCTGCAATATTCCATGTAATGCTTGCTTTAATGTATCACTGATAAGCACTGATGAGGCGGAACTCATAGATGGCAATGAGAGGTGGCACTGATGGGCAATGATGGTTGGCACTGATGGGTGGCACTGAAGGGCACTGATAGATGGCACTGGGACCGATGTCCATCTGACAGAAGCCGGTGATCGACTTTTTTTTCCCTTGCACTGAAAGCATGAGGGAAAAAAAATACTGATTACCGAGCTTCTGTTTACATCACATGATCAGCCATCATTGGCTGACAGCTGATTTAAGGCCCGCGCTGTAGCCGTCTTTCGGCCATAGCGCGGGCGGCAAGTAGTTAATTATTACATAGCACAGGTGCAAATATTGTTTTTTTTTTTTTTTTTTAGACAGTATACTGTATATATTAATAAAGTACCTTTAAAGGTACTTTGGTACTTTTGTGCTTTGGAATACCTTTGTGACCCTGCAGTTTTGTCCCAGGTTATTTTCCCTATTGGGTGTACGTCAGCCGGGCAGACAGCAACTTCCCAGTCTCTCGACACAATAAACATGCAGCAAGTGTCTTTTTGAAGTTTAATGCTAAATAAACTTGGTTGGGGTATAAGGTGAGCCTTGGGATTCTCCAAATTTAGTGCAAACTGAACAGAGAACACTCTCTAGTAGTAGCAAACCCCTACAGAATGAACCTCTTATAGGAACAAGATAGTGGACATCCAGCTTAGGGGACTCCAACTCTGTAAGCAGCCCTAGACCAGCCTCTCAAACAATCTTTCCAGGATCTCCAGGATCTCTCTCTCACTGTGCCCCTTTATACAAGGGTGCCTCCTTCCAGTACCAGCTAGACCTTGTACCGCGACTTTCCAGGCCAAATGCTCAGCAGACTTTCTCCCAGCTGTTCCCAGAAGCTTCAGCAATAGACCCTCCAGCTCTCCCTGAGCTGGAAACAGCTGCAGTCTTTAGCTTATCTGTCCAGGAGGGCAGCAGACCCTCCAGACTGGGTCTCGTCAACCAGGACAAGGACCCTTCTGTACTAGGCTCCAGGGTATTTATACACACCGCAGCCCCCTGCTGGTCAACCCATTTGACCGGATTTTGGCTTAGGGTGCCCAAGGTCTGCCTCTTCCAACCTACTATATTCCAGAACTTACTAGAGTACAATGGGAAAGTAGTTGAGCTTGCATAACAAGGGTGATTTCCCCAGTGGGGTTTTTGGACAGCTCAATTAATAGTTTGGGAGACAATGTATGAACAAAATAAAAGGTTTATTGCATAGCACGTACAAAAACGAAGGGTAATAATGTAGTTAAGATATGATTTACAGTAGTACAAAAATGTTAAAAATTCCATACATATAAATAGCAAGACACAACAAATTGTCATACAGCTTGGCATGTGTATGTACAAGCATGTAGCAATTTCTAACGCGTTTCGACCCTTATCCGGGCCTTCTTCAGAGGTTTTGTTGTAACTGCAAAAGATTTACAAAGTTGGATATTTTATCGAGTAACCCCTTCCTCCCCCCCAAAAAAAATTTGAATACAGGGGGGGGGGGGGAAAGGAGGGAAGGGGAAGGAAAACATAGATAAATTGCATATAGAGTTGGAAAAATTACCAGATCAACATGTATGGGTATGGAACAGTCTACACCGAACTCCTTCTTCAGATAAAGAGGGCCCCAACGGTTTCTCAAAGAGGTGTCCCGACCCCTCCACGCTCCGATGCAGGTGACCCCCCAGAAATATCAAAGTGGTCACACGTGACTTGCAGGGAATCACCAAAAGGGGGTGGCACCCCTGCAAGTAGTAGGCCAGGGAGAGGGTTTGGACACCTGCAGCAAAACATTTTAAGAAAAATATGTAATTACGTATTAGCATATACATTATTTATATATATATATATATATATATATATATATATATATATATATATATATATATATATATATATATATATATATATATATTTATACAATGATATAATTGGATCATATTGCTAATCTGGATTATACTGTATTGTATGATTATTGGTTATGGTGTCCCCATAGGTGTGGCAGAATCCAAGTGGGGATATTAGGTATATTATTTTATTAAAATGTTTTATTTTATTTTATCATTATTATGTTAATTTATTCAGAACTTTAATATTTGTAATGTTTTTTTAAGAGTAATAAAATAAAAGGATATATAATTAATAAAGCAATGTGAGGTGCAGGGGAAATGAATAAGCAATCTGTGAAAGGTAGGAATGGAGTGAGCTTATATGACCAGTGTATAAGAAGGTGCTATATTGCATGGCGTGAAATTGTATAGGATGATGGGAGTGAAATTGTATAGGATGGGCATGGTAGTTGCATATGAAGAATGTAACACTGATATTTTCCTTTCTGATTACATGCATTTGACATTCATGCAAATTCTTCGGTTAAATGGTCATTATTTTCTCAGTTTTAATGGTCACCAGGAAAAATTGGCTGTGTGTACCTAATAGGGGGTACAGGGGAGAGAGAGAGAGAGAGAGATTACCGTATATATACATACATACACACCAATAGCAAAAGAGTGGCATACAGGGAGCTAATACAACATTGTGAACACCTAGGAAATAAGCTATATTTCTTTATCAATGGTTTTCAACTATAATGTACTAGCTTCCTTTAAAGTGTTTGTTACCCCAACATTTCATATTCCTGATATGCTGTACCATATACTTGTATGAGAAAGTATCCTGTTCTCTTTGTATGCCTCCTTTATGTGAAATCCCTGGTGATCCTGCCAGTCTCTCTGCTTTCCTATTAAAAACTGATCACACTAAGCACGACAATAAATGATTCCCAAGCTATGCTGGGAACTCAGTTAACTCTCTTCCAATGATCAGACTTGTCCTGACACACACCCCTTGCACAGCGAAGACCCGTGTCCTGTTGCTTCTCCTTCCCCTAGATCTTATGCAGCTTAGAACAGAGGGAACAGAGGGAATGTGATCACTTATAAAAAAAGAAAAAAAAAGTATTTATATATATTTTTTAATATCCATACACAAATGTTTTTTGACTTTCATTTAAATTTTAAACTGAATGGGCAGTTTTACAAGGTGATCGTTTACAATCACATCAATATAGCTTCTGTCTTACTCTGAATAAATTCTTACTAATTTACATAGTGCCCAGAGATGTTGAAGCTTCTCAATCAGCTCTCCTAAAACTACCCACAGTGAACACATACTGTACTTATTGGTGTATAAAACTCACTTTTTTTACCCTGAAAATAGAGGGTAAACTGTGCCTGTGTGTTATAGGCAGGGGGCTGTGGAAAGTTTTTTTACCTGAAACTTCCCTCTTAGGCCGCGTACACATGGTCAGTCCAAACCGATGAAAACGGACTGAAGGACCTTTTCATCGGTCCAAACCGATTGTGTGTGGGCCCCATCGGTCAGTTATCCTTCGGTCAAAATTTTTGTAATTTGCTTTAAAATTGAACCGATGGACGCCTAACCGATAGGTCAAAACCGACGGTTAGTATGCAAAAGCATCGGTTAAAAACCCGCGCATGCTCAGAATTAAGTCGACGCATGCTTGGAAGCATTGAACTTCATTTTTCTCTGCACGTCGTTGTGTTTTACGTCACCGCGTTGGACTCGATCGTTTTTTTAACTGATGGTGTGTGGCACATCAGACCATCAGTCAGCTTCATCGGTTAACCGATGACAACGGTCCGGACCGTTGTCATCGGATGGACCGACCGCGTGTACGCGGCCTTAAAGTTAGGGTGAGTGTTATACACCTGTGCGTGTTATACGCCGATAAATACGGTAATTATTCAACTCAGGTGACTCATCTGGCCAGGGTCTGCTTTTCCCAGAATAGAAGGTGTTTTGTGATTGAAGGAGGAAAGATTGAGACATTCATTTAGCCCTCATCCAATCACAGAACACCTTGTGTTCGGTGAAAAGAATAGAAGACGGCTTACGAATGGAGGAGGCGAACTGTCCCACATAGTCTTTAATGTCTGCAGTGTACTAGAACCAGGAGTGTATTTTTCAAGGAGCTGGAAACTCAGCACTTACTGCGATGTGAGAATGAACAAAAGTTAGAGCCTTTACCTAATGCAGTGTCATCCACCAATAGGCCACATATCACTAGGGGTAGTTAACCACTTGCTTACTGGGCACTTATACCCCATTCCTGCCCAGACCAATTTTCAGCTTTCAGTGCTGTCACTCTTTAGGCCCATACACATGATCTGATTTTTTGACAACAAATGTCTGACGGACCTGTTTTATCGGACAATCCGATCGTGTGTACGCTCTATCGGACAAATGTTCGCTGTGACAACAGACAAACTTTCCGGCAACAACTGTCCGATGGTGCAAAATCCTATCGTGTGTACACAAGTCCATTGGACTAAAGTCCAAAGTATAAACACGCATTCTCAGAACCAATGCTAAAAATCAGACAACAATAGCAGAAGTTGCCCACAGGGTGGCGGTAAAGAGTTGAAAAACGTGATTTGGTGAAAGTTGGCTGAACAAGTCCTGTCATTTGTATGCATACCAAGTTCACGGCCAATGCCCATTCGGAGCAAAATCCACAGAAAAGTCAGTTGGAAGTCCGATCGTGTGTATGAGGCTTTAGAATGCCAATTGCGCGATCATGCAACAGTGTACCCAAATGAAAAAAACAGATAGAGCTTTCTTTTGGTGGTATTTAATTGCTGCTGGTATTTTTTATTTTTTTTTGCTAAATAAATCAATTTTGTTATAAAATTTTGAAAACAGGTAATTTTTGTTCTTCACTGATGTGCGCTGATGAGGCTGCACTGATGGTCACTGATAGACTGCGCTGATAGGTACTGATGGGTGGCACTGATGGGCACTGATAGGCGGCACTGATGGGCATTGATAAGGCAGCAATAATGGGCACTGATAGGTGGCACTGATAAGCATTGATGAGGCGGCACTGATAGGTGGCACTGAGAGGTGGCACTGATGGATGGCACTGATGGGTGGCACTGATGGGTGGCACTGATGGGCAATGATGGTTGGCACTGATGGGTGGCACTGAAGGGCACTGATAGATGGCACTGAGACTGATGTCCCTCTGGCAGAAGCCGGTGATCTGTGACAGTGTGAGAAAAAAAATACAGATTACCAAGCTTTTGTTTACATCAAGTGATCAGCCGTCATTGGCTGACAGCTGATCACGTGGTAAGGGGCTGGGCAAATAAGGCCCGCGCTGTAGCTGTCTTTCGGCTATAGCGCGGGTGGCAAGTAGATAATTTTTACATAGCACATGTGCAAGTATTGTTTTGTTTTTCATTTTCTTTTTCCAAAGTGCAGCTGTAAAACTAAAATAAAAAAAATAAAAAACTTAAACCTAGCATTCACATTGACAAACATGAGTGATGTTGCAGTTTTAAGGATCAAAAGCAAAATAAAAGGTAATAGCCAATCACGTACACATACAGTACAGTGGGGAAAATAATTATTTGATCCCCTGCAGATTTTGTAAGTTTACCCACTTACAAAGAAATGAAGAGTCTATCATTTTTATCATAAGTGTATTTTAATCACTTAAGGACCGCCTAACGCAGATATATACGTTGGCAGAATGGCACGGCTGGGCACAGGCACGTACAGGTGCGTTACCCTTTAAGTGTCCAGCCGTGGGTCGTGCGTGCGCCGCCGCCGGTGCACTTACGACCCGGTCCGAAGCTCCGTGACCGCGCCTGCGGGACCCGCAGACCAGCTCACCACCAGTGTCCCGTGATCGGGTCACAGGAGCTGAAGAACGGGGAGAGGTGAGTGTAAACACACCTTCCCCATTCTTCTTTGGATCAATGTCATGCTGGAAGATCCATCCATGACCCATCTTCAGTGTTCTGGCTGAGAGAAGAAGGTTCTCATCCAAGATTTTACAATACGTGCCCCCATCCATTGGCCCCTCAATGTCAGCCTGTACCTTTAGCAGAGGAACAGCCCCAAAACATAATGTTTCCACTTCAGTGCTTGACTGTAAGGATGGTGTTCTTAGGGTCATAGTCAACATTTTTCTTCAGAAAAATCTGTAAGGTGAACTTACACAGGTCCCCCTCCTCACCAATCCCCCTCCCCCCCAGGTCCCACTGACCTGGGACCATGACAATCTCCAGTTCTAAGCCCTGGTATAATGGCACCAAGAGTCCGGGGCTTTGAAATCCACTCTGCAGCCACAGGTCTTCTCCATAGCTGATATACCCGGGGCTTAGGACCAGAGAGTGCCACAGTCCAGGTCAGCGGGACCGGGGGGGGAGCAGAGGGGCCTGTGTAAGTTCACCTTACAGATTTTTCTGTAAAGGTGAACTTACCCTTTAAGGATTTAGAGAAGATCTGTAAGGAAGAGTGGACCAAAATCCCTGAGATGTGTGCAAACCTGGTCACTAACTACAAGAAATGTCTTACTTCTGTGGGTTTCTCCATCAAGTACTAAGTACTGTATTTTTTCTGGATTTTTGGTTGATATGTTGTCTCTATTATTTAAAATACACCTATGATAAAAAAAATAAAAATTATCATTCAGTGGTGTTGCTAGGCAGGTCCTAGGGGTGCGGACCGCACCCGGGTGACACCTGCTAGAGGGGTGACACCCGTGGGTAGCGGCACGACTAACACCGCCCACTGCCCTGTGCTTCGTGCCAATGTGGGGGTGTCTGTACTGATGGAGGGGTCTGCACTGGGGGGGTGTCTGTACTGATGGAGGGGTCTGCACTGGGGGTCTGTCTGTACTGCCACGGGGTCTGCACTGAGGTGGGGGCATCTGTACTGATGGAGGGGTCTTTACTGAGGTGGGTGTGTCTGTACTGATGGAGGGGGGGTCTGCACTGAGGTGGTGGTGTCTGTACTGATGGGGGTCTGCACTGAGGTGGGGGTATCTGTACTGATGGAAGGGTCTGCACTGAGGGGGTGTCTGTACTGAGGGGGTAAGTTTATACTGAGGGAGGGGGGTCTATATTGATGGAGGGGGGTCTGTACTTATTGAGGGGGCCTTACTGAGGGAGGAGGGTCTATACTGCAGGGAGGGTCTGTAGTTAGTGGAGGGGGGTCTGTACTGAGGGGGACTATAGTAGGTGGGGGGGGTGACACAATTTTTTTTGTTGCACCGGGTGACACCAACCCTAGTGATGCAACTGCCTTAATTTCTTTGTAAGTGGGCAACCCTACAAAATCTGCAGGGGTTAAAATAATTATTTTCCCCACTGTAATCCTATTATACTGTACATAATGGATATTAACATAAAAAAACATACCTAGCACTCACATTCACAAACAGCACTGAGTGATGTTGCCGTTATAAGGATTAAAAGCAAAATAAAAAAGGTAAACGTAATATCCAATCATGTACACATAATCCTATTATACATAATGGATATTATGGGGCTGGTTTACTAAAGGAGTCAAAGCTGTTCAATAGGAATTGAGGTGAAGCAGAATTAGGGATTGAGGTGAAGCGGTGTTCTCTTTAACCTCTATGTCTATGTTGATTCAGCATCAATAGCAGTCCAAGCAAGCACAGCAGCAACCAATAAGATTCTTGATGGCATAACCCGTATACACAACAAAATATAGAAATAATTCTGTTTGTTGTGTTGAACAACATATTTAGCTAGGTTTTACAAATGATCTCCTTTGTACTGTAAAACCGATTTAGCTGCCTTTTCCTTTGTAATGTCCAGAGTCAGTATTAAAAAAAAATACATCAAAGGCATATTGCAAGGCATCAAATGAAACTAGACAAATCAACAAGATGAGGCAAAATAATTTATTTATTGATTATGTCAGCTACAGCATGGACAAAAAAAATATTTATCATTTTGTGAGAGGCCTTTTAAGAATAAAGAGAGCAAAGAATAACTGATAATACCACCCACACACAGAACATTCAGCCCTATAAGATGCTGCACATTCAAGGAGTTAGGCATTTACTGTGTTTGTTGAATAAATTGAAGAAATTGATTGAGTCTTTTATTCCCCGGCAGGTTTACCCTGCCCACAAATTACAATTATTTATCTCTGTACCTGTCCTTCTGTGCAAAAAAAAAAAATGGCTTGATATGTACTAATCGTTTTCCTAACAATGAAATTCTAAAGTGTATTTGTCTCTGTAGATTGACATCAAGTAACAAAAGCTTTGCAATACTGACCTCTAGTGGTGTAAATTCAAAATTAAAATGCGAATTCCAAAATCTGTTTTCTGCATGGTGTTCATTCTTAATTTTTGAACAGCAGATGTCCCAAAGTAGAACATGTTGTACATAAATACATATTAACTAAAAGAAAAAAGGGAGGGTATACGGATTGTAGGTGAAAATGATTACAATCTGTGACCAGACATAAGGTATCCCATATTAACAAATGGTTTTGCATGTTAGAAATAGAATTGGAACATAAGTATGTTGTTCAGAAGCAGCATTAAAGCTTATCTACTGAATAAATTAGTGCACAGAGAAAATGACTTTTTCCGAACATGACCTTAAATATTTTACGTTGAAACATTTGTTCTACAAACAACTCTTAAGACAAAAATAAAGATCTATAGACAGAATTTATGTTGTACTGTGACTAAAATAAAAATAGTGAAAACCATGCAAATTATTGTGACAATAAACACACAAAATCAAGAAAACCATAATCCAACAATCATGAATAAAAGTTCATAAATAGATATAGTCCTGTGAAGAACTATAAGTGAGCATCAAAGTGCAAGTGTGTTCATTCATCTGTTTATCCATCACAATGATCCACCATTATAAAATGAGACAGAATGCTTACCAGATGGTTAGATCCCCAAATAATAGGGGGTCTAACTGCACTTTTAATATCTGCCAAAGACACTGTAGGATACCAGCAGGGACTGTCCAGCCAAGAAGGATCTCAGCCACAAATACAATAGCACACAGCATTAAAACATAAGGAGTATGGATGAGTCGAACACCCCTCCGGTTCAGTTCGCAGCAGAACATGCGAACAGGCAAAAAGTTTGTTCAAACGTGCGAACACCATTACAGTCTATGGGACACGAACGTGAAAAATCAAAAGTGCTCATTTTGAAAACGAATATGCAAGATATTGCCATAAAAAGTGTTTGGGGACCCGGGTCCTGCCCCAAAAAAAGTTTTAAAAACTAATGTTTTTTTTCAGGAGCAGTGAATTTAATAATGCCTAAAGTGAAACAATAAAAATAAAACAACCCTTTAAATATTGTGCCTGGGGGATGTCTATAGTATGCCTGTAAAGTGGTGCAGTTTTTTCCATGTTTAGAACAATATCACAGCAAAATTACATTACTAAAGGAAAAAGACTATTTTAAAACTGCTTGCGGCTGTAATGTATTATCGGGTCCTGGCAATATAGATAAAATTAATTGAGAAAAATGTCATGGGTCTGCCCCAGTCCATTACCAGGCCCTTTGGGTCTGGTATGGAAATTAAAGGGAACCCTGCAATCAAATAAAAAAATGTCTTGGGGGCCCCCAGGTACTATATACTCTGAGCAGCAGTATATATATTATACAGCTTGCCCTAAATACTGCAGAATGCAGAAAATTGGGCTTAAGGTGTTGGTGGTACCAGAACACTGTAAGCCCTCAGTTACTCACAGTTTGGTGAGCGTAGGAACAGGCCCTGCTGTGAAATACTATATCAAAATCTTTAATTATATACCCCTGTTAAACAGGGGCAGGAAAATTGGACCTTTGGTGGTGGTGGGGTTGGTGCCACAACACTGTCAGCCCTCACAGTTACTCTTGGTGGGCGCAGGCACAGGCCCTGTTGTGAAATATTATATCAAGAATTGTAATTACATGCCCCTGTTAAACAAGGGCAATAAAATTGTGCCTTTGGTGGTGGTGGTGCCACAACACTGTAACCCCTGAAGGATACTCTTGTTGGGCACAGGAAATGGCTCTGCTGTGAAATATTAGATCAAAAAATATAATTACATGCCCCTGTTAAACGGGGGCAGAACAATTGGGCCTTAGGCAGTGGTGGTGGTGCCCTAAACCAAAATTATTGTTAGAAGCTAGCATCATCAAGATTGAGGAGGAATAGGATAGTCACTCAGCATAGGCAGTCTTCAAGGGATCTCACATCCATAGAAAATTCAATCAGTTACATCAGCACCAGGTGCTTGATAGCTGATGATCCAAGATTGATTCATGTTTATGAATGTGAGCCTATCAATGGAGTCTGTGGACAGGCACATTCTATGATCCCTTACAAACCCTCCAGCAGCACTGAATGTGAGTTCAGAAAGAATGCTGGATGCAGGACAGGCCAGTAGCTCAATTGCATATTAAGCAAGTTCTGGCCAGTGGTCCATCCTCAAGACCCAGTAACCCAGTGAATGCTCAATTGGAAATGTCTCCAAGTCTGCTCTTGCCCCTAGATATTCCTGCACCATGTAATGCAGATGCTGGCGATGGTTGCTTGAACCGATCAGACCTTGGCGCTGAAAAATGAATTTTTTTTCTAAAAGCATCGGTCAGCTGGCCACCTTCTCCAGCGCTCTTCCTCTGACTGAACGAAGCCTCAGCAACAGGTTGTCCAGCACCAGAAAATTGTAACCTCCCAGGGTCTGGAAATGCACTGCACAAACCTTTCTTCAAGGCCTCCTGAAGATGTTTTATCCTCTGCTCCCTCTGTGAAGGCAGGATGAGTTCTGCAACCTTACCCTTGTAACGTAGATCAAGAAGGGTTGCCAGCCAGTAATGATCACTCTCCTTGATACCATGAATGCTAGGGTCCTTCCACAGGCGTTGCAGAATCAGGAAAGCCATGCAGCGAAAGTTTGCAGAGACATTCGATTCTGAGTCCTCTGGGTCTCTAAGGATCATATGATCCGTTACAACCTCCTCCAGCCATGTACAACTCCTTGGGTTTCTGGGGACTGAAAACCATCCCTTAAAGACTGCTGCTGAGTTTTATCCTCCACGTCCATGCTGACACCATCCTCCTCCTCTTCTTCCTGTGTGTTTGGCAGGCCCGCAGGCATACTATCTGAATAAAGGGGGCCTTGAGAGGTAAGTAAGTCCTCCTCTTCCTCCCGCTGTTCTTCCTGAAGTGCCCTGTCCATTATTCCATGAAGCGTGTGCTCCAACATGAAGACAAGAGGGACATTATCACTGATGCATGCATTGTCACTGCTCACCATCCTTGTGGCCTCCTCAAATGGTGACAGGACAGGGCATGCATCCTTGATCAGCAGCCACTGGCATGTGCAGCCACTACAGCATTGCCAACATTGAGTTCCACCTGGTGGGCATGTCACAAATGAGGCGGTTGGTGGACAGGTTGCATTCCCTTTGAATGTCAGCCAGCTGAGCACTGGCATTGTATGACCGGCGGAAATGACCACAGATTTTTTTGGCCTGCCTCTGGAGACTGTAAGCCTGGATACCTGCTCTAGAACTGCACTACCAAATTTAGGATGTGGGGCAAACATGGAACATGGGTCAAGTGTTCCTGTCAGAGGGCAGAGAGAAGGTTGGTGCCATTGTCGCATACAACCATTCTTGGCTGAAGCTAGCGTGGCATCAACCACCTCTGAGCCTGCCGCTGCAGAGCTGACAGAATCTCTGCCCCAGTGTGGCTCCTGACCTCTAAGCAGACCAACTCAAGCACCACATGGTATCTTTTTTCCCAAGTCCTTGCGTAGCCTCTTGAACACTTACAAAGCACCACTGGTTCAGAGGAAAAATCTGCAGATATGCCCATAGAGGAGGAAGAAGAAGAGGAAAGAATGGAGGAGAGAGCTGTGTCAAAATCACCACTAGCATTTTGGAGGCGTGGTGGCGGATCAAGCTTCAACAATACTGATCCCTGTCCTGTATTCTTCCCAGCTGCCAGAAGTTACCCAGTGGGCCGTGAAGGAAAGGTAATGTCCCTACCAATGCCTGATGGACCATGAGTCAGCGGTAATATGCACCGAACTGCTGACCTCTCTTCTCGGATATATGAAGAACTGAGCATTCATCAGTGTTTGATCGCTCATTTCTCAGTCTTAGGGCTGGCGGGGAATCAATGCTGCATCCACCTAGATAGGTATGATTAAAAAAATAATAATCTTTAAAGTATTCATAATGAATTCAATCTAATACAGCATATCAATCTATGTGGTTACGATAAGTAAGACTTTATTGATTTAATTATGATCTGAAATGGGTGTTAAAACACTTTGTTGTTAATGTTTTATTACTAGACATGTGCACAGAAAAAAAAATCGTTTTTTTTTGTTCTGTTTCGTATCGTTCCGTAGGTTCGTTTCCGTTCGTTTTTCGTAAGACGCCCGTTTTCCTGTTCGTTCCCGTTCGTTTTCCGTACGACGAGATTTTTTCGTATTCCGATCGTTTCGTATTTTCGTTACCGTTTTATTTTCGTACATGCGGGATGGTTCGTTATTCTGTTTAATTCATGTTCATTACTTGTTAGACAATAATTTTCGTGAATTTTCGTAAATGATTTGCATTCTGTGTTTTGGATTCCTTTTTCTGTTCGTGTTTTCGGTCGTGTGTTCGTGTGACATCTATGACAATTTGTTGTGGATGTCATGTGGGCATGCGACTGAAGATACGAACAGAAAAAGGATTTTCGTCATTTTGTACTTTCGTAAATATATCGCGGGATTTGCGGCACTTTCAACACGCGGCTCATCCATATTAACGATTGTTAAGCCCCATACACTTGGTCAGACTTTTTTAACAACAAACATAAAAACGATCGTTTTCCGTTCGTTCTCAGAAAATTTGTTCGTTTTTAAACTCCATCAGAAAACCATTTTTGGGTTCAAAAGTCTGGCCAACTGATCTCCCTTCAGATGAAAATCCACAGAAAAGTTTATTTGGCTTTACTGTACTACTCAGCACAAAAGAGAAGCTGCTTTACTAACTACACTCACTGCCCATTCAAAAAAAAACGAAAATTACATCTGTGGCAAGGGATTTGCATTCTGTGTTTTGGGTCCTTTTTCTTTTGGTGTTTTCGGTCGTGTGCTCGTGTGACATCTGTGGCAAAAGATTTGCATTCTGTTGAATCCAAAATACGAACAGAAAAAAGGAATTCAAAATACAGGGTGCGGGTCTTTTGTTGTGGATGTCGTATGAGCATACGACTGAGGGTGCGAACAGAGAAGGGATTCAAACAAGATACAGAGTGCAAATCTTTTGTTGTGGATGTCGTGTGAACACACGGCTGAGGATACGAGCAGAGAGGGAATTCAAACAGGATACAGAATGCAAATCTTTTGTTGTGGATGTCGTGTGAACATATGGCTGAGGATACGAACAGAGAGGGGATTCAAACAAAATACAGAATGCAAATCTTTTGTTGTAGGTGCCGTGGACATGCGGCTGAGGATACGAGCAGAGAGGGGATTCAAACAGGATACAGAATGCAAATCTTTTGTTATAGATGTAATTTTCGTTCTTTTGCCGTTTTCGTTATGTCGTATTTTCGCCAGATCGTTTGTTCGTATTTGCGGTTGTTCGTTATGCGGCTCATTCGTAATCCCGTAGTTTTCGTATTTTGGTGCTTTAATTTTTTCATATGTACAGATTATTCTGCGGGTAAGAAAATGAACATTTTCGGACGAAAATAACATTCATACGAACAGGAATGCACATATCTATTTATTACATTGGCCTGGAAGAATTCTTGGAGGTTAGGACATCCATTCAAAAAGCAGCAGTATGTCCTTCTTGTGGCTAAACAGCTTGCGGTACACAAAAACATAGAACATGTTTTAACATTTTCCTATGGATAAAAAAACGATAGAAAAAAACGATCGTCTGTGTGGAACTCCATCGGAGAAAAATCCACGCATGCTCAGAATCAATTCGACACATGCTCGGAAGCATTGAACTTTATTTTTCTCAGCATGTCGTAGTGTTTTACGTCACTGTGTTGGACACGGTCAGATTTTTGACTGATGGTGTGTAGGTAAGACTGATGAAAGTCAGCTTCATCGGATATCCGACGAAAAAATATATCAGATTAGATTCCATCCGATATCCGTTTGTGTGTACAGGGCATCACAGGTTATGTTTACGTTTAAAAAAAAAAAGGATAGGAAAGAAAGATAGAAACTATGGGCCAAATTCTCAAAACCATGTGTAAATTTAGGATTATCTAACTTATGTCATTTAAGTTACGGCGCCCTAAGTTGGTGTCGTAACTACCGTATTCTCAGTGCATTTGCGCACAAAACTGCGCCATCCTTAACTTAAGTTTCAATGCGTAAGGCGTGGTTATGGCAAGTGGGAATGAAGTGGGCGTGCTTCATTGTAATGAGCCGTGACCCCATGCAAATGAAGTGCCGGCCGTACTGCGCATGCGCGCACGAATCTGGACCTCAATGCGCATGTGCAGAACTTTGGTCAGCGCAATCAGTGAGATAGGTAAAAGGCCAAGCGTACTTAGTTTGAAGATCGCCCTGTGTCTAAATAGCCCCAGTCAAACACACTTCAATTGCAAAAGTATTTCCCTGTGTTCCCTTCCTAAAGCAAGTTGCTTCTGCTTTGAACGTTTGTCAGTGTTTGTTGGTAAGATTGTTTTGTGAGAAAAGTGTTTGTGGAGTTGGAGGGTATAGTTGGTGTTTGTTTTTGCTAATTTGTTTTTTGTTTTGATTGTTTGCCTGTTTGTTTTTCATAATATTTTTTTTTGGGTTTTGTTTATATTTTTTGTTTTCCTTTTTTGCCTGTTTGTTTTCGAATTAATAGTAGCTGTCTGTCTATTTTTTATTTTGGCTTGTTTGTATTTTCTTTGGTGTGTGTGTGTATTGTTGTTTGTTTTTTGGGTGAGTTCCCTGTTGCTGGGTGTTGTCTGTCATGGCTCCCAAGCGCAGGAAGCTAAATTTTACACCGGCAGAGAAGCATATACTTGCTCAGGGCGTCATTAAATTTGGGCGATTTCTCCATGGCCCTGAGAGCCACACCACCACCCCGGCCAGGAGGAAGGAGATCCTTCAAAAGATCACCGATCGGATCAATGCGGCGGGGGGGGGGAGACCAGGACCATCGCTGGAGTTCAAAAAAAAATAAATGACTTGAGGAGCGTGTCCCGGAACAAGCTGGCAACGCTGCATGCCCATACCAGGGGCACTGGAGGAGGGGGACCCTGCCCAGTCAGGATGAGTGAGGAGGAATGGGCAGTGGCCCAGTGTTTCCACCCACAGCAGGTGGTGGGCCTGCCTGGCTTTGACAATGATCCTCTTATGAGGACAGGTAATTTTTTGGAATTTCTATCTGGTGATTAGCATGTGTGGGTGGGGGAAGGGAAGATGTGCCAAGTGTATGGATCCAACAACCTGTGATTGTTTTGTGTCCTCCCCAGATGGCCAGGAGGTTGCAGCCCCATCAGCCCAGGAGGTGGCAGCCCCATCAGCCCAGGAGGTGGCAGCCCCATCAGCCCAGGAGGTGGCAGCCCCATCAGCCCAGGAGGTGGCAGCCCCATCAGCCCAGGAGGTGGCAGCCCCATCAGCCCAGGAGGTGGCAGCCCCATCAGGTCAGGAGGTTGCTGGCCCATCAGGTCAGGAGGTTGCAGGCCCATCAGGGCAGGCTGCTGCACCACCCCCAAGACAGGCTCATGCAGAGTCCCAAGAAGGGCAGGATTCGCCATGGGAGGGGAGTGCCCACAACTCCCCTAATTTGGATGTTGAGTGGGAGGAGGATGAGGGGGAGGAAGATGACAATATTCTGATTGGGCAGGAAATAATGATGGGCCAAGATATGACCTTTGAATCATCCCCTGAGGGAACCCCACAGGCGCCCAGAAGTCAGGCCACCATCATGGGTCACCCCTTCCAACCCTCCTCCAACATGCAGCAGCACCCATGGCTCACTCCAACTCCTCCTCCAAGGCCACAAGCCTCAGGGGCAAGTAGGATGCCGACCCCTGAAAACAGGGGGGGTTGGTGCGTCTGCCGGTCAGTCTGTTGAGGGACAATGTCCGGCAGACCCGCAGTCTGTCTGCAATACAAAAAACTATGAGCAAGGTGGAGCGCAGCCTGGGTGCAATGAGGGAGTCACTGGGTGACGTGGCCACCAACTCCGTGGGGGTCATCACCTGTTTGTGGGACCTGAGGAACGCCACAACAGGTGTGGCCCAGGAGGTGACTGCCCTCACCCAGGCTGTGCAGGCCAATACCCGGGCTGTGCAGGCCAATACGGCTGACATAACTTCCTGTCTGACAAGGATAGCCGTTGCCTTGGAGGGAAGGCCAGCAGGAGGACAGACACCAGGGGAGGCTGCTTCCTCCCCTGTACAGTCCCCCCGCCCTGAAAATACTCCCTCCCCTTCACAGTCCCCCCCCCCTGAAAATACTCCCTCCCCTGCACAGACCCCCCCCCGTGAAGATCCCCCAGTCGGCCGTGGCCGTCCCCGTGGCCGTCCCCGTGCCCGTTCCCGTGCCCGTGGGCAGCCCAGAAGGAGCACTCGGCAACATCCCTAATTTGCAGGGGTACTTTTTTTTTTTTTTTTTACACTGTACTTATGATTTGGTATATGTGTGTGAATGATGTGTGAATGTGGGGGGATGGCATTCCTGAAAACATAAGGGTGTCACCCTCAGTTTTGGTGGAGTAGGGATCCCCAGGACCAGGGAGAAGTCATCCTAGGTTCCTGAATGGTGTATGAATGCACAGTGACATAATTGGAGCCGTGGCGGGGCGTTACTGCTCCCAAGTACCAAAGGGGGGGGGGTACTTGGATCTAATCCAATTCGATGTGCATGTGATGTGTCTGTGCTAGGGACCACAGTGACGTGCATTCATGCATTCTCATTGTGAGATAATTAATGTGCGTTTTGTAAATAAAAATAAACATTCTCTTTGGCATATAAGTAATGTGCATTTATTTAGCAAAATAAAGATTTAAAGGTCACATAATCTCTGTGATTTGGTCTTGGCAAATCAAAAACAAAAATATAATTAGGATGCATTTACTGGGCAAAGATGCCTTCAGACAGTTGTCTCCTGATTGCCTGGCCCTCAGCAGACCGGGTAGAGGGGTTTGGGGGGGGGGATTGCCTGGGTGGGGGGTTAGGTCAGGAGATATCTCCACATGCATGCCCCTTCTTAATGCAAAATTGTGCAGTATGCAACATGCCCCAATAATTTTGCATACAAAGTCTGGGGAATACAATAGTGTACCCCCAGTCTTGTCCAGGCATCTGAATCTTGACTTTAGCATGCCAAAAGTCCGCTCTACTATAGCCCGGGTCTGGCTGTGCACCTCATTGAATTTTCGTTCTCCGGGTGTTTGGGGGTTCCTAAAGGGGGTCATCAGGTGGGGTCCCAATGCATATCCTGAGTCACCTGTAAGGGAAAAGACAGGAGGATATTAGTCATGCATGTGCCCCTTGTGATGTCTGCATCATGGGGGGGCATACCTGACACCAATGTCACTCACCAATCAGCCAGCTGTCTCCATACACGTTCATCTCAAAGTCTCTGTAGATCTTGGTCTGCCTTAGGATGAAACTATCATGGCACGAGCCGGGAAACTTGGCACAAACGTGCCAGATGAGGCCATGTGCATCTACGATCATCTGGACATTGATCGAATGCCAGCCTTTCCTGTTTCTGAACAGGTGTTTAGTATCATGGGGGGGCTGGAGTGCCACATGGGTGCAGTCAATCGCCCCGATGATCTTAGGAAAGCCAGCAATATTGTAAAAGTCTGTCATTGCTTGCACACGCTGGTCCTCCTGGGTGGGCATGACAAACTGGTGGCTCATGCGCCGCAGTATGGCAGGGACCACCTGATGTAGACATTTACTCATGGTTGACTGCACCATCCCAGCCACACCTCCAGATGCTCGCTGGAATGAGCCACTCGATAAAAAACTTTTTCAAGAGGTGTCAGGGCATGGGAACGTAGGGTTGGGGCGATTAGATCCTCATGAAGGAGTTGGGTGATCTCCAGGATGGCCTCCCTATCAAATCGGTAGTTGCCGATGACCTCATAAGCTGGCATTTGCCAAATATCACGGCGTGGCCGATAAACACGCGCCTGTGCCCTCATCCTCCTCCTCTGTGCCCTCCTCCTCCTTTGTGCCTGTAAGGCAGCAAGTGCCGTCAAAATCATTGCTGGTCCTGGCATTTTTAAACAACAACCTTCACAACTAGAGCTGTAACCTCTAGTCACTTCCTTCTGCAAACCCTTCCACAGCATGTGTAAAATTAGGGCTGGTTTTATAATGTGGAAATTTAGTCAGAAAAACTAACAGGTGCGCACAGGGCGGAAAATACGCCACACACACTTAATTCTGAGAATCGCCCTAACTCCCTCATTTGCATCTTTGCCTATCAAAAACAGCGGCGAGCCTAGCGTAATTTGCGCCCGGGAATGCGCAGGTGTAACTAATTTAAGTACGGCTGAAAATACGGAAATCTTTGCTTAAGTCGTTTTGACGATCGCGCGCAAATATACGCGCCGTGTAAAATTAGAAAAATGGAGTTAAGTCTGCGTATCTCTTTTGAGAATTTGGCCCCATGGAGTACTATTTAATCCTTTCTACTATTACATAGTGACCAGGAAAGGGAAATACAAGCTTTTATATTTGTGCCTGGCTGGGATGTTTGGAGGAGAATGCTGAAGGAAAATTTAAAAAAAATCTCAAAATGACGATAGAAAAAAATAGAATTGTATCATAACTATACTGTCTCTCTTTATTGTTTAAAGGTGATTGCCAAACTGTGGGCACTATATATATGTATATATATATATATATATATATATATATATATATATATATATATATATATATATATATACAGTGGGGATCGAAAATTTGGGCACCCCAGGTAAAAATTTGTATTAATGTGCATAACGAAGCCAAGGAAAGATGGAAAAATCTCCAAAAGGCATCAAATTACAGATTAGACATTCTTATAATATGTCAAAAAAAGTTAGATTTTATTTCCATCATTTACACTTTCAAAATTACAGAAAACAAAAAAATGGCTTCTGCAAAAGTTTGGGCACCCTGCAGAATTTATAGAATGCACTGCCCCTTTGCAAAGGTGAGACCTGCCAGTGTCACGGATTGTTCTCAATCATTGTCTGGGAAGACCAGGTGATGTCAATCTCAAAGGTTTTAAATGCCCAGACTCATCTGACCCTGCCCCAACAATCATCACTATGGGTTCTTCTAAGCAGTTGTCTAGAAAACTGAAACTGAAAATAGTTGAAAACTTTATGAAACAAAAAGAAAGAAAATAGTTGACGCTCACAAAGCTGGAGAAGGCTATAAGAAGATAGCAAAGTGTTCTCAGATGTCAGTATCCTCTGTTCGGAATGTAATTAGGAAATGGCAGTCATCAGGAACAGTGGAAGTTAAAGCAAGATCTGGAAGACCAAGAACAATATTAGACAGAACAGCTCGCAGGATTGTGAGAAAAGCAATTCAAAACCCATGTTTGACTGCACGATCCCTCCAGAAAGATCTGGCAGACACTGGAGTTGTGGTACACTATTCCACTATAAAGAGATACTTGTACAAATATGGTCTTCATGGAAGAGTCATCAGAAGAAAACCTCTTCTACGTCCTTACCACAAAAATCAGCGTTTGAACTTTGCAAATGAACATATAGACAAGCCTGATGCATTTTGGAAACAAGTTCTGTGGACCGATGAGGTTAAAATATAACTTTTTGGCCGGAATGAGCAAAGGTACGTTTGGAGAAAGGGCACAGAATTTAATGAAAAGAACCTCTGTCCAACTGTTAAGCATGGGGGTGGATCAATCATGCTTTGGGGTTGTATTGCAGCCAGTGGCACAGGGAACATTTCACGAGTAGAAGGAAAAATGGATTCAATAAAATTTCAGCAAATTTTGGATCGTAACTTGATGCCATCTGTGAAAAAGCTAAAGTTAAAGAGAGGATGGCTTCTACAAATGGATAATGATCCTAAACACACCTCAAAATCCATGGGGGATTACATCAAGAGGCGTAAACTGTAGGTTTTGCCATGGCCTTCACAATCTCCTGACCTCAACATAATTTAAAATCTATGGATAGACCTTAAAAGAGCAGTGCGTGACAGACAGCCCAGAGATCTCAAAGAACTGGAAGACTTTTGTAAGGAAGAATAGGCAAAGATACCTTAAACAAGAATTGAAAGACTCTTGGATGGCTACAAAAAGCGTTTACAAGCTGTGATACTTGCAAAGGGTACAAGATATTAACTCTGCAGGGTGCCCAATCTTTTGCAGATGCCATTTTTTTGTTTTCTGTAATTTTGAAAGTGTAAATGATGGAAATAAAATCTAACTTTTTTTGACATATTATAAGAATGTCTAATCTGTAATTTGATGCCTTTTGGAGATTGTTCCATCTTTCTTGGCTTCGTTATGCACAGTAATTCAAATTTTTACCTGGGGTGCCCAAACTTTCGATCCCCACTGTGTATATATATATCTATATATATATATATATATATATATATATATATATATATATATATATTCTGTATAGTAATATAAAGTCATCAACAATATCCACAAGCCTACACAAGTAATTTAGCCTCGTCATGATCAGTTCTTGAAATCTACAGATTAGGGATGAGCAGAGTGATTTCAGCAAAACTGATTTTGCCATGAATTTACAGATTTTGTAGATGGCAACATTTCACTGAACTGGAAACAGTCTGTTTTGCTCATTGAGCTGCCTCAGAAAAATTGCTGGAAAAAAAAAATAATCTTCTATTTTTTATACTGTATACTCAAAATGCGTTTTTTCTTTGGAGAGCGGGTGCATTTAGCTTAGATGAATTTATTAAATTTTCTTAATTTGAGTATTTTTCTTTTTCATGACAATGTAATTATTATTTGTGTACTGTAAGATAACATGTTGGCTAGTTCACCTTTTTTTGCTATCAGTTTTTTTTAATTCTGTAGTAAAAAAATGAGGCTATAGGTGGCTTTTTTGACAAAAGAACATCTAAGGGGCATCTATGCACTGACGATGTCTACATGGTCCAGCTGCCTATACAATTTGGGACATATTTAATTCCAGGTAAGTTAGGGCACTAAAGCTATAGAGAATTTTTTTAGCCAAACTTCAGCTTTAAAGAAGCAAGTATACAGTATTTTAGGGAATTGAGAAGAGTTCTGGAAATCTCACACAATTCCCCATTTAAGTACTACAACGATAACAATAAGTAATCAATAGAAGATTATCTAGCTGCATCTTAAAGTCATACTAGTCTTGTTGTTTTTTATTGTATGTTAAAAATAACAAACATGTCATACTTACCTCCTCTGAGCAGTGGTTTTGCACAGAGCAGCCCAGATACTGCTCTTCTCAGGTCCCCTGCCGGCACTCCCTCCCTCCTGTTGCGTGCCTCATCAGCGAGCAGCTTGCTATGGGGGCACCTGAGCCGAGCCACTGTTCCCTCTGTCCATTCAGACACAGAGAAGCAGTCTGGCATGCCCCCTTTCTCTCCTCATTGGCTGACTGACTTTGATTAAAAACAACAGGAGCCTAAGCACCACACTGCTTTCTCAACCAATAAGGAGGGGAGTCCCAGGCAGCCAAGATACTCCTGCAACATCGGTGGATCTAGATGGGCTCAGGTAAGTATTACAGAGGCTGAGGGGGGTTGCTGCACATACTGTAGAAGGCTTTTTATTAGGGCTGTGGAAATTAACTTTTAATTAATCGATTAATCTTGAATTTTTTTGATCGATCAAAATTATTTTGATTTGTACTCACCTCTTCGCTGGCTTCAGGGAGTTCCGTCGGAGATCCGGTGATGTCACAGCCACCGGCAGGGCTTGCCGTGTCCATCTGAAAGGCTCCTTTGCTGTGCCTTCATATCTGCATTTTGGCGGGACCTTATTCTCTGCCACACGCAAGGGCTGTTACACTTCCCTCTATCAACCTGGGATTCTACAACCATCCACTGGGAGTTGTGATAGTTCCCTTCACGGGACATCTACATGCCGACGGACTGATGTTAACTTCTCCTCATCTGGATTCAGCAGTGGCATCGTTGTACACATTTTT
The DNA here is from genome assembly GCF_905171775.1 of Rana temporaria. NCBI lineage: Eukaryota > Metazoa > Chordata > Amphibia > Anura > Ranidae > Rana > Rana temporaria. The sequence continues at coordinate 418,903,173 of NC_053490.1, forward strand.
ATACCAGTATCATACTTGGCTACATGTTTTTATGACTGCTTTTGCTACCGTTTGGTATTACTCGCACCATTTTTACAGTTTATGGAGCTACATCGATTTTATCTCCAGTGCAATATTTATTTTGTTACCTACTTGAAGACTATAAAAGTAATAATGCTATTCCCATCAAGTGCTGCCTTTGTGTGTTTTTTGTACCCTGCTATCCATTTTTCCAGTGGTTGGTAGCTGCATTGGGAATCAGCCTGCAAGGAGGAGATCAGCTAAAAGTAGTTGGATCTGTATGTGCATTATAATTAATCGAAATTAGTCGATTAATCGATTAAAAAAACATCGATTAATCGAACACAAAAATTTTGATCAGTAACAGCCCTACTTTTTATCTGAATGCATACAATGCATTAGGATAAAAAACCTTCTGCCTTTACAAACCTTTTAACTAGAGATGGGCCTAACACCCCCCTGATCGGTTCGCACCAGTACTCCCGAACAGAGAAAAAGTTCTGACCCTATTAAAGTCTATGGAACCCAAACTTGAAAAATCAAAAGTCTCAATTTTGATGGCTTATATGCAAGTAATTGCCCATAAAAAGGGTATGGGGGCCTGGGTACTGCCCTGGGGGGACATGTATCAGTTTAAACTTTATTTTTTTAAAAGATCATTTTTACAGGAGCAGTGATTTTAATGATGCTTAAAAGTGCAACAATAAAAATGTTAAATAATTTTAAATATAGTGCCTGGGGCGTCCCCTTAGTCTGCCTGTAAAGTTGTGCATCTGTAGCATGTATAGAACATGCTGCAGCAAAAACAACATTTTTAAGAAAGAAAAAATGCATGAAATTACATTTAAATTTAAGGCAATACAATACCAATATATGAAAAAAAAAAAAAACACCAGCCGAACGCCCTGCAAATTCGAGTGTTCATCGAATGGGCGAACAGGTGATGTTAGGGCTGAACCATTTACCCAACTCTAATCTTTACAGACATTCCATACATTTTTGTTATTTCACCTTTTTTGCTATCTGTTTTTTAAATTCTGTAATAAAAAGACATGAGGCTATAGGTGGCTTTTTTGGCACAAGAACAGTGTTGAAAGGGGCATGCATAACCTTCATCAGCCATTTGAATCCAATTATAGCTTCAATAAACACCAACAACTACCCTAATTTCACCCTCCTGGTGACTTCAATGCATTCTGCAAAAATTTCAAAATGTCACCTAACTCTCCAGATTTTACTGCCAATCCAGTATAGCATTGATAGTAAAATGATTTCTACAATGTAAGCCTGACAAGCATAAATCAGATGCTGTGTGTGTTATTGTCTGTTTTACCCACATTTCCTTCGCCTTGCTTTCTGTCAATAGACCTTCCAGGTTTACACAGAACCTCCATTTACTGAGCAATAAGCAGAAATTTAGTTCCCTGATGATCTCCCAATAGTAAAGACAGAACAATAACCATTCTGGGAATAAAACGTTAGCAAACAAAGTGGACAGGTTTTATATGTTGACATGTCTTTATCTCTATCTTATGTTTCTGAAAGCTGTTTTAGCAGTATGGGAAACCCCGCAGCACATAGCAAAATAAATGCAAACTGTCTACTCTTCTTTTGCTTCCATTAATACAGTATATATTTAACTTCAGTTAATGTAAGCTCAGGAATACAGTTTTTTGGAAATGTACCTAGCTACTGTTATACTCACTTGATTTATGCTCAGTGACAATAAAGTACATGGGGATTTGCCTTTCTCGTCACTCTGCTCACTGTGTCTTGATTCTGACACTGTCCGTCACTTTACGAGTAACTGAACGATGGATATGTTGAATGCACAAATGAAATATTAATGTGTTATGAATGATTCATTGCAAATTTGTGCAAGAGCAAGAACATTTTATTTATGTGAACAAGATGGAAGCAATCTCAGGAATTAAGTTTGTGAACTGGGAAATATGTCAAAGTCAATCAGATATGCACTTTTGTATTGTATTGTTTAACCTACCTGAACAAATTTGCAATGGTATTATAAAGCAATACCAGACATTGAAGTAAAAAGGAGCTAAGCCTTGTTAAACTGCCAAAACAAAGTTCTCTTTCTTATATATTAATTCAGATATAAGCCAACCATATATATGACAGAAAACACAATTAAAGTAAGCAACTAGAGTACAATAGACTAGTAAGTTTAATAACCAAGTGAACAACTGGGCTTTACCCTGTTTTGGCAATTTTTTGATAGCTAGCACTTTGTTGTACATTAAAGTCAGGTACACTTATTCTTAAGCCTCATACACACGATCGGACTTTCATCGAACTTTACCGTGGATTTTGGTCTGAATGGGCATTGGCCGTGAACTTGTTCTGCATGCATACGGCAGAAGATTTTCAGCCAACTTTCACCAAATCATGTGGTTTTTCTGCTCTTTACCGCCACCCTTCGGGCAACTTCTGCTATTGTTGGCTGATGTTTAGCATTGGTTCCGAGCATGCGTGTTTGTACTTTGGACTTTAGTCTGATGGACTTGTGTACACATGATCGGATTATCCTCCATCGGACATTTGTTGTCGAAAAGTTTGAGAGCATTCACAGCGAACATTTGTCCGATGAAAAACCAAAAAAAAATTGTCCGATGGAGCATACACATGGTGGGATTGTCCGATAAAACACGTCTGTCGCACAATTGTTGTCAAAAAGTCTGATTGTGTGTATGAGCCTTTACACTTACTCACTTATTCTAAATGATCATACACATGAACAGACTTGTTGACAACAATTGTCCGACGGACGTGTTTTATCAGACAACCCGACCGTGTGTATGGATGTGCAAATGTAAATTGTTCTACACTTCACCAATTTATAAAAAAAAAAGACAAATTATGATATTCAAAGTGTCCTATACTCAAAATAGTTCACATACAGAAGACTGATTAGAATAACTGCATATTTTCATGCTCCAATTCTTACGGTGTAAAAAATTCCTTCACTTCAGTCACAAAAAAAGTGATAAAAAATATCCTAAAAAGTTTTAAAATTTGTCTGGTGCTGGGTCTCCTCATATTGAAAAATCCCAATTAGGAATTAAAGATATGAGCCTGCCACGAAAACTGCTGGGTAATGCACCGCCCAATGCCTTGGTCTTATGCCTATAGTAGCCCCTGTTCCTGTAAAGTAGTTAGAAAAAGCTATATATTGTTTTTTATTAAATTATTAAAGATGGTATATGTCAGTGTTTAGATATGGCGAGCCCAATAGCAGGGGCACACTCCTTGGATGAGGACACTCAAGAGATGAATCTGACACAGTTTCCCAAAGCGTGGTACAAAAAGGTAAAGTCCATAATCAAACTCAAACGTAGAATAAGGTCAGGGCAGGCAAAAAAGGATTAATAAAAATACCAAAGGTAAGGTAACGTAATCACTTGACTAGCAACAGGTACACATTGTGGACAGCTCTAAAACAAGTGAAATAGTTGCATGCTAGCACCAGATGGTGGACGAAAATAAATAATTAAATACAGCTGCTACTATCACCTTCCCACATCCACAGCAAATGTATAAATTATAAGTTTGATAGCGCTGCTAAATAACTTCTATGAATAAATAACTAAAAAGAAACACAATTCATTCATATTGACATGCAAGTGTCAATGTGACAATTCATATTAAAGTGCATGTGCCAATTAACTACTGTATCAAGATATATAAAGGGCAAAAAGTCAAAGACAGTCCAGGTATAACAAAATTCTTGAGAAAAATAAATATAGTTGTGCTAGTGTCAGGACCACCTTTGCGGGGAAGGTGACTCAATCACCCCCACCACAAACGTGGAAATAAGATGAATGAACATAAACCGTGAACTTATTAAGAAATTACTAAAGTGCATGAATAATACCAAATTAAAATCATAAATTGGATGATAAACAAATCATAAAGCATAAGCCCTAAATTAGCTAATGACATCAGTTAAGTGACAGTAAATTTGTAAGGATATGAAAAAAACATGCACAAGGTGAAGTCCAAGGGAACAAACAAAATTGCATAAAAAAATTATATACGGTATATATAAACATAAAAGTCCATAAAACTGCTGTGAATAAACACCCAGTGACGTTCCAAGATATCAGCTTTGCTTTCTTCCTGGGATCAACAGCTTCAAGTGAATTCCACCACCATAATGCAAGTAAACTGCTTACCAGAGCCAATGGTCCTGTTTGATTAGGACCTAGACCAGCATGGATGTTAAACCTGGCAAACAGGACGAACACTGCATCCGTGACATTGAAATAACGACATGGTAGTCCGACAAACCCCACAGCAAGGGCATCAGATGATATGGTATCATGCAAATAAAGCAGATGCCTCGATAGTGTAAAACCAATGACTTTTATTAAAATAAAATCAAACAGTAAAAAACTCACATTTAGTAAGTATAAGACCAGCCTTAAACCTGTTGCGCCGGCCGGACGCAAACAGGAAAACCCTGGAAGAAGTAATATTTTACAAAATGGACTTAGGGCAGAGCAGCGCGCTGTCATCACCCAAGAGCTCCAAACGTTCCCCCAGTGGACGGGTGTCTGGGAATTTGTTTACTGGCCGGCACATCAGATTTGAGGCATTTTTTACGTAAGTGCAATACAACTTTTAATAAATATTTGTTTCTCATTTAATGCGCTATGTGGAGCTGTTATTGTTTTTTACATGGTGGGCATTGATGTTGGTGAAGTTTAATCACTTGTGGATGAGACCCAATGTTAAGGATTGTATCTGTCTGAACTGCAAGACTGGGAGTGACTACCCATTATATGCTGTTCATGATCCCCTGTCTATAGTTTGGTGGAGGATACATCACTTTGCTTTGGACACGTTTTCAACTGATTTTGGAACTTGGCACAGAGCACGGGTGTCTGGCATTTCATGTGTTAAACATTTATGGACTTTATTGCTACAATATTTGTTTTATTTATATGTCTATATATATTTTTATTTGGTTAATATTTATTGATCTAATGATATGATCAAAATTTTCTTGATGTTCATTATCAATATTATCACTGTTTCACTGTTATTGAGGGACTTGAGCGTGCATATAGGGCCAAATCCTCAAAAATCCTGCCTAACTTATCTTTTCCCATTTAAGTTACACTGACTTAAAATTTCTACCTAAGTGCCCGATCCACAAAGCACTTACCTAGAAATTTCAGGCCGTGTAACTTAAATGTCTCCGGCGCAAGGCGGTCCTCTTCTGCAGGGGGCGATGACAATTTAAATGAGGCGCACTCCCGCGCCGGCCGTACTGCGCATGCTCGTGACGTAATTTTCCCGACGGGCAGCGCGCGAAATTACGTTACGCCGGGATTTGTGGATTGCGACGGGACAATAAAGTTGCGTCGGGTAAAAAAAAGTTACGCGCCGGGAAAAAAAATTCAAAATTTAAAAAAAATCGCGGCGATCGAAAAAAAGGTCTGTTTTTACAAGGTGTTACTAGTTTACACTTTGTAAAAGCAGAACTAATTTTACGTATGCAAACGTAAACTTACGCAGAAAACACAAAGCTGAAAAGCTTTGTGGATCTCCGTAAGTCCTCATTTGCATACGCAAAGCGGCATTTCAACGCGAAATGCCCCCAGCGGCGGATGCGGTACTGCATCCTAAGATCTGACAGTGTAAGTGTCTTACAGATGTCAGATCTTCTGCCTATCTTTGAAAAACTGCTTCTGAGGATCAGTTCCAAAGATAGGCACAGGGATACGCAGGCTGAACAGCAGTTCCGCCTGCGTATCCCTTTTGAGGATTTGGCCCATAGTGCCTAAGTCTGAATTTGCGCCGGCGCTAATTTAAGCGTATTCTGGTAACCAGATACGCTTAAATTAGGCTCAGATACAAGCGGTGTAAGTGTCTTACACGTATCCTAAAGTGTAATTTTTAGGCTGACCGCTAGGTGGCGCTTCCATTGCGGTCGGCGTAGAATATGTAAATCACTAGATACGCCTATTCACGAACGTACGCCCAGCCGACGTAGTACAGGTACGCCGTTTACGTAACGCATTATCAGGCCTAAAGTTATTCCATTAAATAGCTGGAATAGTAATGTTAAGTATGGCCGCCGTTCCCGCGTCGAAATTTGAAAATTTTACGTTGTTTGCGTAAGTCGTCCGTGAATAGGGTTTTACGTCATTTACGTCCACGTCTAAATCAATAGGACCGTGCGGCGTACTTTGCCGCAATGCACACTGGGATATGTAGGCAGACGGTACATGCGCCGTTCGTAACATACGTCAATCACGTCAGGTCAAGCCCCATTAACATACAACACGCCCCCCTCAGCCAAATTTGAATTAGCCGCCCTTACGCCCGCCCGATTTACGCTACGCCGCCGTAACTTAGCAGGCAAGTACTTTGTGAATCATGTACTTGCCTCGCTAACTTACGGCGGCGTAGTGTAAATGCCATACGCTACGCCGCCGCAACTATGCGCTCGCCATCCTGAATCTAGCTATTTGTTTTTTTTCCATTTCACAATACTTACTTGTTTTGATATCTTCTTCTATGGACTAACTCCAAGGCTACCATCATTGGAACACCTGGTCTTTGAGATAGTCATCCTTGTTACAGAAGCACATTTAGGTGGACTTTATTTGCACTTGAGTGATTGTATTACACATGCACTTTGATGAACTATTGCTCATCCACATTTTTATTTATTTATGGTTTTGTGCGACATTTGCATCACTTATATATACTTTTTAGTGTATATTCCTATTTTAGTTTCCAGTTTCACACTATTTTCATATAATGCTTGTATGCTCATATCTTGCTTGCTATTATTATTATTTTTATTGAGAGCGATATCACTTCCTTTATCATTTTTACTATTGTGTACAGTGAACACTTTATAGATATTGCTGCTCTGTTATCTTCACCTAGTATACCATTCACTATCTACTCACAGTAGCGCGAGAGATCACCACACATTTTAGACCACGGACAAGAATGCCAAGGACTGACATGCTGTGAGTGTGAGGACCCCTACGGTTGGTATAGGTAGGTTGCGGATTGTGACAGTATATTTACCTACTCTGGTACTTGCTTGTCCCCAGGTCTTAGAAAATGATGTTAAAGTTCTTATCCAAACAGCATTGGGACTGAGAAACTGGGACAAGGAAGGGTACCTGTAGTTCTGAGGCTAGTAGTGGAATCCTGGGATAGTCCAAGGTCAGGGTAGGTAACAGACAAGAGTAATCTAAAAAAACAGACATGAAGGCAGGGCTGGTAGCAGCCAGGTGTTGTCCAGTTAACAATCTGAAATCCAGATCAAAGGGCAAGCCAAAGAGTAATCCAAGTAATCTGAGTAGAAAGCAAAGTTCAGCAACTAAGGCATCCAAAAATGAAATAATGGGTCAGGGAAGGAAACACATAGGTAGCCAGGAAGAAAATGCTATGACAAGCACAGGGGCACATGAAGCTTAAATGGGAAGCATCCTGCATTTTGGACCAATCCAGATGGGGGTTTAGACTGTTTATACCACAGCTGGTTGGTGCAACAAGAAATCTATGAAAGCTTGTTACCTTGCAACTGATGAGAACAACTACATGTCTGAGAAGACTCATTAACTGTAAGGAAGAGAAGAAAGATGCCTTGTGCTGCCCATCCACAAAGTGTATGAGAGGTGGTATGAGAGAGACAACCTCAGCCTGGGCTCCTATGCTCCAACGTGTTTCACTCCACCCCTCGGAGCTTAGTCATGGGGATCTTGTGGGGGTCTTCAGGCAAGGGGCTTATCGGAATCTGGAACCTGCCCCCCCCCATATGAATCAGTAGGGGTACATTGTACATTGTACCCCTACTCATTCACCAAAAAAAGTGTTAAAAATAAAGAAAAACAGTAGATGGTTTTTGACAAGTCAGTCTTTTTATTAGAGAAATCAAAAAACAATGTCCCCCAATGTAGATCCATCATCAATAACAATGCTGATGACACAGCCTGACCCAGAAATAAAAAACGCTCTGCCATCAACAAAGGCTAACTACATACAGTGAGCGAAAAAAGTATTTGATCCCCTGCTGATTTTGTACGTTTGCCCACTGACAAAGAAATAATCAGTCTATCATTTTAAGTGTTTATTTTAGGGCTGTGGAAATTAACTATTAATTCCTTGATTAATCGTTAATTTTTTTGATCGTTCAAAATTATTTTCATCGGTACTCACCTCTCCACCGGCTTCCGGATCTTCAGGGAGTTCCGTCGGAGATCCGGTAATGTCACGGACACCGGCGGGGCTTGCCGTGTCCATCTGTAGGGCTCCTTTGCTGTGACTTCTTTACTTGCATGCCGGTGTGACCTTACTATCTGCCACACACAAGGGCTGTTACACTTCCCTCTATCACTTCCCTCTATCAACCTGGGATTCTACAGCCATTCACTGGGAGTTGTGATAGTTTCCTTCAAGGGACATCTACATGTCGATTTTATCTCCAGTGCAATATTTATTTTGTAACCTACTTGAAGACTATAAAAGTTTTAATGCTATTCCCATCGAGTGCTGCCTTTGTGTGTTTTTTGTATCCTGCTATCCATTTTTCCAGTGGTTGGTAGCTGCACTGGGAATCAGCCTGCAAGGAGATCAGCTAAAAGTAGTTGGATCTGTATGTGCGCTATAATAATTCAAAATTGGTTGATTAAAAAAAAATGTATTAATCTAACACAAAAAATTTAATCAGTAACAGCCCTAGTTTATTTTAACAGTGAGAGACAGAAAAACAACAAAAATATCCAGAAAAACACATTTTAAAAAAAGTTATAAATTGATTTGCATTTTAATGAGTGAAATAAGTATTTGACCCCTTTGCAAAATATGACTTAGTACTTGGTGGCAAAACCCTTATTGGCAATCACAGAGGTCAAATGTTTCCTGTAGTTGGCCACCACGTTTGGTAACTCGATCCTTCAGCTCCTTCCACATATTTTGTAATTAAAGTGATTGTAAGGCTTCATGTTTTTTTTTTTAATAACAAACATGTCATGCTTTTCTCCACTGTGCAGCTCGTTTTGCACAGAGTGGCCCAGATCCTCGACATCTGAGGTCCCTTGGGGGCTTTCGCGGCTCCTCCTCTTATCAGGGGAAGCCCTGCTGACAGCTAATGAGTCATCTGTTGTTAAGGACACAGCTTCCCGACCCACTGCTTAACAACCAGCTATTCTACACATGGAATTTGAATCGATCATTTTTCGACCCATCTGAATTCGAATCATTCTGAAATTTTTGAATTCGTTAGCAAATAAATTAACAAAACAAATCTTACAGAATTTCAACGAAATTAGTTACTATTACTTTTTCATTTGGAGATTCGGATAAATATGAATCTCCGAATTACCAAAAACTTGTTTGAATTTGTACTCGAACCAAAACAAACTGCACATGTCTAGTTTAGATTAGTTTCAGTGATGCGGCGGCGTAATGTATCCGATTTACGTTACGCCGCCGCAAGTTTTTCAGGCAAGTGCTTTATTCACAAAGCACTTGCCTGTAAAGTTGCGGCGACGTATCGTAAATCACCCGGCGGAATTCAAATTCGGCGGGTAGGGAGCGTGTATCATTTAAATGAAGCGTGTCCCCGTGCCGAACGAACTGTGCATGCGCGTCCGTAAAATATCCCAGTGTGCATTGCTCCAAATGACGTCGCAAGGACGTCATTGGTTTAGACGTGAACGTAAATGATGTCCAGCCTCATTCACGGACGACTTACGCAAACAACGTAACTTTTTAAAATTTCGATGCGGGAACGACGGCCATACTTAACATTGTTGCGCCGCACTTATGCCACCATATAGCAGGGGCAACATTATGCCGGGAAAAGCCTAATGTAAACATCGTAACTTTACTGCGTCGGCCGCGCGTACGTTCGGGAATTCGCGTATCTAGCTAATTTGTATACTCAACGCGGAAATCGAAGGAAGCGCCACCTAGCGGGCAAAAAAAAAATTGCAGTTACGATCCGACGTCGTAAGAGACTTACGCCTGTCGGATCTAATGGATATCTATGCGTAACTGATTCTAAGAATCAGTCGCATAGATACGACGGGCCAGATTAGGACTTACGACGGCGTACATGGCGCTTCGCCGTCGTAAGTCCTTTGAGATCTGGGTCACAGGCTGTAGGAGTGGTTAGTATGAGATCTCTTTCTTGGAAGGACCTGACGGTTTAAATTCTTAAGAGAACAGACAGGGACTCTTTAAACTTGAGAAAAAGATCCTAATTGACTATCACGTATGAGATTATTTTATACATGTGCTACATCATCAAAACAAAACAAAGTCTGCAAACCTCTTCACAACAGCCTCTGAAAAGCTATCTACCATGGATTACTTTTTTTGGGGGGGGGGGGGGGTGAAAGAGGCCCTATTGTCCAGCACTGTGTGGCTGTTTTATGAATGCTCTTGATCAATCATTCTTCTATCCTGAGCAATGCTAAATGATGCACATGAACACTGCAGCATTTATGCTAAGAAGCTTCAAATACTAGAATGAACAGAGGCACACTATAAAGAGGTTATTCAAAATTTGATGATTACCAGAGCTGAGTGCTACAGTAAAACTGGAGAGAAATACAATAAACATAATCACTCAGTTTAGCAAAGTGATTTGTAAATTAGACTATTCTTTCTCGTAGAGACACATAATTTCTTTAGTGCTGCAATAATTAATTTATATCTAACAAGCTCATGCAGAAGCAATCGAGTGTTATGTGTACAGTTTTACTATTAGTGCAATTTTTTTTCCAGTACAGTATTACATTTGTGTAAATATAGCACCATCTAGTGCCCATATGTTGTTAAAATAATTGTAATGTACATTGTAATGGCAACTTTAAAACTTTCTGGGTTTAGACAAGAGAAGGTTCAGAGAAGAACCTCTAGATTTTATGCCTAATAATTAAAATATGAATTAATGGCTGTATACACAAGCACAATGGTAATTGTTTTTCTTCTATTGTAAAAGCAACAGAATTTCTTTATATCTACATTCTTATTTGGCTCACAGTGCTGAATTTAGCAACATCTAGTCCGTGGATAGGGCTAGTTGTACACTGCCCTGCTGACCCCTGTAAACTGCCATACTGACCTCCACCTTGCTGACATACATCCTGCTGACCCCTGTACATTGTAATGGCAACTTTAAAACTTTCTGGGTTTAGACAAGAGAAGGTTCAGAGCAGAACCTCTAGATTTTATGCCTAATAATTAAAATATGAATTAATGGCTGTATACACAAGCACAATGGTAATTGCTTTTCTTCTATTGTAAAAGCAACATCATTTCTTTATATCTACATTCTTATTTGGCTCACAGTGCTGAATTTAGCAACATCTAGTCCATGGATAGGGCTAGTTGTACACTGCCCTGCTGACCCCTGTAAACTGCCATACTGACCTCCACCTTGCTGACATACATCCTGCTGACCCCTGTACACTGTCCTGCTAACCTTCACGCTGCTGGCCCTCTGTCCTCTGCCCTACAAATGGAGGGATAGCTGTGCTCAAAACAAGGGCTCACATGACTGATCATGGCGGAGTTCACTTCACAAATTTTTACAACAATCTGGGGGTATACAAGTAGGTGCACCCCCTGCTAGAACTTCCAAACAACATCCAAGGTCAAAACTGACTACTATACAATTTTAACAACAATGACCACCCCCTACTATAACCTCTAAACAATATCAGAGGTTGCTTTGTAGGAGAAACGTAAGGTAGTCGAAGCTCCGCAAAGTCTTTACACCCATCCAAGTCTTGTGCTGCATGTGGTAGTATGCCATTCTGTTTTTTATAAAAAAAATAACAAAAAAAAACACTCAGCCCACAGCCATCTCCAACACATTAGAGGGGAGCCAGTATCTGCACTGAAGCTCTTTGTGAGAGGCTCTGTGACACGTACCTTGGGAATGAGCCTGATGTGCAGAGGGAGACCTCTCGTACCGCCCTGGTTAAGGAATCACTGGGGTTAAGACAGTGACTGTAGGAGCACAGTGAGGTGTAAGTGCCTAACAAATACAAAATAATTCCACGCTAAGATGGTAAGTGGCTACAAAAACCAATAGACAAGTGGAAAATAACAAACAAAACATATAAATTGTAGCGCTACATAATACACCAAGTGATGTAGCAACGGAATGGCCCGTAACACCCAGAGACTTTTGAAGGATGTGGGGTACTCCTGTGCCAGCTTCACTAATGACTCTTGGGTCTAGGGTCATCCTATGTCCCTTTTGGGCATAGGATGACTGAGAACTGATTTCTCGGATTACATGAGATGGGACATTAATGATAATTCATGTAATGCAGGATCTTGACATATTTCAGGTTGTTAATTCTGTCCACAGCAGGTCAATAGGGTGTCTCCTTCAATGCTTAACATAGACTATTGAGATGCTAATACTGTTTTGTGTCTATTGTACTAATTAAGTTTGTAAAGGTCGGATGTCTAACTTTTAGGTGTTAATTGAGTCTGGCTTCTGAAAGACATTCCATTGTGTGATGCTAATGACACTGTTTTGTGTGAAAAGTCTATTGTTGATAAGATGTGGAATGTGGCTTGTCAACTGTAGTAATTACCTCCTCTAAATGCGGAGCCATGCTGTCTGGATAATGATTAGTAATTAGCACATCTGGATGTGGTTTGGAGAGTTTCATTGTCCCTGTGCTTACTGAAGCATGCTTGTAACTGTATAAAAACCTGAGAGCTAACCATTAAAGATTAATTCGTTTGAAACCAGTAACAGAGCTGTATGTCTCGTCCTTCTGGGGAATGAAATGGGTCCTGACGGCTGAATTGTCGGATAAGCTGTTGTGGGGTGATGGCATGGAATATTGTAAACGGTGGTGACCGTTACAGATGTGAAAACAGTGTGTGCACTAAATTAAAATATTATAATACATATATCAATGAAAATATAAAAAAAGGAAGAAAAAATACAATCCAATGTGAAATGATAAGCAGTCAATGAATATATAAAGAACAATTATGTAATAAAGAATCTCCAATATAAAATGATGGACAGTCCAATGGAAGCAAAAGTGCTGATGTTCCCACAATCTGAACGTGACCCACACTGTGAAAAGGCCGCCACCAAATAGAAAGAGGCTTACCGGAAATGTTGAATCATGAGGAACTTACGTTCAAAAGGGTCAACAAAGCTTGATATAAATGCTGTAGGACCAAATCTTCAGGTGCAATAAACATACGACATCCAACACATCAATCAGCTATGCCCGTGGTGGACAGATGTAAGTGCTTGTGAGAAATAACCCACCGGAGGTTAAACAACAGAACCGGATGATGTTGGAGAGAGGAAAAAGGAGAAGCACATAGCGTAATATTGTAGGCAAAGGGCATTTAATGTAGGTAGAGACACTTACGTTGAACGATGAAAAACAGTGCTGATCAAATATAAACGACAAGAGTGGGGTCTCCCAATGCATTTCACAACATGGTTCATCGTCTGGGGTGTCCCTCCACTGCTGCCCTCCACACTTAAATGCACAATGTGACCCCATGGAAATGGGATCCTCCCCCGGGTGTCCATCCAATGATTGACTGTCTCCGGGTCATCGTGATGACGACAGGTCTGCACTCCAAACCTCCATATGGAGCCGAGTGAAGTCCGGAAATGATTGGTCCCAGAACCAACAGGGGGCGTGTCATAGAAAACCAGCAATCCATGATTGGTAGAGACCCGGAGCAGGAAGTACAGCTGAGACGCAACACTTCTCCCTCGCGTCTGACGGGAAGAGGCAGGCGAGCCCAACCTCTGCACGTTCTCGTCAGAGCACGTGCGGAGGTCAGCGCTGTTTTTCATCGTTCAGCGTAAGTGTCTCTACCTACATTAAATACCCTTTGCCTACAATATTACGCTATGTGCTTCTCCTTTTTCCTCTCTCCAACATCATCCGGCTCTGTTGTTTAACCTAATGTGGGTTATTGCCCACAAGCACTTACATCTGTCCACCCCAGGCATAGCTGATTGATGTTTTGGATGTCATATGTTATTGCACCTGAATATTTGGTCCTCCAGCGTTCATATCAAGCTTTCTTGACCCTTTTGAACGTACGTTCCTCAGGGTTCAACATTTCCAGTAAGCCTCTTTCTATTTGGTGGCGGGCTTTTCAGTGTGGGTTACGTTCAGATTGTGGGAACATCAGCACTTTTGCTTCCATTGGACTGTCCATCATGTATTATTTAGCGCTACAATTTATATGTTTTGTTAGATATGAGTGCCTGCAGAATTCTCTGAGATTGGAGATGAAGGCCAATGAGAAAGGCTGGAACTGGCTGGAGCCGGCTGGAGCACTGTAGGTGCAGGTAAGCTAGATGCAAATCAGTGGATGCAGGTCAGCGAATGCAGGTCACTGGATGCAGGTCAGCTTGGTTACTGGTTAGCTGGATGCTGGTCAGCAGGATGCTGGTCAGCAGGATGCAGGTGCACCTGAGAGCTGCGGAAAAGGGCCTGGATCAGCTCTTGGGCATGCACATTCTGCTTGGGTTCCCAGAAGTCCTCCTCTGGTCCATACCCCCTCCACTTGACCAAGTATTGTAGTTCATTACCTCTTCTCCTGCAATCTACGATAGCCTCCACCTCATATTCCTCATCTCCATCAACCATCACGGGTCCTCTTTCTGGGAATGGGTCAGGTACTGTGGGTTTCAGCAGGGACACGTGGAACACCGGATGGATCTTAAGCGAATCAGGTACGATAAGTTCATAAGACACTTCATTTCATTTTTTCTTGACTGGAAAAGGGCCAATAAACTTGGGTACCAATTTCTTCGAGGGACAAGCCATTCTAAGATTGGTAGTAGACAACCACACTTGGTCGCCTGGTTGGAGACACAATTTGCCTCTTCTCTTTCGGTCATATATTCTCTTATTAGTTGCCTGTGCCTTGACCATAGTCTCCTGTAACAAAAAAGGGTGAAGGGTGAGATATAGAGGTTTATCGCAGGTCCGCCGTGACCACAATACACCACTACAGCTCAATAATGGGAGTTTGCCTTTGAGGCCCTTTTATTTATGAAATGTGAGTTCAATGGTTGAAGTTTTCGTGTGTCTATTTTTAAATAAATGGTTTTACATTATTACACTTTGGAGGCACTTTCTTGTGGAGCAATCCTCTTCTATGAGCACGGTCAGATATCGGAAGTTTTGATTAACCCGGTTGGGTTTAAAGCATCTTTGCCGAGCATGAGAGTGCAAAGCAATTATATTCGGTGAGTGCGTTTCTTAAGGGGAGCGGAATCACAGTCACAAGCAGTGTGGTTGAAGAAGGTTTAAATATGTATTTCATAAGAAGGTTTGGTCACCAAGTTTATTCACTTGACGTTTATCACTTTTTATGGTCTTGAATTGGACTTTTGTTTCACTATATTATGCACTAATTTTTTTATTGATTTTTTTTTGTAATTATTTCAGGTTTCACTCTCACTGGGTGCTATTTGATTCATCAGCAATTATTTTAGGTGTTTCATGTTATTATTGTGAATTTAGCACCAGTATGTTATTCATTTAGAATACACTTAAAATTAAATTTATTTCAAGTGCCAGCTCTAGGTCTAAGTCTAGGTGCTCGTGACTTGCTGACCAACTGTTTCACATTCAATTAATTAATACGTGACTATTTATCAGTAGCATTTATTTGAGTTTTCTGTCACAAATTGCATATACGGTAGATTTGAATTTCATTTACAGCACCGGATTATTGGCACCGACCCCAGTAGGGTTGATAACCAGAAAATAGTAAATGGTCTATATGGAGCATGTTTGTTTTAGTTTTTTTTTATCTTACTATGTATATATATGAACTGAGGATAAAATAAATTTGAGGCAGTTTGGGGAATATAATTTATGTAAAACTGTACATTTACTGTATACATATACAATTTGACTTAACTTATTGTAATATTAGCAAGGCACATATTAGGTTAAGCATTAAGTTGTTCCTGTCTGTCCTCTGTGAAGGGGTATATCTTCTTCCCCATTACAG
Source organism: Rana temporaria (assembly GCF_905171775.1). Taxonomy (NCBI): domain Eukaryota; kingdom Metazoa; phylum Chordata; class Amphibia; order Anura; family Ranidae; genus Rana; species Rana temporaria. The sequence continues at coordinate 418,919,211 of NC_053490.1, forward strand.
TTTTACTGTGGGGCAGCAGACGGGACATGACTGAATGATTTAATGCTTATCTGTAACTTTCCATCTCTCTTAAAAGCTTCCAGCCATCATGTAAGCCAAGCTTGCCCAGATCTTGGATCAGATACATTATCAAAGATCATCTAGCTATCATCCATATCAATCAGCCAAATGACCAGTAGATCCCCAACCCCCTTCCTTCCTGGGGCAAGGTACACTCAGGTCGACTTAGCCAATAGCCACAAGGCCCAGTGGAATACATGACGAGCAGTGGTAAGCAGTCTTCACGTTTCGGAGGGGAGAGTGCCCGTGCATTTTACGTGGACTTTACGTACACTTGCACACAACCCTCATGCACAATCTTTGGACCATCTCTAGATCACAATCAGCAACTTCCAAGTGTTATGGAATGCGGTCTTGGCCATTGCTCTCAGAACCAACCACACTCAGAGAGGTCTTCATTGCTGCAGTGTCACTGAACTACCTGAAGACAGATCATCACTCCACTCCAGTGTCACTGAACTTTCCCAACTGCTTTGCAAATGGTTTTTACAGAGTTGGTTTGCTGTCCCAGAGCCAGCCATGGAGGAGTTAAACAAATTGAAAACTTGAACTGATTTTTTTTCCAATACCCCAATTTGACTGCAGGAAATACAGTGGGCCAAATGGGACAAAGGTCCCATTGTAGGAGAAACATAGAGTATTCAAGTTTTCAGACACAACCAAGTGTGGTGCTGCATGTGGACATAAGACTACAACTAAAATCCCAAACACATACCCAAAACCCACCTTCCCTCTTATATTTCTTTAATAGGTTTCCAACACATTGTCGTCTATAACAGATCCAGGAATATCCACAAAACCTAGAAGGCCTACTAGAACTTCTTCCCAGCCACTATTGCTGAATTTATCCTCTTTTGGGACTTCTGTAGCTTGTTCCCCAGGACTTCTTCCAAGTTCAAGCCAACAATCTGGAAGCCCTGGCTGGCCTCTTTGGCCAGCCCCACCCTGGTTCCTCCCTCTCAGCTATGCTAGTTTCCCAGGACTTATGTCGAAGCCTAATGCACCACATAGAAGCCCCAGTCAGCTGCTTTGGTGTCCCTCCACCCCGATCCTCCCCGGCCATGGAGTCTATTGTATACATATTTCATACATATGCAATTATTGTGTCTGAGTTGAGGAGCCCTATTGTGCCCATATAGGCAGCATGCCTGGTCTTGTGAGATCGGCGGTTGTATCTGCATGAATAAGTATCTTGGTATATAATGCAGTCTTTTTCGTGCTTTGGTATATTTATATAAATTTACATATTTTTGTGTAGCAGATAACTGTTGCTTGTGCCATCTCTTGCCCACCTGGGTGCCCATTGTGGGTTGAAGGTGTCTTTGCTTGGCCTTACTCCCATTCCCAACATTGTAAGTGTGGTTTATTATAGCATCCGTTATGCTATGTTTTAGTATTGTTAAAAATAATTTTATGTATTATTGTATATTTTTTTACTTTTAAGTCACTGCTCTTCTGTAGAGACTACCCATCACACTCACGCTCTGAAGAAGTCAATGAAAGTCAAAACGCGTTGGGATTCTCCACATATCAGTGACTTTTGTGGTCTCTTTTTAGTGGCTTGATGGGTATTCATTTGTGATTAGTGTGGAAGTTTTTAATGGGGTCTCTACATTGTAACCCTAGTGTTTATTGTTGTTTTTAACCTTTGTATAATAAACTTTGTACATTTTATCTGTTGTCAATGTTTCTGGTGGCTTTAAAGTTCTATTCATAATAGATCCTTTTGCTATAGTTCCCCAGGAGTTCTCCCAAAGCCCAAGTCAACCTCATGGACGCCCCAGTCCGCCACTTTGGTGTCCCTTACCCTAGCCTCCTTGGTCAGCTTGTCCAGAACCCCAAAAATATTTATTGCCACGGTTTAACTGAACTTCCCTGAGACAGATCTTCCTCTCAGTGTCACTGAACTTTCCAACTGCTCCGCAAATTGTTTTCACAGGGCTGGTTTGCTGTCCCAGCACCCAACATCCTTAGTATCCCCATGTGACTGCTTGAAATACAGTGGGGTAAATATTTTTTTTACAAAGGTCTCGTTGTAGGAGAAACATTGGGTAGTCAAGGCTCCACAAAGTCTTCAGATGCAACCAAGTGCGGTGCTGCATGTGGACATAAGAATCCAGCTGCTTTGGTGTCCCTCAACCCGGTCCTCCCTGGCCAGCAGGCCAGTTCCCCAGGACTTCAACCAAAGCCCAATCTGTCCCCATGAAGCCCTGCCCAGCCGTTTTGGCATCTCTCGCCCCAAACCTCCCTGGCCATCTTGGCTAGGTTCCCAGGTCATTTCCCAATGCCCAATACAACCCCATGGAAGCCCTAGGTGGCCACTTTGGCATCCCTTGCCCTGGTCCTCCCAGGCCAGAATCACCATTTCTCATCATCAATCACCATTGAAAGTCTCCATCTTGAAGTTCAGCTCCATCTTAGATAGAAGCTCTTTTGAAAGACAGACTCTTAAACCCGATCCCTCTTCACCCATTGGTCGAACTTTTGAGGGTTTGGTCGGCAGTCATCTTAAGGCCATCCATTAATTCCAAGCAATTCCTCACATCTGCTTCTGAGGGTAACTAAAGGTGTGCTATTGCTTAGAAGACTCCCTGGCTGACTTGGCGAAGGGTGACAGTCTAGTAGTGAAGGGGTGCTGTATTTGTCCCCTTCACTAACAGCCAGCTCCTGCGAACTTGCGAACAGACCAAAAGTTTGTGTGAACTTTGGAACCCTGTTAAAGTCTATGGGACTTGAACGTTTGAAATCTAAAGTGCTAATTTTAAAGGCTAATATGCAAGTTATTGTCCTAAAAAGTGTATGGGGACCCGGGTCCTGCCCCAGAGCAGTGATTTTAATAATGCTTAAAGTGAAACAATGAAATTTAAATATTCCTTTAAATTTCGTACCTAGGGGGGGGGGGGTGTATAGTATGCCTGTAAAGTAGCACTCGTTTCCTGTGCTTAGAACTGTCCCTGCACAAAAATTTAATTTCTGAAGGAAAAAAGTCATTTAAAATCACTTGTGGCTATAATGAATTGTCGGCTCCCAGCAATACAAAAAAAGTCATTTATAAAAAAAAATGAGTGGGGGTCCCCCAAAATTCAATTACCAGGCCCTTCAGGTCTGGTATGGATATTAAGGGGAACCCCGCGTCAAATTAATAAAAAAATGATGTGGGATTCCCCCCAAATTTTAATTCTAGACCCTTCACGTCTGGTATGGATTTTAAGGGGAACTCCACCCCAAATGTTAAAAAGAAAGGAGTGGAGTTCCCCCCAAAAATCCACACCAGACCCTTTATCCGAGCACGCAACCTGGCAGGCCGCAGGAAAAGAGGGGGGCGAGAGAGCGCCCCCCCTCCTGAACCGTACCAGGCCACATGCCCTTAACAACAAAAACCTGGGGAATGCCCAGGGAAAAAACATGCCCTTAACATTGGGAGGATGCTTTGGGGGTCTGTGGCCCCCTCAAAGTACCATGTTACCATGTTGATGGGGACAAGGGCCTCATCCCCACAACCCTTGCCCGGTGGTTGTGGGGGTCTGCAGGCAGGGGGCTTATCGGAATCTGGAAGACCCCTTTAACAAAGGGGACCCCCAGATCCCACCCCCCTATGTGACTTGGTAATGGGGTACATTGTACCTCTACCATTTAGGAAAGAAAATTTAACAATTGTAAAGAAAAACATAGACATTGTTGGGAAGGTCCTTTATTAAAAATAAATTAAAAAATCCAGAGGTGGTAATCCACTCTCAGTCTCCGCTCCAACGCTGTCGGTATCCTGCGATGGGTGATCTCCTCTCCGGGATCAAGCAAAGAGAAGATCTTCTCTTCATCCAGGTCCAGGATCCAGCGATGAGAAGTCCATCCAGCGCAGCAAATCACCTGTCTCCACCGGAGACAGCCCAGGAACAGCTCAGTGACAGCTCTTATGTACCTGCGTTACATCAGAGGGGGCGGGGTCACTTGCACATCACTGGGAAAGCCTGGACTTTCCTTTGCATCAGAGGGGGATGGGGTCACGTGAAGGGTGGCCCCGCCCTCACCTACATAAGAGGAGTCACTGGCTGAAGCCACATCATTCCCGGGCTGTCTCCGGTGGAGACAGATGATGCGTGCGCTGGATGGACATCTCATCGATGGATCATGGACCAGGAGATCACCCATCGCAGGATACCGACAGCGTTGGAGTGGAGACCGAGAGTGGATTACCACTGCTGGAATTATATTTCTTTTTTTAATAAAGGACTTTCTCAATGTTGTCTGTGTTTTTTTTTATAATTGTTACACTTTCTTTGTGAAATGATAGAGGTACAATGTACCCCATTACCAATTCACATAGGGGGGGGCTGGGATCTGGGGGTCTTCCAGATTCCGATAAGACCCCCACCCGCAGACCCCCACAACCACTGGGCAAGGGTTGTGGGCATGAGACCCTTGTCCCCATCAACATGGGGGCATGGTGCTTTGAGGGATCACAAACCCCCAAAGCATTCTCCCAATGTTGAGGGCATGTGGCCTGGTATGGTTCAGGAGGGGGGGCACTCTCTTGCCCCCCCTCTTTTCCTGCAGCCTGCCAGGTTGCGTGCATGGATAAAGGGTCTGGTGTGAATTTTTGAGGGGAACTCCACGCCAATTTTTTTTTTATTTGACGCGGGGTTCCCCTTAATATCCATACCAGACCTGAAGGGCCGACAATTCATTATAGCCACAAGTGATTTTAAATGACTTTTTTTCCTTCAGAAATGACACTTTGTGCAGGGACAGTTCTAAGCATGGGAAACAAGCGCTACTTTACAGGCATACTATACACCCCCCTAGGTATGAAATTTAAAGGAATATTTCGGGGGGAGTGGCTTGGCGCATGGAGCAGTAAGACGTGCTTTCTCCTGGCTCCCTGGACACCCGGCTCCACGGACACTACCGCTGCTAGGATTTAGCTCAGAATCATCCCAAACTCGGCACATGGGGAAAGATAAGCCCCGGGCACAGAAGGGCTCAGGCGGGGAACGGAAAGGAGGCGATCTCGAGGACTATTTCGCCCGATCCCGGGCCGCATCACAGCGCCACTCTGAAGCCAAGATGGCGCCGGCTCCTCCGTCCCCAGCACGCTCTGGAGCGGAGACTGAGAGTGGATTACCACCTCTGGATTTTTTAATTTATTTTTAATAAAGGACCTTCCCAACAATGTCTATGTTTTTCTTTACAATTGTTAAATTTTCTTTCCTAAATGGTAGAGGTACAATGTACCCCATTACCAAGTCACATAGGGGGGTGGGATCTGGGGGTCCCCTTTGTTAAAGGGGTCTTCCAGATTCCGATAAGCCCCCTGCCTGCAGACCCCCACAACCACCGGGCAAGGGTTGTGGGGATGAGGCCCTTGTCCCCATCAACATGGTAACATGGTACTTTGAGGGGGCCACAGACCCCCAAAGCATCCTCCCAATGTTAAGGGCATGTTTTTTCCCTGGGCATTCCCCAGGTTTTTGTTGTTAAGGGCATGTGGCCTGGTACGGTTCAGGAGGGGGGGCGCTCTCTCGCCCCCCTCTTTTCCTGCGGCCTGCCAGGTTGCGTGCTCGGATAAAGGGTCTGGTGTGGATTTTTGGGGGGAACTCCACTCCACTCCACTCACCTGCAGTCCCAGGTGAGTGCACATGGCCCCCTCTCTCTCCCTGGGGAATCTGACTTTATGCTCACTAGGAGCCGTTCCAATGCCTCCCTGGGCTCAGGTGAGGGATGGGACATGGAGGCTCAGATACGCTCCCTGCACAGCTATATTAGGTCCCTGCCTACCAAAGCCGATTTTGAACACTGCGTTAACAGGATTGAAAAGGCCTATAAGAAAGAGATGTCTGATTTTAAAAAGGACGTAGGAGCACGTTTTGAGGACCTGGATGCCACCACTGATGGCCTTAGCACTGCAGTGCAGTCTCATGACAGAATCCTGAACTCTCATACTGTTATGTTGCAGCAGTTGGCGTATCAGCAAGACGACATCGAAAACCGTAATCGTCGCAATAATATTCGCATTCGCGGAATACCCGAATCTATTGACGCCAAGGCCCTGCCTGCCGCTGTGACCACCATTTTCAATCAGTTACTGCAGCACCCCAAGGATGATCCCATTGAGCTGGATCGGGTACATAGGACCTCGGGCCCTCGGACCCAGGACCCCTCTTTTGTCCGTGACACACTATGCCGGGTCCACTTCTATAAAATTAAGGAATCCATCATGAGAGCTGCCAGCTCACAGGACACTATTCTATTCAACAATACCCCTGTGATGCTCCTTCCTGACCTGTCACGCCAGACCTTACTGATGAGAAAAGCTCTGAAGCTGCTCACCCTACTCCTGCAATCCAAACAAATTAAATACCAATGGAGATTCCCGTTTCACCTGCGAGTGCACTACGAGGGCAAGACCGCCATTTTCCGTAATCTTGGGGACCTGCCCACCTTTCTCAGCACGCTGGAGCTTCCACAGGTGGCCCTCCCGGACTGGCCGTTCACACCATCTACACCCGGCTTGCCCTTTGCCTCACCATGGCAGACCCAAGGCCGCAGACGCAACCCCAAATCCCTGCACCGCCGGGACTCTGAAGATTGAACAAGTGCTGGAGGCACCGACCTCTTCATCCATCTTGCCCTCATAGGGGCTTACCCCCTGTGCCTGTGTTGCTATCTTGGTTTACACACTGTCGGAGTTACTGTTGTTTTTCCCATTCTCCCATCACTGACATCCCCTGAGAATTTGAACTGCCATCGCTCCCCTAGTAACTGTCGGTTATCTAGGGTTCCCTCCTGTTGGGCTCCGGCCTATTGATACTTCTGCTTTAACTAACCCTCAGGTTTCTTTTTCTCAGGTCAGTCGGAAACCGTGAATTAGCTTAGGAGTCTTCAGCAGACCACTCCAGACTGTTCGTTGTGTACAACCTCTGATAGTCCGCCTGTTTTTGCATATTTTTCTTTTATCTTTATTTCTATTTCTTTTTTTTGGCAGCTACAGCGTCGCAATTTAATTATTGCTCCTCATACTGTATATGCACTTAATTATAGAATATGCTTGGGAATGTTTTTCTTTATTTTATGTTTATTTTGCTGTGCAAATCCCCATGCCACTGTTTTCTCATGTCATGTAGGTTACATGTTGATTCTGTTTCATGACTGTTTTTCCGTGGTGCCGGGGTCCGGGGATCCACCCTGCCCGGCGAACTTCCACTGTTCCCCCCCCCCCCCCCCAGGGGTTTTTTCATTTTTGCAGCGTCACCATGGATGCTGTTTGGTTTATGGCTATATGCCTTGCTGTGAGGTTTTTTTCCTCCTTCCTTACAGCTTTTTGGAGCCACCTAGTGGCCTTTTTTGTTATTACCTTTTCTTTTTCATTTTTATTATTTTTTTTTCCTTTTGTTTGGTTGCATAGGTCGCCCTCCGCACCCATCACCTCTGTGTATTCTCTATCCTTCCTGCTCTGTGATAGGGGTGCTGCGGACGGTGACAATGCTTCAATCTTGTCTCTATTTAATTTCTGGATCTTATTACCTTGTACCCTCCCCTGCTCTTTTCTCCGCTTTCTACTCTTCTCTATTCCTTCCTTCACCCCCTTTCCTCTATATCTTCTCTTCCCGGTCCTGTGCCGGCTGTGTTTCTGCTCTAGTGGGCTGCTGACAAGTAACAATCCTATTCCATGTGCCCTTCCTCCCTCTCCCATTCCCCCTCGCCTACATATACCATGGCCTCTGTTTGCCCTATAACGTTAGCATCTTTCAACTGCAGGGGGTTTAATACACCCGAGAAGCGGAGCCAGATTCTCTACCATTTCCACAAAAAACATTCTAATATTTTATTGTTGCAGGAAACTCACTTCCGTACTGATGCCGTACCGGCTATGCGTAACAAATATTACACACAATGGTTCCATAGTACTAACTCCAGGGCCAAATCAAAGGGTGTATCCATAGCGTTCCATAAATCCTTCAACCCAGAGGTCCTGGACACCCTTGTTGATGTTAATGGCCGTTTTCTTTTTCTCAAACTGAAACTAAACAATTTTCTTTTTACAGTGGCCAACATCTACGTACCTAATACTGGTCAGGCTCGGTTCCTCTCATCGGTTCTCACCAGACTGTCTTCGTTCGGGGGTCCCTGTTACATCATTGGTGGAGATCTTAATGTCGTCATGTCCCCGTCTGCTGACACATCCTCGGGTAAGTCTTCCATACCACACTCTACACTTACACGCATTAGAGCTCTCTTTCACTCCTCCCTTTTGGTGGATGTTTGGCGTATCCAGCACCCCACGGAAAGGGACTACAGCCATTACTCTGCAGCACATAACTCATACAGCAGACTAGACCATTTTCTGATCTCCCAATCTTTGTTAGATACTCCCTTTCAGGCATCCATGGGTCAACTGCTCTGGTCTGACCATGCGCCCGTTTACTTGACCCTTGCACGCCCCCCATCACTACGCAGAGGAACAAGTTGGAGGCTGAATGATAATTTGCTGCGGGACACCGTGTGCGTGGCGGAGGTTTCTGCCGCCATACAACACTTTGTCTCTGATCATCTCTCTGACACCACTTCCCCTGTCATTCAATGGGAGGCTTTGAAGTGTGTAATCAGAGGGGTTCTCATTCAACATGGCTCCCGCCTTAAGAAAATGAGATCGGGTGACATCTGTCGTCTTTTAGCCACTATAGCGGAGCTCGAGCCCCTCCACAAACGGGATTTGGATCCTGCGGTTTTTGTTCGACTTTCGAATGCCCGCAGGGACCTGCTTCAACTTCTTGATTCACACTCGCTCGTAGCTCGGGATCGGGCACGCAATTTTCATTATTCGCTGGCCAACAAGTGTGGCAAACAGCTAGCTCGGGTCCTACACCCTAGATCTTCGCGATGCAACATCCCCTTTATTTCACGCCCTGATCACACCAAATCATTCCATACGACGGGTATATCCTCTGCCTTCCGGGAATATTACTCTCACCTTTATAATCTGTCGCCCACCGACGCGGCCGCACGCTCCATTCCTTCGGGGGGCGACATGTGGGACTATATCGTCGAGACTGCGTTGCCCACCATTGCCGCCTCTGACGTAGTTGCACTGGATAAACCCTTAGGCTCGTTTGAATTTCTAGGTGCCATCAAGGACCTGAAAATAGGCAAGTGTCCCGGCCCAGATGGGTATACCCCCCGCTTTTATAAAACCTTTGCCCCGTTGTTGGCCCCTTTGATGGCTAAAACATTCAATGCCATGGATGATTCTTTCCCCCCACCTAAGACATTATTATCCGCTAATATCTCCATTTTGCCCAAGCCGGGCAAAGACCCCTCCCTTTGCAGTAGCTACCGGCCGATATCCCTTCTTAATGTTGACCTAAAATTGTTCGCTAAGGTTTTGGCCAACCGTTTGTCCCCTCTACTCCCCGGCGTGATCCATAATGACCAGGTGGGGTTTGTCCCGGGCCGAGAAGCCAGGGACAACACCACCAAGACAATCCATTTAATCTCCCTTATCCAGCGCAAGGGCCTGAAGGCCTGCCTCCTCTCATTCGATGCTGAAAAAGCATTCGATCGGGTTAATTGGGGATTCCTCCGACTCTCGCTTGAACAGTTGGGGATAGGTTCGTCCTTTATCTCTAAGGTGATGTCCCTCTATTCGCATCCCTCGGCCTCGGTCTTGGTTAATGGCTCTACTTCAGAAGCTTTCGACATCTCCAATGGCACCCGGCAGGGCTGCCCCTTATCCCCCCTCCTTTTTGTTATTGTAATAGAACACTTAGCCTGTGCCATTAGACAAAACTCTTCCATACATGGGATCCACACACCTTCCGCCCATCACAAGCTTTCTCTTTACGCGGACGATCTTCTGGTATACGTACAGGACCCCTTCTTTTCCCTACCGTCCCTCTTCGCGGAATTCCGCCGTTTTGGCTCATTCAGCAATTTTAAGCTCAACGTTTCCAAGACCGAGGCCCTCAACATTTCCCTTCCCCCTGCCACCATGACCATGTTAAAAAACAATTTCTCCTTTCAGTGGCAAGCAAGGGGGATTTCGTATCTTGGGGTCATCATCCCGTCTAACCTCGCCAACCTATTTTCCCTCAATTATGTACCCTTGCTCTCACGCGTCCGAAAGGACTTAGAGGAATGGGGAGGGTCCTCTCTGCCGTGGTTTGGCCGGATCAACACACTCAAAATGGACACTCTTCCCAAACTTCTTTATCTTCTCCAAACTATTCCAATTGTAATCCCCAAATCCTTCTTCACTTCCCTACGCTCTCTTGCCATTAGATTCTTATGGAGTCGTGGGCTGCCCAGGGTGAAGTACAACTTGCTCACCCGCTCGAAGTTGCAGGGTGGAGCCGGTCTCCCTGACTTTGAAACGTATTACAAGGCCACCCATGTAGCACGAGTACTGGAATGGTTCCCTCGTCCGTTTTTAAAGGCCTCTGTTGCCATAGAACAAGACCTGGCCCACGTTGATCTCCGGTCCCTATTGTGGGGATATAGGTCTGACTTGACACGCATGCCTCCTCCATCCCCACTTACTCTGGCTTCCCTTAGGATTTGGTATAACAGGGGGTTGTGCGCCCTTTTATCCTCGGATCCCTCTCCACTGACCTCACTGTTTGATAATCCATCCTTCCCTCAGGGTATTGGGGTACCGTTGTTGGGTCCCTTTAGAAGGACCGCATGGCCTCAAGCACGCTCGTTTGTTCACCCGACACTGGGGACGCCGGTGGTACCGGAGGGGACGCACGATTGGCTAACTGCTATACATCTCTCTACACTCACTAAGCACCTACACTCTTCTTCTCAAATACACCGTCCTAATACCGAGTTTGAACGTCTGTGTTCTCTCTCTGAGACCCCTAGACACCTTCTATCAGCCATATATAGTCTTCTCCAGTCACTCACACACTCCGAGCTCCCGTCTTACACTAGGATGTGGTCCGCAGACCTGGGTGAAGACATCCCACGTTCAGATTGGCAGACTTCGTTTCACTTTACCCATAAGTCCACAATCTCCTGCTACTCGCAAGAAAAGAACTACAAGATTCTCTCAAGATGGTACAGGGTCCCCTCCATGTTGCACAAAATATTTCCGTCCACCCCGGCATCCTGCTGGCGATGCTCTGCAGCTACGGGGTCTTATCTACGTCTGGTGGGAATGTGAGAGGATCCGCCCCTTCTGGACTCAGGTATTTGAGTGTTATAATAAGACTTATAATGAATCGTTGGTTCCCTCCCCCAAAATTGCTCTCCTTTCCGTTCTGCCTGGCTCCATTGCATCGCAGAAGCGGAGTCTCCTCCGCTTCTTTATGTCATCAGCGAGGCAGCTCATACCTTCCTACTGGAAATCGACCACCACTCCTCCCTTGTCACATTGGGTCTCAATTATGAATGACACTATGAGAATGGAGGAGATGTTAGCTCTGGACAATGATACCTACGAGAAATATAAACAACTGTGGCTCACCTGGCTCCACTTCTCTTCGTCTGATACTCTGTTGAGCATGTTGTCTCCCGCAACATGATCGTAAGTGTAATGTTTTATTCCCCGGGACGGGTTGGGGCCCCGATGTGGGACCTTCCGCCGTAGATACACCTTCCCTCACCCTCCCTCTAGATTGTCCTGTCGGCAGCCCACGCATTCCCCCCTTCAAATCCCCTCTCACCTGTGTCTCATTCACTTTCTCCCTCTCTCCTCCTTCTCTCTCCTTCTCCTTTCTCATTTCAACTTTCTCTACACTCCTGCTCCTCTTTTCCTCCTTGTTTCTCTTTTTTTTTTTTTTTTCCCCTCCCCCCCCTTTATTTTTTATTTTTCTCTTGTCATATCAATACAGTAGTTTTACAGTCACAGCTCCACTAAAAAGCAGAGACCCTAGTGGTCACGCATAATTTCCTTTATTACTGGTTCATTTTATATAAAGTTGTAGCCATGTCTATTGTTTTGCTTATTGGTGAGAGTCTAGCTGTAGGCGATAGCCACTTGGCTGATTCTTCCCTCCAATCATTATTGTGACTGTATGCGGACTGTGCCTTCTAATGTTTATTGTCTTTTATCTGTTTGATATGTCGAAAATTTTCCAATAAACATATTTTCAACTCTAAAGGAATATTTCACTTTTATTGTTTCACTTTAAGCATTGTTAAAATCACAACTCCCGAAAAAACTGCAGTTTTTAAAACTTTTTTAGCATTAATACAGTACCCAAACCCTTTTTATGACAATAACTTGCATATTAGCCTTTAAAATTAGCACTTTAGATTTCAAACGTTCGAGTCCCATAGACTTTAACGGGGTTATAAAGTTCACACGAACTTGCCGCGAACACCACAAATTGTTCGCTGTTCGGCGAACAGGCAATGTTCGAGTCGAACATGAGTTCGACTCGAACTCAAAGCTCATCCCTAGCTACAGAGTGAAGTGCATTTCCTGTATCCATTATTCACTGTTTCCAAAATGCTGGAGTTATACCTTAACGCTGATTTTTGCATGCGTAAAAAAAAGTGTGTCCAGCTTGTGATTAGTGACTTTAGATGGCATGCAGAGCAGTGATTGACCCCTGGTGGTCCCAAGGTGTCTCAGGGATATCCAGAGATGTAATTCTATGGTAATTCTATGGTAGCATATTCTTAAGTGGCCAGCAGGTGGATGCCACAACTCTCCTGGATACTGGGAAGACAGCTAGGCTGTCTGAGACAGCATGGAATCCGAATCCAGGAAGTGACATCAACAGGAAGGGACCAACAACTAGCGTGGACAGCAAACCGGATGTGATGTCATCAACATGCGTCACATTTTGTAACAGCTAAATGATTCCTTCTTCAAGTAATGATTAAAGGTTACTAGAAGCAGAGCTTCTTATGGTCTGTGGGTGGGCTTTGGGCGGGACTATGGGTGGACATGAGCAGGACAAAGGGAAGCACTGAGCTTATAAAATGACATAATGAATATAAAAGGAACACAAAAAGGAAAAAGAAAAAACAGAAGGCTGACATACAGGGCAAACTGATGTAAAAACTGCAAGAGTGATGCGCAATGCAATTAGCTAATATCACTGTGTGCAGATGGAGCATAGCAGCTGGACAGCATGTCACTCGCTGTGTATCAACAATAAACACTAAAATGGTGAAGAATATGGTGAACAGTATACATCAACGGATCTATGTTATATTATATTGAGTATATATGAGGAAGGGAATAATGAAAAGATATATTCAAAGGGGTATAATAAAAAGTTGTAAACAGGGGAACCATATATAAAGGCAATATAAAATTCTGTATTAATATATATATATATATATATATACATGCATGACCATATGCACATGGGCAAAAACATGTACGCATACATACATACATACACATCTCAAAAACACATGGGATATTATTGTCCACTATGGAACATGTGGAATAAAATGATAAGCACTAATAGATATGAGCATGTTACATTGTCATTGTGAAGGGAAAAGAAAGGGGGGAAACAATACTAGAGTAGCACACTGATCTCAAAATGCTCAATTAACCCTCCAGGTGCCAGTATGTCCAAAGAGAAAATCCAGTACATTTCTCTTTGGCAGAGCTTGCGGAAGCGCTCAGCGGGAGGGAGGTCTCTAGACATTGTCTTAACAACCCAAACTCTCAAACCATCAAGAGATTTGAATAAAGAATGATGAGCGCAAACTAAAAATCTAAAAGTGAATATAAAGACAGTCCATAGGGGACTGATGACAATCAATAAAGATATGCAGTGAATACAAAATTAGTGAAATAACCCAAAACTGATAATAAATCCAAAAATAAAAGTCCAAATAATAAATCAAAGTTTGGATAAATCAATCTGGTGTGCCAGTGATAAACAAAACTTCTGCACTTCAGGCATCAATGTGGACAATCTTGATAACTCTTTGCTTAGCCTGGGCTCACAGAGCGCTTACCTTTAGACACTAGGTCATGCGTATCAACGAAATCCTCCCAAAACTGGAACAGAATCCAAACAGTGGGTAACTCGTGTTGCACGGAATCTTCCCAGTGCTGAGATAGAGTCGAGGGGCGTTCTCTGTATCCAATACCAGTATCGGTCCAGGCGCAGCGAAGTCGACTCCACAGGATAGCCACAAGGTGTATCAGGAGCAAATGTAGAAATAAAAAGCTCTCATGGTGAAGTATCCAAGCACTTTAAAATTTAATAAAGGTAAAAATGTGCTTACATTGAAAAAACGAATAAAACGCCAAACAGCGGCACTTCCGGTGGACGGTCAGGGAGTCACGTCACTTCCGGTCACGTCTAACCTTATGCATTACGTCACGACACGTGACTTCATCAGAGGTGTCGTGACGTGACTTCATCAGAGGTGTCGTGACGTAATGCATAAGGTTAGACGTGACCGGAAGTGACGTGACACCCTGACCATCCACCGGAAGTGCCGCTGTTTGGCGTTTTATTCGTTTTTTCAATGTAAGCACATTTTTACCTTTATTAAATTTTAAAGTGCTTGCATACTTCACCATGAGAGCTTTTTATTTCTACATTTGCTCCTGATACACCTTGTGGCTATCCTGTGGAGTCGACTTCGCTGCGCCTGGACCGATACTGGTATTGGATACAGAGAATGCCCCTCGACTCTATCTCAGCACTGGGAAGATTCCGTGCAACACGAGTTACCCACTGTTTGGATTCTGTTCCAGTTTTGGGAGGATTTCGTTGATACGCATGACCTAGTGTCTGGAGGTAAGCGCTCTGTGAGCCCAGGCTAAGCAAAGAGTTATCAAGATTGTCCACATTGATGCCCGAAGTGCAGAAGTTTTGTTTATCACTGGCACACCAGATTGATTTATCCAAACTTTGATTTATTATTTGGACTTTTATTTTTGGATTTATTATCAGTTTTGGGTTATTTCACTAATTTTGTATTCACTGCATATCTTTATTGATTGTCATCAGTCCCCTATGGACTGTCTTTATATTCACTTTTAGATTTTTAGTTTGCGCTCATCATTCTTTATTCAGACCTTTATTTGTTGTTAGCACATTTTAGATTTGAGCAGCATTTTGTTTTTCACTGGTCACTTTTAATTTTCACTGTTGGCTAGCGCTTTAGTGACCCACTTGTTTATTCCATCAAGAGATTTGTTATGGTACTCAAGTTAGCCATGGGTTAATAGAGGGTTAACTGTGCTTATTTTGGCTCACTTCTAAGTCTCAAGTTATGCCTTAATGCTGATTTTCACATGGCCGCAAACCTCCTGCCTAGAATTCATTATTTGATAATTTTGCAAATCCACCAGGATCAATGGGAAAAATGAAACTGATGCTGAAGGTGCAAAACAAATTCCAATGTAGAATCTGTTCAACATAACAAACATGACAAAACAATTAAGGTAAAGAATGCATCTGAAAGGTAAATTTCTGGTACACATGTATAATAAAAATATAATTCTAGCATCAAGTTTATGACAACTGTGACTTTATATGAGGTATCTATTTAGGAGCACAGGAAAAGGAATCCTTTGTGACCATAACAAATGCAAAATGGTATTAAAAAGGAAAATATAGGTTTTCAATAACTAAAATAAATGTACAGTATGTATTACTTTTATCAACATTACAGACAAATGCAGATAGAATGTGGAAAAAAATAAGAACCTAAAGTACATACATTAAAGGGATTCACATCTTGATTTTACATTTATCTTCAACATAGTGTACCACTTTTTAAGACCCCCCCCCCCATTCTTAGGTGGGAGAGGGATTTAGGAATTCTCTACCATATGGCAACAAGCAATTCTTAATAACCATAACACCACCCATTGTGTTAATCACTGGTATAATGCTTTAAAAATTCTTCACAGATGGTATATGATACCTTTTAGATTGTCAAAAACATAGGTGTGCGCAGCTTATGGCATTAGGGTGGGCACCTCAAAGCCCAAACATATATACATACATATATACATATACTGTACATACACACACAGACATATGCACTCTGTTAAATAAATTCTAAAATGTATTAAAACATGGACATGTCAGTAAGGCAGTGGACAGTGTCAGTAGGGCAGTGGAAAGTGTCAGTGGAGCAGTGGATGGTGTCAGTAGGGCAGAGGTTGGAGTCAGTTAGTACAGCAGTGGACATGACAGGAGGGCAGAGAGCGGTGTCAGTACGACAGAGGATGGTGTCAGTAGGGCAGTGGACAGTGTCATTAGGGCCAGGGCCGGATTAACAAGGGGGCTGATGGAGCTGCAGCTCCAGGCCCCTTTCTCAAGATAGGCCCATTTGCCCAAAAAAAAAAAAAAAAAAATCAGAAAAAAAAGATCGACTTTGGGGGGTTGTAGCTCGACGACCAGAGGTCACAGAAGCCCAACATTTGGGGGGTAGGCATGGGAAGACCTACCCCACAACTGGTCAAAATATGGGACAGCTATCATTTATGGTTCCGGAGATACAGGCCTGCTTGCACAGCCTGTCAGAAGCTACATTCAGAGCGGCCAATATAAATACAAGCTGACACACTGCAGCAAACTGATAGGATCACAGGGCTTATAATAATTATTTGTATATTACTCATGGTAATAAACCCCTCACCACCCAGGCCAATTCTGACACTTCTCTACTACATGTAAAAATCATCATTTGTTTTTTGCTAGAAAATTACTCTATGGTGGTCTTTGCACTTTTTATGTTGCACGGTGTAGAGTTGCACGATTCTGGCTAAAATGAGAATTCCAATTTTTTTGCTTAGAAGATAGATCACGATTTTCTCACGATTCTTGTGGCGTAACATCATCTTTCACATTAAAACAAAAAAACAAACAAAACAAAAATGTGCTAACTTCACTGTTTTATTTTTATGGCTTTTATTATTCATTGAAGTGGGCAAATGCAGTGTGACATAAAATATTGCAGCAATTGTCATTGTATTCCCTAGAGTCTCTGCTAAAATATATATAATGTTTGGCGGTTCCAAGTAATTTTCTAGCAAATAATATTGCTTTTTAATTTAAGAAACAAGTGTTGGACTTTAAGTGGTTAAATTTAGTTACAATGTTAGTTAGTTACAATGTTTCATTTTGTTTACAAACTTCGCAGACTGCTGAGATTTTTTCTTTACACACAGAAATGTATCCCTTTGATCTAAGAAGGAAGCGTTGGTTACAATGTTTCCTGTTAAAAACTTGGCAGACTGCCCGGATATTTTCTTTTGACAGCTGAAAGTCTTTCCACTTGTTATATGAAAGAATCGTCAAACTCTGCATTGGAGATCGTCAGGGGGGTTAAATCGAGATCACGATTTTTTTAACGATTAATTGTGCAGCTCTAGCACGGTTTTGCGCAGCAATTCTTCAAACATGTTTTTTTTTAAAAAAACTTTTTTTTAATTCATAAAAAAAACACTAGTTAGTTAAGTAAGCACAATTTTTTTTGGTATCCTAAGCGATGTTTTACATTTTTTTAGGTTACATGTTTAGAGTTACAGAGGTGGTCTAGTACTAGAATTATTGTTCTTGCTCTAACGATCGTGGCGTATTTAACCTGTGTGTATCTGGCTCTGATACTACCAGTGCCTACCCAGCCACTGACTAGTATCTCTCCCCAGCCTGTCCACACACACCCTCTCACCTGCTGACCTGTGGATGGGGGAATCACTCCTGCAGTGTTATTGTGTTCTGCCAGTGCGTACAATAATCAGTGTTGCTAACTATAGCTGGCAGCACTGATTGTTTTGGGAAAAACCTAACAGGCTGGTTGTACTCAAGTCGATTAATAGATTGATTTGTGTAAAACCAGCTAGCCCATACATAGATTCACTATGGCTGGTCTCTGCATAATTGGCGTAATTTCAATCCATGTATGACCCGCTTAACCACTACGCAGTCCCTAAATATCCTTCCACTTCTGTACATAGTGCTCACTGTCATACTCTCAACACTCCTATCCTGTACATAGTGCCCACTGTCATACTCTCCACACTCCTCTCCTATACATAGTGCCCACTGTCATACCCTACACACTCCTCTCCTGTACATAGTGCCCACTGTCATACCCTCCACACTCCTCTCCTATACAGAGCGCCCACTGTCATACCCTTTACACTCCTCTCCTTTACATAGTGCCTGCTGTCATACACTTCTCTCCTGTACACAGTGCCCACTGTCATATCCTCCACACTCCTCTCCTATACATAGCGTTCACTGTCATATCCTCCACACTCCTCTCCTATACATAGTGCCCACTGTCATACCCTCCACACTCCTCTCCTATACATAGTGTTCACTGTCATACCCTCCACACTCCTCTCCTATACATAGTGCCCACTATCATACCGTCTACATTACTCTCCTGTACATACTGCCCACTGTCATACCCTCCACACTCCTCTCCTGTACATACTGCCCCATCATACCCTCCACACTTCTCTCTGGTACGTACTACCCTCTGTCATACCCCCACACTCTTCCTGTACATACTGCCCATTGTCATACCCTTCACACTCCTCTCCTGTACATAGTGCCTTTTGCCGTACCCTTTGCACTCCTCTCCTGTACATAGTGCCCATTGTTAGACCCTCCACATTCCTCTCCCACACCTGCACATACTTCCCACTTATATATCGTCCATACTCTTCCCCTATGTCGCTTACCCACAAAAACAGTTCTTTAAAATTATACTGAATATCCTCAATGTTACCAGCTCTAGAATGGACACACTTTTGTTAGTTCAACTAAAGGAAATCTCAGTTCTCATATTTGTTCTGCCCCATTATTAGTACTCCTTTAATTTTGTGATTACTACTATGATGTATAGAGGAACATCGGGGATCTCAGCTACTCTAAATATAGCGCTTATATAAAAAAGTGTCCCTGAAATCTTTTTTTAAATGTTGGCAACTGTGCACTTAGGCACTTCCCAAGGACCAATGGGTCAGTAGGGGGCCCCATGAGAGGCTCCTGGGATCCTGTGATAATAAAGTGGTAGTAAACTTTCCTGACATTACTACTTTTTAGAGGCCCTGGGGTAGGTTATGCCACAACGTACAAGTATGCACAGCATATTAGCACATTAGTGTACACTTAAATTTTCAGACTGAGCCCTCCAGTGCTGCGCTGTGATGAATCAGGCGGGGCCCGGGCGCTTACATCTTCACCCGGTCTTCCTTCTGGGTTCTGTGCCATTGGTCACTTGCCTTGGCCGGGCTGCGTTCATGTCATTCCCACGCATTTATTTATTATTTATAAAAGGCCCCACCAAAATCCTCAGCACCAGGCCCATGATGTTCTTAATCTGGCCTTGATTAGGGCAGTGGGTGGTGTCACTAGTTTTTTTTTTCATTATTTTATTTTTATAATATATTTTACAAACCTTTAAATAATATTTTTACAAGTTGTGCTGAGCAATATTTTTTTTCTGTGCTGAGCAACTTCCTGATCATTCACAAACTGAAGCATAATAAAATGTGTTTACTGTGCTTCAGTTATGAATGAACACAGTGAGTTATCAGTACTGATCAGAAAAGGAAATGGCCTGTAAATTTCATATTTACCAGCTCCTTCCCCAATCTCCATTTTGAAATATGCCAATGTGAAAAGGTGGGAAAGGTATTTTATATACTCTGGGATTTCATAAATATAAAACGTTTATGGAATGTAGTATTTTCCTTAATATCCTAGGGATAGGGATCCTAACATGTCCTTTACCACAACCAGCACTACTAAGTATATCCATAAATAATTACCCGAGTCACTATAGGACTGTTGTATCTATTTTGTTCACAGTAAGACTACTATTACCAATAGATGGAAGATGACTTGGCCATAGAAAACTGCTCTCAATAATTTAGAAGTAATACTCAGAAGCAATATTCAATGCAATTATGTGCCTTATATCCTCCAGCTCATGTTGTGGCCATATCCATCATATGTGTGGGCATGTGAAGCCCAGTTCCCTTTTCTTCCTTGTTTTCAGCGAGAGGTGCATGCTGGGCGATTTTTAGGCACAGTAATGCCCAGAGACTCATGAGTGTCATCATTTCCCAGGAGGCATTGGGGTCTTAGGACAGAAGGTTGAACCACCTAGGACCAGGAACTAGGCAGATTACAAAATGTGCCTAGTAACAGCCAGATAGAAGTGAGTATTATTATTTTTTTTTTATTAAAGGCAAGCTGTTAATAGAAAGTTCATTTTTAGGGTAGAACTCTTTTAAGTTGTCAGCTTGGACACAAAGGTATAACACCACTGGAATGGAAAGAATGATATGATTCTATGCTGTGCAATTCTATTTATTACAATGGTGCGTGTTAATTTGACACTTATTTGTACCATCTTGATTTTTCTTCTACATTTGTTGACGCTTGAAATATTATGTTTGAGAGTTCATTATCGGCACATACATTATAGCCTATTTGGATACTATGGTTTATTGTGTCTGCTGTATATCCTGTATTTGGTGATATTATTGTCGATTTGTAATGCTGTCTATATTTAAAATTATTGGAACATAAATGTACCTATATTTTTGCAACTAAAACACATTCCTAATTAAGTTTATAATGTAAATAATTTTCTATTTTTTCCCTCCTATGAACATTTAGCATTTCCTTATATACTCATTTTCTCTTCATTGGATGGATTATATCTGAACAAAGTTAGTACTTGTTCACCTAACATGGTTTGATATTTTAAAAAATATCCTTTCCATGATATATTTATTTTAATCTCAAGGTGATTGTTAGATGGATGCATTTGTTTTTGATTTTCAGTTTGTTTTGTTTAATGTTAGCTAAATTATTTAATTGGACTGATTGACTGAAAGTAAACTTTTTTACAGTTTGCTTGTAACAGACGTGCATGCAGCATGCAAATTAACCTAACAATTTAGGTATAAAGATATAAAAACATGCAATTATATCTCAATCAGAAAACTGCATCCTAATTTTTAACAGATTTTTAAAATGTACTGCCCCGTCAAACTAGTTTCTTGCGCTTCACGCCTTACTAAACATGTCAAACAGAAAGAATTGGAGCAAATTGACTGTTATTTATATGGTATTGTTTTTACTATGAAATTAAATGGCTCCCCCTAATAATTACTCATGAAGCAGATTTCCTGTGAACAAAGTCTATGACAGAGAAAATACAAGTGTTTAAGGATTTTTCAGAATAATGATTTGAATGCTTCCTAATGTACGTAAACAAGAGCATGCACAGAAATTGTACCATTTATTTTAATGATGACAAGCTAATTGTAGTTCACACAGAACATCTCTATTATATCTTCTTCACCACTAATGAGATGACTTGTTTATTTCAGTGGATCCCTGGATTGCAAATTGGTGTGTATGACCTTGACAGAAAATAATTGATCTGTAGTGATAGTGAATAATCTGTTACAGTTATAATGTTGAATTGTAATTCTTGGTTGCTTTCACTTATCATTTTGATCCTGATTTGTATAAGATAAATCCATTTACTACTGATGACAAATTACTTTTTAAAAGAAATGCCTTGGATAAATGGTTCACTTAAGCATCACCATGAGAGCTCTTCAACTCCCAATAGATCAACAATGTAATGAAAAGCTTTAAAATTGACCAAGCCTTAATGGTAAATGGGGGAGATTTACTAAAACTGGTACATTCAGAATCTGTTGCAGCTGCGCATAGTAACCAATTAGCTTATAACTTCAGCTTGTTCAGTTAAGCTTTGACACTTGCCTTTGCGGCTCTCCCACAATGCATTTTAGTGTGAATGGGCCCTAAATATACATGTGGTTTCACAGGATGAATAGATCTGCAATTTCTTTATCAATACACCCATAAGTGCATTTGTACAACCAAGAGCTCCATCAAGAAGGTAACGTATTAATTAGGACATCTGACAGGTTTACTGCTGTCCGTAACCTCATTAGGGAGATTCACCCTTTATTTGTCATTTTTACCATTATCATTGAATGTGAAAGTAAGGAAATTCACAAATGTTTGGTTGTCCCCAGAACAATGAAGGAGACAACATCTTTCAATGACAGCACTAATTCTGGTGACTCTGGTGACAAGCATGGATTTCTTCAGTTTGGAGCTATTTCATCTCACTTCCTGTTTTGGCAAAGAGACAGAAAGTGAAAGGAAATCTCCCAAATGGGGTACATATAGCAATGTGTACATTCCTTGCGATAGCAATAAAAGTGGTAAAAAAAATGTTAAAGAGACAGTGTAAAAATGAACAAAAGTAATAAAATAAATAAATAAACAATTTTTTAAAGCACCCCTGTCCCTGCATGCTCACGTGCAGTGGTGAAGGCATCCATAGGTCACGGAAAACTAGAAGCTAAGGAAGTGAACTTTAAAGGCACACAGGTATATCATGTAAAATCATTAAAGTTTTTAATTTAGAAAATGTTAAAAAGATTATACATATATAAAATGCATAGTAATGTTATTAAACGACCCACACAGATTCTGATAATACTTCCAAAGTAAACAACTATAACAAAAAACATTACAACATAGCATAAAATAAAGATAATCAAGAATAAATACAAAAAATGCTCTGGTAAGACCAAATAACCTCAAACACCACCCCCAATGACCACCAGGGGGCAGGAAGCAGAGCCCATTAGTTGGGACACATCTATAAACATAGTTTGCATATAAAAAAAGGGAATGATCAGCAAAAATTATCTTAAAATAAATTGGTATCTTTTCTTGCAGAGCGTATATTACAGAATGGTAGATAATACTCACAGAAAGAACAGTTTGTGTGAACAAAGTTGCCGCGGGACTTTGGTAGGATATCAAAAACCAGCCAGTCCAAAATATAAGATCTATGAATAAAAATAAATAAAGCAACTGTATAGAGTTGAAAATATTGCTCAGTGACATCTCACAGACACACATGCTGATCAGCATGTGTGAGGGAGATCACTACCATAATTTAACTAAGTAGTAAGGCGCATGCGCGGCAGCTCCCAAGATGGCTGCCGGCTTCTAGAGCTCCGCTCCACCACGGCCCATTAAATGCCACCGGAGCACAGGGCGCCCCCCAGCTCCCTCACCGGGATATTCGAGTGGGGAATCCCCCGGGAACACGCGGATGTCAGCGGCGCCAGCCCGGAGGAACTTATCGCGCCAGATGGAGGCATCTCCTGGCCCCCTCAGCTATGCCAAAATGGCGGCAGTGCCACAAGGCCATCACACTACAGAGGATACAGAGGACTCTATTGCTAATCAGGACCTAATCCCTCCGCCATCCCCAGATACCGATTACCCCCCTGCCCCAGGCCACATCCCCAGCTTCCACAGAATCTCTGTTGGGTAGATTGAGCTCTGGCCCCCCTCTACCCCCATGCTGGATCCACATACATGCCTGCTCCTGGAGGTCAGCGATGCTGCAGAATCTACTCCCACCCCCACTGACTTCCCATCCATGATGGCAGCCTTTGCACAAATGCTTTCTAAAAGCTTAGCACTGAATGCAGCCCAGATTACTTCATGCATCTATGCGGACCTGCAGCAAATAGTGACGAGAATGGACACAATAGAGAAAAAGGCTATTCAATCTGTAGCTCGGATTAACCAAAACACAGCCCGGCTGCAAGATGTTCAGGATCAATTGGAAACTGCTTTTGCGAAAATGGACGACCTCAAAAACAGATCAAGACGCTATAACTTTAGGATCAGGGGGCTCCCCGAATCTGAGTAAGAAGTGCAGGCGGCTGTGAAATCTCTCATAAAAAGCCTTATCCCAGATATTGCTGATCACTGCCTGGAGCAAGATAGAGCTCACAGAGCCCTCCAACCCCCGACTCAGATGGCCTCCCCAGAGACATCATAGTGAAACCCCACTTTTATTCAGTAAAGGAGGAGGTGATGAGGAAATCCAAGAGCTCGGATAACCTAACCCTACATGGTCACAAATTTCAGATTTTTGCAGATCTTTCCCCATATACGGTTCAGAAAAGACGATCACTTAAACCGTTACTTCAGCTTCTGATGGAAAAATAAATCACTTATAGATGGTCATTCCCCCTCCGCTTGAACTTTTCCTACAGGAACAAAAGCTATGGCTTCTCATCTCTGGCAGAAGGGAAGCGCCTTCTGATACACCTTGGGATTTTATCACAGGAACCTCCCCCATGCAGACCAGCAGAAACACCCCAGCCTCTACGAAAAGACCCCCGCTAGCAAGTCCGCTGCAGCACACCTGGCTGAAACAAGGCTCCAAGCCCTCTAAAGAAAATCTCCCGCCTTGATGGTCATTCCCCCATTATTGGATCAGGGACCTGATCTGCAATGTTTCCACCTTGTCTACCTATTTGTGTGACTTCCCCACTCCTTCCCTTATTGAAAGCCCATGCTGGAGCTGACCTCTCGCCTACATTGACTCAGCTAATGTTACTTAACCCCTATAATTTTGCAGGTTACACGGATAGGCCATCTCCCCTGGACTTGGGGTGGGGTGGGAAGTTATTACCCTTGCTATGAACAGGGAACTTACATGGGTGGTGGAACGTCTGTTAGGGGCTTTCCCCTTTGGCTGTCTTTAGACCCTTGTGGGGACCTTCTGTTCTCACCTGTTATTCATTGATATATTTTTAGTGTTAAGGTAACAGTTAAACAGTTTATGTTCTTCTGACGTGATCCTCTGCACAGCCAGCTGAGGTGATGCCTCCTGTTGGGCAGAGGAATGATTATAAGATTCCCCAGGGGGTGTTCCTCATGGTGGGCTGATGGTATTGGTTCGCACTCCTTTTGTGGTCTGCCCTCTCCCCGCTGTCCCTGGCCCTTTGGGTGGGGACTGCTGGGGGGGGGGGGCGGGATTCGGAAGGAGTGTCCGGTGTCTTTGGTTAAATACAGCGTTTTACATGCTGGGGCGCTCTGTTCTTTTACCCATCATAGGCTCATTTTAAGCCTTAAGTTAAGTTTGTTATTCGGTGGTTGGGCTGTGGTGGACCCAGTGCACCTCACATAGGGACCGGGAGCGCTATTGATGCTCCTAGGTTCTTTCACGGGTTCCCTGCAGCCAGGGAATTCCAGACCTCTCAGGTTGAAGGGTAGGAGATGGCTAGTATCCATGGGTGGGTGTATCTATGTTAATTTTTGTTACTGAGAGTGATTGCTCTCTGTTCCAACATATATGGTTGTGTCTACTCAACAAGGTTGAATGACATCCTTATCTATCTATCTGATGGTACTTTGTTGATGGCCAGGTGTGAAAGTGTTGTGATCACGTCTCCTGGGATGCAGTGTGATCCCTTTGAGGCTTTTCGGGGGATGAGTTTGGGTATTTCCTCATGATATTTATGGTAGATCTCAATTATACTCTGGGTTGAGTCGCTATGATTGAGGTGTATCTGTTGGCTAACTAGATTCACTTATGTACTTAGCAAAAGGTTTACAAGGATGTTTTATCAGGACCTGGAATGTACCGTCTAGTTGTATGACATTGATTCCTTTTTTTTACTTCTGTTATCATTTTAAAATTTTCAATAAAAATTATTGAACTTAATTTAACTAATTATTAAGATATTAGTATTTATGTATTATAGAAAGGCAAAGATTACCATATAAGTGTCAGCTGCAGATAATTAGCATTATAATTTGCTGGTAAGCAAAGGATTTTCGGGTATATCCAGGAGAAAGTTTAGCCAACGCACACGTTTAGGTAGAAGCATATGTTGGTAGTGTAAACCAACATTAATTATAGAAACAAGGCTATCCAATGATATAGGAGGAAGCAAGCTTAAAGCTCAAATTTAGCTGATACCTAAAAATAAAAAAGAGAACAACAATATAGCTTCAAGTCAAGGATTTTGACAAGCCAATTATAGATAGAAAGGAGTATCTGAGTATAAAAGTACAGCGCTATTACCTCGAAATTGGAGCCTTAAAATGCAGGACGTGTGTGCCTCCTGGAATCCAATTGCAGTCTGCTAGTGGATAGCGGCAAGCTCCGTATATGTGTGTGTGTCCCGGCCGGAAGTGCGTCACCTCAACCGGAAGTGACACCGTCCTGTCTGACCACTGGCTACCGCGCATGAGCCGAGTGACGCTGCTGACGCTGTGGCAGATGTCCAATGATACGCCAGCAAAGGTGGAGACTGAGGAGGACTGGACGTCACCCCAAATCTCCGCCGATCGCCGTACATCCGGTCAGGAAGGGCCAGGATGGTCGGCGCTGTGCGGTCAAACATAAAGGGCAATAAGGCCTCAAAGCCACCTAGCGGACTAGTGGGGCAGGTGCAGCAGGATCAGATCTCATCAGAGCCATCAAACAAAATTATACAGAGTATATACAAAGTTAAACAGATGTGACAATTATATCTTGAATACAATAAAGCATAATATAATATATATCCATAACCCCATAATTAGTTTAAAGATGCTTTTATTATATGTTTTAAATTAGGGATCAGGTATTTTGTATCTTTAATTCTAGAGCTATTTAGACCGAGATTAACAGGCTAAGAGTACCATTTGGAATGAAGTTTATCATAAATGAAAAATGAATTGTTAGGGAGTATATGACTAACTAAGAATGTATGATAAGGAATCAGTGACACTTAAATAGATAGACTGGCTGACACAACAGTGACAAGATCCATTGTCAGCTAGATAGGTCACGTCCACATATGTAAATGGTGTTCGCACCGCACATGTAAGGCCCCATACTCACGACCAAACATGTCTGCTGAAACTGGTCCGCGGACCAGTTTCAGCGGACATGTTCGTTCGTGTGTAGGCAGTAACGGACAGGATTCCAGCAAACATTCGTCGGCCAGACCGTTTTCCAACGAACAACTGTTTCCTGGTCTTGCTTTAAAACAGTCTGCTGGAATCGTGTCCGTCAGACATGTTCGGTCGTCTGTACACAAAAGCAGCGTACAAAAACCCCGCGCATGCTCAGTCCAAATGAGGAGACGGGAGCGCTCGTTCAGGTAAAACTCGCGTTTGTTTGGGATATGGCACATTCGTCATTAGAAACCTTTTATTCTAGCAAAAGAACAATGTCTTAAAAAGGCGCACTAAACCACAGTTTCTTGCCTCGTTTTATTAATTCTTCTCTTGCTAGAATAACCCCGTTCTCTTGCTGATGCAATTTCAATAGAGTTGTCCCATACTGAAATGTCACATTTCTTGCTTGTGATGTAATCCTTTAATAAGGTTTTCTATGCCAGACGTGTGTTTTGGTTGGTGGTCCTCCATAATTTATAGTAGTCATTTTTGTAAATGAATGTGCATCTATTTTTTTTTTTTTGTTCTTTCTAGTTATGTCACCATCTTGTTTAATATATTTTTATATGTTTTTTTTGTTAAATTGTTTTAATATTTTTTTTTTTGTGTTTCATTTGAGAATATTGAACCATGTTGGCACACCAAATGTCCCCCCCCCCCAAGGAGTGTGTCCTTTGTAAATGACCCATTGTATATTTATTAAAGGTTTGCTGCCTAATAATCCCCACAGTATAACTAACAAACAATAGACATGTTTTCAAATGAAAGCAAAAAGCCTTTTATTTAGGCAAATGTCATCTCAAAAAATAAACAGAACGGCACCACTAGAATAGATAGCAAACTATATGCAAACTTGCATTTCCAACATGGTGAAGGATAAACTTCCAAGCCTCAGGAGCCAAACCCAAAAATATGAAGCAGCAGCACAGAAACAAAGGAACCCAAACTGTGGTAGTCCAAACAATATGTCCTTTATGTGGAAGGAAATGGAAGGCAGAGAATCAACGTTTCCTCCTCTTTCCAGCCTTCCCTCCAGGCAGCCTTCCAGCGGATCTAACACGGGCTCTTGCAGGTGGGGTCGATGTGGCAGCAGGAGGATGGTGTTCCGCAAGCCGGGCCGGGTCACATAGCCCAGTGTCTGGGGTCAGCAGGACCTTCTGCATCCACCAAAGGACCTGGTTCATCAGGGCCTTTGCCAGTCTTCTCTGGCCCTCCTCCCCTTCATTCAAATCGTGGGCCAATGAGGCACTGAAGGCCTCTGTGGGGTTGAGGGGGGCCCTCATGATGGCGCTTGCCTCCTGTATCATGCGGAGGCTTGCCTCCTCCACAGGCCTCAACTGCCTCCTTCGGCCTGATGGCCTCACCTGGGGGGGAGAAGACTGGCTGGTGGTGGTTCTCCTGGCCTGGGGGACCTGCTGCAGGCCACTGGGCCCAGCCTCCTCCTGGCTGCCACTGACCCCGGCCTCCTCCTGGCTGCCACTGACCCCGGCCTCCTCCTGGCTGCCACTGACCCCGGCCTCCTCCTGGCTGACAGAGACGTGAGGATCTGCCACCTCCTGGCTGATCTCTTCTTCCTGTGTGCAAAAAAAAGGACATTTTTTACAATTTCGCTAAATAAAACCACACTCATTTTCATGTTTTTCGTTTAGTATTTTCTGTTCATTATTACTTGAATACACTCTACTTCTGACCCCTGCAGTTGTCATCCCTGACACCTATTTGTCTGTACACCTTTTTTTGTGCTTTTTCCCAGCTTGGCTTTTCTTTTACAATATCAAATCATTAATCCACCAATAATTATTTACGCCAGAAATATAGAGTAAACTACTATACCTCCTCATCGAAGGGTGGCAGATCTGCATCTCTGTCAGCCAGGCCCTCTTCCTCCGACTCTGCAGGGCTGTGGTCATCTGGGGAATGTCCGCTGGAAGGTAGCATGGAGGAAAGGTTGGAAGCAAGACTCGACATCGTTTTCCTGCCTTCCATTTCGTCCCGCAAAAAAGCCATCTGTTTGTAATACCACAGTTTGGGTTCCTTTGCTTGTGTTGCTGCTGCTCCCGATTTTTTGCTTTTATTAGCTTTATATGCTCTTCTGTATGTGCTTCTCAGGTTGGCAAGTTTATCCTTCACCATGTTGGCAGTGCATCCTGGCACCCATGTTTGCATATAGTTTGCTAGCTCTTCTAGTGCTGCCGCTCGTACCTCTTTATTGCAATATAACGCGTGTTTGGAATTCCACAGGATGGGCGTGTCCTGATATTTTTGGAGTAAGGCCTCTATAGCTTCCTTGGTTTGTAGTTGGTCCATTTCCCGTTATGAAATATGATATTTCTTTTTGAGTCTACATTCGCAAAACATAAACCAAAGAAAAATAAGTATTCCAAAGGATCAGCGTTGACCTTGATATAATATGTGTCTTCAAATTTATTACCTATATCTAATTACAAACACAGTCTCTCTTGTTTAAACAATGATTGGCAGCTCGGCCGCATTGGTTGTACCAAACATTGATTTGCTAGATGCAGAGCCATTGTTAACATTGCAGTAACTAATTTTAATATAGAAAAATAAACAATGATTACAAATGAGAGCATTCATCTAGGCACTCTTTCATGTGTAGATCTCATGCCCCTGACAATGGATGACATAAAAGACACTTCCTAATGACCTCTGTACAACCAACACTTGAACAATACTTTGCCTGATCTGAATACACCATTCAAAAACTTGTCAATGAGGTACAGCATTGTTCACATCTCTATTTTGTGAGTTGTCCAAAAGCATTTGGATACCAAAATAACATTGTGGTACCCCATAGACAGAATAGCTTAAAAAGGGTGCAACCAACAGGCCAAACCCCCATCCCATGTGTCTACATTTTATAGGCCTCTGCTGATCCCATTTTTAATTTCCTTACCTTCCTGTCTCTCGCTCCTCGTTTCTCACGCTCGCCTAATTACCGCGTAAGATGCTTAATCACGGCGTGCACCTTTTAAACACTCCGCGTATTTATTAAACCCCGCCCTCGTCACCTTTGCTAGGCCCCTAATCAATGTGTTTAGGAAATATGGCGTTAACTGTGTATGTTCTGGATGCGCTCGAAGATTCTCCGCGTAACCTACGTAAACACGTTGTTTGCATTCTCTACACTCCGCGTATGTATTAAACGCCGCCCTCTTCTCCGCCCATGGCATAACAATTCATCTTTTCCCCGCCCATAATCTCTGTGGGAAAGGAAAGATGGCGATGTCACACGAGCGGGCACGATGCTCTCATGCCACAAGTGAAGGGACAGAGGCAGGGACGTCCCGATCAAGGCAAAGAAGATATAAAGCCACTAATATGCGGTTCCAGGAAATGGTGGAGTTAGTTTACATCATGCGAAAGAAGGACTATGATGGTGAATTAGGGCCATACAAGACCCCTAACCGGCGAAAGGCACATATTATGGACAAGGTGGCGAGGAGAATGCAGAGGATGTTTGGGATCACCAGGTCCAAGGAACAGCTGAGGAAACGCTGGTCAGACTTAAAATTGAGGGAGCCACATCAGATGAAGAAGATCCTTAAAATTCTGCGTAAAAGTAAGTAAATATATTTTGGGGTTGGGGGGGGTTGATAGTCTGCAATAATGTGTTGCCATGTATATTTCACCATCTGCCTCCTTGGCCTGCTTGTAATTTTAAAGACATGTTGTCATTTATTTTTTATGACATAAATAACTACATATTTACAAATAGTGTTCTTAGTAAACCACGTAACATCACATAGTTTCTCAGAAAGGCTCGGTTATTCCAGGAACAACACACCTGGACATGGCTCACTGGCCAAAAACTTTGTTTGTAAACATTGTGTAAAAGCTAGTTCTAAAAAATAGAATTAGGAGAATGGGAAAGGCAAACAGGATTCATTCTAAAAACAGTGGTAATAAAGCAGATGTTTTCACATCTGCAATGCACAGCACCTGTGTCTCCCCAAATCAAAAATGGGTTTTGGTAGGGTCTCCCAAAAATACAGTTTAGGGGGGACATCCATGTGTGTCACTTTGCTAAAAAGGGGCAGGATCAGAGCTTGCCATAGAAGTAATTGCAAAATGTAGGTTTGGTGAAAGATAAAAGTAACTAAATGAAAGCCTCTTCTAAGCAATGTGTGCGATTTATGCTCTCCAATATCTGTGTGCTGATGAGTCTACATTTTTTTTCTTGTTATTTAAGGGGAAAGAAGTCGCCAGCATTCGGAGGAGGCAGAGAGGGCCAGACAAGGCCAAAATCTTCCATCTCAACATGTGGAGGAGGAGGAGGATGTGGAAGGAGAAGAGGATGTGGAAGGAGAAGAGGATGTGGAAGGAGAAGAGGATGTGGAAGGAGTAGAGGATGTGGAAGGAGAGGAGGAAGGAAGAAAGGATGAAGGAAGAGAGGAGGAAGAAGTAATTTTGGACTTAGAATTTATAGCAGATGAAGGGCAAGTGGCGGAAGAACAATTTGGCGAATTGAAAGAAGGTGGATTGATGGATGAAGGAGGAGTCGAAGATGATGGGGAAGTGGTGGAAGAAGGAGGAGTGATAGAAGATGATGGGGAGGTGGTGGAAGAAGGAGGAGTGATAGAAGATGTCGAAGAGGTGGAAAGGAGAAGCCCATCAGGTCAGTGTCACCCTAGCTTGATTAAAAAAAACATATGTAGATAGGCCTCATCCAAAAATAATTTTGTAATTGACCATTTTTTTTGTTTTTAGGGGAGGAGGATGGTGTGTCAATATTTTCACGTGCAAGTGCTGCTATAATTATTCAACAGGTAATGGAGTGCAGCACTGAAATGCACAATATGCGTGAAAGGATGGTTGTCATGGAACAGAATGTAACAAATGTCCTTTTGGAATGCAGCACGGAAATGGACAATATGCGGCAAAGAATGATGGTCATCGAATCTAATTTCAAAAATATTATTGACATGATGGGCCGTGTCAAAGACTGAAACACCCCCCGCCCATCCCCCGCCCCCACAAACATTTTTACTGTTTTAATAATGAATACGCCAAAATTTGAAGATACACACACAGTGTGCCAACATGTGCTATCTGCCATCACAGAATATCTAGTGTCTGTGCTTTGTGGGTCCAACCCCCTCCTCCATCCTCAAGTAGTTGAGAGGAAGGGTTTGCTCCCACAAAACACAGACATTGATCACCCATGATGTCAGATAGCACATGTGGCCATTTGTCTGTTGAACCAATGACATTTGGCGAGTTTGCACTGAATGTGTGTATCTTCAAATTTTGGCGTGTTCCAGTGTGAAAGCACACCATGACTGACTGCTGTTGTGAATTTTTATATTTTTATAATTTTATTTTTTTACTTTTTGACCATGTTGTACATTTTTGGATACTATAAAGTTTAGACCATAAAGAATAAACACCGATAAAAATTCAAAATATATATATATAGAATTATAAATCTCTCTAATCACTGAATTTAGTGAAGTCGAGATTTGACTCCTAAATCTCCACAACAAATATTCGTATTTAAAAACACACCAAAAAATTAAAAAAAATCAAAAAAAATCAAAAAAAATTATAGGTTTTTGGGCATAAAAAATATGCCGAGAAGAAAAAATACAAAGGCGGTAAACACCCCACCAAAAATATTCTATATATATATATATATATATATATATATATATATATATATATATATATATATATATATATATATATATATATATATATATATATGTAAACAATAAATCAAACTATATTTGATAAACAAAACTGTGAACTTGTTAAAAAATGTATAATATTCATAATATTTTTTGTTGAATTACCTGAAAAAAAAAAAAATAGAAAATTATTGTAGACTCCTAAGTACAAAAGCAGGGAGTAATGAAAAAAATATAAACTAATTTTTGGGGTCATGAACAAGCAAAAATTAAAAAACTTGACCTACAAATTTTCTAATGGAGTTGCTTCTTATTTCTAGACTCAATACCCTGTTTGTAGATGAGTGAATACTGTGCAAAATGTGGTTAATTACTAAAAGTGGAGAAATCTATTATGCAGTAAAATGGCAGAAGTTAGTTAGAGAACCA
This sequence comes from Rana temporaria, assembly GCF_905171775.1. Lineage (NCBI taxonomy): Eukaryota > Metazoa > Chordata > Amphibia > Anura > Ranidae > Rana > Rana temporaria. The sequence continues at coordinate 418,952,071 of NC_053490.1, forward strand.
GGAAGACAGATAAAAAGAGAAAAAGCATTAATGACAAACAACTGTATAAAGTCCAATGGTCTAATTATTTATTATTTGTGAGAATATTCCTTTCTTTGGGGGCCGAATTAGAAAGAAATATGATCTGGCATAGCAATGGCCCCCCGACCCATGAAGTACTCAACATATTTGTCGCGTACCTCACGAGCTGATTGGGGGGCCAAGCCAGCGCGACCAGTGTCCAGCCCGGGAAGGGGATCTGAGGGTAGTCTTGCCTCAGAACCGATGTCGGGTAGGTACGTCTGGGAGTGCCTGCGTAAAAAGTTGTAAAAATGCAGCAGGCAAATACAACGGTGTCCAATTTATATTCCGCCAGATGTATCGATGTCCTGAACAGGCGGAACCGGTTGGTGAGTATCCCAAAGGCATTCTCGACTACCCTCCGAGCCCTGGCCAACCGAAAATTAAACACACTCCTCTCTGAGGTGAGGGTCCTCTGGGGAAAAGGCCGCATGAGGTGAGGACCAAGCCCGAAAGCCTCGTCCGCTAGGAACACAAACGGAAGTCCTTCCACATTCTCTTCATCTGGTGGCAATGCCAGACCACCAGCTTGGAGACGATCATAGAAATCAGTCCGTGCGAACACTCTCCCATCAGACATCCGGCCATTCTTCCCCACGTCCACATATAGAAACTCATACTGTGCCGACACCACCGCCATCAACACAATACTATGATAACCCTTGTAATTATAATAGTAGGACCCCGAGTGGGGTGGGGGCACAATGCGGACGTGTTTCCCATCTATTGCTCCACCGCAGTTTGGAAAATCCCACCGCTGGGCAAATTGGGAAGCCACAGACTGCCATTCCTGTGGTGTGGAGGGTAGCTGTGGGGACAAACAAAAAAAGAGATTTAGTACTTTGGCACAAAAACATCCTACAAGCATCCTTGTGAAAATTCACAGTATTAAAATTGCATTTGAAAAATGTGCATGGAGAATTTGGGGAATGAAATATATAGGGCCACTTAATTAAGAGACTCCACAGCCCTCTGATGGGGACAAAAAAAGTTTGAAGGGGGGGGGGGACACAAAAACCAAAAATTAGAGTTTTAAAAAATGGAAAGGTGGGTTTGTCCCTAGGATAGCATGCTAGACAGGTTAATATTGGGTAAGGGACAAATATGCAGGTAGGTCAAGAATAAAACATGTAAAGCTTATATCAACATGCATAGGGAGAAAAGGGAACGTTAGTTAAACACACAGCATATCTGGGAAATTAAAAATAAAGTTAGTTGGCCACATTATTACAGCCAGGAAACTTACCTTAATATACTCCTCATGCAGAACTTTAATGATGGCAGCACACGTGTCCGGTATGATGACCCCAAGCGCCTGCGGAGAGATGCCTGTCGAGAACTTGAGGTCCTGCAGGCTCCTCCCAGTCGCCAGGTACCGCAACGTGGCAATAAGCCTCTGCTCGGCCGTGATGGCTTGGCGCATCACAGTGTCCTGCCTCGTGATATAGGGGGACAGAAGTTCCAGCAGACTGTTGAATACGGGGTCCGTCATTAGGATTATTCTCCTGGAGTTCCCTAAGCAGAGGCATATGTGAGAACTGGTCATGCTGGCGCAACCAATTCTTGGTCCAGAAACGCCTCCGCCCCCTGTTTCTGGCCAAAGTACTGGAAAAATGAACATATCCAGCAGCCATCCCATAAACAGCACCAACTCGCGAAAATTGACGCTGCTGCTCCATCATGGCTTCAAACCGGCCGGCTGGTCAGTCAAGAACACACTCGAACAGAAAGCACTCGCAAATCCAGCACTACCTGCGACAAACGCGTGACAAACAGATACGAGCGCACAGGATGCAACTGCAAAAGCAGAAACAACCTGCTAGCCTATAGCCGAATGACAACTACGTTACCGCAAGCACACGCACTGAACCCGTGAATACACGCTGTCAAAGCCTGGAGACCGAGAAGCGCGAATCAGCTCTAACCAAACCTTCACTAACACGAGCAAACCCGTAACTAGCAAAAGAGGAACAGAGGGCGGCGCCATTAAGTTTGGTCTTCCCCTTTATAGTGACGTCGTACGTAGTTTACGTGCACGCGTTCCGGTACGACGGTAATTTGGTCCGCTGGTGTGTACAAGCCAGCGGAACCAAACAAAAATCAGCCTTGTACGCCGGAAACTGTCCGGCAGACAGTTTTCAGCGCACAGATCCGGTCGTGAGTACAAGGCCTAAGATATTGCCACGAATGTCTGAGCGAGAGCAATAATTCTAGCACTAGATCTCCTCTGTAACTCTAAACTGGTAACCTGTAGAAATTTTAAAAACATTGCCTATGAAAATTTTTAAGGACCGTAGTCTGGTGCCATTTCACTAGTGCACACAATTTTAAAGTTAGGTTTTTAGTTACTTGTCGTAACATCATCTTTCATATTGCACAAAAATGGGGTATATATTATGTTTTTTTTTTGTTTAATTCATTAAAGTGTATTTTTTCCAAAAAACATTTTTGTATGAAAAACTGCTGCAAAAAAAAACATTTGACATAAAAAATTGCAATGACCACTATTTTATTTTCTAAGGTCTCTGCTAAAAAAAATATGTATAATATTTCTAAGTAATTATCTGACAAACATACTGAATTTTACTTGTAAACAAGTGTCAGAAATAGGCCTGGTCAGCAAGTGGTAAAGGATTCTGTGATGTTTGTGATAGATCACTGTAACTTTTTCCCCTTTTTCTCCTGATGCATGATGGGGGGGGGGGGGAGCTGTACCAGGAAGTGGGGACAGTGTGTGTGTGTGGGGGGGGGGGGGAACTGGAAGCAGACACAAGAGGCTGGAGAGGGATTACATCTGTTAAGAACAGAAGCTGTTTGGATCAAGACTCCTCCATGTAAGAATTCCATAATGTTTCTGAGTAATAAACCTTGCTCTGGTTAAGAAGTACATCGGCCTGTGTGTGTAACTTGCTGAGCAGATACTGCCAGCAACACCGGAGAGACACAGAGCGGCAAGGGGACATAACAGTGGCGACGAGGATTGTGGATTTTAGCACACATGGCCTTCATAGGGTTTATTCAACCATTTGATCCTGCGGCTGAGTCATGGAGCTTTTGGGTGGAGAGGCTGGAACAGTATATGGAAGCAAATAATGTGACTGTTGAAAAGAAAGTTGCAGTTTTTCTCACTGCATTAGGTCAAGCTGCATATGGAACTCTCAGAGACCTCATTTCTCCAGACAATCCGACCTCTAAGCCCCTGCCTGAGTTAATTCAGAAGTTACATACACACTACAACCCTAAGCCGTTAGAAATTGCAGAGCGGTTTAAATTCTACAGTAGGAAGCAGCAGCCCGGGGAGGATATAAAGACATATATCATTGCTTTACGTAAACTAGCTGCCACTTGTCTGTTTGGAGACTACCTGCAGACGGCTCTCCGGGACATGTTCGTCATGGGACTCTGCGACTCAGACATACAGAAACGTTTACTCATGGAACCCGACTTGACTCTGGCGAAAGCCACTGACCTTGCTACGGTCATGGAGTTGGCAACTCGGGACGCCACCCTACTGAAGGCACCACCTGAACCTCCTGCAAGCCGGGGTGAGGAAATATTCCACACTGCTATCACGCCTCACTCAAGAAGGCCGTTCCCTGCCACTCAGTTTAAACCTCGCCTCCCTACTTCTTCGGTCTCTGGGACCTCGAATTGCTACCGTTGTGGTAACTCTACTCACAGTGCGCCTGCTTGCAAGTTCAAGGATGTCGTTTGTTTTCGCTGTGGAAAGACTGGTCATATTGGGCGTGTTTGCCGCAGCTCTCGCTCCCCGAACACTACCAAAAAAGATAGACGTAAACAGACTTTCCATGTAGATATGGACAATAACGGTTTCAGCTCTGATGAGGAGACCTGTGTCCAGCATGTTGGACTGTTTCGAGTAGCTGGGAGCACTCCTGCGATTACAGTGGATGTCACATTTAATGGCTATCCTGTCTCCATGGATGTTGATACGGGGGCAGCTGTGTCTGTCATTTTATGGACTGATTTAAAGGCATCGGGTCTGTCCCTGCCGCTCAGACCTACAAAGCTCACACTACAAACCTACAGCAAGGCACTACTACAACCCTTGGGTTATGTACAACCCCTTGTTACATTAGGCACCATAGTCAAAGTCTACGCCTTTATGTTGTAAGGAAAGGGGGTCCTCCGCTATTTGGAAGGGACTGGATCAAAGCCCTGGGCATGCCTCCTTTTGCCATTGCCCAATGTACATTGCTTTCTGAAGTAGACCATTGGGTGGAATCACTGAAGTCACGTTTTAAAAAGGTGTTTGAGGACTCTTTGGGCACAGTAAAGGAAAAGATGGCCCACCTCCTCTTGAAGCCGGGTGCTACACCTCGTTTTTGTAAGGCAAGGTCAGTACCCTTTGCCTTGCGGAAGAAAGTGGAAGCAGAGCTGGACCACCTATTGGCTGAAAAGATCATAACGAAAGTTGATAGAAGTGAATGGGCATCGCCAATTGTGCCTGTCAAGAAAAACAATGAAGACATTAGGATTTGTGGTGATTTCAGGGTAGCCCTGAACAACCAACTTCTTGTGGATCAATACCCATTGCCTCGACTTGAGGATTTATTTGGCTCACTGGCTGGGGGGCAAAGGTTTACAAAAATAGACTTAAAGCAGGCTTACCTACAACTGCAAGTACACCCGAATTCACGTCATCTGTTGACCATTAACACTCATAAAGGTTTATTCCAGTATAACCGGATGGTTTTTGGCATAGCCCCAGCTCCAGCCATCTGGCAGCAGCTCATGGATGAGTTCCTGGCAGGAATACCTTTCACCCAATGTCTACTGGATGACATGCTCATCACTGGTCCCACTGATGAAGAACACAGAAAGAATGTTGAAGCAGTGCTAGAGAGACTCCAAAAGTATGGTTTACGTGTTAATCTTTCAAAATGCGAATTTCTCAAGTCTCAACTGGAATTTTGTGCCCACACGGTGGACTGACATGGGTTACACACTACTGAAGAAAAGCCCTTACCCATGCCCCTACTCCCCAGAATGTCACCCAGCTCAGGTCCTACCTTGGCCTCCTAAATTACTACCACTGTTTCTTGCCAAACCTGGCACACCAGCTCTACCCGTTACATCACTTACTGGATATGGACAGAAAAATGTGGAGAAGCTTTTCGGTTTTCTTTTTTTTTTTTTTTTTTTTTTTTCTTTTTTTTTTTTTTTCCACCTCAGCTTTTTACCAAATTCTAGAGACTCGCTCATGATTTGTTGCTTCTTTCGTCTCTATTTGAGTTTGCATCATGAGTGGTATCTTTCCTGTATGCTGTCTTTCTCTTTTTAAGTATTCCTTAAATGTATATATCTGTGTACATGCAGTATAAATGCCGACCTTCTATAGGGGCGACCAGATCACGACCCAGCTGTTTTTCCCCCAGCGCACCGTATTGGCTGGTCGAGACTAAATTAATCTCGAACAAGAAAGACACTCATATATATATATATATATACATATATATATATATACATACATATACATACACATACACATACCTACATATACACTTATCTATATATATATATATTTTTTTTTTTTTTTTTTAATTGATTAACACCCACCCTCCCTCCCCTCATGGCTCCCAGGGATCTCCCGTTTGTCCCTGGTAAAAGATATAAAAAAAAAGAAGTGGTAAAAAGAAGAAGAAGGCTTCGAAAGAGACTTGGCGTCAGCTGTTCGGCTAGAGATAACTAGGGAAAAGGAAGAGGAGAGGTATACTAAGAGTAGAAGAAAGCCGGAAGGGGACGGAGGTATATAAGTCTCACTTTAGAATGACAGGGGATAGGGATTTTTGCGATATCCATTGCATATATCTAACGTCGATCAGACCCTAACTCTCTCTGCATAACTCCATGTTTTTTTGTATTCCTTCCATTTACCCCATTTCTCCCTATGTTCACTGTTCCTCTCCAAATAACTATCCTTAAGTTCTTCTAATCTATACGTTTCCTCCACTGCGTCTATCCAACTCCAAATATGTGGGCTTTCCGTCTCCTGCCACTTCTTAGGTATAAGTCTCTTGGCTGCATTTAGGAGGTGGGGGATTAGGGACTGCTTGTATTTTTTTACGCCCTCTTGACTGCCATGAAAGAGGACGACCCATGGGTCTTTCTTGATCTCCTCTCCCGTGATAATCTTTATTTGTCTCAATATTATGTCCCAATATGTTTGGATCTTGGGGCATAGCCACCATAGATGTGCCATCGTACCTCTTTCCTGGCAGCCCCTCCAGCAGTCTGCGGACTGACCTGCTTTAAATTTATTTGCTTTGTCCGGGGTGATATACCATCCTGAGAGGCACTTATAATTTGCTTCAGCTGTACGTATATCTATTGCCGATGAGTGGGTTAATTTCATAATCCTCTGAACAGTATTTATCCCCCTCGTGATCCCTAACTCTCTTTCCCATTTATCTATAAAAGGTGCTTCATCCCGTGTTCCTAACTTAACCAATAACCCGTACAGTTTAGTGATTGTGCCCTTAGAATTCTTAGATTTACAAATTTTCTCGAGTGAAGTCAGCTCCGCCTCCGTCCGTAATGGGCGGGGGAGGTGCCGTACAAAGTGGATCAACTGGTAGTAATGCCACCTATCAAGATTCCAAAAGTCCGTTTTGGCTTTCAAATCTTCGTAGGTCATTATCTCACCGTTTTTAATAATATCCCCCAAGTGCACTGTGTCTCTCCTTATCCAGTTCCCTCCTATTTTTTTTTCCCCAGGTGGGAAATAAGGGTTTTCTTTTAGATTCATTAAAGGGGAGTTAAATTTCCCTTCTAATTGTGCCTGCATCCTATCCCACATTCTTAAAGTGTCCCGTGTTATGTCATGTGTTTTGTGATCTAGTGCTCTGTGTTGTGCAGGGATCCAAATAATATTATTCAAATATTTATTAGTTAACGCTTTCTCTATTTGCACCCACCTTTTATCTGTCCTGTCCCTAGCCCACTCTACCGCACGCGATAAGACCGCCGCCTTGTAGTAACTTTTGATATCCGGGGCTGCCAGACCGCCGAGTGGCTTGCCCTGTTTTATTATGGAGAGGGATATTCTATGCTTTTTATTTTTCCAAACGTAATTTAATAATAAAGTGTTAAGGATTCTCAGATATTGCTGGGGAAGAGCAATTGGGACTAATAAGAATTTATAGAGAATTTTAGGAACTACCACCATCTTCAACATGTTTATGCGTCCTATCCATGATATAGGTTTATTGATCGTTCTTTTTAATTCATTCTTGATCTCATTTAATAAAGGAATATAGTTTATTTTATACATCTTCTGTGTTGTATTGGCAAGTTTTATTCCTAGGTACTTAAGTTCTTTAGTCCATGGGAACGCGCATACTTCCTTAACTGAATATACCTCTCTTTTATTTAAATTAATGTTCAGGATCTCAGATTTGGTTACGTTAATTTTAAAGTTGGAGATAGCGCCATATTGTTGCATGACTCTAGAAAGCTTGGGGATAGATTTGACTGGGTTAGTTACGTAAAATAAGATGTCATCGGCAAAAGCCGATAGTTTGTGTTCTTCCCCTTCTACTCTCACTCCGTTGATGTCTGGGTCATTACGAATAGTGGCCAGCAGCGGCTCAAGGGATAGAATAAAGAGGAGGGGCGACAATGGGCACCCCTGTCTCGTCCCGTTTTTCATCTCGAAGGGTTCCGATAGTGTGCCATTGATTTTTATTTGCGCGGTGGGGTGGTGATATAGTGTTTTGATCCAGCGGGACATCCTGTTTCCTATTCCCATGACGGTGAGAGTTTCCATCATGAGCCCCCAGTCTACCCTGTCGAATGCTTTTTCAGCATCGACTGACAGGAATAGACCTGGGGGCTCGTTCTGCCTTATGGTCTGAAGCAGAAGAATTGCCCTTAGGCTGTTGTCTTTACCCTCTCTATTGGGCACAAAGCCTACCTGGTCGGGGTGCACCAATAAATGCATGACCCCTTTCAGGCGGCACGCCAGAATTTTCGCGAAAAGTTTGATGTCTGTATTTAACAGAGAGATAGGTCTGTATCCCGAGCATAGAGAGCTATCCTTGCCTTCCTTCAAGATTATTGCCACCACAGCCGCTATGGCCCCGCTACTAGTTTCAAATTCCGACCCCAATCCATTGAAATATTTACAGAGTCTCGGTATCAGGATGTTACTAAATCTTTTATAATAAAAGGTGGAAAACCCATCTGGCCCCGGACTCTTTCCACCAGTGGTGGAATTTATAGCCCTTTTTATTTCTTCCTCAGTTATGGGTCGATCCATGGTCAAGCTTTCCATCTTCTCCAGTCTAGAAAGTCCTGCGTTATCGAGAAACTCTCGGGTCTCCTCCTCCCTTTCCCCTACCTGCCAACCTGTGTGTTTTATTGTGTATAGGTCCTCGTAGTATTTTTTGAATGTATCCGCGATTTCGGAGGTTGCATAAACCAGTTTCCCGTCTTTACCTTTAATTTTCTCAATATAGTTCCTGGCTTTCTTTTTTTGGGCCATTTTAGCTAGAAGTTTGCTTGGTTTGTTTCCCCATATATACCTCTCTTTGGAAATGCAGTTTAATTTGTACCTTGCTTCTTGTTCCAAGATCTCCTTGAGTGCGTCTCTTTTTAAAATTAAGTTATAATAAGTCACTTTTGCTCTCAGCACTTTGTGTTCCCGTTCTAGCGTCTCTATCTCTTTCCTCAGGGTGGAAGCATTACTTTTTCTCTCTTTTTTTTTTTTTGCGCCCTCTGCAATTAGGATCCCTCTGATAAAAGCTTTGTGCGTCTCCCACAGGGTTGCACTGGTAATCCCCTCTGTGTCATTTGTGAGGAAAAATTGTTTTAATTCTGCCTCTACCCTGCTTCCCCCTCCCTCATCGTGGATCAGGCTATCATCCAGGCGCCACGTCAGCCGCTGTCTCCTTTGTACAGCTAGTATAATTTTCATCGAGACCGGGGCATGGTCCGATACAGTCATAATTCCAATTTCTGTCTCAGTAATAGCGTCGATCAACCTGTGGTCCGCTAGGATGTAGTCGATCCTGGAGTACGTTCCGTGGGGGGGGGAGAAAAATGTGTAATCATGCTCATTTGGATGTTTAGTCCGCCAGACATCCACTAGTTGGCATTCATGGAGCTTATGTTTAATTCTCTGTAGATGCACATTTTTTGTCTCCCTCCCACAGAACGTGCGATCTTCCGTTGGATTTAAAACAAAATTTAAATCGCCCATCAGGATTATAAATCCCTCGGCAAAGTTGTTCAATTTTCCCAGAATTTTATTTAAATATTGGGTTGGATGCACGTTAGGGGCATAAATGTTGGCTAAGGTGTAAATAATATTTTCAATCCTTATTTTAAGGAACAGGAATCTCCCTTCTGGGTCAGTCATCCTTGCCTCCAAGGTAAACCCAAACCCTCTTGTAAACCCAATCGCTACTCCCCTTGCGCGTTTTGAGATGGAATCGCCGTAAACCCAAGTAGGGTACGCCGGGGAGTAGAGCTTGATGTTAGCTTCCATGGTCAAGTGCGTTTCTTGAATAAACACTACATCAGCTCTAAGTTGTTCAATCTCTGCTAGGACCTTTAATCTTTTACCTACTGAGTTTAATCCCTTTACGTTATAGGATAAAAATTTTACTTCTGTCATTTCCGATAACCAAGTCGCCTCCTTAAATGCACGGGACTTTTCCGGAAGATTCCTGGGAGCCATGATACCCTTCCCACCCCCCTCCCCCTCCCCCCCCACCCACCCCTACCCAAGCCAGATCTTCACCCCTGAACCGTAGGGATCTTTGGTATCCCCTACCCATCGGTTCTTGTGGATGAGGTGTTACACCCCACGCCCCTCCCTCCTGTTCTCACAGGACTAGTTCTTATATGGGAGGAGTTACGGATCTGCCCTCCTTATGCCCTTCTCTAATCGCCCCCCAGCCCTTCCTCCCTCCCTCTCCCCATCCTGTCCGGCCGCCCCACCCACAACCGCCCCAAAGGGCGGGCTGTTATCTGACCGCTATTCCACCCATCCTGGTATTTCTATGACCGGCATGTCCAGTTTACGGCAGAACCCTGAGAGTTCTTCGGGAAATATTAATTTCGCTGACACTCCCTCTTTATGGCCTATCAAACAGGCCGGAAAGCCCCATTGGTAGCTTATATTGAGTTGACGCATCTGTTCCAGGAGGGGTTTTAGGTGTCTTCTTCTGGCTAGGGTTTCCCAGGCCAGATCCGTGAAGATCTGAATCTCCCTGCCGTCGTAAGATAAGGGAGGTTTTCTTCTCAGTTTTAACCAAATTGTCTCTTTATCTTCAAAATGTCTGAACCTCACAATTATGTCCCTATGCCAATTCCCTCCTCCCTCCCTCGTCTTCCCCACACGATGGACCCGTTCTATTCTAAGAGGGCCCTCCGAGCCATTATCGAGGAGGGGGAGGAACAAATCTTCGAGGATTTTCCTCAGGTCTTCGCCCTTCTCCTCCTTTACAGATCGTAATCTTAAATTTTGCCTTCTATTGCGGTTCTCTTGATCTTCGAGACGATATTGCAGCCCTCTCTGATTTTGTTTCATAGTCAGGTGCTGAGTCCTCAGTTCATTTAAATCCTGGTCCTGCTTTTCTATTATTTTCTCCGCTTCCTCTACCCGTTCCAGCATGTGGAATAAGTCCGTTCTTAATGTACTGATTTCCTCTTTTATAACGTTCTCCAATCTCATTAACATTGCCGCCATTTCTCCCGTGGTTGGGATGTGAGAGTCCGAGCTCTGTTCTTCTACTTGGCTAGCTACCTGGTCCAGTTCTGTTAAAGTATCAGATGTCAGATTTGCTGCCCCCACTCCTCCCTTTTTGTTTACCCCCGTTTTTTCTGTTTTTTTAATCGTGCCTGGGCTCTTTGTGCCCGGGGTCATGTAGTGTCTAATCGTAGTTGGAGAGGGAATATCCTTTGGGGCTTTCGAAGCAGCCCCCCTTGTTGATCTGTTCATTTTGTGTTTTTTTGTCGCTCTGATGCGCTTCCCCAGTTTGAGCAGTAAATGAGGGGCCTAACACCCCCCCCCCCTTTTTTTTTTTTTTTTTTGCCGAAACCGCACAATTTTTGTATCTCGCTATGGCGTGATTTCCTAAAAGGGGGGAGAGGTTGAAGGTTTTTCTTCTCCCTTTTTTTTTTTTCCTCCCCCTAATCAGAAGTTGCCACCTGACATTTCCGAAAGTTTTTTAGGGGTTCCGGGGATTAACCCGATACCCTAAGATATACCTGGGGGAGGCGGATCAGCCTCTCTCTATTTTAGGAAGTGTTGCACCCCCGTCCGATTGGGGACTTTTTCTTTAGGGATTCTCCACTTAGAAACACCTAGTGGTTTTTGAGCCGCCGTCCTCCCAAAAAGGGGGAGGGGGGTTAAGTTTGTGTCCCCTTCTTCCCCTCTTTTTTTTTTTTGTTGTTTTTTTTTTTTTGGGGGGTTAGTGCTCCTCCTGAGTATAGTGGGGCGTATTAGACGCAATCCCCCTGGGGTTGCGCTCGCTTCTCAGATTTTTGATACCTTGGGCCGGTATAATAAGCCTGTCCTATGAGCCAGGTTAAACCTGGGGAGAAAAACTTCGTGGATTTTTCTGCTGAGGTTTCCGTTCAGCCTCCCCGTAATTTGGCTGCCCTTTATAAGGGTGGGAGCGAAAGTCTTTTAAGAAACTAACCCGATTACTTTTGGTATCCGTGTATTTCTCCTTTTTTTTTTTTTTGGGTTGATAGCCAGCCTTATTATTTAGAGTTAATGCAATTTGTATGGAATTCCCTGACTCGGACCCATACTCCGGGGCGTCACTCCTCACCAAATTAATTATGGTTTGCGGGGAGAGATAGTGTCTCTGAAATGTCAATATGCTTCCACACTCTAACCTGCATCAATATCCACAGTGTTTAAAGTATAGACCCATGCGCTTTGGATACTTGAGTTCACATGTGAATAGCTTTGAGGGGGAAAGAGAAAAAAACAAGGAAAACGCCAGGAAGCTATAGCGACCCTGCAAAGATCCCTATAATCTTTATAGGGCATAAGCGGTTCCTCAAATCGTCCTTATTATTGATTTCTTCCTCTGATTTATGCTTTACCAATGCAGGGTCTCTAAGGATACAGTTAATTTACACACATGCAGAGTGGCCGTTTGCCATAGGAGATGCAACTTATCATTACCTGTCCCCTGCTGTCAGTGCATTGATCCATGCTCCAAAGGTTACCATGGTGTAGTCTTATGGAGAGAGGAAGAAAGAAAAAAGGGTCCATATTACCTGATCTAATGGGATGTCCTGGGCTCACCACCAAACAGTAGGGAGGGGTGGGAGGCAGGCAGGAGCGCCGCAAGTGGGAGCCTCCTTCTGTTCAATTCGTCCTGTACCTTAACAGCTGACTCCCAGAGCGGCACGAGGGGGGGCCGGAGAGTGCGGGGCCATCGGAAGGCGGCGGATGCTGGTCTTTTTCCGCAATGGGGGAGCTAGCCCCGCGGTGAGATCCCTCGCTGCAGCGCGATCGCTGCCTCTGGAGCGCCGCCGGGTCTAGGTCCCTCCATCCTCCTCCGGGTCAGATCCGTATCGTGGGCCGCTCCTCCCTCCGACGTGCGTGCTTCACGTGCACCACGTCATCTCCAGGCCGAGAAACCAATCGCTTTTCGGTTTTCTAAAGACCTCATTCTTTCTTCTCGAGTTCGGTCCACTATGATTTAAAGAAACCTGTCATCTTGGCTTGTGACGCCTCGTCTTATGGACTGGGTGCCATGCTTTCCCATGTCATGCCGGATGGCACGGAGCGCCTCATTTCTTTTGCCGTACCAAGAAGTCGGGACGGTGTGTGTGTGTGTGTGGGGGGGGGGAACTGGAAGCAGATACAAGAGGCTGGAGAGGGATTACATCTGTTAAGAACAGAAGCTGTTTGGATCAAGACTCCTCCATGTAAGAATGCCATAATGTTTCTGAGTAATAAACCTTGCTCTGGTTAAGAAGTACATCGGCCTGTCTGTGTAACTTGCTGAGCAGATACTGGCAGCATTGCCAGCAACACCGGAGAGACACAGAGCGGCAAGGGGACATAACAGATTCCCACTACTACACTTTTGTATTAACAGCTTCCTCTCTGGCTATTACTCTGATGCTTTAAAGTTTTTCAGCAATGCCATAAATTAGTGATGTAGACAGGGCTGATAGAAATTGCGGGTCCCCATACAAGCTACCTGACAGCCCACCCCCCCCCCCCAAACAAAATATCAAAGCTATATTTTGCTAAAAAGACAATAAAATCATTATTGGCAGAGACAAACACAGCATAACTTACACAGTTCCTGCTAAATCTAAAAGATAAAACTGTATTGCGTTAATAAATAAAGTTCTGGGGCTCATTCACATGGATGCTGTGGTCTGTACAGCGTGAATCAGTGCTTTATTTATGTGACTTGAGCCACCTGGAGCAGTACGAACACAGCCGCAGGTCTTAATTTGACAGGCGTTTTTGTTTTTTAAAGTGCTCGTCCCCGTGTGCTCGCACGCACAAGCGAACGCATACTTAAGTCCCGTCCACATATGAAAACGTGGTTCAATCCACACATGTGAGGTATCGCCATGAATGTTAGAGCGAGAGCAACAATTCTAGCCCTAGACCTCTTCTGTAACTCAAAACATGTAACCATTAAAAAAATGTAAAGCGACGCCTATGGGGATTTTTAAGTACCAAAGTTTGGCATGTGTGCAATTTTGAAGCAAGACATGTTAGGTATCTATTTACTTGGTGTAACATCATCTTTCACATTGTGCAAACCAAATTGGGCTAACATTACTGTTTTGTTTTTGTTTTTTGAAAGCATGAAACAGTTTTTTCCCCCAAAAAATCATTTAAAAAAGTGCTGCGCAAATACCCTGCAAGATAAAAAGTTGCAATGACCACCATTGTATTCTCTAGGGTCTCTGCTAAAAATATATATATATAATGTTTGGGGCCGGGCACACAGGGGAGAATCAGATGTGGGCAGCACAGGGAGTGCGATTGGTGATGGAGAACAATTACAGAATAATGAACTGTCTTTGTCTCTCCCTTCAGCAGCTACAAGCCAGCGGGAGGGTGAGTGAGAAAAACTGTATTTTAGTTGCTGGAGGAAGAGACACAGTGTATTTTTCTGCATACTAGCTCATTATGAAATACTTACCTCAGTACGATGATCGGCATCCACACATCGAGTACATGGCCAACAACTTCCAACAGAGCTTCTTCTGGCGCCACGATGATGTCACTCCCACGCATGCACGTGGGAGCCGCCGGTCATGGCACAAGTCCTGAAAAAACAGCACCAGCGGGCCGTTTCTTCAGTGTGTATGCACCGATGACATTGACAGTGGCGCATATACTGAATATCTCCTAAACTGTGCAAGTTTAGGAGATATTCACAGTACCTACAGCAGTGGCGGCTGGTGCTCAAAATTTTTGGGGGGGCGCAAAGGAAAAAAAAATTGCAGTCTCACTGTGCCCAAACGCAGCCACTGTTACATGCCATCAAACACAGCCACTGTTACATGCCATCAAACGCAGCCACTGTGCCATCAATTTGCACCACTGTGCCATGCCATCAAATGTAGCCACTGTGCCATCAATTTGCACCACTGTGCCATGCCATCAAATGCAGCCACTGTGCCATCAATTCGCACCACTGTGCCATGCCATTAAACACAGTCACTGTGCCATGCCATCAATTCGCACCACTGTGCCATGCCATTAAACGCAGTCACTGTGCCATGCCATCAAATTCAGTCACTGTGCCATCAATTTGCACCACTGTGCCATGCCATTAAACGCAGTCACTGGCACAGTCACCACTGTGCCATGCCATTAAACGCAGCCACTGTGCCATACATTGTCACCACTGTGCCATGCCATTAAACGCAGTCACTGTGCCATCCATTGTCACCACTGTGCCATGCCATTAAACGCAGCCACTGTGCCATACATTGTAACCACTGTGCCATGCCATTAAACGCAGCCACTGCGCCATCCATTGTCACCACTGTGCCATACATTGTCACCACTGTGCCATGCCATTAAACGCAGCCACTGTGCCATCCATTGTCACCACTGTGCCATCCATTGTCACCACTGTGCCATGCCATTAAACGCAGCCACTGTGCCATACATTGTCACCACTGTGCCATGCCATTAAACGCAGCCACTGTGCCATCCATTGTCACCACTGTGCCATACATTGTCACCACTGTGCCATGCCATTAAACGCAGCCACTGTGCCCTTTAATGGTTTTTCGCTGTGCCAATTGTCCCCACTGTGCCCTGTAAATTGCTTTCCCCCCCCCCCTGCCCGGCACTTACCTTTACTGGTTTTAGGCATCCACGTCCCACGATGTCTTCTCCCACCCTCGATGACTGACAGGCGTCTCAGCCAATCAGGTTACTGGTAGCCATAACCGGCCAACCTGATTGGCTGAGACGCCTGTCATCTTATTCAAGGGGCATACAGGCTGTGCGCTCCGAGAATAAGCTTCCGGGACCCGAGGGCTGTATTGGGAAAGCCTATCAGAGCTGTTGGCTTTGATAGACATTTCCGTACAGCCAACCAGCTGGCGTTATTCAGATGGCCGGACATTGAGCGCCGACCATCTGAATAACAGCGGCAGCGGCGAAAATAACATAGATTCGTGCAATGCATGAATCTATGTTATTTGACTCAGTGGCGGTGAGAGCCAGAGGGGGCAAAGTAAGCAGCTCACACTACCAATGGACAATGGTGGAATATAAAACAAACATAAAAAGTGTAGCGCATAAAATTAATAGATCACCCAATGAAAGGATAAATAAATAGTGCATCAAACAAATGGTGAAAAAATTATGATAACAATGGGGCAGATCCACAGAGCAAGTACGCTGGTGTATCTACTGATACGCCGGTGTACTTTCAAATTTCCCGCGTCGTCTCTTTAGTTTGAATCCTCAAACCAAGATACGACGGCATCTGGGTAAGATCTGACAGGCGTACGGCTTCGTACACCTTCGGATCTTAGATGCAATACTTCGGCGCCTGCTGGGTGGAGTTTGCGTCGTTTTCCGCGTCGGGTATGCAAATTAGCGATTTACGTCGATCCACGAATGTACACGTGGCCGTCGCATTTTCTAACGTCATCTGTAGTCGGCTTTTTCCAGCGTATAGTTAAAGCTGGTATTTTGCGGCGTATAGATAGACTTGCCATGTTAAGTATGGCCGTCGTTCCCGTGTCGAAAATTTAATTTTTTTTTTTTTTGCATAAGTCGTCCGTGAATAGGGATGGACGTAACTCACGTCTAAGTTAAAAAAATGACGTCCTAGCGACGTCATTTAGCGCAATGCACGGCGGGAAATTTTGGGACGACGCATTCGCAGTTCATTCGGCGCAGGGACGCACTTCATTTAAATAAATCACGCCCCCTAATCGCCGATTTGAATTCCGCCGCCAGAAATACACTACGCCGCCGTAACTCACGGCACAAAATCGTTAAGGATTCGAAATTCCGCCAGGTAAGGTACGGCGGCGTAGCGTATATCTGATACGCTGCGCGGATGTAATTCTCTTTGGGTCTGGCCCAATATATCAACCAAAAAAGTGATGTATATGTATAGACACTGGATGGTGTATATATAAAATAAATATGTGAAAAAAAAGTCCAATGTGATGAAAATTGGTGATAACAGTCCCAATGCCTCAGATTGAAGTGCAGTAAAGAAATCCACCACCGATCATTGAAAGAAAGGCTTAACAGAGATACTGTACACTGATGGACATATGCCCAGAGGGTCAGTAAAGCAGGGCATAAACCACTCTCAGGCCTGGATCATCGGCTGCAATTCTCACGGAGACTTCTTGCACGTCAATCATGAAAAAAGTCACTTCCAGGGGTACCCAATGTGGGCCAAAATTTAAACCAATATGTAGAGATATAGGAGAAGAAGAAAAAAGCACATAGCGTAATACTGAAAGGTACCAATGTTTAATGTAGGTAAAAATACTTACATTATAAAAGGTGATCAGCGCTTTCAAATGTACAAAGTGGCAGCGGTGGAGGCCTTTAGCTAAGGCCTTAAGTCTGTTCCTCAGAACCAAACAGCATTTCCTAAAACTAAACTCTCTCCTAGCTTATTCCCGATCAGCGCCTTGCTGCTCAATCACCAATGACATCTGCCTCCTGCAGACATAAAGCCTCCTACTCCTCTCAGAGGGATGGGAGTCCCCCTGACTCCCAGCACAGACTTCCTGTCTGTTGGGTGGGGCTCTGAGCCATTGTCAGGTCAGAACTAAATAGCCCAAGACACAGCTGTGCAATTAATGTGTTTTTCTCTCCAAAATCTGGCGTAAACCAGCAACCTTTCAAGTAGCACAGAGTCCACCACCACAATATATATATATTAGGGTTGTCCCGATACCACTTTTTTAGGACCGAGTACAAGTACTGATACTTTTTTCCATGTACTCGCCGATTACCGATTACCGATACTATTTTTTAAATTTGTCCATGTGTCCCCAAATGCAGCCTTGTGTCCCCAAATGCAGCCATGTGTCCCCAAATGCAGCATTGTGTCCCCAATTTTGTCCCCAAATGCAGCCATGTGTCCCCAAATGCAGCCTTGTGTCCCCAAATGCAGCCATGTGTAGGTCCCCAGTGGCCTACCTGTGTAGGCAAAGAGAAATCCCCCCCGCCACCACCGCCGCCGTCTGGTTGATCAGCGCGCGGGGAACATAACAGCTTTCATTTCAACAGCTGTGTGTTCCCCGACGCGCGTCGTCATATATAGCCCCTCCCCCTTGTACGGGCACTTTGATAGACAGATCACCCGTCCAATCCTGGGACGGGGGATCTGTCTATCAAAGTGCCCTGGACAAGGGGGAGAGGCTATATATGACAACGTGCGGCAGGGAACACACAGCTATTGAAATGAAAGCTGTTATGTTCCCCGCGCGATGATTAACTAGATGACGGCAGAGGCAGCAGCTCTCCTCTCCTCCCGCTTTCCCATTAGTGACATTATTCACACATTGACATTCTATTTTACATACCCGAGGACTGCTCTGTTCTCCGTCTGCTCTCCGCACCCTCTACTCCCCTCTCAGCCCGCTCTCCACCCACTCTCCACCCCTCTCAGCCCGCTCCTATCTTGCTCTCCGCCTCCTCTCAGCCCACTCTCTGCCCCCTCTCAGCCCCCTCTCCGCCCCTCTTAGCCCGCTCGTCACTCACAAAAAAGTATTGGGTGAAGCATCGGGAGCATTTGCACGAATACAAGTACTTGCGCAAATGCTCAGTATAGGTCCCGATACCGATAATAGTATTGGTATCGGGACAACCCTAATATATATATATATATATATATATATATATATATATATATATATATATATATACACACACAAACATACACACACACACCGCTTGAAGTGTATTAAAAACAGTACACTACCGAATCCACTGTATATATAAGCTACACAGGATGCAGAGTATATATATATATATATATATATATATATATATATATATATATATATATATATATAAATACTAGACTGTATATACGTTGGAATACAAATTGTTATAGACAAATAAGATGCTGTTCTTTTTTTAAAGATATATATACATTTTCCAGAATGAAAAAAAGGTTATATTTTCCCCAAAAAATAAAAATACTCTTTATTCTAGCACAAATTTCCAAATGAACAACATCATTGCTCCTCTGATGACACCAAACATGTTCACCCTTTTAAAAAGGACCTTATAGAGATAAGTTTCAGTCATTTGATAAATAACATTTACTCAACACAAATAGTATACTTCTACTTACTTAAAGAGGCCATCAATGGATCTCCATTTAAGTAGTGCCGTACATATATATACTGTACATGATTTTATTGATTATAGATGCAATAAACATTGATCTTTTTCATCTATAAATTTTGTGTTGTAATGTGGAAACAGCCATAACATCCTATGGCATTTTTGTATAACTTTACAGGAATATCTGAAATCAAATCAGCCAAATTTTTCATTGATAATTCCCTCCTCGCATACCATACAGTAGTCACGCATATCTTACTGGCAGCACATACTATTATCACAAGGTATTGGAGAACTACATGGACACCTGACCCGTCAGAAGTGCCCTCTCTTATAAACAAAATTACTAGTTGATTTTTGGTTGAATACTTACTGTTTTTAGGATCTTCTAGTCACTCTACCTTTGTTAATGAATGGAAAATTTGGGTGTATGTTACTTTTGGTAATTGTATCCTACAAGCTTTGTATTTTGTGACGGTACTGCATAACTGGCATTGTTGGCTTGTTTTTACCTGTTTATAGTAGGGGTTTTCCTATGCTTAGAGTTTACTTCCTCAACCTTTCTGTAATGGAAAAATTCAATAAAAATGTATTGAAATAAGAAATAAAATCAGCCAAATTTTTGACCACTTCTGCATGCAAAATATTTTCACTTGCAGGATGTTTGTGGGTTTGATTGAACAGAATGACCAGTTCCAAATCCCTTTACAATAGGATGAAGACTTCTACTTAAAGGGGTTGTAAAGGTAAAGGTTTTTTCACCTTAATGCATTCTATGGCCGTCGGCTGTATCACGGGAGCTTGCCCGCAAGGACTCCACACCATGCAAGCTAGCTCACATGAATGTGTGGAGTTCTTGCGGGGAGGACCAGAGACAGCCGCCAAGGGACTACAAAAGACGGGGTCGGGGCCACTCTGTGCAAAACGAGCTGCACAGTGGAGGTAAGTATACCATGTTTGTTGTTTTAAAAAAATAAAAACATTTCATTTACAACCCTGTTAGAATCATTGACGTATCTCGGCATAGTGCTTACAATTATGTCAGAATGTTTATACTAAAGTATAAAAATATTATTGTATTTTTTGGAAATATGTAAATCTGATTTTGGGAGAATTACAACTTCTTACAATATCAAACAAAAAATTCTAATGCTGCGTACACACGATCAGTCCATCCGATGAGAACGGAATGATGGACCGTTTTCATCGGTTAACCGATGAAGCTGAGTGATGGTCCGTCGCACCTACTTCGGTTAAAAAAACGATTGTGTCAGAACGCGGTGAAGTAAAACACAATGACGTGCTGAAAAAAATGAAGTTCAATGCTTCCAAGCATGCGTCGACTTGATTCTGGATTTTTAACTGATGGTCGTGCCTACTAACGATCGTTTTTTTTCTATCGGTTAGGAATCCATCGGTTAAATTTAAAACAAGTTGGCTTTTTTTTAACCGATGGTTAAATAACTGATGGCGCCCACACACGATCGGCTTTGACCGATGAAATCGGTCCATCAGACCATTCTCATCGGTTTAACCGATCGTGTGCACGCGGCATAAGTCCTTTTATCCGTGCTACTGAAGACAAGTAACACAAATGAATATTTAAAATATATATATATATTTATTAACTAAATATATAGTACAAAATTAAAATCAGGTATAATTTGTGATAAGACAAATAATTGATATACTTCTACACTCAGAGATAAATGATGGTTAAATGTTCAGATAATATTTACATACATTATATGACAAGGTATATTCACAGTTCGTACTTAAATCATACTTGTATATTTAAAACCTGGTAATTTGTGAAATAACCTTCCGTGACTTCACAGTTTCATGTAAATAGCTTTTGTTTACATTGACACTATGTTATCTCTCTTCTCAACACAAACAGATCTCCTCTTATTTACTTCATATACGTATACACAACAAATGTCATATTGTACACAGGCTTGACAATACAATCAAGCTTGTTTTAAATTTAGAATGAATCAGTGGGTTAACATATCCTATAACTAATCCAATTCTAAAACTCAGTTAGTATTAGGATATATGACAATATATACATATCTCCCTTGTTTAGAAGTGACACAAATTCATACTGCATTATTATTGGCCCAGCAGCAGAGAAAGGAGGAGGGGGGCTAAACTCCCCATATCCCGAAAGTGGGGGAGGGGGCCTATCAAAAACAGGTCCCCTTTCCCCCCTCCCCCTGAAAGGTGCCAAAGCCTTTTGGGTGGAACTCCGTTTTAAGCACTTCTGTAACATGCTGCCATAAGTTCAAAAACTTGACATGGTGGGAAGTACAATACCTTACATTATATTACCTTTTTATGTCATTTCATATTGGCATCTAAACCAACAAATTGTTCTGTTCCAAAATGAAATTAGGAGAAGCATCCCTTTGCAACAATAAAATAGAATGGATAGAA
This sequence comes from Rana temporaria, assembly GCF_905171775.1. Taxonomy (NCBI): domain Eukaryota; kingdom Metazoa; phylum Chordata; class Amphibia; order Anura; family Ranidae; genus Rana; species Rana temporaria. Next base: position 418,973,387 of record NC_053490.1, read on the forward strand.
GTGGTAGACAAAAAAGCAAATAAAACCTTCCAAGATAAACTGCAAATTCATGTCATTTAAGTGTTTGTATGTACCATTAGCTTTTTTGGGTTACAGTGGAATCAATAGAAGATGATCCAAGAGGAATCCACTGTTAAAGGGCAAACATTAAAAAAAACAGCCTGGAGTTTATAGGAATTAATTTTAGAAACATTTCCTTTGGACAGATGGGACAAAATGTGTGCTTTTTGGCAAATTGCATCATCTCTATATTCACTGACAAAACATGGGAAGGGTACCAACAAATTTGACCATGTTTGTTGTGATACATTTGCCTATATGTCTCAGTGTACTGCTCCCTGCTAGCCATGGGTAGAGGTAGAAAGGAATTTCATGTGTGATTCATTCCTCTGACAGGTTATTGACGTGCTAATGTCCCCTCACTATTCTAAACGTTAATTGATCTATTGTGTTGTGTAAAGAAGATCTGTGTTTACCCTTAAAAGATGTGTATTGTATCATCAGGCTAAATGATTAGAGAAGTAGTATGTTAATTATTCTGATTGCTTCAGTGTATTAATTAACTCCAGTGATGTCTTTATCTAAAGAAACGTGTCTGCAGGGTCGGCTCCGACTTGTCTCCTATAATCTGTATGGGAAACCCCACTGTGTGAGGGGGGCGTTCCTAACAGGCTGTAACCACATATAAGCTGAGTTTTTGTGTCAATAAAGTGTCTTGGTTCCAGCATCCAGTCTTGACTCATGTGTGGGGAATCCTGTGATGTTCTTGTATGGAGAGGTGGGAATGCTTGACGGGGATATCATACCGATACCGTCACATTTGTCATTTATTATATTTGGGCATGTAGATATGATACCTCATTCAGGGGTGCACTGTCATTTATGTGTGCAGTCAATGTACAAAACAAATACCGAACAGCAGTTGAGATTTTTTTTGTTCTTCCAACATTTTACGTAATATCAACTTCTGTTTTGTTTGTTTTGAGATGGTCTGTTTGTTTTTCAAGGTTATCACTGATGTGTCAGATTTCTGAAAGGACATCAGCCTGAGGCCTCATGCACACTAGAGGTTTTTGGACGTTTTTAAAGGCTGCATTTTTCTACAGTCAGTAAACTCTCCACCATGTTATCCTATGTGTCCTATGTGTCCATGTTTTTGGCTGAGGCTTTTTTGGCAGTAAAAAAAAAAAACAAGTGAGTTCTGAGAGGCAACAAAAGATTCGCCCTTATGGGACTTTAAATGAGGTGGACACCATTTGGCCAATAAACATAGTACCAGTAAATGAAGTATAAAGTATATGTGTTTATTTAAGTAAAAGTCTTGAGTTCTAAGAGGCATTTTTCAGCTTATAAATGCTCTAATGTCAAAAAACGCAGAAAAACGCTCAAAATGCAGCTCACCAGCGTTTTTTTTTTTACTTTTTTTATCCATTGAAAAAAAAAACACACAAAAAAAACGCTAATGCTGAGAAACAAAGTCCTATAAACTCTATTACAAAAAAAACAGAAAAACTCACTGCAAAGCTACTGGTGTTTTTATTACATTATTAAAATGTCCAGTGTGCATGAGGCCTGAAAGTTCTACTGAGCTTTCAAACAGTTATCCTGCTTTTTGCCTTTTGTTTAAATTGTCAGTGATTTTAGGGTTTCACTCAATACTACTGAGGCAAGAGTTGCTTCTTTGTATCTTTCTGCCAGCAATGTTCATCTTCTTCTTCCTCTCTGAGAACAAACATCATTGACAGCGGCTTGAAGTGGAGTTCCACCTTGAAAAGAAAATTACAGAAAAATGCTGCAAAAAAAGCTTCACTGCCTGTTTCCCTTACTGAGGATGGTGGCGCAGGACCTGCATCGCAGGCGTCTAGGACAGGTAAGTGTCCTTATAAAAAGTCAGCAGCTACAGTGTTTGTAGCTGCTGACTTTAAAAAATATATATATATCGCGGGTGGAATCACGCTTTAAGCAACATTACTATAAGGTGCTAAATGTGTAATTCTGACCCAGCCTTCATCTTCTGCATCTGCCACATAACGAGAAACATGTTAAAATTGATTATTTAAATAGAAGTTGAGAATTTAAATATTTATAATTATAATAAAGAAATAGTTTACTGTATTTAGTTCCTTTGGCACCTTAGTCATTATTGCTTTGCATTTTTTTTTTGAGCTTTAAAAAGGAACCAAAAAAAAGCATGCATATTTTTATACATGTACAAATCAATAGTTCATATAGAGAAATATAAATACATAAATGTATTGTATTACTATAGTGATTAATATGTTATCTATTTCAGATGATTTAATTTGAATGTCTTCTACCTATGGATTTTTATCAGATGCTTAAAAAAACGAATTGCTATATTTACAACATAGGATACATATGTGACCTCTATATTTGTGCCACTTCTTAACTTTTTTTACTCAATCATGCTAAGGACCAATTAGTACATACTGTACGTGCTTGGATGTGAACATAGTAAGATCCGTTCCACATCAGACCTGTCATGTTTAGGTACACAGCAAAAAAACTTACAATACAGCAAACAAAGTTCTGTACCGACAGAAAGGAATGGAGTCGTAATTAAGGGAATCTTAGGCAGATGTGCATCTGTTCACCTTCATTTATTCTCAGTGGATTTTTAAACACCCATCTTTGAAATGACATTAACATACCGTATGTCTGTTTAACTTAGACTGCCATATAGACAATCATTATTTTGATGTTTTATTTAAAGTGGTACTTAAACCAAAAGTAAAAAAAATTGTGAACAGGCAGACTTTTTACCATTGGAGAGACATACTGTATGTCTCCTCTGCAATAAATTAATTTTATGTGCTTGTTCAACTGTTTCAATGTACAGTGTGCTACATGTGCAGCCAGGGGCGGATCCAGAGTCTAGTCTCAGGAGGGGCACTCCCAGAAAATATGTTCTTTTTGGGGGGACAGTTTATCGGGGAAATGGCTGGTGTTGGTGCTTCAACCATCCCGGCACCAAGGTTGTTACGGTGTCAGGATGATTGAAGCGCATTATTTCTATTATTACATTGTAATATAAAATTAAATAGTTCAACTCACCATAATGCAGAATTAGTGGGAGCCCTGAGCGTGTCAATTGCCACGTCACCTGCCACATGTTGCAGATTGTCACTTGCCACACGTTGCGGATTGTCATTTGCCACACATTGCGGATTGTCACTTGCCACACGCTGCAGATTGTCACTTGCCACACGTTGCAGATTGTCACTTGCCATGTCACCTGCCACATGTTGCAGATTGTCACATGACTGCCACCAGATGCAGATTGTCACCTGCCATGTCACCTGCCACATGTTGCAGATTGTCACCTGCCACACGTTGCGAATTGTCACTTGCCACGTCACCTGCCACACGTTGCGGATTGTCACTTGCCACACGTTGCGGAATGTCACTTGCCACACGTTGCAGATTGTCACTTGCCACACATTGCAAATTGTCACTTGCCACGTCACCTGCCACACGTTTGCGGATTGTCACATGACTGCCACCAGATGCATATTGTCACCTGCCACATATTGCGGATTGTCACTTGCCACACGTTGCGAATTGTCACTTGCCACGTCACCTGCCACACATTGCCACACGTTGCGGATTGTCACTTGCCTGTCACCAGATGCAGATTATCACTTCTGCAGGCTGGGCGGATAAGAGAGTGGGCAGCTCCATAGGTGACTCCGCGGGTGCGCCAGGCAGCTCGGTTTGTGGGAGGACGGTTAAGAGAGTGGATTGACAAGGCTGCCCGGTGGCTCAGTGTGTGGACGGGTGAGAGAGCAGGCTCTGAGTGAGCGGGCGGCTGGCCAATCAGCGAGCCTGTGGATTGTCACTTGCCACACGTTGCGGATTGTCACTTGCCACGTCACCTGCCACATGTTGTGGATTGTCACTTGCCACGTCACCTGCCACACGTTGCAGATTGTCACTTGCCACGTCGCCTGCCACACGTTGTGGATTGTCACTTTCAATGTCAACTGCCACAATTTATGGATTGTCACTTGCCACGTCGCCTGCCACACCTTGTGGATTGTCACGTGCCTGCTAAGGTGGTGTTTTGCCTGTCTCTTGCCGTGTCCCAGAGTCAGGCAGCAGAGAGATAATGATAAACTGAATTTCAACCTATAGATCAAACTGTGAAAATAGGACAAAAATGTAGTGCTCATGAGATTAGTACCCAAGTACCAATCACTAAATAATTGTAAACAAATCACTAGTGATAAAACTAATATATACATATAAATAGTCCCGTGTGACATGTGGCTAATTAATAAATAAATTAATAGTCCATAAAGTGAAGTGATATTCAAGCAAAATTCAATCTTCTTAAAATCTTCCACCACACTGCCGTGCTTGTGACACCACCCCTCTGGAATCGCACTCACCAGCTAAAAACTTGCCTTCCACTCTCGAGTTCGGCTCAAGAGCTTGTTAATTAGAACTCCAAAGGGTTAAACGACCTTCCACTGTGTGTTTCAACTCATTACAAAACGACCATCCAATATACAACTGTGTTTCGACTCAGGGTTTATCCACATATGTAAATAAGAAAAAGTGCTCCAATAGTGTAAAATAATAACGACCAATTTATTAAAATCCACACTAACACTTCAATCATTGCACTCACATGAAAAGCTTTAAAAAAACAGCCTTGGAAAATCACAGCAAACATGTGTATATGATGGCTCTGCAGTGCTTTGCGGTCACAGTGGACCCAAGATATGCGCTCAATCAAGGTCTCTCACCCCTCCTGGATCACAGACCATGCTGATCGTATCCCGTGCTTAGCTGCGGCGTCTCACGTCAGTGTAGATTCCTGTCATGCAGCCACTTGGACGATGTTTCGACACTTGGACGTATTCATGAGATTGGCTGCCTGTTCCACCACTCCCTCTATTTATACCTGCCACTATGCCTATTACACAGGACTTGATCCAGCACCTGCGCACACATTATGTCCCCATGACCGCAAAACGCTGATATCCTATATGCAAGTGTTTTAGACAGAAATATCATCTGACTCAAGCACAATGCATCCACATGGTTCATAGTGTTACATAGTGTTCATTATTATTCACCAATATATACATACTCTTTAGAAGAACATTTAACAGCTTCCCATTTGTGTATATTTGATCATTTAGGAGGTTCTATTATATTAGTGTCCGATATGTAATGTTTTAATTTTATATTTTATTATTGGAATATTTTATGATGCCGTACAATGCACTTTAATCAGTGATGTTGTCACACTATGAACCATGTGGATGCATTGTGCTTGAGTCAGATGATATGTCTGTCTAAAACACATGCATATAGGATATCAGCGATTTGCGGTCATGGGGACTGACGTGAAATGCCGCAGCAAAGCATGGGATACGATCAGCACTGTCTGTGATCCAGGAGGGGGTGAGAGACCTTGATTGAGCGCATATCTTGGGTCCGCTGTGACCGCAAAGCACTGCAGAGCCATCATATCGAAGAGGGACCCGGGAAGAGAAAGATCTGGGCTGATCTGTGCAAATCTACTGCAACAGAGCAGGTGAGTATAAAGTTTGTTATTTTTATTGAAAAAAAACAAGACTTTACAATCACTTTTAGAATCGACTTCTCAGGTTGATCAAGTGCCAGTTGGAGAATCTCCGCATCATCACTGATTTAGTATTCAGCTCTTCGGAACTAACACACATGACAATCCTACTATCTTCCCAAGGGCCCTGCAACTGGACCTTGTTGCCACTTTCACTAGAAGGTATCGTTGCTAAAAAGCTATATATATATATATATATATATATATATATATATATATATATATATATAGCCAAATATAAGAATACAACTATACCAGAACTGCTGTTGGGTTAATTAGCTAATGTACATGTTTGCATATTGGATGGATGTACTATTACTAATTTTTTATTATATAAAGTTTGCATTATTTCTATACTGGTGTGTATATATAAATGTAGCACTATCCCCGAAGGAGCTGTTGGTTTCGATTTGGGCCTGCACTCTGCCTGTCAACCCCTGAAGTTTGGCTCGGTCCCCACCTTGGCACAACTGGACAATAATATGATTGTGGAACCCAAATGGCAATGAGGGACCTCAATGATACCACACAGTAAGAAATGTAGTTAATTATTGTTACCTTGATGTTGGTCACCTGCCACTCAACTGCAATAGAGTTCCCACACAGATATAGCTTAACCAGTGGTAACATTTTTTACTGGGTATAAATCAAATGGAACAATGGTTACACAAATTGCATTGACTACACTTAGCTCCCTGCAAAAGTCAACGGGACGTAACTGGTTCAGACCTGAGTGAGTGTATGGTGGAGGAATCTCCCAATGCAATGACGTCAGCACTGGGACACCTCTCCACCAAATCCCACACAACCTACTCGAACAGTAAAATAACAAGTGATGCAGACAGTTATATCAAACACAACTGTATGGCTCTGTAATGGATCCCAGATACCCCAGGTGGGCACATCTGCCAGACCTGTGTCTCCTGTCCTCCAAACGCACCCGCAGCCTGCAGATTCGCCATAACCAGCCCTTAACCCCTCAATCACGAGACAATCCACACAGGTGTTGAGAGTTAAACATGCAGAGCACAAACTCTTTATTAAATGCAAAACTTACAGTTTTACACACAGTTAGGGACACTCCCCTTAGCCTTGTCTAAGAGGGGAGGGGGGCAAGGAACAACCAATGGGAACTGAACATTTGTACATTGAAACAGGCTACAGATAAACCTAATGAGATTATGGTAAGCAGGCAGCCTCTCAATACACACCTCCTGCGGAGAGACGTTTCCAGTCCAGTCTCCATTGTCTATGTGTCATGAATCAACACAATTAGGCACAGCAACAAGGGGGGGAGAAGGGATGTAGCATTACATTATCTTAATGCCAGCTTCAGGTCTCCAGTATTTTCTGGCCCATAGTCTGTGTGTAAGAGGCCCGCCCCCAGTCCCTTCCAAAACACACAGTGGCCCAGATTCAAGAAGCACTTGCGCCCGCGCAACCATAGTTGCGCGGCGCAAGTGCTTACTTGCTCCGGTGTAACGAGTGCTCCTGATTCAGGAACCTCGTTACACCGAATGCAGCCTAGGATGTGATAAACATAAGCCTCCTTATGCCTTCACATCCCAGGCTGCATTCTTGCGTTGGCCGCTAGGGGGCGCGGCCTTTGTGATCGGCGTGTAGTATGCAAATTGCATACTACCACCGATTCACAAAAGTTGCGCGGGCCCTGCCTACGCAAGGTACGGAGTTTCCGTACGGCGCCTTTAGCATAAGGCTGCTCCTGCTAATAGCAGGCGCAGCCAATGCTAAAGTATAGCTGCGCCTCCAGCTCGCGACGTTCAAATTTAACGTCGTTTACGTAAGTGAACCGTGAATGGCGCTGGACGCCATTCACGTTCACTTACAAGCAAATGACGTCCTTGCGACGTCATTTGCCGCAATGCACGTCGGGAAAGTTTCCCGACGGAGCATGCGCTGTTCGCTCGCGGCGGGAGCGCGCCTAATTTAAATGATTCCCGCCCCCGGCGGGATCATTTACATTAGGCAGCCTTGCGCCCGGCTGCTTAGCATATTGCCCGCGCAATTTACGGAGCAACTGCTCCGTGAATCGCGGGCAAAGCGCAATATTTGCGTGGGCGCAGAGAAAAAAATTTGCTCTTTGCCCACGCAAATATTGCGCGATTCTACTTGAATCTGGGCCAGTGTCAGTGGGTTCTGTCACATTTCTCCCCTTTTAAAAACAGAGTAACCAGGTTCCTGACCCTCAACTGGTCTGGACCTGCGTTAGTCACAAACTTACACCCCAGGCAAACAGGAAAAGTAAAAGTACGACTCTGGCGCTGGGGAGCAAAATCGCACATACGGCCTCCCGGGAACAAAACCAGCCGCTGCAGAGTGAGAACAGCTGTCTGCACTCCTCTGATCTGGGGCTGGGTTGCTGATATTGAGGGGAGCTGAATAATCCTCTGCCCTGATGCCAGCGCTTCAGCTGGTAGGGAACATAGGCTGGTAGGGCTATGCATTTGGGGAGGAAAAGGTACTTGCTTTTCTCCTGGTGTAGTTACCAGCCGCTGAGAAGGTATCTTGCAGGGACTATCTCCCGGATTCTCCATCTCTTTTTCTGATGTTGGGCAGAGACCATCAGCACTCTGTCCTGTAGCCAGCACTTCTGTCGGTGGGACATATACAAAAGTTGGGTACAGCCGCTGGAGAGGTGGAAGGGTTTTCTCCCCTGCCGGTTCTGTGACCAGCCACTGGGGTGACTTCTGACAGGGGCTGTCTCCCAAACCTTCCAAAAACATACTGAGGGCTGGGCAGGGGCCAGCAGACCTCTGCCCCATAGCCAGCACTTCTGCTGGGGGGATAAACACTGGGGTAGTATCCGAGTGCTGGGGAAACAGCTCACTGAGGTCCTCCCTCGGACTCCCTGGATCTAATTCTGAGGGTGGGCAGAGGCGAGCGGCACTCTGCCCCGTAGCCAGCGCTTCTGCTGGGGGGATAAACACTGGGGTAGTCTCCAAGTGCTGGGGAAACAGCTCACTGAGATCATCTCTCGGACTCCCTGGATTTAACTCTGAGGGTGGACATAGGCCAGCGGCACTCTGCCCTGTAGCCAGCGCTTCTGCTGGGGGGATGAACATTGGGGTAGTGTCCAATTGCTGGGGAGGGAGAATTTCTTCCTCTACTCCCAGTGGGGATATCTGCTGTTGGGGCAACAGCTCACGCAGATCCTCTCTCAGACTCTCCGGATCCAACTCTTTTTCTGATGCTAGGCAGATGCCAGGGGCACTCTGTCCTGTAGCCAGCGCTTCTGCTGGGGCACCAGATGAGATACTCTGGACTTGCTGCTGATCACCATTTCCCAGCCTTCCAGCGCCTGTCTCAACTCCCCTTTCTGAGACCTTCATGCTATTAGCTTGTCTCGCTGCCTGGGGGACCTCCAGTGCGTTCCGGCATTCTATCGCTCGCAGTGCCCCCTGTATCATCGCGGCTTCTTCCATTGCGGTTAGGCCGGGAAAATGCAGGGGCACCCCTGGCCCCATTTGCTTCTCATCTTTGTGACTGTCTACTATTTCTCCCGGACAGTCCCAGGCAATGGGAGCCATGCCAGGCTACTGATCACCATCAAACAGCCGCTTGTAGGCAATCTCGAGCTCCCATTCCTGCTCAACCAGGAACTCCAATTCCTCCAGGTCACACGCCTCTTCGGGGAGGTCCAGCACCTCATCTCGGAAGTCCAGGATGTTTTCCAGCCGCCACTCCTCATCGCTCCCAAAGTCTGGGTCTCCGTACATTTTTTGATGGAGCAGCCCCATGCCGCCATAGCCAATGCCTTCTGTCGGGCTGTCATCTGCTGTACTTGGCCACAGTTGAGCCGCGAACCACCGGAGGGCTCTGTAGCTGGCGTCCAGCCTCATTTCCTCCTGGACCAATCTTCCCAGCTCCGACTTCTATTTATCTCGCGGTCGTTTCCTCAGGAACACCTCTCGCACACGGTACTGCATCCAGTACATCTCTGTGGAGGAGGGAAGGATCTTCCCCTGATGGTGCCGCTCGTGGCTTAGCACCTCATGCCAGAGTTGCCGGTGGATCACATCCTCCCAGCCGAGCATGGTTCGCTCCGTCGCTAGTCCCTGATGTTTCTTCCGCATGCCTTGCAGCCCCCTACCGAACTCCGCTCTCATGCTGGCTGGTCCTTGTATCGCTCCTCAGCAGCTGCCCAGATCTTGAATCCTGGTGGTGGTTTGGATGTCCTGGACTGCAGGAGACATCCCACTGCTGCCACCACTGTGACGGATCTCAGATACCCCAGGTAGGCACATCCGCCAGACCTGTGTCTCCTGTCCTCCAAACGCACATGCAGCCTGCAGATTCACCATAACCAGCCCTTAACCCCTCAATCACGAGACAATCCACACAGGTGTTGAGAGTTAAACATGCAGAGCACAAACTCTTTATTAAATCAAAAACATACAGTTTTACACACAGTTAGGGACACTCCCCTTAGCCTTGTCTAAGAGGGGAGGGGGGCAAGGAACAACCAATGGGAACTCAACATTTGTACATTGAAACAGGCTACAGATAAACCTAATGAGATTATGGTAAGCAGGCAGCCTCTCAATACACACCCCCTGCGGAGAGACGTCTCCTGTCCAGTCTCCATTGTCTATGTGTCATGAATCAACACAATTAGGCACAGCAACAAGGGGGGGGGTGAGGGAGAAGGGATGTAGCATTACATTATCTCAATGCCAGCTTCAGGTCTCCAGTATTTTCTGGCCCATAGTCTGTGCGTAAGAGGCCCGCCCCCAGTCCCTTCCAAAACACACAGTGACAGTGAGTTCTGTCACAGGCTCCCTCTAGTGAACAGCTCAACTGGTGTGTGTCCCGCCGTGGCAACTCCTGGGAACAGAGAAACTGATAATAGTACCTTTTTTGTGTCAGTTAATCTTCTGCTAGCTTAGTTGGTGCTCTTATCTATTTGTATTCCAATAAACAGGGTGAAAAGAAAGAATGATCACTTGGTGCGTATAATTTAGTGGCAAAATGAACGTTAGTTCTCCCAAGGCGTTGTGTTGTTCTTAGGGCAATGTGTCTCTACTTGCAGCGCTGCAGGCGTCAGCAAATATCAGTAAAACTATAGAACCCTCGCTCCTGCGACCCAGTTAACTATGTTGGTAGGCAAGTGCCCTCTCAACACATGAGACCTCGCCTTGCCGGTGTCCTCAGTCCGGAACTTCCCTTCAGTTCTCTGTCTCTCTTTAACAAAAGGCCCCTGGACCTCTACGCGGCCTTTCGCTGGATCCCACTGGATGGGTGGCTGCGGATGTTGTGAGTTGTGGACAAGTCCCTCTCTGGTTCGGTCCACAAGGCCTGTACACAGGGATCCCTCTCTGGCTAGGCGATCTGCTCTCTCTCTCTCACTTTAGGCCCAGGCTTCTCAGGCCTAGGCGCACCTGCAGCAGGCCTCTTGCATGTTGAAAGAAGGCATCCCGAGAGAGTGGGGTGAGGCCTTACTGGTCTTAAATAAGTTCTCCCAGCAGGCTGTGCATGGCACACTGCATTTTTGGTAGCACTATGACCTTGTGGGTAATGCAGTCTCAATCCAACCCTCGGCCATAGAGTCTCTGTCTCTTGTACCACAATGCCCATAATGCTTTGTCCTTGATATAACTGAACCAAACAAACTCCAATAATATAGCACACACCGGACACCAGAGGGAGCCAAATTTCTATTCAAGCACAAAATTGCAGTCTGTTAAATGCATGCATGGTAACACCTTGCTACACAAAGGTATGGTTATTGTTATATGATGGGTAGAGTTGAGCGAACCCGAACTGTAAAGTTCGGGTTCGGTACGGACTTTGGGTTTTTCTCGAACCCGGATCCAAATCCGAATAATTGGAAAAAGTTCGGGTCCGGAGTTCAGGGAAAAAAAATGTGCGGAGGTCCCCGCAAATTCAATAACCAGACCCTTTAGGTCTGGTATGGATCATCAATTAAAAAAAAATGATGTGTGGTTCCCCCTAAATATCCATAACCAGACCCTTCAGGTCTGGTGTGGATTTTAAGGGGAACTCCACCCCAAATTTAAAAAAAAATGGCGTGGAGTTCCCCCTAAAATCCACACCAGACCCCTTATCCGAGCACGTTGACCTGGCCGGCCGCAGAAAAGAGGGGGGGAAAGAGTGCGCCCCCCCCTCTCCTGAACCGCACCAGGCCACATGCCCTCAACATTGGGAGGGTGCTTTGGGGTGCCCCCCAAAGCACCTTGTCCCCATGTTGATGGGGACAAGGGTCTCATCCCCACAACCCTTGCCCGGTGTTTGTGGGGGTATGCGGGCGGGAGGCTTATCAGAATCTGGAAGACCCCTTTAACAAAGGGGACCCCCAGATCCTGACCCCCCCCCCTGTGTGAAATGGTAATGGGGTAATGTACCCCTACCATTTCACGAAGGAAGTGTAAATTCTTGTAAAAAAAAACACACACACACCATAGAATAAAGTCCTTTATTAATAAAAACAAAGAAAAAAACTCCAGCGGTGATAATCCACTCGTTCCCGGCTTCCTGCTCCAACGTTGTCCTGATCCAGCGACGAGTTCGGGTGATCTCCAGCGATGAGAAGATCCAGCGACGGGTGCAGGTGATCTCCAGCGATGAGAAGATCCATCCATCCAGAGCGCAGCATCGCCGACCTCCACTCACCGCTGGACACAGCCCAGCGAATGACGCGCTGAAGCTGTGACATTACTTATATAGGGGAGGCAGGGCCACCCGTCACGTGACCCCGCACCCTCTGACGTACCCTCTGCTACGTCACTGGGTAAGCCCAGTCTTCCCTCTTCCTGGGCTTCCCCAGTGACGTAGCAGAGGGTGCGTCAGAGGGTGCAGGGTCACTTGACGGGTGGCCCTGCCTCCCCTATATAAGTAATGTCACAGCTTCAGCGCGTCATTTGCTGGGCTGTGTCCTCCGCGCATTTTTTTTTCTAAAAGTCTGTGTCCCATTGACTACAAACTTTTTTTTTTAAGTTCAGGTTCGGACCCGAACCCGAACATCCAGGTGTCCGCTCAACTCTAATGATGGGTGCAGTAATTCTTCTGTTCCCATAAGCTTAGATTACTAGTTAATTTCCCAGGAAGGGATTCCTCTCACTGGGTGCTTTATCCTGGGGGCACTGCCATATTTACTATCAAATCCACTCTTCCACTCAGCAAAGGTGGTGGTTCTCCTAATTACTAGCAGATTTAGCATCACAGCCTGCTTGGGGAGTGTCAATTCTTATAAATCCCTACACAAGCAAACTTTGACATCTTCTTTTCCTTTAGAAAGTATGCTTGTAAGGGTTGTAGATCTTACTGACTAATTAGGCTGCAAGGGCTATTTCTTCCATATTGCAATGACAGAATGTCACTGTCAGGCATCTATATTCTTTAAACTCTCATCCATTGTTATTTTTTTCAGCACTCCCAATGGACAGTCAATGTCTGATGTAAAAAAAAAGTGCAGAGGATTCACTTCAGGGCATTTGCTGACATCTCATTACACTTGTTTCCCTTTTTTGTTTACAGTCTACAGGTAGGCATTTTGACCCAGATATGCGCGGTGTCTGTAAGGAATTATAACACCAGTAGATCTTGATTAGAACCAATGTTTTGAAAATAACATTTTAATATTAACTATACTGGCTTTAGGTGATACTGCATTTACAATAAGAGGAAGCAGTATTTCAAAAACCAGCCTGTACGAACAAAAATCTGTCAAGTCAAAATATGAACAGGCAAGCTGTTAATAATTAAAATGCTGGAAAGTAAAAATGTATGGAATTTAACCACCTCAAGTCCGGACACTTTCACCTCCTTCCAGTTGAGGCCAATTTTCAGCTTACATTAGTATGGTGTATGAAGGTGATCAGGGTTCTGGTAGGTCATATGGCAATGATCAGGATGCTGGTATGGCGTAAGGTTGTAATCAGAATGCTGGTACGGGATATGGTGGTGATCAGGACATTAGTATGGTGTATGAAGGTGATCAGGGTTCTGGTAGGTCATATGGCAATGATCAGGATGCTGGTATGGCGTAATGTTGTAATCAGAATGCTGGTATGGGATATGGTGGTGATCAGGACATTAGTATGGTGTATGAAGGTGATCAGGGTTCTGGTAGGTCATATGGCAATGATCAGGATGCTGGTATGGCGTAAGGTTGTAATCAGAACGCTGGTATGGGATATGGTGGTGATCAGGACATTAGTATGGTGTATGAAGGTGATCAGGGTTCTGGTAGGTCATATAGCAATGATCAGGATGCTGGTATGGGGTATGATGAGGATCAGGAATTTGGTATGGGGTATAGTGGGGATCAGGACACTGGTATGGCATATGGCAGTGATCAGCACACTGGCATGATGTATGGCAGTGATCAGGGTGCTGGTATGACATATGGTGGTGATGCCTGGATATGGACTTTTACCCTTGCCCAGTTTTGACAGTATCACTAGAACTACAAGGCAATTGCCATATCTATGTAAAGTACACTCAATCTCAACAGACTCCCATCAGGTCAAGTGAAACAACAAAGTGTGTCCTATTGGTTAGTAAATGAAGGTAATTAAGCCAATACTTGAACAGAAAATATGTATTGTCTTGAAAACTGTATATTTTCTACCATACACAGACATTATGGTTAAACTGCTGTCTATGCTACAATAACCAGAAAAGGGAAGAATAATGGGACCCCTCAATGAGTTATCAGTTACTAGTTGCCACTATAGAATACGACCATTTAACCACTTCAATACCAAGCACTTAAACCCCCTTCCTGCCCAAGCCAATTCTCAGCTTTCAGAGCTGTCGCACTTTGGATGACAATTGCGTGGTCATACAACACTGTACCCAAACAGAATTTTTTTTTTATTTTGCTCCCACAAATAGAGCTTTCTTTTGGTGGTATTTGATCACCTCTGAGTTTTTAATTTTTTGCTAAACAAAAAAAATACTTTTTCTTTTTTTTCTGTTATAATTTTGTAAATAAGTATGTTTTCTCCTTTACCGATGGGAACTGATAAGGCGGCACTGACGGCACTGACGGCACTGATAAGGCGGTACCGATGAGGTGGCACCAATGAGGTGGCACTGATGGGCACTGACTATGGTCACTGATAGACGGCACTGATAGGTGGCACTGATGGGTTGCACTGTTATGTAGCACTGATGGGCATTGATAGGCGGCACTGATGGGCACTCATGGGTGACACTGGTAAGCACTGATAGGAGACACTGATGGACAATGAAAGGCTGCACTGATGGGTACTTATGGGTGGCACTGATAGGTGGCACTGCTGGGCACTGATAGTTGGCACTGCTGGGCACTGATATGTGGCACGGATGGGCACTGATGGGCACTGATATGCGGCACTGATAGATGCCACTGATAGATGCCACTGATAGGCATCCCTGGTGGCACTGGCAGGCATTGTGGATGGGCACTGATTGGCAGCTGCATTGGCATTGATTGGCTAATCCCTGGTGGTCTAGGGTGGCATACCTGGTGATCCAGTGTGGGTGGCCATCCTTGGTGGTCCTGGCAGCATCCTGGTGGTCCTGGGTGGGCATCCAAGGGGGGCTGCACTGATAAACAATCAGGACAGACCCCCCCCCCTGTCAGGAGAGCAGCCAATCGACTGTCCTCTACTCACATCTGTCAGATGCAAGCAAGAAAAAGACAATCAATGGCTCTTCTTGTTGCTGATCATGTGGTAAAGAGCCTCCATCAGAGGCTCTTTACTGAGATCGGTGTAGCGGTGTGTCAGACTGACACGCTGCACAACCGATCGATGTGATGTACGCCCCCACGTGCGCGCATCGGCTGTTATCCTGCTGGACGTCATATGATGCCCAGTGAGGATAACTGAAACACCTCCCGGCAGTCATTCTGCTATAGGCTGGGCGGGAAGTGGTTAAATAGCAATGTGCAGTAAGCAATCATGACAGTTAGCAAAATGTATCAGTCATTTTTATAAGCAGTAATAAACCCAAAAACAGACATTTATTATATTGCAGTTTACCAATTCTTAGATGTGATGGCTGCATTAGTTTTGTTTTTTAGGCTTTATTCTATTTCCATCAGGTGATAGAGCCAATAAGTCTGTTGTTGTTTTTTTCAAAAGAACAAGCTGCCCTGCAGATGTACCAGTTTTCAGGGGTGAGACTAACCAGTTAACACTGGCAGGGGTGCTTACAATGATTTATTTTCTTTTTTTTTTATGTAAAACCTTTATCCCTGAAGATAACATATTTTTTTTTATTCTGCAATTGATTATAAAGTATTAGCTGAAGTTTGGCTTTCATTTGTTTCTGTATCAAAATCTGCTAGTCCATCTACAGTAACACTCTTTCAGGCTGACAATTCTGCTATTATCTGCTGTACCACTTGTGCTCCTTCATCCAGAGTGAGGACACTATAATACAGGGGGTGTCAGCAGTGTCCTCTTTACAGTGCCCACGGTGATGCAACTGTTCAACTTCCCTTGTGAAGGTATATGTAGACCAACTAGCATTTTAAATGATATACATAATTTCATATTATTACTGCATGAAAAACAGATAATTCAGATGTGAATAAAGAGGAACTTTAAGACAAAATAAAAAATGGGTGAACAGGGTGAACTAGATCCTTCAGGGCCCAGTGCAAGAAACCATGAAGGACCCCCCAAACACCCCCTTCCATCCAAGTTCTGGGCTTCCAGTTCTGGGAGGGCGTCCATCCAGCATGCTCTGTGACACAGCTGATCACAGAACACGATAAAGGGCTTACAACAGCGGCCCTTTACCATGTGATCAGCTGATCACATGTAAACAGACTTGCCGGTTATCGGCAGTCCTTTCTTCCCACGATGCATCTGTGTGAGAAAAGGAGAGCCAACCGGAAAAACTGTCAATTCATTGTTTACACTCATAATCAGGGCTCTGATCATCAGTGCCCTGATCATCAGTGCAGCCCCATCAGTGCTGCCTTTCAGTGCCACCTATCAGTGCTCATCAATGCCACTTATCAGTTCCCATCTGTGCTGCCTATCAGTGCCCATTAATACCGCCTATCAGTGCACCTCAGTGCCCCATATTAGTGCCCATAAGTGCCGCCGATCAGTGCTCATTAATGCTGTCTATCAGTGCCCATCAGTGATGGCTATCAGTGCCACATATCATGTGCTCATCAATGCCCCCTATCAGTGACCATCAGTGTCACTTATCACAGTGCTCATCATTACCCCCTATCAATACTCATCAGTGCCACATATCAGTGCTCATCAATGCCCCCTATCAGTGTCCATTAGTGCCACTTATCAGTGCTTATAAAGGCTGCCCATCAGTGCCCATCAGCAGGACTCCGAGCTGAGAGCAGCTCTCTCATACAGCTCAGAGCCTGCACTGACAGTTCCCCCTCCCTCGCACACATAGGAGAGGAGAGAGAAGTTCTGCTTCTTCTCCTCCCGCCTCTCTCCTCCTGTGTGCCATGCTGAAAGTGTTAAGCTAAGCAGCTGAATGATCAAACTCTGCTGCTTAGCTTCACAGTTCCCACGGTGCGTGTAGGAGGAAAGGGGTGGGAGGTGAAGGAGCAGATTGTCTCTCTCATCCATGCTCTTCAGCAACCCTGCTGGGGCCCCCCCACAGTGGCAGAATACTAGGGCCTTATCCCCCATTCACAGCTCTCACCCAGTCAGTCACATGGATCTCAGCAGCTCAGGGATATCTCACTCCAAACTTAGGAGCAGAGGGTTGATTTGCGTGACGTCAAGGTGTGTTTCCGAGCAGAAGCTAAGTGTGGAGCTTAAGGGGGGGGGCCGGGCACAGCAGAGGGAAGCTGGATGGGAGGGGCGATGGGGCAGTAGCATATAGAGAAATAAATCCCCACCTTCTACAGCCACTGAATGCCTGTGGAAGGGAAAGGAGGAAAAGTGGGCATTCAGCAACTACAGGAGGCGGGGATAGACTCTGATATATTCTGCCCTCCTATTCAGCTGTACAGGGGGGCCTCATGGGCCCCCCTGGAGCATAGAGATGGGTCACAAATGTGACCCTTGTGACCCCTGTGGTATGCCCCTGGCCTTTGTAAGGAAATAAATTATTTCAACTTATTCAGTAATTTTATAGCAACAAATATACAAATCATTGAAAATACCAACTATTTTTAAAAATGCAGGTAACTGTTTTTATCTGAGCTGCATAGCAGTAGAATTAACGTTTCATGCCCCATGACACCTGCAAGTTTTTATTTACAAGTTTAGAAAACACTTTTTAATGGATGTTTTTAGGCCAGAGATATGACAGGGTCTCTTTCACCTCTTCTTCTGCAGTGCAGATGTCAGCACCACTCCCTGCTGCATAGAAATGTGAGTGCACATTGATGAAAAATCCAAGACAATTAAAGACATCAGGGAACCTTTTCCCCATCCAAGTTAAATCCCTTAATAAAAACAACAAAAACAAGCAAGAGACTGTTCAATGACTGGAGAAAGTGTGCCTAAATTGGATGTCTGACCAAGCAGGGTGATGTGTGGAGCCTAAACACGCAGCGATCCCACGGGGGCACCGCTACACTTTATTGCCAAATAAAATAGAGATAAAACACCCACATAGAAGGCACTCAACCCTAAGATTTTATTTTTCCTACTGATACTACTGTAGCGCCTGTGTACTTTCAGTCCAGGTGGTATTCTAATTTAGAGGAGGGGGATGAGAGAGTTAGTTACAGTAGCTCTCATCCAAGTGATTTGTGCAAATTAAGCCTCTGTTCTAGCTGGGCTGTGCTGTCGGTTCATTCTGTGTTTCTGAGGTGCCTTACCACCCCGGGGCATCAGGTGGCGGCAGTGAAGTTCAGGCTGGAGTGCCTCTTGCCAGCAGCCAATCAGGAGGGGTTTTCCCTCGCGGGGCATGCAGGGGGAGGGTACTTCTTGAAGAGACGCCATTAGGCGGGCTTCTTGTTCCGGATGTGGCGCCCGCCTTCAGGGTGAACACACATCACGGGCCCCCGGAGATATGGCCTACCAGGTCGGGGCGCACATGCTACATGGTGTTCTTGGTTCCGAGACCATGTTGGCCCGGGACAACTGAAGCTATGTCTGGGCCCCAGTGACCTACTGGGTCCCCAAGTTCTGAGGAGAGATCCCAAGCGAGATAGCTGTTCGGTGAGGAGTCAGCCTGAGGAGAGCCAAGAGAGGCAGGCAATCCAACAGGGCCTCGACAATTCATCGGGATCAGGGTGACCGGACACTGAGAGGTTGGATGTCAGCAACCTGTCAGTCGGTGACCCTAAAGCAAGAAAACTACCTGAGGGAGATTCAGGAACAAATATTTCTAAGCAAGATTCACTTCACTATCTACGTTCTGGAGAGGGGCCTGTGGCAGATTTTCATTTCTACCAAGTCTGTGGCAGAGACATGTTTCTCCTCAAGATTCCGAGTGATACTCTGGCTGCCAGGTCGGTGTGAGAGGCCTGTCCATCTACACTATACCCACTCCGGCTGGAGTGGTGACGAAAATAAAGTATTGTTGGAAGCAGGATTGTTTCCGTTGCTGT
Organism: Rana temporaria; assembly: GCF_905171775.1. Taxonomy (NCBI): domain Eukaryota; kingdom Metazoa; phylum Chordata; class Amphibia; order Anura; family Ranidae; genus Rana; species Rana temporaria. The sequence goes on from NC_053490.1 coordinate 418,992,526, forward strand.
TAGGCCTGAATCTGCAAATTCTCCTCCTCACCCATCTTTTATCGATTTACCTCAAGTTTACTGTTTGCCGTGTTGGGCAAGAATATCAGCACAAGAAAGACACCTGCTGCTTGGACATTCCATCATTGCTGCTCTCATCTATCTACCCCTAGACGTTCATAGAGGTAACACGCCATCCCAATCTATAACCAGCGGCTCCTTCGGGGGTAGCGCTACACTACTAATGTCACCTTTTGCTATGTGTTCAGCATTCACCTATACACACACCTTCTATTTACACCTGTGCATGGTTATACAAAGGACAGGCATGCTTTTTGATGTTTTTTTTATGCTCTTCAATTTACTGTGAAATTACTGGTTGGGAGTTATAACTTCAAACTTTAGTAATTTGTCCACCTGCTTGAGTACAGAAAATATAGCAAATTACCTTAAAAACAATATATAATAATTATTTGTATATTACGTACTTATGGTAATTAACCCTTTGCCACACAGGCCAATTCTGACACCTTTCTCCCACATGTAAAAATCATCTTTTTTTGCTAGAAAATTATATATATTTTTAGCAGACACCCTAGGAAATAAAATGGTGGTCATTGCAAATTTTTATGTCACACGGTATTTGCGCAGCAATTTTTTTTAATTTTTTTTTTTAGGGCTGTTACTGATCAAAAATGTTCTGTTTGATTAATCGTTTTTTTTTTTTTATCGATTAATCGACTAATTTCGATTAATTATAACGCACATACAGATCCAACTACTTTTAGCTGATCTCCTTGCAGGCTGATTCCCAGTGCAGCTACCAACAACTGTAAAAATGGATAGCAGGATACAAAAAACACACAAAGGCAGCGCCCAATGGGAATAGCATTAAAACTTTGATAGTCTTCAAGTAGGTAACCAAATACATATTGCACTGTAGATAAAATCAATGTAGCTACATAAACTGTAAAAAGTGGTGCGAGTAATACTAAACTGTACCAAAAGCAGTCATAAAAACATGTAGCTAAGTATGATACTGGTATAAAAATGTGTACAACGATACCACTGCTGAATCCAGATGAGGAGGGGTTAACATCAGTCCGTCGGCATGTAGATGTCCCATGAAGGGAACTATCATAACTCCCAGTGGATGGTTGTAGAATCCCAGGTTGATAGAGGGAAGTGTAACAGCCCTTGCATGTGGCAGATAATGGAAAATTTAATACCTACCTTTCTGTAATTTTCCTTTCCTGGTGCCTACCCATGGCAGCATACCAATGGTCATGGCTCCGCCCCCGATTGACCCACAGGACCACATAACTCTCTCAATAAAAAGAGCTCCCCCCCTCGGTTAGGCATTCTTAGTTACTAGCCCTCAGACCGCAGAGCAGTCCATAAGGGAGGGTGTATGCTGCCATGGGTAGGCACCAGGAAAGGAAAATTACAGAAAGGTAGGTATTCAATTTTCCATTTTCCTGGTGCCTCCATGGCAGCATACCAATGGTCAAATAACTCGCTTACAGGGAGGGTACTGCTCAAAAAATATATTTAATAACTACAGAGTAGAGCGTTTTATCAATTTTCTCCCAAATTCTGATTTCTCCCGATTGCAATCAGAAAGGCTGTTTTCCAGGTAATGTCCTCCAGTGAGCAACCTTCTGTAGGAGCGAAGGGGGAACGTGTTAGGGCTTCTAGCACGATTGTCAGATCCCACTTGGGGTATAGCGATTTCCTAGGCAGGCGAAGTCTCAGAACAGCCTTCAAAAATCTGTCCACCAATGGATTAATCTGACATCTGTTAAAGCTGAGATGGCAGACACCTGGACCTTTAGAGTGCTGTGTCCCAAACCTAGGTCTAGGCCTGACTGTAAAAATAACAAAACATTATGAACTTCAGGAAACAGTGGATTGAAATGGTTGGATTCCGTCAGGGCCAAAAATTTCTTCCATATTCTGTAGTAAGTGGTGTTCGTGGAAGACTTTCTTGCGAGCAAAAGGGTTCGAATGACCTCTTGTGAACACCCTATATCCCCCAGCCTCCTCCTTTCAATATCCAGACCCTCAAGTCCAGTATCTCTGGATTCGGGTGGATGAAGCTGCCCTGCGCCAGCAGGTTGTTCTTGAGAGGTAGAGACGTCGGACTGCCCCGAGACAGACTGACCAATAGCGGGAACCACGGCCTCCTTGGCCAATATGGAATGATCGCCAGGATGGTTACTTCTTCCTTTGTCAGACGCTGGAGGAATCTCAGAATTAAGGGAGTTGGGGGAAAGGCATATCCCAACTGGAATGTCCAAGGCTGGATCAAAGCATCTGTACCCGTTGCTGTCGGACATGGTGCTCTTGAGAAGAACAGAGGGGTTTTCGCGTTGAGAGGTGAGGCAAAGAGATCTATTTGGGGAGTCCCCCACTGTTGGCAGATCCTGTTGAAGACCCCTTGGTCTAGAGACCATTTGTTGTTGTTGTAGAACGATCTTGACAGGTGATCGGCTAACTGGTTCTCTGGTCCCGGAATATAGGATGCCCGAATGTCGCATAGATTCTTCTCTGCCCATGAGATTATTGGAGCTACTTCGCTGAATAGTGCCCTGCTGTGCGTGCCCCCTTGGTTCTGGACATAGGCCACCGCTGCTCGGTTGTCCATTTGAAGAAGGACCGGCTTGTCCCTGAGGAGAGGTGCTAGATGCAGGAAACCCATCCATGCTGCCCTTAGCTCCAGGATATTGGATATCACTCCCTCCGCACTGAATGGCCACCTCCCTTTAACTAATTTGTCTTGGGTGTGGGCTCCCCAACCTAGCTGGCTGGCGTCTGAAGTAAGGATGGTCCAGGTAACTGGTCCCAGGGGCCGTGGAACTAATAGATTGGAGGGTCTTGTCCACCACCATAGACTGGATTTCATCGAAGAAGTCACAATTATTTTCTGCTTGAGATGTTCTTTCCCCCATTGGGCTAGGAAACCTAGCTGAAATTCCCGTAGGTGCCATCTGGCCCATTTTACCATTGGGATGCATGAAGCGAAGGAGCCTATCAGGCTCAGACAATCTGACGCTAACATGAAGCGGGAACCCATTGCTCGTTTTACTTTTTGAACCAAAATTGGAACCTTTTCTGGTGGCAGAGAAACCGATTTCTCCGGGGTGTTGAATAGGGCCCCCAAGTAAGCCATCTTCTGTGTTGGCCTTAGCTGGCTCTTTGCCATGTTGATCAACCAACCGAACCTGGACAAGGTGCTTAGTACTGTTTGGGTGTGCTCCTCTAAAATGCTTTTGTGCTGAGACAAGATTAGAATATCGTCCAAGTAATACAGTACTCGTATTCCCTTTTCCCGAAGAGGCACTAGAATGGCCCCTAGCACCTTTGTAAACGTTCTGGGAGCTGATGAGATTCCAAACGGGAGGCATTGGAACTGTAGACGTAGGCTGCCCACCTTGAACCGTAAGAAATGCTGGAACTGGCTGTTTATTGGAATGTGCAGATATGCATCTTGGAAGTCTATGGAGACCATCCAGTCCCCGGGTTGGACTGATAAGATTACTGTGTTCAGAGACTCCATCTTGAAGCGTTCCAATCTGATATACTTAATATGTTTAATTTTTTCAAATCCACTACGGGTCTCCATCCTCCCGTCTTCTTGGGAATTAAGAAGACGGGAGAGTAGAATCCCGAGTTTATCTCCGAAGCTGGGACTGGTAACACTGCCTTCTGTTGTAAAAGTATTTGGATGTACTGAAATAATACTGCCCTTTTCTCTCTTGAAGCCGGGATCTTGGTATCTTGGAAAGAGTATGGAGGGGGGCGGGATTTGAACCTCCAGAAATGTCCCCGGAGGATGGTGGACACTACCCATAGATCGGTGCACCCTTCCACCCAAACCTGCGCATAGGACTTGAGCCTTGCTCCCACTAGGCTGGTGTGGGTGGCAGGGGAGTCAAAAAGACTTCTGGGAATCTCCAACGGAAGTCGTGGGTTTTGGTTTCCCCAGTTTAAGGAAAGAAGCTTGAGACCCTTTCCAGCCTCTTCTATAACCTGGGCGATAGGATCTTGAGTCCCTTCCTCTCTGCTGAGCTCCAGGCCTGGGAGCGAATCTCTTCCTTCTGTTTCTATCTTGAGGGATCAAACCACTCTTTCCTCCTGTGACCCTTGAAATTGCGGAATCCATCTTCTCCCCAAAAAGTGCTTTCCCGTCATACGGAATGCGACACCACGATTGCTTAGAAGATGGGTCTGCTGCCCATGGCTTTAACCATAGGGCTCTTCTGGCCGTGATTGAATACAGCATTGCCCTGGAGGAACTTCTTAAGACATCTATCGCTGCTTCTGCCATGAAATCTGATGCCAGCTTTAGCTCATCTAATGCCTTAATGACTTCTTCGGTGTCTATGCCTGCTCTGAGAGCTGCCTCAATGTTGTCAGTCCACACCCTGGTGGCTCTGGAAACAGAAGATAAGGCCACCGCCGGCTTGCAAGCCCCGCCAGTTGCTTGGTACATCTTTTTAAGATCTGCGTCGATCCTCCGGTCTAAGGCATCTTTGAAGGAGACCGAGTCCTCTAGTGGTAGGGTTGTATTTTTTGCCAGTCTCATGACTGAGGCATCCACAGCTGGAATGGATTCAAAAATTTTAGCATCCAATTTGGCCAACGGATACAACTTCTGTAGGCGGTTAAAGGCGACAGGCCTCTTATCGACTTTCTGCCATTCTCCTAGAATGATCCCTTTAATTTCCTCCATAAGTGGGAAATTAGACACTCTTTTTGTTAAATGCAGAAAGTATCTTTTTGTTTTGGACGGAGGTTCAAGGCACTCTTCTTCCCATTGAATGGCGTCCTTGACTGCCATTACGAACGGCTCCACCAGACTAAAGTCAAAGGTTGAAATTTCTTCCTCATTTGATACTAAGTCCTCCTCCAAGCCCTCTTCCCCCGGGTACGGGGTGGATGGGCCAGCGATCTCCTGCTCAGCAGAGGGAGAAGAAGGAGAGGAAGTACTTTGTGCTGCAGCCAATTCCCTGATAGATTCTTTGATAAGATCTTTTATAGAGCTTGAAGACACCTGTTTTTCTGCAGTAGCTTCCAAAAAGCATTGGCCGCAGGCTAACTTCCCTGGCAGGGCTTTTTTCCCACAGACCCAACAGTCATCCCCTCTGGGTTTGGATGAGGAATGGTGGGAAGAACTTCGATGGCTGCTTGAGTTGCAGCCTGAAGTGTGGGGGTGGCCTGAACTTTTATGGCCCCCTGAGCTTCTGTTGCGGGAGGATCTGTGAGATGCGTCTCGTTGCGGTCTGCGGAGACAAAATCCCAGAAAAAAGGTTGTATTGTATGCTATAGTGCTCTTTTACTAATACCTTACCTGTCTGTAGCAGCCCTTACCTAGTGGAATGTTGAGGATCTTTTTGTATTGGCATGATTATGTCCAGGACAGCTAAGGGCAAATTTTGAATTTAATTTGATTACTAAAGGGCTTTAGACAAGATTTATAAAAAAAAAACAGTCCAAGCCCCCCAAACATAAAGTATTTATTTATATATATATATATATATATATATATATATATATATATATATATATATATATATATATATATATATAGAAGAGTGTCACACCAAATTCCAAAAAAAAAAAAAAAAACTTTTCTGATATTATTATTATTTTTTGCATACACTGACAAAACTCATGAGGATGTACCTTGGCAAGGATCCATGGCGCTTCAGCAGAGGAATCCAGCAGGAGAAGAGTGCTGGCGATGCTACCCCACTGACAGTCTGCTCCCAAATGAGAGAGACAGGCTGTTTTAAAGTCTTGGGAGTACCAAGATGGCCGCCGAACGCGAAGTGCGCATGCGCGGCCGCGTCGACGCGGCTCCGCCCCCCGAGATGACGAATCCAAGTCATGTGACTCGCGCGAAGCGCTTGCCGCTCGTGGGGGGAACTGATGCTCCAGCGTCCAGCCGAGGAGTGAAACACACTGGCGGTGAGTGGGGGCTACTTCTAACGGGTGACAGTAACTAAATAGTGAAGAGCCCTGCTCCCGGGGAGGAACCCCACGGGATGCCCTGGAATAGTCAGCCTATGTACCTAAAGAGGAGAAAGCCATGAGCTCCTGGAGGTAAAGTAAGTGCCCCAAAAAAGATCCCCAATAAAAATGGGCTCCCATACTTATCTGGCGCCTTTAGCAGCCTAAGCCATAGGACTCCGTCCTGCAGGAGAGCATGAACCTGCAACGGTCACACCATGAGATGGTGAGGTAGAGCTGAAGTGATCCTGCGGGATGAGGACAGAAAAAACAATGCCTAACCGAGGGGGGGAAATCTTTTTATTGAGAGAGTTATGTGGTCCTGTGGGTCAATCGGGGGCGGAGCCATGACCATTGGTATGCTGCCATGGAGGCACCAGGAAAGTAAGATCCCCCTGGCATGCAGATATGAAGGCACAGCAAAGGAGCCCTTCAGATGGACACGGCAAGCCACGCCGGTGTCCGTGACGTTACTGGATCTCCGACGGAACTCCCTGAAGGCCCAGAAGCCGGCAGAGAGGTGAGTACTAATCAAAAGAATTTTAATCGATCAAAAAGATTTTGATCGATCAAAAAAATTAAAGATTAATCGATTAGTTAAAAGTTAATTTGCACAGCCCTAGTTTTTTTTTTGTTAAAAAAAAACAGTTACATGAATAAAAAGGAAAAAACACTAACATTAGCCCAGATATTTTTGCATAATGCGAAAGATGATGTTACGCCAAGTAAATAGATATCTAACATGTCATGCAATAAAATTGTGGAATGGTGCAAAACTTCAGTACTTATAAATCTCCATAGGTGATGCTTTATTTTTTTTTACAGGTTACATGTTTAAAGTGTTATTAAAGGAATTTTTTTTTTCATTTAAAATAACAAACATGTCATACTTACCTCCACTGTGCAGTTCGTCTTGCACAGAGCGGCCCCGATCCTCGTCTTCTGGGGTCCCTCGGTGGCTGTCTCTGGTCCTCCCCGCAAGTACTGACCACCGTCATGCGAGAGCGCTCGCATGGTGGTGAGTAATTGCGGGCGCGCTCCCGTGATAAAGCGAGCGGCCATAGCCGCTCACTGTACCACGCGGCCCCGCCCCTCGGCGCGCCGCGTCACTGGATGTGATTGACAGCAGCGCCAGCCAATGGCTGCGCTGCTCTCAATCCATCCGCTCAAAAACGAGCTCCCCCCGTCGCGTAAGCCGTGTCACGATTGGCGAAAGGAGCCGAACGGCGATGCGCATGCGCAGTATAGCGCCAACTCGCCGTTCGGCTCCTTTCGCCAACCGTGACGTGGCTTACGCGACGGGGGGGAGCTCGTTTTTGGGCAAAACGTCAATCACACACATGTTAGGAACGCCCACTCCCGCGGGACTCGCAACCCGGATGCACGGGTGAATATGCTGTACAAAGGTATGTACAGCATGAAAAAAATAATAATAGCCTTAATCGGATTGTAATGTGGGGGGGCAGTGTAATAAAAAAAAGCAGTTTTTAGGGTGAACCACCCCTTTAAGGTTACAGAGGAGGTCTGGTGCTAGAATTATTGCTCTCACTCTAACGTTGGTGGCGTATGTAACCTGTGCCTCACCAGCTACTGACCTCACCGCAGGTCCCTGCTGTACATAGCATTTGCTAAGATACCCATCTAAAAGTTTTTTTTTTATTATTATCAACACTTGTTGCTGACACCACCAACTGTCGAAGGAAGTTTCACAGCCTTACCGCTCTAACAGTAAAGAACCCCTTACGCAGTTTAAGGATAAACCCCTTATCTAACTTGAGCAGCTGTGTGTCTTCCTAAAAGACCCAAGATTGAATAATTTGCCTCCTGTGCTATAATCACCATTTAGATATTTGTATATCGTGATCACATCTCCTCTTAAACGTCTCTTCTCCAGTAATGTTTGTAGTCATCCCTCATAAATTAGGTCCTCTAGCCCCCTTATTAGCTTGGTTGCCCTTCTTTGGACTCTCTTTAGTACCAGCACAACCTTCTGGAGATCTGGCGACCAGAATGGGATGGCATACTCAAAGAGTGGCCGAACCAAAGTTTTATTAAAGAGGTAGAAATTGTTTGCTTCAGTATCAATAGCATACTAGGCCAGCATGGAAGTAACCAATCAGATAGAATTGTCCTGTACACAACAGAATATAGAAAAGGTACTGGTTGTTCAGTTCCTTTATATTTAGTTGCCTTTTTTTCTGTAGTCAGTAGTAAAAAAAAATAAAAAAAAAATTATCTAAAGCATATTGCAAGGTAATATATGAAACTATCAACAAGATTAGGCAAAACTATTTATTTCTTGATTATATCACCTAGAGCATGGAAACACATTTATTGGGAGCCCTTTTGAGAATAGAAGAGCAAAGAATAATTGATAATAGCAACCACACACAAAAAAAGCTCTGTAAATTGCTGCACATTCAATTCATTTACTGTGTTTGTAGAATACACAAAAAAAAAATGATTGAGTCTTTTATTCCCCGGAAGGTTTAACCTTCCCGCAAATTACAAATATTTATCTTTGTACTTGTCTTTCTGTGCAAAAAAGAAATGGCTTGATATGTACTAATCGTTTTCCCAACCATGAAATGTTAAAGTGTATTTTTGCAGACTGACATCAAGTTACAAAAGCATTGCAACACTGACCTCTAGTGGTTAAAATTCAGAATTACAATTCCCAGAACTTTGTTTTCTGACTGGTGTCTTAATTTTTGAATAGCAGATGTTCTAAAGTAGAACATGCTGTCCATAAATACATATTAAATAAAAACGTGGGGCGGCAATAAAAATTGGAGGTGAAAATGATTACAATCTGGGACCAGACATAAGGTATCCCATATTAACAAATGGCTTTGCATGTAGAAATAGAATTGGAACATAAGTATGTTATTCAGAAACAGGATTGAATCTTAGTTACTGAATAATTAATGCACATAGAAAATTACTTTGCTGAACATGACCTTAAAGTTGAACACCAAGAATGATCTGTGTTGCATACTTGCACTAGTCCAGCGTGGCACAAAGTGTGCACATATTATACCCGATTGGCTGATGGGGAAGCTGACAATCCATGTAGAAGTCAATGCTACTACAGTACAATGATAGCCACTGTCTTCTGGGTCCAGTACCAAGGGGCTTCCTCTCTGCCCACTAACATCACTCATTCTGCACTGCCACCATTCCATACCTCCCAACTTTTGAACTTGACAATGAGGGACACTTATGTCGCGTACACACGATCGTTTTTTCGGGTTGTAAAAAAATAATGTTTTTTTTAATGTCATTAAAAACGATCGTGTGTGGGCTTCAGAGCATTTTTCGGGTTCTAAAAAATGGCCAAAAAAAAATTCAAACATGCTCTATTTTTTCACAACGTTTTTAACGTTGTCGTTTTTAAGGTTGTAAAAAGTGGTCGTGTGTGGGCTTTAACAAAGTGAAAAACCCGTACATGCTCAGAAGCAAGTTATGAGACGGGAGCGCTCGTTCTGGTAAAACTAGCGTTCGTAATGGAGATAGCACATTCATCACACAGTAACAGACTGAAAAGCGTGAATCGTCTTTTACTAACACAATATCAGCAAAAGCAGCCCCAAGGGTGGCGCCATCTGCATGGAACTTCCCCTTTATAGTGCCGTTGTAAGTGTTGTACGTCACAGCGCTTTGCTAGAGCATTTTTTTTCCATGATCGTGTGTAGGCAAGGCCGTTTTAATGATCGGGTTGAAAAAAACTTCATTTTTTCCAGGGCCTGAAAAACTTTTTTACAACCCGAAAAACGATAGTGTGTACGCGGCATTAAACTCGGTTCACACTATCGCCGCATCCATCGCACAGCAAGGATCTGGTGTCCGATTTCAGCCCGAGTTTTGGGCTGAATTCAGACCTAAAACGCACCAAAAAAAGGCACACGTTTTTCCTGCACACCGCACCGGACCTGCTGCGGAGATATGTGAACCAGCTCCATAGAGACTGGAAATAAAGGTGTGGCGCTAAATAAGAAACAACTATAGTGAAATAGCTCTATATCACTAGAGGATGTATACCCAACAAGGTTATAGAGTGAAGAAAAAAAATATTATTGTTAAAGTGATAAGTCCACAGACACAATACATGTGAAAATGTCCATCAAAATGAAGTGAAGAGTAACGGTGAAGATAACGTATAGCCGTGTAGATCATCACATGGAAATTCCTTTCAGGTAGGTATGATAAGACTAAATATGCTTACCGGAACCGGTGGATCCGTCTGTCAAAGACAACGGATCAATCGAGCATGAATAATCCCATCGGCAAGTAGACTCTGGATGATATCAGCTACAAACATAACCCATGGACACAACAGTCTAAGGTTGGGGTTCCCTCTCTAGGTGGTATCCTGGACGTATAGAGGAGACCAAACTCCAAGAGATCCGCGCTGCTTCAGATGGTATTAGGCAGATTCCAATGGGTGAACCCCTTGGGGGTGAATGGAAGACACAATGGAGAAGCTCAAAAAAACTTACTGGAAGTGGAAAGTGCAGTGGCTAGCTTCCCTAACTCCAAAGCCCCAGGGATTGATCGTCTATGGGAAAGCTCAGACTACTTCCAGCACTGTGCAGCCTCCAAAGCTTTTCAATCTACCTCATAGCTATGCAGTAGCTGGTCCCATCTGTTGGAGTTTGGGGAGATCGCAGGATGGGACGGGGAGATTGCAGTATAGGACAGGGAGATTGCAGGATGGGACAGGGAGATTGTAGGATAGAATGGGGAGATTGCAGGATAGAATGGGGAGATTGCAGGATTGGACAGGGAGATCACAGGATGGGATGGGGGGGGGGTGTATAGGAAGACAGAATTTTAGTCACTTTCTTCTGTAGCAGCTTATTTAATTATTTTGTGGTTATGGTTAAGCGCAATAATTATCTTCATCCACAGCTCCATAGAGAGCCAGTCACAATTCTCCTACTATGCGAATTGGATGCAGGGAAATGCGCATTCAATTTGCATAGGTGTGAACCAAGCCTTAAGGCCCATACACACGATATCAAAATCGAAAGTAAAATTTAGTCCAACAAACGATCTGCCGATTTTCTATAGTATTGTGCTTTTTCAACAGCCAAATTCGCTTTTTTGTCCAACAAAAGCTGGATGTGCAGACTATAAAATTTTTGTCGGATGTGAACACAACATAAAAGGTTTGTGTAATTAGTATGGATTTTGTCTGAAAAAGATCATAAGAGCAAGACTATGCATGCTCAAAAATTAAAGAATATATACAAAACTATTCAAAACATTACGTCTCTTCTGACAAAATTTTTGTATGCCGAGTAACCTCTTCACTTTCGACATGAGACTAGCATGCCACAAAAAACGGACGAAAAGTCGTCCTAAATTCTGATTGTGTGTATGAGGTGTTAGATCGCAGGATGGGACGGGGAGATTGCAGGAAGGGATGTGGAGATCGCAGGATGGGACAGGGGAGATCGCAGGATATAACGGGGAGATCGCAGGATGGGATGGGGAGATCGCAGGATGGGATGGGGAGATCGCAGGATGGGATGGGGAGATCGCAGGATGGGATGGGGAGATCGCAGGATGGGACAGGGAGATCGCAGGATGGGACGGGGAGATCGCGGGATGGGACGGGGAGATTGCAGGAAGGGATGGGGAGATCGTAGGATGGGACAGGGGAGAGCGCAGTATGGGACGGGGAGATTGCAGGAAGGGATAGGGAGATCGCAGGATGGGACAGGGGAGATCGCAGGATGGGACGGGGAGATAGCAGGATGGGATGGGGAGATCGCAGGATGGGACAGGGGAGATCGCAGGATAGAACGGGGAGATCGCAGGATGGGACAGGGGAGATCGCAGGATAGAACGGGGAGATCGCAGGATGGGACAGGGGAGATCGCAGGATGGGACAGGGGAGATCGCAGGATAGAACGGGGAGATCGCAGGATGGGACAGGGAGATCGCAGGATGGGACAGGGGAGATCGCAGGATGGGATGGGGAGATCGCAGGATGGGACAGGGAGATCCTTATTAAATTCACTGTCCCCGAAAAATTGGCAGTTTTAAAAATAAAAAAAAGCATTGATACATGTCCCCTGGGGCAGGACCCAGGTCCCCAAACACTTTTTAGGAAAATAACTTGCATATTAGCCTTTAAAATTAGCACTTTAGATTTGAAACGTTCGAGTCCCATAGACTTTAACAGGGTTCTAAAGTTCACACGAACATTTAGTGTGTTCGCAGGTTCTGTCCAGTGTGGATGATTATCCTAAAACTATAAGGCCCCGTACACACGGTCGGTTTGGTCCGATTAGAATGAACCGAAGTTCATTTTCATCGGACCAAACCGACCGTGTGTATAGGCTATCGGTCTGGTTTCCTTCGGTCCAAAATTTCTAAACATGCGTCAAAACCGAACCGATGGACCGCTGCCCGATCGGTCCAAACCGATGGTTAGTACAGAAAAGCATCGGTTCAAAACACGCGCATGCTCAGAATCAAGTCGATGCATGCTTGGAAGCATTGAACTTCGTTTTTTCATCACGTCGTGTGTTTTACGTCGCCGCGGTCTGACCCGATCGGATTTTGGACTGATGGTGTGTACGCATATCAGGCCGTACGGCCACTTCAGAGGTGAACCGATGAAAACGGTCCGACGGGCCAGTCTCATCAGTTTGGTCCGACCGTGTGTACGCGGCCTAAGATGTTAGAAGGCACTGTGAGGACTTTGGATGATTCTTTTAGGATATCACAATGGGTGTGACACCTCACTTGATGTGTGCTGCTCAGTGCCTGTCACGGCTATCGCCGCTCTGCTCGTATTCGTTTTACTGCTCCCTCTCTGTCAGCTCTCTCACATCAGTCCTGGTGCCTGAAAAAAAAGAGCAGCCACAGCACTTTACAGATCACTCTGCCAAACACTGATATCAAGGAAGAAAGATAGCAGTTGGGCAGGGCCGGATTAAGAGCATTATGGGCCTGGTGCTGAGGATTTTGGTGGGCCTTTTTATGAAACAATTTAAATAAAAGAGAGAGGGAGGGGGGCTAAAAGAGAGGGGGGAGAGAGGGGGTGAGAGAGAGGGAGTGAGAAAAAGGGGAATAGAGAGAGGGTGAAAGAGAGAGAGGGGAGAGAGAGGGAGTCTGTGGGGGGCACAACATAGTATATTACATGGGAAGGGGTAATAGCAAAGCACATTGCATGGTGGGCAAAGCACATCACATTACATGGTGGGCACAACACATGACAGTGGGCACTGCACAGCACATTTAACGGTGAGCATGGCACAGCTCATTGCATGGTTGGCATTGCACAATACAGCACATTACGTGGTGGGCACAGCACATATGGTGTGCACAGCACATGACATGGTTGGTACTGCACAACACAGCACATTACATGGTGGGCACAACACAGCACATGCACACAGTGAACACAGCACATTACCTGGTGGGCACTGCACATTACATGGTGGGCACAGCATATTATATAGTGGGCACTGCACATGACATGGTGGGCACTGCACGACACCACATGACATGGTGGGCACTGCACGACACCACATGACATGGTGGGCACTGCACGACACCACATGCCATGGTGGGCACTGCATGACACAGCACATTACATGGTGGGCACTGCACAGCATGTTCCATTGTGGGTACTGCATGGCACATGACATGGTGTGTACAGCACATTACATGGTAGGCACTGCATGGCGCAGTACATGACATGGTGGGCACTGCACAGCAATTTACATGGTGGGCACTGCACGACATGGTGGGCACTGCATGGCACAGCACATTACATGGTAGGAACTGCACGATATAGTGGTGGGCACTACGTCCTGCAAGCGCACCGCCCCAGTGTGAAAGCACTCGGGCTCACACACTGGGGCTCCATTTTAGCACAAAAGTGCCTGAAAAACGCAACATTATGAAAGGGGTCTAACGGTTGCAGGAAATACTGTGCATAAAAGAGTGTCTTTTCTAAAAGGTCTTATAAGCAAACGTTTGCAACTTATTATTATGCTATTCATGTGTGTCCATTTACTGTGTGGCTATTTGTGACAGATTTTATAGCAAAAGTCCCTAGCTCTTTCCTAGAGACACTAATTCTATGATATTGTATTATATAATTAACTTGATGCGTTGATGATTAAGACACAGAATTCTGCATAGACATGATAATGTTAAAAGGTTCAGCTTCACTAAAAAGTACTTCAAATAAAAATTAATAGCAGTTGGAAATAACATCAAATGCTCACAGAGAAAAAAAATGAAGGCATTTCAGATTTGTTTTAAGTGCCAAGTTAACAAGATCAATTATTTTCATTAAACAAATTCACTCTAGAAAGTCACTGGTTAGCTTAACCACTTGTGGACCGCCCACCCTACATATACTTTGGCAGGGCAACTGCTCTGTGCCAAGACACGTAGCTAGTATGTGATCTGACACTTCCAGGTCTGGGGCGCGCACTTGCAGCTGGCAACCAGCTACCACAACCTTGATGTGCACCAGCACCCACCGATTAGACAGTACACAGGCGGAGTGGCAACCTGCCTATGTAAACAAGGCAGATTGTTGTTCTGTCAGAAAGGAAGGTACCGATCCTGGATCAATGCCTTTCCCTAGTCAAATCACCGACCGCACAGTGAGTAAGCACAGGCTAGGCACACAGTTGCCCCTATTATTTCCCCTGTTGTTAACCTCTTTCCAGCCAGTGTCATTAGTACGGTTACTGTCATTACTTTGGCATACAAGGAAATACAGTAATATCTTCTGGACTTGTAATTCAAATATTGTCCACTAGATATTACTCTTAACAAAGTACTGTTGATGGGCAGTGTTCTATGGTAATGTACATTTCCTGTTGTGTTACTGAAAACTGTCTTCACTTCCTATCATCTTTCATCTCTTTTCTACTGGACAGTCCACATGGAGTCGGCTAAGCCTGCACCACATGTTTCCTAGGTCTTGATCCTCCTGGGACAGCATTGCTGGTATGATAAAGACTTTTTATCTATCAGGGCGATCCTCAAACTAAGTACGCTTGGCCTTTTACCTATCTCACTGATTGCGCTGAGCAAAGTTCTGCACATGCCCAGTGAGAAGCAGATTCGTGGGCGCATGCGCAGTACGGCCGGACCTTCATTTGCATGGGGTCACGGCTCATTACAATGAAGCACGCCCACTTCCTTCCCACTTGCAATAACCCCGCCTTACGCCTCGGAATTTAAGTTACGCAAGCACAATTTTGTGTGCAAATGCGCTGTGGATACGGCAATTACGACACCAACTTAGGGCGCCGTAACTTAAATGACATAAGTTTTGAGTAACTTAATTTGCGCCGCTGTTTGTGGATCTGGCCCTATATGCCTAGTAGACATTTGTTTGTGTTCATATAATTCTTATATGTTTGTTTATTTATTTGTTTATCTCTAGTTTGACCATTATTCATACGCATCGTAATAAAGATCCAAAGTTACAGAGAGTCTGGTTATTTAGGATGCAAGGTTTAAGCTGTATGTTGAGCTACATACGTCAACGCCATACGCAAACGTGTAGCGAGAACAGAACAGTTACAGTGCATTTTTTTAGCACTGATCATTGTATTAGTGTTCCTGGTCACCAAAACGTGTCAGGTGCCTGATTTGTCCGCTGCAATATCGCAGTCCTGCTATAAGTCACCTGATTGGCGCCATTATTAGTAAAAATGAATAAATAAAAATATCCATAAATATATCCTATAATTTGTACACGCTCTAACTTTTACGCAAACCAATCAATATGAGCTTATTGGGATTTTTTTCCAAAAATATGAAGCAGAATACATATTGGCCTAAATTGATGAAGAAATTAGATTTCTTTTAATTTTTTTTAATTGGGTATGTTTTATAGAAAGATTGTAGGTCTTTCTTTTGTTTATAACGCAAAAAAATAAAAACCGCAGAGGTGATCAAATTGGTATAAAAGAGATCTCTATTTGTGTGAAAAAAGAAGTACAAAAATAGTATTTTGGTAAAGTGTCACACAACCGCTCAATTTTCAATTAAAATAACTCAGAGATTGATAATAATCAATCCCTATTGTTGAAGAATACTATATACATTAAAGTATTTTTGTGTTTAAAAATAGCAAACCTGGATGGATACCAGAAGTACAAAAACTAGCACACAAGATGTTGCAAAATATGTACTTTATTACACTTTTATCGTGTTGTTTGCAAGGCCCTCTATTACGTTTCATGACCAAAAAATTGCAAAGATCTTTTATATCCTTGGAATAACAGGTGTAACCCACTGGATAAACAAACCAATGAGTAGCATCTCAGAAAATATGGCAATGTCCCTAAAATGACTAGATAAATGTTATTACTGGCCTATAGCCTATCACACTTTTAGCAAATGTTTCTAGAAGATATTTATTTTGTTTTATTTTTTATAAGCCTTGCTATAAGGTTCTTGATCTATTCTTTCATATGTATGCTAATATCTATGTTGGTGTACAGTACCTGCACCATATGTAATTTTAAACAAAGAATTCTCTATAACAATTGTGAAATATGATATCTTGTTTATTATTCACGTTACCCCTTACCAAGGTTCTACTGTTCATGTACTATCAAACCAATAACAAGACAAAGTAAAAAATAATGCAAATGATTATTGAATTAAGAGAATCCAATAATTCCAATTGCAAAGTACAGATATGTGGATTACAAGGAAGTGAGTATAATGTGTAAACTGCACTCCAGTCTGAAACAATATACCAAATTGAGAGGGTTTAAGGAAGCTCCATTTTTTTCAAGGACATCTCACGTTAGACCTTTACTTTTGTTTTTCCTTTAATTTTCTTAGAAAAAGGACCAACTCATACAAAACGGCATGTAGTTGCCATCATCCCATGATTATTGAAAATATTTGAAAAACTTCAAGGAATGGGATTATGTTCCTGAACAACTGAAGGGCCATAGTTTGAAGACCCATGGTGTACACTATTGTCCACCCTGTAAAGAAAAGTAAAGGAAATATTCGAAAAACCTCAAGGAATGGGATTATGTAGGCAACACACAAAAAGCTTCAACATATATAAAAAAATATATCGATTTATTACAAAAAATATAGAAATATTACACAATACAAAATATCAAAATATCAAAAATGGTCATATGTATACACAATATACAAATCCTATATGATGTAATTACTGTCCAGCATACGGTACCATCACCAAGATTTGGGAGGTAAATTGTAGCAGATAGCCGACGCGTTTCGAATGCTAGGCATTCTTCATCAAGGCATGTGCAGGTATTACATCTAAAGTGAATCAAGATATCATATAAATATTAAACATACATATAATGCAATATTGTACTGTCTACATTAAGTAGAAGAGTAACATACATTGGTAAAAAAAACTCACCTACTGTTTAAAAACTTTGTGCCCAGAAGAGGCTGAGCCCAGGGGCCCCCCGGGGGGGATCATGGGGTGCAGATGTCTCAAATGCAGGCTGGGTCAACACAGAATTCCATGTCTCCTTTACTCATAGGGTGGACAGAACTATTAAGTTCAATCGAGTAGACAGTACAATATTGCATTATATGTATGTTTAATATTTATATATCTTGATTCACTTTAGATGTAATACCTGCACATGCCTTGATGAAGAATGCCTAGCATTCGAAACGCGTTGGCTATCTGCTACAACTTACCTCCCAAATCTTGGTGATGGTACTGTATGCTGGACAGTAATTACATCATATATGATTTGTATATTGTGTATACATATGACCATATTTGATATTTTGATATTTTGTATTGTGTAATATTTCTATATTTTTTGTAATAAATCGATATATTTTTTTATATATTTTGAAGCTTTTTGTGTGTTGCCTACATGATCCCATTCCTTGAGGTTTTTCAAATATTTCCTTTACTTTTCTTTACAGGGTGGACAATAGTGTACACCATGGGTCTTCAAACTATGGCCCTCCAGTTGTTCAGGAACTACAATTCCCACCATGCCTAGTCATGTCTGTGAATGTCAGAGTTTTACAATGCCTCATGGGATGTGTAGTTCCGCAACAGCTGGAGGGCCGTAGTTTGAGGATCCCTGGTGTACACTGTATCAGTGTTCCCAGAAATGCGAGTGGGAGGTGAATGGGCTATGATGGCTTTCAACATATTGGTGGTGAAAGCTTTGCAGGACTAGTGATGAACGAACATCTGACGGGATGGTTCGCGAACGCTAACCGTGAACTTTCGCAAATGTCTGTGAACCACAAGTTCGCGGCGGGCCTCATTGACTTTAATGGCAGGCGAATTTTAAAAACCTTCAGGTCATATTTGAAGCCACAAAATACTTACTAGCTGTGCACAAATAGTCCCACAACATGGACACTGACCTACCAGAAGTATTAGAAGAAGCCATGAATAAGCACTAAGTCAGTGCGAAACGTCGGTTATCCTCCTGTTTCTGTTGCTTTGATCTGGTATGTTTTTGCTGTTCATTTAAATAAAGACAACCTGTTTGGTTTGGAGTGCGGCCATCCATCCTTCATTTTACACCAATGCTTTACCAGAAGTATTAAGTGAAAAACCGGATACATAAGTAAGTGCCGGCCATTACAAGCCCCAAAAATTAGCAGACAGGCATTCACCTGACAGCAAACAACTTTGTATTCTGTGGCTGGAGGTACATTAAGCTATTCACCGGATACAGAAGTAAGTGTCGGCCATTACAGGCCCCACAAATTAGCCCACAGGCGTTCACCTGACAGCAAACAACCTTGTATTCTGTGGCTGGTGGTACATTCGGCATTCACCGGATACAGAAGTAAGTGCCGCCCATTACAGGCCCCAAAAATTAGCCCACGGCCACAGGCGTTCACCTGACAGCAAATAACCTTGTATTCTGTGGCTGGTGGTACATTAGGCATTGTAACAGCACTGGTGAACAGATTTAGCAAGGAATTCAATGCGATTCTCTATGCAACAACTCAGTATTAGGCCCCAGGCGTGACTTCTCGCAACAGGAGTTTGGGGGATCTATACATCATCTCTGTGTCATCTTTGTGTCACATAAAATAATACGTAAGTGTAGCGCTTAAAATGATATAGTGAGTATCAAAATACCATATTGTGTGTAATGAAATAAAACACATAAAACACTAATAAATGTTAAACACAAATCAAAAACATGTGTAAGTCCCTTTGGGTGAAGAGAACGGTGCCAACCTGGCAAAAAGTCTATTGCACCTAATGTGATATCAAGTGAAGTACAAGGTCCAATAAGGCTCAGTGTTATGATGATTAGATATGTATAACGAAAATCGTCATCATCCACACATCCTTCAGGTGAGTGAAAAAATAGGTGACTTTTATATCGTGACAGTCCCACCACCGATAAAAGTGCAGGCTTACCGGAACTGATTGACCACTGATGGCGTATGCCAAAAGAGATCGATCAAGGCTTTATATGACAGATGTCAAAAAACGATCCTTGGCAGGAAGCGTAGGCCCAATTGGTTGAAGTATCTTTGGATGGAATGGGTCCCCAGGAACAAGCCGGAAGCTGTGCTGGTGTTGGACTCCCGAGACCAATTAGCTCAGTGTAATAATGATGCGTAAAGAAAAGAGAAAAAAAAAGGGGGGGTGGCCACATAGCGTAACTCCGTATGATAAAAAAATACTTATTTATTCACAGCTGACAAACTTACATTTGGCTGGAAGTAAAAGAGCTCTTGCATGCAAATGGGGCGACAGTGGAGTCCTCCCGACGCGTTTCGTGGTCAAAAGCACATCGTCTGGGGTATCTCTCCACTGCAGCCCACTCCAATATATATATAATCCATGTATCCATAACCAATCAAATGAAGATCTGACTCACCCTCAACAATCAGCAATCACAAGCAGCACTTCCTGAATCCAAGATGGCGCTGCAGCTTGCACTCCAAGCCTCTGTGTGGAACATGAACCTCACAGCATAAACCGGAAGTAAATGTGATATATACTGTGCTAGCTGATGTGATGGAATCATCAGGAAAGGAAACACGGAAATAGTAGCCGCAATAAATTAAAATCAAACCGCCATTGAAATCCATGAGATGTGTGGTGTGGCTATAAAGTATGGTGTAAGATTACAGAGCGCCGCAATCGATAACCGGAAATGCGCTGTGCGCCGCAACCAAGCCTCGTTTCCATACCAAAACAGGATGATCCGGCCCTGTTTGTAAATCTCTAATGACAATGTGCTCCTGCGCGTGTGCGATGACCAAGCCTCGCTTAGAAGGTTACATTATAGTGAAATCATGGACGCTCCACAGCCGAGGAGCGCGCACATGCGGGCCAAGCCTCGCTCTGACAAAATGTAAACATTAGATAACAAAGACGCGTGTGCGTATAAGCCAAGCCTCGTTATAAGAGAAACCACGCTAGTTTGGACTCAGGGGGGCTCCTATAAACAGGAGGCACATGTCCAATCACGATGGACACTGGAACAAATAGCCAATCGCAATGGACCATGGTACTAGCTCAAAGACTAGAGAAATTATATATTATAATTGCGGAGCCAGCAAAAAGTAAATGCGGAGCCAGCAAAAATAAAAAAAGGGAGAGGAAAATAACTTGGTTGCACCACTTACAAAAGATGGATATATGGACTGATCATAAAAATTAAATAAAAATCGAGTATAAAAATGTCAAATCTGAACCGGAGAAATATTTAATAGCATTAACCCCGGATCAGAAACAATAGACATAAATAATGAAACTATGTTTATTGTGTTAAAATAAACTGTAACAATTGCGTCATTGTATGAAGAAGTATGTATAAATGTCGCTAACTGTCCAATCTGATGCGATAAAATCGCAAATATAAAATAGCATAAAATTTAATGTGCCCATACGCCCTCATATACTCAAAGTACTGCCTCATGTATGATGTGAGTCAGATCGCCACATGTATAGACCTACATAGCATCAAAGGTTATAAAAATAACAGAATATGAGATAAAACAAGCGTATGTATGGTCATTAAACATAATATATTGAATTTCCAAAGACGATGTGCTTTTGACCACGAAACGCCACTGTCGCCCCATTTGCATGCAAGAGCTCTTTTACTTCCAGCCAAATGTAAGTTTGTCAGCTGTGAATAAATACGTATTTTTTTATCATACAGAGTTACGCTATGTGGCCACCCCCCCCTTTTTTTTTCTCTTTTCTTTAACGCATCATTATTACACTGAGCTAATTGGTCTCGGGAGTCCAACACCAGCACCAGCTTTCCGGCTTTGTTCCTGGGGACCCATTCCATCCAAAGATACTTCAACCAATTGGGCCTACGCTTCCTGCCAAGGATCGTTTTTTGACATCTGTCATATAAAGCCTTGATCGATCTCTTTTGGCATACGCCATCAGTGGTCAATCAGTTCCGGTAAGCCTGCACTTTTATCGGTGGTGGGACTGTCACGATATAAAAGTCACCTATTTTTTCACTCACCTGAAGGATGTGTGGATGATGACAGTTTTCGTGTATACATATCTAATCATCATAACACTGAGCCTTATTGGACCTTGTACTTCACTTGATATCACATTAGGTGCAATAGACTTTTTGCCAGGTTGGCACCGTTCTCTTCACCCAAAGGGATTTACACATGTTTTTGATTTGTGTTTAACATTTATTAGTGTTTTATGTGTTTTATTTCATTACACACAATATGGTATTTTGATACTCACTATATCATTTTAAGCGCTACACTTACGTATTCTTGTGTTATTTTGCTTTTTTAAACAAGCCGTGTTAGCAGCTACCATTACCGCATAATTGGCAGCGCAGTGTATTCACTCTTTTTTGTTCTTGTTTACATTCAAAATCTACACTGCAGCAGCTTTCTCAGCGATACATTCATAGTGATATGGATATATTTGAGTACAGAGCATCCCGTACCTTGAATTTTGATGGCGTTTTCACCGTCACGGGCAATGACACCGAACTTGGTGGGTTGTTCATGTGTTTAAAAAATGTCATGACTTCAGAGATACATCTCCAGTGGGATCTGATCTTCCTGGAACAATATATCTCTGAACAAATGGTCCCACGTAGTCTCCGTTGGGAGATTCATCCCCAACAAGGAGACCCAGATTTAGAATCATGGTATAAATATTTCAATGAGGCTGGTACCAACTTTCTTGGTTTCTTATTTCCAGGAAAAGGAATAGATTACTTGTGTTGGACAAAGAAATCAAGGTACTTAAGGAGAAACTTATGTCACATAAGAATTCTCTGGAATATAATTCCTTGTCCTCCAATCTGCAGAGTCATCTGGGAAAGGAGGACAAGGACCAGAGAATAAAAAAACATAAGAAATATGCCTGAGGACGTGGGTGATTTACAAATCAACACTGTCTTTGGGTGGCAGAAGACACTCATAACTACCAATCCGATGGACACGTTCCTGCTGTCAATGCAGGGTCCAGCGGTACCCATCAACATCTACAGGTGGTACTACGAGTTTGGCATCTCAATTTGGTGCCAAATCTTACCCCCATTGAGTGTTTTGCCAACCCATGCATTGCCTCCAATGCCTCAGATGCCACAATATCAGAGTCCCCGCACGCCTCATTACCCCGCTAGGGGGAAGGGCTAACAACAGGGCAAACGTTGGGGGGAAAGGGCATACTAGAGCAATTCCCATCATTCTGGACCACGTCCGTTTCGAGATCAGGAGGGTCATTCCAGATGGGCGTCCCCAGCTCCATACAAAGAACAATATGATGATCGCCACCCCCCACCAATCATATTACAATTCACCTGCAGCACCTGTCCATAACAGATTCTCCCCTCTCAGAGACCACAGAGATTATGGGCAACAACAAATACGTGGTGGTTATGAGCAATCACCTTACCGCTACGGCCTCCGTGACACCAACGCCCAAGGTGGACAGGGTTTTCACGGAGACCGCCCTTGGTACTCCAAAGGTCCAAACCAAAGAGAGGATGTAGAGCAGGACGGCGCATACAGAAGAGAAAAGAGAAGGAGAACATAAGTGGCCAAGGAGTATTTAACTTGAGTTCCAAAACACTGACAGTGGCAGAACAGTCCGTGTTAGACAAAGGTCTCAAATTTGCTCCCTCAAAACCATTAAATAAATTTGGCACGTTTATTGACGTGCAGAAATTTATACGCAAAATTAATATTCAGCGCTATATGGTTTCCAATCCATTTTCAACAGACAACAGGGCAGCAACTTCAGGAACGGTTCATTCGGGACTATCAAACCCATCCCTTTTCAATCCTTCCGTCGCTGTGGCTCCTGCTGTTAAAATCTTCAAGGAGCTGGTCCTCAAAGACCTGTCCCAACTGAAAGAAAGACGGTACTCCTCGCAGCCCTTGTATAGCCAAGGCGTCCGTTCCTTGTGTGACAACAAGGATTTGATCATTCGTCCGGCAGACAAGGGCGGGGGGATAGTCGTCCTAGATAGGTCACAATACGAACAAGAAATGAATCGTATTCTTGGGGAACCTGGCACTTATCAAGAAATTCCCAGTAACCCCACTGCCACATATAAGAAACAACTACAAATTCTTGTCATAAAGATTTGATCTTAAGATTCTCAACAAAAAAGAGAAACTTTATTTAGTTCCCAAAGTACCCAGAATCTGACAATATATTATTTGCTAAAATCATAAACATCCTACACACACCACCAGGCCAGGCCTATCGTGAGTGGCATCGACTCTGTCACCTCACGAATAGGCCGGTACATAGACTTCTACCTCCAGCCCTTGGTGGAAACGAACCCCTTCATACAATCAAGATACAGGCGATCTCATCCGCCTTTTGGAGGGGTTGGAGGTACCGGAAGGTTGCATTATGGTCACTGGTACTGATGTGGCCCTCCTTATATACTTGCATCCCTCATCAATCTAGGCATACAAGCGGGTAAAACACTTTCTAAAAGCAAATGGAGGAATCTCTTGCTTCATTTCAAGTGACTACTTAATTGACTTCTAGACTTTGCTACTAACATAGCTATTTCTGGTTCGATCAACGCTACTTTTTACAACTAAGGGGAGTGGCGAATGGGCGCCAAATTCGCACCAAGTGTAGCGAATCTTTTCATGGCCAAGTGGGAGGAGGATGTCGTCTATGCCCAGACAGTCCCGTCGTTGGGCCTATGGGCCAGGTATATAGACGACATCCTCCTCCTATGGAATGGTAGCCCTGAGTCATTAAAGTCTTTTTTTGACTCTTTAAACAGTAATGATAGGGGTTATACTCCTAACATACGAGTTTAGTCCAACCAAGATTCATTTTCTTGGATTTGGAGATAACCATAGTTGGCAAGAAGTTTCACTTTCAAAACTTACTTCAAACCGACCGACCGCAACGGGTATATCCCTATGGGTAGTTGCCATCATCCATCTGGCTCCGGTCGGTCCCCCCGTAGCCATTCCTTCGACTCCGTCGGAATTGCACAGATGATAACTCCTATCTTAGCCCAAGCCGAGATTCTTAAAACTAGGTTTCTCGAGAAGGGGTACCCTCTAGTGATTGTAGATTCAGAACTACAAAGAGTCCTTTCATTAAGTAGGAATTCACTAATATCTGTCAAATCCAAGCATCCCACAGACGAGGGTTTCAAATTCTCATGCTGACTACCTATTCTACTCAATATAAAACAAATTAAGAGTATTTTTAATAAGCACTGGAACATACTTAGAGGTGATAGAGTTATAGGTCCATTGTTACCTGAACAGGGCCAGAGGGTTTTCAGAGGAGTACCTTCCTTACAAAGTAAAATTGGTCCTAATATAATTAACCCTCCTGTTAAGAGCTCTTTTTTCCACAATTTAGTGGGCTTTTTTCCTTGCAGGAAATGTAAGGTATGTCAACATAATGTTCTGACCACCAGAAAAATTTGGGAATTCTCCTCCATGGTCACCAGCAAGCAGTACACTATAAAGACATTTTGTACATGTACATCGTATATTTATTAACGTGTCCTTGTGGTAAGCAATATGTCGGCAGGACCATTCGCACTTTCTCCATTAGAGTAAGCGAACACATTGCACTTATAATAGGTGGGGACACTAAACATCCAGTCCCCTGACATTATAGAGAATTCCATCATAGAAACCCCAAGAGAACACAATTCGTTGTCATAGACAAATATACCCCTCCATGGAGAGGTGGAGCCATGACTAGGGGTGTTTCGCGCTTGGAGACGTTCTGGATATATGAACTTCAGACATATACCCCGTTTGGAATGAATGTCGAATGGGATATAAATTCTTTTATTAATATGTCATGAGTGTTTTGCTGTTTTTTACTTTTATTGTATATTGTCCCTACATATTCTGGGTCTTTGGAAATTCAATATATTATGTTTAATGACCATACATGCGCTTAATGTTTTATCTCATATTCTGTTATTTTTATAACCATTGATGCTATGTAGGTCTATACATGTGGCGATCTGACTCACATCATACATGAGGCAGTACTTTGAGTATATGAGGGCGTATGGGCACATTAAATGTTATGCTATTTTATATTTGCGATTTTATCGCATCAGATTGGACAGTTAGCGACATTTATACGTACTTCTTCATACAATGACGCAATTGTTACAGTTTATTTTAACACAATAAACATAGTTTCATTATTTATGTCTATTGTTTCTGATCCGGGGTTAATGCTATTAAATATTTCTCCGGTTCAGATTTGACATTTTTATACTCGATTTTTATTTAATTTTTATGATCAGTCCATATATCCATCTTTTGTAAGTGGTGCAACCAAGTTATTTTCCTCTCCCTTTTTTTATTTTTGCTGGCTCCGCATTTACTTTTTGCTGGCTCCGCAATTATAATATATAATTTCTCTAGTCTTTGAGCTAGTACCATGGTCCATCGCGATTGGCTATTTGTTCCAGTGTCCATCGTGATTGGACATGTGCCTCCTGTTTATAGGAGCCCCCTGAGTCCAAACTAGCGTGGTTTCTCTTATAACGAGGCTTGGCTTATACGCACACGCGTCTTTGTTATCTAATGTTTACATTTTGTCAGAGCGAGGCTTGGCCCGCATGTGCGCGCTCCTCGGCTGTGGAGCGTCCATGATTTCACTATAATGTAACCTTCTAAGCGAGGCTTGGTCATCGCACACGCGCAGGAGCACATTGTCATTAGAGATTTACAAACAGGGCCGGATCATCCTGTTTTGGTATGGAAACGAGGCTTGGTTGCGGCGCACGCGCATTTCCGGTTATCGATTGCGGCGCTCTGTAATCTTACACCATACTTTATAGCCACACCACACATCTCATGGATTTCAATGGCCGGTTGATTTTAATTTATTGCGGCTACTATTTCCGTGTTTCCTTTCCTGATGATTCCATCACATCAGCTAGCACAGTATATATCACATTTACTTCCGGTTTATGCTGTGAGGTTCATGTTCCACACAGAGGCTTGGAGTGCAAGCTGCAGCGCCATCTTGGATTCAGGAAGTGCTGCTTGTGATTGCTGATTGTTGAGGGTGAGTCAGATCTTCATTTGATTGGTTATGGATACATGGATTATATATATATTGGAGTGGGCTGCAGTGGAGAGATACCCCAGATGATGTGCTTTTGACCACGAAACGCGTCGGGAGGACTCCACTGTCGCCCCATTTGCATGCAAGAGCTCTTTTACTTCCAGCCAAATGTAAGTTTGTCAGCTGTGAATAAATACGTATTTTTTTATCATACGGAGTTACGCTATGTGGCCACCCCCCTTTTTTTTTCTCTTTTCTTTACGCATCATTATTACACTGAGCTAATTGGTCTCGGGAGTCCAACACCAGCACAGCTTCCGGCTTGTTCCTGGGGACCCATTCCATCCAAAGATACTTCAACCAATTGGGCCTACGCTTCCTGCCAAGGATCGTTTTTTTGACATCTGTCATATAAAGCCTTGATCGATCTCTTTTGGCATACGCCATCAGTGGTCAATCAGTTCCGGTAAGCCTGCACTTTTATCGGTGGTGGGACTGTCACGATATAAAAGTCACCTATTTTTTCACTCACCTGATGGATGTGTGGATGATGACGATTTTCGTTATACATATCTAATCATCATAACACTGAGCCTTATTGGACCTTGTACTTCACTTGATATCACATTAGGTGCAATAGACTTTTTGCCAGGTTGGCACCGTTCTCTTCACCCAAAGGGATTTACACATGTTTTTGATTTGAGTTTAACATTTATTAGTGTTTTATGTGTTTTATTTCATTACACACAATATGGTATTTTGATACTCACTATATCATTTTAAGCGCTACACTTACGTATTCTTTTGTTATTTTGCTTTTTTGAACAAGCTGTGTTAGCAGCTACCATTACCGCATAATTGGCAGCGCAGTGTATTCACTCTTTTTTGTGTCACATAAAGAAAGGTGTTGAACTACTAAGCATGGACGCATTACAACATGCGACCAAGGCTTAGCGTTTAAAATTAGTTCAATGTCAATATACCAATACACCACTACATGCAGGTGATTATCAGTAAGGGACCCCACACGTCACCCCTAGCAACAGGAGTTTGGGGGTTCTCTACATCAT
The DNA here is from genome assembly GCF_905171775.1 of Rana temporaria. Classification (NCBI taxonomy): domain Eukaryota; kingdom Metazoa; phylum Chordata; class Amphibia; order Anura; family Ranidae; genus Rana; species Rana temporaria. The sequence goes on from NC_053490.1 coordinate 419,020,126, forward strand.
ATCAACCTTAGCATGTATTTAGGCCACTAGGGGAGATGCTATGAAATAGCATCAACCCCTAGCATAGAAAAGTTAGAGCGAATATGTTCAACAATTAGGACAAGGCCTATAAGTATTTTATACTTCTGTCAAGCACGTAGTAAATTGTTTTTTTAGTAACAATTATTAATTGCATACGAGAGATAGTGTAGCTCAGGTACTTTGAGGATACACGTATAATACACAAGTTGTACTGGCAACTAATAGAAAGGTATGAGAGGCAATATAGCTCAGGTACTTTGAGAGTACATATAGTATTAGTAGTAACAAGTATTAATTGCATATGAGAGGCAATATAGCTTAGGTACTTTGAGAGTACATATATTATTTGTAGTAACAAGTATTAATTGCATATGAGGGGCAATATAGCTCCGGTACTTTGAGAGTACATATAGTATTTGTAGTAACAAGTATTAATTGCATATGAGAGGCAATATAGCTCAGTTACTTTGAGAGTACATATAGTATTTGTAGTAGCAAGTATTAATTGCATATGAGAGGCAATATAGCTCAGGTACTTTGAGAGTACATATAGTATTAACAAGTATTAATTGCATATGAGAGGCAATATAGCTCATGTACTTTGAGAGTACATATAGTATTAGCCCACGGCCACAGGCATTCACCTGACAGCAAACAACTTTGTGTTCTGTTGCTGGTGGTACAATAGGCATTCACCGGAAACAGAAGTAAGTACATGCCCCAAAAATTAGCCCACAGGCCTTCACTGGACAGCAAACAACTTTGTATTCTGTGGCTGGTGGTACATTAGGCATTCACCGGATATAGAAGTAAGTGTCGGCCAATACAGGCCCAAAAAAGTAGCCCACAGGCGTTCACCTGAATTTGAATGAAACATGGTCTTTCATTTTTATAAATGTGAGGTAGTCGACACTGTTGTGAGCTAGGCGAGTGTGCTTATCGGTCTCAACCCCCCCCCCCCTGCTGTGCTGAACATCCTTTCGGACAGGACACTGGATGAGGGGCAAGCCAACAGTTCCATTGCAAATTGTGTAAGCTCTGGCCAGAGGTCAAGCCTGCCCACCCAGTAGTCCAGGGGTTCATCACTTCTCAGTGCGTCCACATCGGCCGTTAACCCGATGTAGCCGGAGACCTGTCGGTCTAGGCGTTCCCTGATGCTGGATCCAGAGGACAGCTGTCGATGGGTCGGCTGAAAGAATGATCTCATATCATTAGTGACCAAGACATCTTCAAACCGCCCTCTTCTTTCAGGCGCTGTTGGATTGGTACCCGAAACTGTTTCTCTGTGAGTGGAAATTCCTCTGCCAGCGGACGCAAAAGCAGAATGCAGCATTTCTCGAAGCAAGGTCTGGAAGTGCTGCATTCTGATAGCCCTCTGTGATGGTGGTAACATTTCCGCCATGTTTTGTTTGTACCGGGCGTCTAAGTACGTTGCCACCCAGTACTGGTCCTTGCCCTTTATGCTTTTTATACGGGGTCCCTCTTAAAACACTGGAGCATGAAGGCCTCCATTTGCACTAAACTGGAAGTGCTGTACTGGCCTGGCTCATGCTCATCATCCAGGATAATGTTGTCCTCGTTCTCCTCCCCCCATCCACGGACAACACCAGGGATCCCAGAAAGGTTTAAAGCATGCTCTTCTTGCTCCTCCCCCTCTGCCCCGGCACCATTCTCCTCTGACTCCTCTTCAGACTCCTGTTGTTGACTTGTCTCAGGTGGAGTAGCCACCCCTGGGAATTCATCCAGCATTGCAACTTCCTCATCTTCCTGCTCCTGCTCCTCGTCGGCTTGATCAATGACACGATGCAATGCACGCTCCAGAAAGAAGGCGTAAGGTACGATGTCACTGATGGCGCCCTGTCTGCGACTGACCAGTTTGGTGATCTCATCAAATAGCCGCATAAGTCTGCATGAGTCGCGCATGAACAGCCACTGGCGCGGTGCAAAAAAAAACAAGCTCCAGAACCTGTCCTGCCGCAGAGTTTGTACAGGTAGTCGTTAACTGCACGTTTCTGCTGGAGCAGCCTATCAAGCATATACAATGTTGAGTTCAATTGCGTCGGGCAGTCACAAATAAGACGTCTGACCGGCAGGTTGTGTCGCCGCTGAATGCCAGCAAGGCGAGCCATGGCCGTGTAAGATCTTCTGAAATGGGCCGAGATTTTCCTGGCCTGCAGCAAGACGTCCTGGAGCCCAGGGTATTTGGCAAGGAATCGCTGCACGGCCAAGTTCAGGACGTGTGCCATGCATGGCACGTGTGTAATTTTGCCAGGTTTTAGCGTGCTCAGCAGATTGGCACTGTTGTCGCACACCACATTACCAACTGTCAAATTGAGTGGTGTTAGCCACTGATCTGCCTGTGAACGCAAAGCTGAAAGGAGTGCAGGACCAGTGTGGCTCTTGTCTTCCAGGCACAACAGATGCAGCACAGCATGGCAACGTCTCACCCGGCATGTCGAATAGGTTCTGGGATCTTGGGCGGCGCAGCGGAAGAGACGTTAGGATCGGAAAATGAGGAGTCAGCCGAGGAGGAGAGGGAGGATGGAGTAGGAGGAGGAGAAGAAGAAGAGGCAGGCCTGCATGCAATCCGTGGCGGTAAAACCAAATCTACATGGGTGCCACGGTTACATGCTTGACGGCTGTCTGAAGGTTCACCCAGTAAGCAGTGAAAGTTATATACCTTCCCTGCCCGTGTTTGCTAGACCACGTGTCTGTGGTCAGATGTATCTTGGCACCGACACTGTGTGCCAGAGATACATTCACTTGCCGCTGAACATGGCCATATAGCTCTGGGATGCCCTTCTGTGAAAAAAATGTCCTTCCTGGGACCTTCCATTGTGGTGTTCCAATGGCCACAAATTTTCGAAAGGCCTTTGACTCCACCAGTTTATATGGCAGTAGTTGGCGGGCTATCAGTTCCCACAAGCCAGCGGTCAACCGTTGGGCAAGAGGGTATCCGGCGTTATCTTTTTTTTACGATCGAACATTTTGGCCATGGAAGCCTGCCTTTTTGCAGAAAAACGTGAGGAAGGCATGATTAAATGTGGAGTGGAGAACATAGAGGGGAAGGAGAAGGAGAAGAGGCTGGACGGTGAGAGCCTGGAGTGTGGCTTTGTGGGTTCTGATGGCATTGCTCCCACTGGGCTCGGTGATGGGAGACCAGGTGTCTTCTTAAGGCGGTCGTCCCTAGGTGAGTGTTGGGCTTACCGCGACTTATGACTGCAAAGGCTGCAGATGGCAACACTATTGTCTGCAGCGGACATGTTAAAAAAATCCCACACTGCTGAGCCATGAGCCTGCGTCCTGGGAGCGCCAGATGTGACCATACATGGTTTATGGCTCGCCCCTAATACATTAGGAGTCTGCTTTGTCCCTCTTGTGCAATAAAAGTTCGGCCTGCTTCTCCTCCCTATCTGCTGGTCCATCTCTCCCTCTGAACCCCCCTCCTTTTCCTCTCTTGTGGGCACCCACGTGACGTCTGTAGACACGTCATCATCGACGTCACCTTCCCCATCACTAACAGTAGAGATCTCGGAGTAGGCAGCAACAGCAGGCACCAACCTCCTTGGGCTGATCTGAGTACTGTCGTCAGACTGCTGAGTGCCGGCTGTTGCTACCTCCTCTTCCTGATCCAATTCCGAGAATGGCTGCACATCCGAAATGTCTTCTGATGGATCGGAAAATAATTCTGGTGACTCAAGCAGGGGGTATATGGTGGTGGTGTTGGTGGCAAGCCACTCAACCAAGTCTGGTGCGTCCTTTGACATAATCTAACGTGTGTAGCAGAGGAAACGCAGTGAAAGAGGCAAAAATCCAGCAGTAACCAAATACACCACCAGTCACAATACTGCACAATACAAATCCACTATAATATGCTTTCTATATTCGAAAGTATATTATAATAAGTGTATATTACACCTATATACTGCAGTGCAAGTAGCACACCTATACCAGTGCTTGAAAGGACTTTTATGGACCTGTTAGGTAGCGATTTGTGTTGCTAAACTCTGTCCCTGCTCCAAACAGCACCCTCTCCCTACACTGACAAAAAGTATATGAATGTATTAGACACCTATATACTAGAGCAAGTAGCACACCTATACCAGTGCTTGAAATGACTTTTGTGGACCTGTTAGGTAGCGATTTGTGTCGCTAAACTCTGTCCCTGCTCCAAACAGCACCCTCTTCCTACACTGACAAAAAGTATATGAATGTATTAGACACCTATATACTGCAGTGCACAGCAAGTAGCACACCTATACCAGTGCTTGAAAGGACTTTTGTGGACCTGTTAGGTAGCGATTTGTGTCGCTAAACTCTGTCCCTGCTCCAAACAGCACCCTCTTTCTACACTGACAAAAAGTATATGAGTGTATTAGACATCTATATACTAGAGAAAGTAGCACACTTATACCAGTGCTTGAAAGGACTTTTGTGGACCTTTTAGATAGCTATTTGAATGAATACAGCCTGTCCCTGCTCCAAACAGCACCCTGTCCCTACACTGACAAAAAGCAGAATGTAAGATGGACGCCAGATCAGGTCTATTTATAAGGTAGGGGGTATGTCCATGTGCTGAAATGTCTCAATTGGCTGTCCTGCACCACCTGTTGAATGTGTCATAGGTCAAAGTTCTTACCCATGTAACATTGCGGACCGCCGCGAACATCGCCAGATGTCAGACGGTTTGGCGGACCACGAACGACCAAAGATCGACGCGAAACGACCGCCTGGTGAACCGGTAGGCCATCTCTACTCACCTAATACTACTTTTACCATTTTTACCCTGTTGGGTAATAAAGCACAGAAAAAGATGCCTACAGTGTGGACATTGACTTTCTTACAGCTCTCATCCAGTACCCTAGACCAGTGGTCATCAACCTTGTCCTGCAGGGCCCACTAACAGGCCAGGTTTGCAAGATAACTGAAATACATCACAGCTGATATCATTTGCTCCTCAGTGATTGCAGTATTTTAGACTGCATCTCCCCAAGGTAATACATAAAACCTGGCCTGTTAGTGGGCCCTGCAGGACAGGGTTGATGAACACTGCCCTAGACGGAGGAGAATTAAAGGTAATATGCCACCCAAATCAAACCAGCAGCTCCTTTGGGGGTAGTGCTACACATATGATATTGCATTTTTATCCTACATTCATTTCTCCTTGCTTTCTGTCAATAGAGATTCCAAGTTTTCACACTGTCTTCAATAGGAGCAATAGGAAGACATTTAGCTGCCTGTTGATTTCCCTATAGTGAAGGCAGAAAAATAAGATCTTGAGAACAGAACGTTAACAAACAAAGTGGACAGGTTTTATATGTTGGCATGTCTTTATCTTCATCTTATAGCTGTCATTCTGCTTCCATTAATACAGCATATCTTTAACTTCAGTTAATGTAAGCTCAGGAATACACTTTTGTGGAAATGTACCTAGCTACTGTTATACTCACTTGATTTATGCTCAGTGACAACAAAGTACATGGGGATTTGCCTTTCTCGTCACTCTGCTCACTGTGTCTTGATTCTGACACTGTCCATCACTTTACGAGTAGCTGAATGATAGATATGTTCGATGCACCAATGAAATATTAATGCTTTATGAATGATTCATTGCAAATTTGTGCAAGAGCAAGAACATTTTATTTATGTGAACAAGATGGAAGCATTCTCAGGAATTAAGTTCATGAACTGGGAAATATGTCATAGTCAATCAAATATGCAACGTTGTAATGTATTGTTTAACCTGCCTGAACAAATGTGCAATGGTATTATAAAGCAATACCAAACTTTGAAGTATTAAAAGGAGTTATGTCTTGGAAACTGCCAAACAAAGTTCTTTGAGATCCAACTAGGATTTTGTCCATTTTACACAATTTTATTTTTTCAAAATGTAACTTAACTAACAAACTCTGCAAACCAAGCATATGGTTTGGTATCTTAGAAGCAAGTAACTGTGTGGTATTCCTACTCTGTCAGCAGCCCATATACCCTATGTGGGCATACATACAGCACATGGAGAGAGAAATTGGTACTGATAATTATTCCACATTTGACATTTTTTTAAGTTTGACAAATAATATTCCTCAACCTGTTCAAAGACTCCTCTCCTGAGAATATTTATTTTACATCAATTACATCAACTGGTTATTTGCATGCTTCAATTATTGAAGTAAAATTAAATCCTCATAAGTAAATAAAGTTTAGTATCAGAGCCTGCCTTGTATAGCTTGATTTTAGCTGATTCCCGTTGAATCAGACAAAATTTAAACCATGGGAGGCACCAGTCGGCTTAACAAAAATATCTAACACCCGTCATCTGCTCCCCTTTTTTTTCTGCTAAGGCAGCGGCCAGGAGTGTACACATGTGATAACCATGGCAATACTGATACCCCCTGTGGTGCTCAGAGGGCAGTAGCTCCTGGCAAGCAGGACCCATTCATGTGAATGGGGATAAAATGCCACCACTCTTTGACTGAGCAGAACATATAGGGCTGCAGCGTAGTTGTCTAGTATTTAGGAAGTTAAAATGGGCAGTGAGGAGATGATACAATGCCTTCTTACTCAAACACACTACCTCTTAGGCCTCGTACACACGATAGGTTAAACAGAGGACAACGGTCTGATGGACCATTTTCATCGGTCAAAACCGATCGTGTGTGGACCCCATAAGTTATTTAACCATCGGTTAAAAAAAAAAAACTTGCTTTAAATTTAATCGATGGATTTCTAACCGATAGGTCAAAACTGATCGTTAGTAGGCACGACCATCGGTTAAAAATCCACGCATGCTCAGAATCAAGTCGACGCATGCTTGGAAGCATTGAACTTCATTTTTTTCAGCACGTCGTTGTGTTTTACATCACCGTGTTCTGACACGATCGGTTATTTAATCGATGGTGTGTGGGCGCGACGAACCATCAGCCAGCTTCATCGGTTAACCGATGACAACGGTCCTTCAGACCATTCTCATCGGATGGACTGATCATGTGTACGAGGCCTTACCCTCCTCTGTGGACCCTTATTACAGGGGTCAGATCAGCCAGAGATATAAATGGTATCCATAAACACAGCACACCAGGTAACATCAAGCCAGGTATAACAGACATAGGTAACCAGATCTCCATAGGTTAATCCCAATGCTCATAACAGCGTTGCAATGCCAGCGTACATCCCCAGGAAACATAAAAGAACAGGCCACATGGTGCAGTAATATTAACATCAATTTATTGTAGATAATAACAAGAATTGCACTCACATATTAGTAGATTCAAACTTGGTTGTGTTATGGTCTCAAAACATAAGAACCTCCAATAAGATGGCCACCACGTCCCGGCATACACAAACTCCACGTCTGGTCACTAGCACCTGCCTTGCGCATTTTGTCATGAACTAACATTGTCAGGGGCGTGGCCAGATGTACATAAAGGAGCATTATATAGGCGAGACGACTAACTAACAAAGAAAGAAAACTGTGAGCCCAACTACTCGTGTACATATATAAATACAATAGGCAATATATGAACAATAACGTTTCATCGGTCCATATGAAATGGTACAATAATAGTCCTAGAGAGGGGTGGTGGTGGGCGGCAGCTGTCCTCAGAGAAAAGCCGACTCTGCAAGCAGGGTGAGAAAGGGAACAGGAAGCGCCACCTAAGTGTAATATGTAAGGTAAGGTTTATTGGTACAGTGAGTAATGCACTTACAAGAAGCAGATAAAAACAGGCTTATCTGTGTCCGGTCTCTGAAGCATCACGTCCATGGGTGGGCAGGTGTTGAGTAAGTAGCAGGTCCATCCTGTGGCCACCAGGAAGTCAGCCAGGGCCAGCGTGGAACGCAGGGGATGATATCACCGGAAACGGAATGACCACAGAGGAAGAGAGAACTTTGAGGAATAGGCTATGCGCACGGAGTCATCAGCTCCTTCTACAGGCCTAACTTACAGTGGAAATGATATATGCGTTCCAACTGGCAGGAAATTGTACACAGCCATGACAATGGTGCTTTCCACATGCTGGATGTATGCTAAAAATGCATTCCAACTGACAGGAAATTAGCCTGGTATACAAAACCAGACATGTAATTACCAGACAAGTAACATCTATGGTCAATAATTGACAGAACTAAAATAAAAAAATATATAAAAAATTGTGGCAGGTGACGTGGCCAGGTGATTTGGCTAGTGGATAATCCACAACTTGTGGCAGGTGACGTGGCCAGGTGACATGGCCAGGTAGTGTGGCAAGTGGACAATACACAACTTGTGGCAGGTGTTGTGGTCAGGTGACGTGGCAAGTGGACAATCCCAACTTGTGGCAGGTGACGTGGCAGTTGACATGGCAGGTGACGTGGCAAATGGACAATCCACAACTTGTGGTAGGTGACGTGGCCAGGTGATGTGGCAGGTGCATGGCCAGGTCCTGTGGCCAGTGGACAATCCACACTTGTGGCAGATGACATGGCCAGGTGACGTGGCAGGTGACGTGGCCAGGTCATGTGGCAAGTGAACAATCCACAACTTGTGGCAGGTGATGTGGCCAGGTGACATGGCCTGGTGACGTGGCAAGTGGACAATCCACAACTTGTGGCAGGTGGCGTGGCCAGGTGACGTGGCAGGTGATGTGGCCAGGTGACATGGTCTGGTGACGTGGCAAGTGGAAAATCCACAACTTGTGGCAGGTGACGTGGCAAGTGACATGCCAGGTGATGTGGCAAGTGAACAATCCACAACTTGTGGCAGGTGACGTGCCAGGTGATGTGGCAGGTGATGTGGCCAGGTGATATGGCCAGGTGATGTGGTAAGTGGACAATCCGCAACTTGTGGCAGGTGACGTGGCAAGTGGACAATCCACAACTTGTGGCAGGTGACGTGGCCAGGTGATTTGGCAAGTGGATAATCCATAACTTGTGGCAGGTGACGTGGCCAGGTGACGTGGCAAGTGGACAATCCACAACTTGTGGCAGGTAACATGGCCAGGTGATGTGTCCAGGTGGCGTGGCAGGTGACGTGGTCAGGTGACGTGGCAAGTGGACAATCCACAACTTGTGGCAGGTGACGTGGCCAGGTGACGTGGCCAGGTGACATGGCAGGTGACGTGGCCAGGTGACGTGGCCAGTGAACAATCCACAACTTGTGGCAGGTGTCGTGGTCAGGGTGACGTGGCCAGTGGACAATCCACAACTTGTGGCAGGTGACGTGGCCAGTTGATGTGGCAGGTGACGTGACCAGTGGACAATCCACAACTTGTGGCAGGTGACGTGGCCAGGTGACGTGGCAGGTGACGTGGCCAGGTGACATGGCAGGTGACGTGGCCAGGTGACATGGCCAGTGGACAATCCACAACTTGTGGCAGGTGTCATGGTCAGGTGACGTGGCAAGTGGACAATCCACAACTTGTGGCAGGTGACGTGGCCAGTTGACGTGGCAGGTGACGTGGCTAGTGGAAAATCCACAACTTGTGGCAGGTGACGTGGCAGGTGACGTGGCCAGGTGATGTGGCCAGGTGACATGGCCAGTGGACAATCCACAACTTGTGGCAGATAGCGTGGCCAGGTGACGTGGCAGATGACGTGGCAAGTGGACAATTCACAACTTGTGGCAGGTGACGTGGCAAGTGGACAATCCACAGCTTGTGGTAGGTGATGTGGCAAGTGACACGCTAAATACACGTACACTGCTGCTCTCTCAGCTGCTACTCACTCTGGTCTCACAAAATGGCTGAAATGGTTAAATAATACTTTTACGTTTTTTGAACTTAGGGAGGGTCTTATGATGTTTCTTAACTAAACGCTTATAAACGCAAACTTATGGAACGTTCATAAAAAAAAATAAACACAAATAATAATATAAGTTTTCAAAACCATGAAAATAAACAAATTAATATTAACACAATAGATATAATATAGCAGCAGAATTAAGCAGTATTATTAAACACATTCACGTCCCATTCTACGTTAATACCAAAGGGATTATAGGTTTTAACCTTACATATCCATTCAGTCTCAAGCCTGGAAACTTTTTTGAAAGGCTATGTTTGGGATAGTCATTCCTGATTTTAGTAACATGATCCTTTAATCTTACCTAGAGCATACGTGTGGTGCAGCCAATATGTTCCAAACCACATGGACACCTGATGAGGTAAACTACATATTTAGTAGTAGATGTAATAAAGGATTTTATAGAGAAATGTTCGTGGGTAGAATTGGACTGAAAATTATCAGTCTTTCTTCTACCCTGCAGATTGATTTTGCAAACCGAGCATTTTCTACATAAAAAAACCCTATATTGTGAAAAAAATTACACCCTATTAGGGGGGTCAATTACATTCAGAGCCACTTGAAGCCGCTTGGCGCACCTCTATAAACACTGTTGGGCGCTCAGATAGAAGGGATCCTAATATTCTATCATTCTGTAGAATGTTCCAGTGTCTATACAGAATCTTCTAAATCAAATTTTGATGGGTAGAATATGCAGTGAAAAATTGATGTTTGCAGGTTAAATTTGTTTCTTTAATTCGCTGAATCAACAAATCATTTCTATTCTTCATAGAAGTACTCCCAAGTGTTTGATTCAATACCAATGGGTCATAACCCTTCAAGGAATCTTGCCCCAAGAATATCAGCCTCCCTCAAAAAGTCTCCATGTTAGGCTATGGGGCAAGAAGTGAAAGGAAATCTCTACAATGGGACAGGGATGGTAAAAAATAAACTGACAGGGGCTATAACCCCCCCTTACTCTATCCAAAATGAAAAAAAGGGTTGCCTATACTGTAGTTCTACTAAGCACAAATTTCTGATAAATTTATGGAGAACACTAAGAAGATATAACCATGTCAATGGTGCAAAAGAAAACATATGCTGTAGCACAGTGAGGAAGGTTTGTGGTCCAGGATGTTAGGACAGTCAAAATTAGAAGCAGAGCCCCCCCCCCCCCCCCACCATAGTTGCAGAATGCCGGCCGCCCACATACCGGAAGCAGTGCGGCCACTTTATGAAGAGCTTTCGTTTGGTGGTATTTGCTCACCTCTGGGGTTTTTATTATTTGTGCTATAAAACAAAAGAGCGACAATTTTGAAAAAAACACAATATATTTTACTTTTGTTTTAATAAATATCACAATTTTTTTTTCCTCAGTTTAGGCCGATATGTATTCTTCTACATATTTTTGGTAAAAAAAAAATCGCAATAAGCGTATATTGATTGGTTTGCGCAAAAATTATAGCATCTACAAAATAGGGGATAGATTTATGGCATTTTTTTTTACTAGTAATGGTGGTGATCTGCAACTTTTATTGTGACCGTGACATTGCAGCGGACATATCGGACACTTTTGACACGTTTTTGGGACCATTCACATTTATACAGCGATTAGTGCTATAAAACTGCACTGATTACTGTGTAAATGTGACTGACAGGGGTTAACACTAGGGGGTGCTGAAGGAGTTAAATATGTTCCCTAAGGAGTGATTCTAACTGTAGGGGGAGGGGACTCACAAGGGGAGGAGACAGATCTGTGTTACTCTGTACTGGAAACACACATCGGTCTTTTCTCCTCTGACAGGACGTGGATCTGTGTGTTTACTGCTGTGATCATGGGCAATCGCGGGTCTTTTCTCCTCTGACAGGACGTGGATCTGTGTGTTTACTGCTGTGATCGTGTGCAATCGCGGGTGTCCGGCGGACATCGCGGCCACCGGGCACGAGCACTGGGTCCCGGTGAGGCCCGCGCGCTCCCTGCACGGCCGGGAAACCCAGAACGTCATATGACGTCCACCCGGAGAGAGAGAGGGTTTCCGCCAACGTCATTTTACAATGACTCGGTAAGGAAGTGTTTGAAATAGGTAGCCGTGATGATGGATCCTTAAGATATCTTAACCACTTGCCGCCCGCCAATGACAAATTGATGTCGGCAAAGTGGTTGTAGAATCCTGACTGGACGTCATATGACGTCCTCAGGATTCTGAGCCGCTGCGCACCCCCGGGGGCGCGCATCGCGGCGATCGTTGTTGCAGGGTGTCAGTCTGACACCCCGCAACACCGATCAAGGTAAAGAGTCTCTCACGGAGACTCTTTACCACATGATCAGCCGTGTCCAATCACGGCTGATCACGATGTAAATAGGAAAAGCCGGTAATCGGCTTTTCCTCACTTGCGTCTGTCAGACGCGAGTAGAGGAGAGCCGATCGGCTGCTCCTGTGACAGGGGGGGTTTGTGCTGATCGATCATCAGCACAGCCCCCTCGAGGATGCCCACTGGACCACCAGGGATGCCCACTGGACCACCAGGGATGGCCATAGAGACCACCAGAAATAAAATAAAAAAGATGCCACCCTAGACCACCAGGGATGAGGAGGACACAAAAAATGGATGCCAATCAGTACCGCAATGGATGCCAATCAGTGCCCACAATGGGCATCACTGATTGGCAGGCATTGTTTGGCACTGATTGGCATCCATTAGTACAACACATACAATAGTGCCTGTCTATGCCTATCCGTGCCACCTATCAGTGCCCATCCATGCCGCCTATCAGTGCCCATCCATGCCGCCTATCAGTGCCCATCCGTGCCGCCTATCCGTGCCCGTCCGTGCCGCAAATCCGTGCCGCCTATCCGTGCCCAGCCGTGCCACCTATCTTTGCCCATCTGTGCCACCTATCCGTGCCCATGCGTGCCGCCTATCCAAGCCCATCCATGCCGCCTATCCGTGCCGCCTATCAGTGCCCATCCGTGCCGCCCATCAGTGCCGCATATTAGTGCCCATCAATGGCACCACATCAGTGCCACCTCATCGGTGCCCATCAGTGCCACCTTATCAGTGCCCGTCAGTGCAGTACCATCAGTGCCCATCAGTGAAGGAGAAAACGTACTTATTTACAATGTTTTATAACAGAAACAAAAAAAAAACATAATTTTTTTTTAAATTTCGGTCATTTTTTTTTTTTTTGCAGAAAATAAATATCCCAGAGGTGATCAAATACCACCAAAAGAAAGCTCTATTTGTGGGTACAAAATGATAAAAATGTTGTTTGGTTACAGTGTAGCATGACCACGCAATTGTCATTCAAAGTGCAATGCTTGGTGCAAACTTAGCACCCATGGCCACTCCTCTGTTCCGTAATTAGTAGGAACCCCCATACCATAAATAATAAATATGTGTCATCGCAAAATCAAGTAATGACAAAATGAACTCCGCGTTGGTCATCCACCACATCTTCCCTTCCGAGAAAGTGTTCAACAGCCTCACGACCATGTGTATGTGAAATGATGGTGTAGATGTAGAGGGAAGCCACATCCGCAGTTGCAAAGATGTAGCTATCCTTCCACTTAATATGCTGAAGGATGTTGATGACCTGCATGAAATCTCATAAAATCTAGGGAGTTTTAGCACTAAAGGCTGTTTAAAAATGATCAATGTATTTGCCCACCCTGGAAGTAACCAAATCAATACCATTGATAATCTTCCTTCCAGGGGGGTGTACTGGATCCTTGTGCACCTTGGGAAGGTAGTACATTACCGTTACCCTAGAGACCTCCGGAAACAAAAATATATTTTTCTTTTTGTTTAAAATGTTCTGTTGATATCCACTTTCCACAAGGCACACAAGGTCCTTTTTGTATTTGACTGTGGGGTTTCCTGTGAGGGGAACATAAGTATCTCTGTCTGAAAGGAGATGCAACAACTCCAGATTGTATGCTTCAGACTCCAATATAACTATGCCTCCTCCTTTGTCCGCAGGACACACTACTATGTCCCTACGGCTTTTTAACAGCTCAAGACGCCTTTTAAATGAAAGGTCACCCCTACTTCTCTCGAGCTCCAACTGCTCAAGGTCCTTGCTGATCAAATCTCTGTAGACGGAGATAGAGGGTGCCAAATGTCCGGGGGGGTTGAAAACAAAAGCATTAGCTAAAGAGGTATTCTTGATATCCGAAGGGACACTTTTTTTTAACCTCAAAGGATTGGTTACTAGATATCTCTTGATATAAATTTGACACATTTTTGAATATCAAATTTGTTCAATGCACGTGGCTGAACAATTTTGAGACCATGATTTAAAACGTGTTTTTCATCGTTGGAAATTATTGCTGTACTTAGATTAAAAAGGCCAGAGTCCCTCAAATCCGCCTTCTTTTTTGAGCAGACCCGCCTTCCCCCTCTGGAGCCTCTTTTTGATCTATTGATCTTTTTATGTTTTGGGGCCCCCTGTGAAAAAAATTATTGCAATGTTAATAGCCACAATTAGAACCACCCCTGGTGGAATTTTGATGCACCAGAAGGTGATCATGTACAGGCCAATATGTACCCTCATTCTGATAACCCAGGGAGTAATTCCTTCCTTGTTCCCATTCCTGACGCCAATCCGAAGGGTGTAGGGTAATATACCTTTGGTCCACACCCAAGGGGTCTAACCTATTATGGGTTCTAATAGGATTCCCATTAGAGAAGGAAGGGCGTCTACCTCTACCCCTCCCCCTAGCCCTTACAGAGGGTGCTCCCCTATAAGAGGGGTTTTGGGGTGGTTGGTAGACCTGAAAGGGGGTTCCAACCAAAGGAACAACTATGGCCCGGAGTGCCTGGAGGGTTACCAGCATAAACTGTCTGAGAGGCTCCTGGAGCTCTGGGTTTCTCGCCACCTATTGTTTCATTATTCTACCACTTAAACACGTTATTGTTTCTGTAATCAGTTAGGTCTTTTTCTTCTTTTTCTGCTCCTAATCCTCTTTCTCAAAGTGCTTTCTTAAATTCTCAGACCTCTTAGTGTAATCATCACTCCCTTTAGTGGAGTTGAGTTTATCCCCAAAGCCTCGTACACACACGTACAGGATTCCCGGCAGTAAAAAGTCTGCCGGGAAACCTGAGGGGAAATCCGAGAACCTGTTTGGTAACTTTTTCCCCCTACACGTGACCAGGTATCCCGACAGGAAAACTGGCATGAGAGCTTTGGTCGGGAATCCCGGCCCTGTGTATGCTCCATCGCAGTTTTTCCCATAGGAAAACTGCCGGGTTAAAAAACACCGGAAACCCCGGTGGGAAAAAAAAAAGAGAGCTGGTTCTCTTTTTTTTCCAGCAGTTTTCCTGTTGGGAAAACTGCAATGGAGTATACACAAGGTCTTTTTCTTGACCAAAAGCTCTCATGCGGATTTCCTCATCTAGTTTTAATAATTGTTGTTTCTTTTTACCAGCCATGTATTCTAGCAGTCCTAAACCTGCTTTATTAAAGTATTGAAACCACTCCGTGACATCTAATATGTCACTCTGGATCTGGAGCTGGGGGGAAATGGAGCTGCTGCCAACCCTCGGCCCCGTGTGTCCAACGAGAAGGAACACTGATGTAAGGAGGGGCTCCACTTGGGACTCTAATGTAATGAGTAGCTCCGCTGGGGACACCGATGTAAGGAGGGTCTCTGCAGGGGACACTGATGTAAGGAGCGGTTCCAGCTGGAGACACCAGATGTAACGAGGGGCTCCGCTGGGGACACTGATGTAACGAGGGGCTCCGCTGGGAACACTGATGTAAGGAGGGGCTCCACTAGGGACACTGATGTAAGGAGGGGCTCCACTGGGGACACTGATGTAAGGAGGGGCTCCACTGGGGACACCATATGTAAGAAGGGGCTCCGCTGGGGACACCTGATGTAAGGAGGGGCTCCGCTGGGGACACCTGATGTAAGGAGGGGCTCCGCTGGGGACACCTGATGTAAGGAGGGGCTCCGCTGGAGACACCTGATGTAAGGAGGACTCTGCTGGGGATGCCTGGTGTAAGGAGGACTCTTCTAAGGACACCTGATGTAAGGAGAGACTCTGCTGGGGACACCTGGTGTAAGGAGGGACTCTGCTGGGGACACCTGGTGTAAGGAGGGACTCTGCTGGGGACACCTGATGTAAGTAAGAATTCTGCTGAGAATGCCTGGTGTAAGGAGGGACTCTGCTGGGGACACCTCATAGCATCTGTTGGCAAGCGACGGTGGCACGCTCAGGGCTTATTATGCTGAGTTGAATGATTTAATTTTTTATTGCAATATAATAATAGAAATAATCTGCTTCAATCATCCTGACACCACAACAACCATGGTTCCGGGATGATTGAAGCACCAACACCAGGTGTTTGGAGTATCTTTATCTGCTAATTGTTAAACTTTATGGAATACACATATTGCTATTGTGGTGTAGGATGTGGGCCTGCTGTCTCTCCATCCCTCCTTCCTTCTCTCTCCTTCCCTCCCTATTTATTTATTTATTTCTCCCTCCATCCCTCATTCATCTCAGACTCGAACCACACCCCCATTTAAACCACGCCCATTTATTGTGTGGAATGCAAAGCAAGCTGCATTTTCCTTTTCTCATTACACCCCGCCTAAAAATGAATGCCACGCCCCTAACTAGAATAAGACTCCGCCTACATTTTGACAATGTTGGTAACTACGCTTATGATCTGGCACACAAGCCCAGTGATTTCATAAACCACCCCTGATACTCATGATACATTGTTGCAACAAAGTAAATAAACTGCAGTCCTTTCATGTTATTGGGGCTCATAGGCTTGCTGCTACCAATGGTACTTGTCCAATGCCTCCAACATACAGGGTTGTACACCTATGACCACATTTTCATTTCAAATGATTTTGTTGCTAAACTCCAACTGCAAATTCTATTTGAGAGTTTAGCTAAGTTTCAGTGACATTTAAGCCCATCGAGAGATAAGTCTGAGAGCTCGTCTCTTGCAGGAATCTGCTTGAACTCTTTAGAGACCTGAAAGTGCCTCTAAACTTTACAGATAAACCTTAATTTATTCACTATCACTTATGAGATTATTTTCAATACATGTTACATAATCAAAACAAACAAATGCCTAGGAAATCCATAGATCTTCTCAGGATGTCAAACCACTAAGCAGATGTTCCATTATAATAAGGGATGAGCTTTGTCTCGAACATTGTATGTTCAAATGTTCGTCAAATTACGAACATTATGGGCCATTCGAGTGGCGTGTCACGGCCCATAATTCACTGCGGCATCGCAGTGCATTGCTGGCTGATGATTGGCCAAGCATGCACTATGACCCGCATGCTTTGGCCAATCACAGCGCGCAAAAAACGGAGAGCCATAATTGACCAAAGCCAGGGTGACTTTGGCCAATTATGTCTCAGGGGGTTTAGTACACGCCCCACACTATATAAGGCCGCCTCTGTGGTGGCCTTGTGTAGTGTGTTGCGGTAGTTAAAGACAGACAGAGAGAGAGTGTCATTTATTTTGAGTTAGATAGAGCAGGCAGGCAGGCGAGTCAGTTACAGTGTGTACTGGATATATATGCATCCCAGGTGTTGTATATATATTTATACACTGTATTGAGTTTAGCTAGATCCGCTCTTCCTAATATACTGACAGGCAGGCAGGTGATTGTGCTAGCTGCAGTATTTTCACTTGGTGTACTGTGTCCTCTGCGCATTGTGCACCTAAAGCTACGTGAATACATTTGCTGGTGTTCTCATATTAATACCACAGGCAGTGACTGATCAGCAAGTATTTTGACTTGGTGTACTGTGTCCTCTGCACAGTGTGCACCTAAAGCTACGTGAATACAATTGCTGGTGTTCTCATATTAATACTAGGGATGAGCTTCGTATTCGAGTCAAACTCATGTTCAACTCGAACATCGTATGTTTGATCGTTCGTCGAATTACGAACGTTCTGGGCCGTTTGCACCAAATTCGAGTTGCGTTTCACGGCTCATAATTCACTGCGGCATCGCAGTGCATTGCTGGCTGATGCTTGGCCAAGCATGCACTATGACCCGCATGCTTGGCCAATCACAGCTTGCAAAAAACAGAGAGCCATAATTGGCCAAAGCCAGGGTCCCTGCAAGCCATTAGTATGTCTGGAAGGACAACAAGGAGAGGCAGAGAGTCACGAGCCGATAAAAGAGGGTAAGCAGGCTCTGCGTCTAGAGGCAACAGTGCTGGGCGTAGACATGGTGCATCCTCATCAGCACGTGGCCACGCTCTTCCTTTTTTTCGGCAGCTGGCCGTGTTGAGCCGCAACATGCCGAAAACTTGGTAGAGTGAATGACTAAGTCGTCCTCATCCTCCTCATCCTCTCTCGCCCAGGCTCAGGATACTTTGTCTGGCAAAGCAGCTGCCAACGCGTCCTCTTCCCTCTGCTCAATGGCATCAGTCACTCCTTCCCTAGCCCCACCATGTCCTCCTGAGGAGTCCCCCGAACTGTTTGATCACAGTGTTGGGTACATGCTGCAGGAGGATGCACAGCGTTTTGAAGGCTCCAATGATGGTACACAGCTAGAGGAAGGCAGTAACATGAACCCAGAGAGAGGGGGTGCCCAAGAAGGACAGCAATCTGGCAGTCATGTTCCCCCAGCTGCAGCATACAGGTTTTCTACAGTGATGAGGGGGGAGGGGATGATGAGGTCACTGACTCCACATGGGTGCCTGATAGGAGAGAGGAGGTGGCACATCTCCAACGAGGCAGGATGCCCTCCAGGAGCCAGCTTAAGGGCAGCACACCAACTGCATCACAACGCAGAGCTCCGCATGTGTGGGCCTTTTTTGAGATGAGTGCATCAGATCGCACCACTGCTATTTGCAACATATGTCGAAAACGTATCTGGCGTGGCCAAAACATCACCGCTTGGGCACCACATGCTTGACCAGACATATGTCGACCTGCCATGCAGTTCGTTGGCAAGCGTACCTCAAAGGCCCACATCAAAGAACAAAGCAGACCTCTCCTTGCTCCTCATCAGTTGGGATCTCCAACCCCACTATACCTTCAGTCCTCTCTGAAGCCTGCACTGATAAGATTGAAGGTGTAGAATTAGGTGTGTCACAGCCAAGTACTTGCGGGCAATCTACTATCGGTTCACCGATGTCAGATTGTACCAGGCAAATTTTCCTGCCCCAGCTGCTGCTAAAAGAAGTTCTCTCCCAGCCATCCACATGCCCAGCGGTTGAATGCTAGCTTAGCTAAATTGCTAGCACTTCAACTGCTGCCTTTTCAGTTGGTAGACTCTGCCCCCTTCTGTGAGTTTGTGTAATGTGCGGTACCTCAGTGGCAGGTTCCCAAATGCCACTTTTTCTCACGGAAGGCGATTCCGGCTCTCTGTGGAAGGCAATATCCATGCCTCGCTGGACAGGGAGGTCAGTGGTAAGGTGCATATTACCGCTGACTCATGGTCCAGCAGGCATGGACAGGGACGTTGCCTATCTTTCACGGCGCATTGGGTGACTCTGCTGGCAGCTGGGAAGGATGCAGGACAAGGTAGTGTAGGAGGTTGTTCCGCCACCACGCCTCCAAAATGCTACTACTGGTGATTGTGACACACCTCTCTCCTCCACCCCCTCCTCTTCTTCTTCCTGTGCTGATTTGTCCTCGGAACCAGCGGTGCTCCGTCCGTAGGCGTTCAAGGGGCTACGCAGGCAAAAGAGATGCCATTTGGTGCTTGAGCTGGTGTGCTTGGGGCACGGGAGCCACACTGGGGCAGAGGTTCTGTCAGCTCTGCAGGGGCAGCTTAAACCAGGAATGGTGGTTTGCGACAATGGCACCAACCTCCTCTCCGCCCTCCGACAGGGACAACTGACCCATGTGTCCTGTTTTGGTCATGTCCTTAACTTGGTGGTGCAGCGGTTCTTGGGCAGGTACCCGGGCTTACAGGATGTCCTGAAGCAAGCCAGGAAACTCTGTGTGCATTTCCGACGGTCATATAATGCCAGTGCTCAGCTGGCAGACCTCCAAAAGGAATACAACCTGCCCAAGAACCGCCTAATCCAGTGATGGCGAACCTTGGCACCCCAAATGTTTTGGGACTACATTTCCCATGATGCTCAACTACACTGCAGAAGGCATGAGCAACATGGTAAATGTAGTTCCAAAACATCTGGGGTGCTAAGGTTCGCCATCACTGGCCTAATCTGTGACATGCCCACCAGGTGGAACTCTACGTTGGCCATGCTGCAGCGGCTGCACACACAGCAGAGGGCCATCAATGAGTATCTGTGCCAATACGGCACCAGGACAGGGTCAGGGGAGCTTGTTTTTTCCCCCATGCCAGTGGGCCATGATCAGGGATGCATGCACTGTCCTTTCACCATTTGAGGAGGTCACGAGGATGGTAAACAGTGACAATGCATGCATCAGTGACACTGTCCCTCTTAGCCACCTGTTGGAGCACACGCTGCATGGAATAATGGACAGGGCCCTTGAGGCAGAACAGAGGGAGGAAGAGGAGGACTTCCTTACCTTTAACACAGGAAGAGGACGAGGAGGATTGTGTCAGCATGGTGGAGCCTAGCACTCAGCACCAGCAGAAGTCTTCAAGGGATCAATTACAGTCCCAAGGAACCCATGGACTTGTACGTGGCTGGGAGGAGGTGGCTGCGAATCATGTCGTCCTCAGTGACCCAGAGGACTCTGCACCGAATGCCTCAGCAAGCCTACGCTGTATGGCCTCCCTGATCCTGCAAAGCCTGCGGAAGGATCCTCGTATTCGTGCTATGAAGGAGTGGGATCATTAATGGCTGGCAACCCTCCTTGATCCACGTTACAAGAGTAAGGTTGCGGACCTTTTCTTGCCGGCACAGAGGGAGCAGAAGATGAAACATCTTCGGGAGGCCTTGCAGAAAGGTCTGTGCAACGCGTTCCCAGATACTGGGAGGTTACAAAATCCTGGTCCTGGACAACGTGTTGCTGAGGCTTCGGTCAGTCACAGAAGGAGTGGTGGAGAAGGTGGCCGTCTGACCGATGCGTTCAGACAATTTTTTGTCCGCAGCCCCAAGGTATGACCGGTTCCAGCAACCATCGCCAGCGTCTGTTTTACATGGTGCAGGAATACCTAGGGGCAAGATCCGACTTGGACACCTTTCCCACCTAAAATCCTCTGGCTTACTGGGTCTTGAGGATGGATTACTGGCCAGAGCTTGCACAGTATGCAATTGAGCAACTGGCCTGTCCTGCATCCAGCGTTCTTTCGGAACGCACATTCAGTGCTGCTGGAGGCTTTGTAGCCGATCACAGGGTGCGCCTCTCCACCGACTCCATTGATCGACTGACCTTAATAAAAATGAATCAGGCTTAGATCACCACCAGCTACCAAGCACCTGATGCTGATGTAACTGAATTTTTTTGGGGAAATGTCAGATCCCTTCAAGACTGCCTATGCTGATGCTGAGTGACTATCCTGTTATGCTAAGTGACTATCCTTTTCCTCCTCAATGATCATGCTGATAGCTTGTAAGGACATTTTTTTGGTTTTTATGCCCCTGTTTAACAGGGGAGTGTAATTACAATTTTTGATGCAATACTTTGCAGCAGGGCTCATTCCTGCACTCTAACTAGAGCATCTGTGAGGGGTTGTAGTGTTGTGGCACCAGCACCAGTGCCTAAGGCCTAATTTTTCTGCCCCTGTTTAACAGGGGCGTGTCATTACAGTTTTTGATGCAATACTTTGCAGCAGGGCTCATTAGTATGCTCCAACTAGGGTATCTGTGAGGGGTTGCTGTGTTGTGGAACCAGTGCCTAAGGCCCAATTTTCTCTGCCCCTGTTCAACAGGGGCATGTTATTACAATTCTTGATCTAATATTTAACAGCAGGGCCCATTCCTGAGCCCACCAAGAGTAACTGTGAGGGCTTACAATGTTGTGGCACCACCACCACAAACAAAGGCCCAATTTTTCTGCCCCTGTTCAACAGGGGCATGTAATTACAATTCTTGATCTAATATTTCACAGTAGGGCCCATTCCTGCACCCACCAAGAGTAACTGTGAGAACTTACAGTGTTGTGGCATCAGCGCCAGCACCAAAGGCCCAATTTTTCTACCACTGTTTAACAATGGCATGTAATTACAATTCTTGATATAATAGTTCACAGCAGGGCGTTCCAGCGCCCACCAAGACTAACTGTGAGGGCTTACAGTGTTGTGGCTACACCAACACCTAGGGCGCAAATTTCGTCAGGCCCCTACTTTCAAACATCCAACTTACAAACGACTCCTACTTGCAAACGGAAGGAGACAACAGGAAGTAAGAGGAAATCTACCCCTAGGAAGGGAAATTCTCTTCTGAAAGAGGTGTCTCCTGTCCACTGATACTTTATCACCAATCCTAGTTTCACAAAAAAAAACACATTTTCAAAAAGACATTTGTCATTGGGACAGAAAGTGAGGTACAATCTTCTGAACAGATGCGCACAGACAGCAAAACAAATGTTACAGGGGTGATAACCCTTCTCTATGTTTTCCAAAAAGCTTAAAAATAGATTTTTGGCTGGAGCTACACTTTAACCACTTCCCGCCCGGTCAATAGACAATTGACGTCGGGGAAGTGGTTCAGTTAATCTGACTGGACGTCTATTGACGTCCAGCAGGATAACATGCTGGCGCGCGTCCGTGGGGGCACGCAGCGCGGCAATCGGTGATGAGGGGTGTCAGTCTGATACCCTGCATCTCCAAACTCGGAAACCGCCGGCGGAGGCTCTTTACCATGTGATCAGCCGTGTCCAATCACGGCTGATCACGATGTAAACAGGAAGAGCCGTTGATCGGCTCTTCCTCACTTGCGTCTGACAGACGCAAGTAGAGAAGAGACGATCGGTGGCTCTCCTGACAGGGGGGATATACGCTGATTGTTTATCAGCGTAGCCCCTCCGCGGACGCCCACACTGCACCACCAGGGAAGCCACCAGGACCACCAGGGAAGGGGGCAACATGTGGATGGTATGTACCCCATGGCCATCCACATGTTAAAAAATCTTCTCAATAGATGCCAATCAGTGCCCACAAATGGGCACTGACTGGTAGCATGGGCACAACATAAAAAAAGTGATGCCCAGCAATGCCACCATCAGTATCAGTGCCACCCCTCAGTGTCCATCAGTGCTACCTCTCAGTGCCCATCCATGCCCATCAGTGCCCATCGGTGCCACCTATCAGTGCCACCCATAAGTGCCCATCAGTGCCACCCATAAGTGCCCATCAGTGCCACCCATAAGTGCCCATCAGTGCTGCCTATGAGTGCCCATCAGTGCCGCATACCAGCACCACCTATCAGTGCTCATCAGTGCCGCCTATCAGTGCTCATCAGTGCCGCCTATATGTGACCATCAGTGCCACCTATCAATGACCATCATCAGTGCCCATTAGTGCCACCTCATCAGTGCCCATCAATGCCACCACCTCATCGGTGCCCATCAGTGCCTCCTTATCAGTGCCCATCAGTGCAGCCATATCAGTGCCCGTAATTGAAGAAGAAAACATACTTATTTACAAAAAAATAAATAATTTTTTTTTTTTTTTTTCAAAATGTTCTGTCTTTTTTTAGTTGTTGCGCAAAAAATAAAAATCGCAGAGGTGATCAAATACCACCAAAAGAAAGCTCTATTTCTGTGAAGAAAATTATAAAAATGTCATTTGGGTACAGTGCAGCATGACCGCGCAATTGTCATTCAAATTGCGACAGCACTGAAAGCTGAAAATTGGCTTGGGCAGGAAGGTGCGTAAGTGCTTGATATTGAAGTGGTTAAAAAAGTACCAGTTCAAAATTAAAAACAGATTCTACTTAACAACAAACCTACAGTCCCTGTCTTGTTTGCACTGCCTGTATACTGCTGTTCAAAGTATATAAGGGCCAAAGGGGCTGGTAATGACCTGAGGTGAGGGCGGGGGGAAACCCATGATATTTTTCTCAATGATTTTCATCCATATTGCAGGGACCAGACATTACATTAAAGCCGCAAGCAGTTTTAACCTCCCTGGCTGTATGATTCTGTCTGGAATTACGTACCAAAAGCGGTACACTTATTTTGCAAGGAAATTTGGCGTTTTATACTGTAGGCCTGCAATTCTTAGGAATAACTCATTTAAATCTGACCAAACAAGAGTCTAGTAGGCATCCCGGGTATGAATTTTTTTTTAAAACAAAATTATAAATTATAATATAATAAATAATTATAAATAATTATAACAAATAATAATATATTTATAATAAAAACTATTCAATAATGTAATCAACTCAAAATCACAGAAATGTGCTCAGTTGCAGAATTGTCGCTGTCATTACTTTTATTTTTTTTATGACGAATTTCCCCACAAATCGCTATCGCACAATTCTGCAAGTGATTATAATTTATTATCGCTGTTTTCTAGCTGCTCTAAAATCACTTTTGACATAAAGGGACACTTTTGGTTGCTATGGACAATTTACAGTTTGCAGGGAGAAAGAACAGTTTTTATTATATAAAAGTACATGTAGGGCACTGGGTAGACCACTAGGGACAAAGGGGGTGTGTATTTTTTACATACAGTACTGTAATCTATAAGATTACAGTATACTGTATGTAAGGTGTTTGTTTACTTTTTTGAATTTGGCGCCGTTCTCCGCCCCTATGCGAACGGAGATCGGCGGCACACGGGGACACTGTGAATCGAGCGAGGACGCCGCTCGCTCACACAGCAGGGATGCATCGCAGGATCCAGGGACAAGGTAAGTAACTTTGCCTGTGGATGCTGCGAGAAGGTAAGCCGCGCCGCTGCACGCTCTGCACATCTACCCCGAGCGTGACTCGGGGATACCAATCCTAGCATGGAAAAACCACCCCGAGTCATGCTCGGGGATATCGCTAAAGAGGTTAAATTACTTTTTCCTCTAGTAATGTCATTTTGTGCAGGGACAGTTCTAAACACATGCCACTTCACAGGCATACTATAGACACCCAGCAGGTACGATATTTAAAGGAATTTTTCTTTTTTTTTGTCACTTTAAGCATCATTAAAATCACTGCTCCTGAAAAAACTTTAGTTTTTAAAACTTTTTTTTTGCATTGATACATGTCCCCTATGGCAAGACCCGGGTCCCCAAACCCGCTTGAGGACAATAACTTGCATATTAGCCTTTAAAATTAGCACTTTTGATTTCGAACATTCGAGTCCCATAGACTTCAATGGGGTTCTAACTTTCGGTCCGTTCAAAGGTTCTGATGCGAACCGAACCGGGGGGTGTTCGGCTCATCCCTAATTATAATCCAGAACCAGTTGTTGTGTGGCTATTTTATGAATACTCTCAATGACTTAATTTTCTTTCTTTGCTATGCTATGCTATTTGATGTGCATAAACTTTGCAGAGTTTATGCTAAGAAGCTTTAAATTCTAGGAAGAAATACAGAGGTGTGTTAAAAAAGGTAATTCTAAATGTGATGATTGTCAGTGGTGAGTGATACAGTAAAACTGGAGAGAAGTACTATAAATATAATCACTCAGATTAGCAAAGTGATTTGTAAATTAGAATAATCTTTCTCTTAGAGACATATAATTTCTTTGGTGCTGGAATAATTAATTTATATCCAACAAACTCACGCAGAAGCGTTTTATGTGTATAGATTACCTATTAGGACAATAGTTTTTCTAACATTACATTTGTATACACATAGCACCATCTAGTGCCCACATATAGAAGAATAGTCATAGTGTACATTTTATGTGCAATGTTTAAACTTGCAGAGAGAGAGATGGGTTTAGACAAGAGAAGGCTCAGAGGAGGCCTAAATGAAGGGGCCCTCTACTTTTCATGACAAATAATTAAAATATGCATTAATGCCCGTATATACCAACACACATGTCATTGCTTATTTTGACCACAGATGACATGTGGCTTTTTATCATGTGGCTTTTTAAACATCTGTGAGAAGCTGAAGTCTGCTGCAGCTGGATGGTGTACCACTAACGGTTAGGATCGTATGCGCCCAGGAGTAAATGCCTACAATGTAAAACGTCTGTGTTCTGGTCATTTATCCCTGGGTGCATACAGCCCTAAATTGTAGTACCACTCTAGTTCTCTGGTCATCTAGTACTCCACCCATAAATGCATAGGAACCTGAAAGAGAGTTGTCACAGTGTTAAGTCCTGTCCAGCTACAGTGTGTTTTAACCTGCCATAGACTTTGACAGTAGGGATGTTTATCACACTTGTAAAAGGGGGGGGAACTAATGCGCAAAACCACTCTAAACAAGGGCACTAAAACTAAATAATAAAATACTAAGATAAAATTAATAAAAATTAAAAGCAGCAGCCACTACTAAAAGGTGCTCACACACCGAAGATCATATGAAGAAGAGGGGGTGTAGTGGCGCTTGCCAATATGAAATTAATATATGGTCAATGTATATAAACACACATAAACGTAAACGCACATCAACGTAAATGCCTAACCAGTGTATCCAATTTAAACGTGTTCCACTCCTATTGCCTTATATCCCACCATACATCAACAACCATGATGCGAGGGATGGATAACGTGAAGATAATGAGATCCAAAATAAGTGACTGGAAATAATTTTTCAGTCATCAAAATTAGTTGCAATAATAAATATAAAATGTGCAAAAAACTCCTTAATAAGTGAACAGTCCCATGCAAAAAAATTAATATAATTATAAATATAATAAATAGTGAAAAGGTAAAATCCAGAATAAATAATCAATAGTAAATAATTTCAAAAGAGTCTATATGTGCACAATAACGTGCTAAAATAAATAAATAGTGTTCAAAATAATCTATCAGTGCTTCAATAAAATTTCCAAAGTGCACAGTGCTCTAAAAAACAATGGTAATCAAGTGCTTGATTGAATAATCCCCAAGGTGCAATAGTGCTTAAAAAATGATGCTGCAATCCACCGCACGATCATTTAGTGTAGTTGTGCAGATCAAGCCTTATTATAAGGTAATCCTAGCCTCTCACCTCAAACAAGGCTAAATTGAGCTTATTAATGATGTCAAAGAAGCCCAGCAGGTTCAACTGCAGATCGGTTTCTCCAGGTCAGCCCAGCTTGCTCCAATCATCAGACCGCAGATTTCCCAGATTGCTCCAAAACTGGCACTCAATGAAAACACAGTGGAATACCCATAGTGTAGTAGGCAAATAACGTTTTAATAAAAAATAATATAGCACTCACATTTAAAATAGCTGTGATCAGCATGCAGATGATGACAGTGTTTAGGATACGTTCTCAGCAGTTCTCCGCTCTCGGCCGCGAGCGGAGATGACATCACCAACGGCTCTCCTCCTCCTGACGCGTTGCGTGGCAGATCGACGCCACTTAGTCAACCTATGACTAAGTGGCGTCGATCTGCCACGCAACGTGTCAGGCGGAGAAGTACCCGCCCCATTTGAATTGGGCCGCCTTGCGCCGGACGTGTTTATGATACACCGCTGCAAATTTCCAGGTAAGTGCTTTGTGGATCGGGCACTAAATCGGAAAACTTGCGGTGGTGTAACGTAAACTGGTTACGTTACACTGCGCCCAAGCTACGTGAATCTGCCTCTTTGTTTTTTGGAGCACTGTGCACTTTGGAAATTTTATTGAAGCACTGATAGATTATTTTGAACACTATTTATTTATTTTACCACGTTATTGTGCACATATAGACTCTTTTGAAATTATTTACTATTGATTATTTATTCTGGATTTTACCTTTTCACTATTTATTATATTTATAATTATATTATTTTTTTTGCATGGGACTGTTCACTTATTAAGGAGTTTTTTGCACATTTTATATTCATTATTGCAACACATTTTGATGACTGAAAAATTATTTCCAGTCACTCATTTTGGATCTCATTATCTTCACGTTATCCATCCCTCAAATCATGGTTGTTGATGTATGGTGGGATATAAGGAAATAGGAGTGGAACACGTTTAAATTGGATACACTGGTCAGGCATTTACGTTGATGTGCGTTTACGTTTATGTGTGTTTATATACATTGACCATATATTAATTTCATATTGGCAAGCGCCACTACACCCCCTCTTCTTCTTACCACACTTGTGCCTCCTGGGCATACCAAAATGCCAGGATTGGAGGATAAATGGCTCCTCAAGATTCTTTGTGCAAAGGGGTCTAAATTGACTGTAAAGGCTAAACATTGTAACTTGATAAACAAATATGTTTACTAATGAACTTTACATTCCTAGATTTTTATTTTGTATTATAACTTTCTATAAGTTCCCATCCCACCCCCTTCCCTTTGTATTTTGTTAATTTGGTAAGTTAGGTACTTGCACTTTTATTTTATAGTAAATTAATGTAGCGCTATGTATATAAACCAAATTAAATAATGATAAAATATATAATAATAACGAATCATGAAAATAAACAATAAATAGTCCACTGAAACAGGAAATTCTTCCTATAATCAGTGATTCCACACACTTCCATCACAGTGATTTTCGTCCTCAAAAGTATCCTACACGAGTGTACACCACTAGGGATGAGCTTCGAGTTCGAGTCGAACCCACGTTCGACTCGAACATTGTCTGTTTGGCCGTTCGCCGAATTTCTAACATTATAGGCCTTCGCGCCAAATTCGAGTGGCGCGTCACGGCCCATAATTCACTGCGGCATTGCAGTGCATTGCTGGCTGATGATTGGCCAAGCATGCACTATGACCCGCATGCTTGGCCAATCAAAGCGCCTTAAGCAAAGAGAGCCATAATTGGCCAAAGCCAGGGTGGCTTTCAAAAGAGATGTCTTCTCACTTCCCGATATAACTGAAAACTTAACAGGAGTTTTAATGTCCTACTTCATGTAAAACTTTAAAAAAAAATTAACTATTTAGTTATACGTTAAGGTGAATCAGCAGATTGCAAATGTTTGATCTACCTAGGTATGTTAATACGGACTTGTTTATAAATCATAATTTATTTTTCACCAGTTCAATCTTGATTATATCAGGAGAATCAGCAAATTGTATATTTTTCATTTGACTGAACACTTCCATGTAGATTAAGGAAATAAAATAAATGTTTGGTGTCACCAGTGACACACCTCCATCCCTAATGACCTGTACACACGATCGAAATTTGCGATGGGATAAAATCCGATGGAATTTTCCATAGAAATTCTGTTCAAGCTGTCTTGCATATACACTGTCAGACCAAATTCCGACCGTCCAAAACGCGGTGACGTAAAACACTACGACGAGCCGAGAAAAATTAAGTTCAATGCTTCCGAGCATGCGTCGACTTGATTCTGAGCATGCGTGTTTTTTTCTCTGTCGGAGTTCCACACAGAGGATCGTGTTCTATTTCTAAACTCCTACGAAAAAAAGTCCGATGGGGCCCACACACGGTCGGAATATCCGATGAAAAAATTCTGTCTGATTTTTTTCATCGTAAAATCCAATCATGTGTACAAGGCATAATAGTACAATAAAAAACGAAGGTATCTCCTTTTGGGACTTTATATGAGGTATGCACAATAGGCTGATGAAATTCACAAATATAAGCACAATAAAACATTTATTACAGAAATAATCACACATAAAAGAGTAGCATAAACAAAGGCAAAGCCAATACAAATTGTATATGGTAAAAGATTGCATTGCATTAGAAATAAATGAGTATACATAACATCTAAAATACACAGAGCGTTTCGCAAAATGTTACTCACTCTTCAGGGGTGGATGCATGTAGGATATATCTGGAAATTAATGACCAAAAAGGTAATGTCACACATGAATAAATGATGGACAAGCGGTAAGAAGGGCTTTAAAGAATGTGCTGCCCAATGGGCATAGATTTGTTATATATACATATTGGGCCAGATTCAGAGAGATCGGCGTATCTTTAGAGCGGCGTAGCGCATCTGATATGCGCTACGCCGACGTAACATAGAGAGGCTCGTACTGTATTCACAAAGCACTTGCTCCCTTTCTTGCACCGGCGTAACGTAAAATGGCCGGCGTAAGCACGCCTAATTCAAAGTAGCAAGGCAGTGGGAGTGTTGTATTAAAATGAATCGTGACCACATGTAAATCATGGTCGTACGAACGGCGCATTCGTGCGCATGCTCAGAATCACGTCGCATATCCTCCCTAAGATACGACGGCTCAATGCGTACGACGTGAACCTACGCCCAGCCCCATTCACGTACGACTTACATAAACAGCGTAAAATACAACGCTGTTCCCGCGCCCATACCTTAACATGACTTACCCCCGCTTTAGGTGGGATAACTTTACGCCGGACGTACGCCTTACGTAAACGGCGTAGATTACTGCGACGGGCGCAAGTACGTTTGTGAATCGGCGTATCTAGGTCATTTACATATTCAATGTGTAAATCAACAGAAGCGCCCCTAGCGGCCAGCGTAAATATGCACCCAAGATACGACAGCGTAGGAGACTTACGTCGGTCGTATTAAGCCAAAATTCAGGCGTATCTTGTTTCCTGAATACGGCGCATAGATACGACGGCGTATTCCTAGAACTCAATAGATACGTCGGCGTAAGCTGTCTGTGAATCCGGCCCCTTGTTTCTCAACCATTTCTATGTACGTTTTGTTTAGTTTACATGCTGCCATCTAGTGACCTTTTTTGGTAATGCACAGTTTCTGTATTTTCTTTTGTCTGATCTATGACACACTTCCTTTCTGTGTAATTCTCGACCCTTCTTGCTCAGTTTTATACTTCCTGTCCATGGAGACAGCGTATCAGGCCACATGTAACGAGGGCACATGTATTATTCATTGTAAGCTACAGGCAGTATCATCTTTTGACCTCACAATACTACAACCTGTTCATCTGCTGTAACCTGTCATCTGATGTATTCTGATGTTTGGTTTAAAGCAACTTCTGCGAATAGAATCAGTATTGATGAGTTCAAGCTATCTGATAAGGATTGTCCTCAGTGATTATATCTGCTTATACAGGCCAGGCATAGAGGTCTCACAAGGTCTCGCTTCACAACAAGCGGAGTCAGAATAGTCAAAAGATGTCTTCCTTCAGCTTGCTGTGCATATGTGTGCTCTTGATCTGCAATCAAGTTTAATCAAAAGATGGATTTTCTTACAGCTTGCTGTGCATATGTGTGCCTTATCTGCATTCAAGCTTAGTCAAAAGATGTATAGAATTCCTACAAACTGCTGTGTATATGTGTGTGCCTTATCTGCAATCAAGCTCAGCGCCATCCGCCATCTTGTGAAAGCACATGGTCGCACAAGCTTACTGCACCTCACGTGAATGTTAAAAACGGCTTCTCTGCATTGAACTGTGTTACCTAACCTGTCTAAGCTGCTATTCGTCTTCTTAAAGAGACAGTACCATTTTTTGTAAAACACTTGAAAGATGTCTACAAAAGACTATGAGCACCTTTATGTGGCTGAACCAACGCAGATTCATCATGCCTCTGAACCCGCAGATGTACAGGGAGCAGATTCTGCAGATATTGCCGAACAGAGGGTAAGACCCAAACGTACTATGAAACCGACACAGAAACTCAGAGAAAACTATGAAACCACTAGAGATGAGCTCTCCAGCAATCGGTCAGGCTTATGGGACAGAACCTTACACTGCATGTCAGTTTTGTCACACTTTAATGATCAACCAGCTGAACTAAGAGACTCTATAGATCGCTTATCTGTCGCGTATGAACACTACCAGTGGCTGTTTGTCAAATACACAGCTTTCTTGTAGGACTGTAATATAGAGGACTCTTCAGTAGAACTGACCAGGGCTGATGCACTAAACCAACAAAGGGATCTCTTAGTGCAAAATGCTCAGTATAAGGTAGAACTCCACATTAAGTGACAAGCTAATAGAGGCCCGTGCACATCTGGAAGAAAATAAAGCTCCTTTACCAGAAAGGAAGCAGAAATAGAACCACAAAGGGCAGCTCGTCAAGCAAAGATGGTAGCTCAACAAGCAGCTCAACAAGCAGAGATGGTAGCTCAACAAGCAGCTCACCAAGCAGAGATGGCTGCTCAACAAGCAGCTCACCAAGCAAAGATGGCAGCTCAACAGGCAGAGGCAGATTCCCAAATAAAGGTTCTGCAAATGGAAAAGGAGGAAACAGCTGCCCTAGCAAGGCTAAGGGTCCTTGAACAAGTGATGGGAGAAAGTGCTAACTCAGACTGTTCCATCCCAGCAGAACTGCAAGACCCAGTTGAACGCACCAGTGAATATGTACTAAAGCATAGTGTTTGCAATGATACAGATTCATCTTCTGTACGTCCTACTAACAACACTGTTCTGACTCTCAACTCAGAGACCTCTCAGCTCCAAATGCCTGAGCTCCTTCAAGTCTACAACACAAGTACATCTATGCAGCAAACCACATCACCTCCAGCCGACAACAAGGTGACTTCCAGTATCAAGCCACACCTCAAGCCACAGCCAGCACAAGCCTTAGGGACTACACCACAGTTAAACGCTTTTGCAACATCATTTTATCCTGCTAACCCTCACCCTACTTCACCAAAGAACTTTCACACCTGAGGGGTTCAACAAGTTACTGTAGCAACAAACAGGGAGAGATCAGACTTGAATGACTTAACCAGATATATGATATGCTGTGAGCTCATTAACACTACCCTCTCAAGGTTTGATGACTGTCCAGAGAGCTACAGGGCTTGGAGATAAACCTTCAAAGCTAATATTGCTGATCTCAACCCTACTACTAAAGATGAACTTGATTTGCTCGTAAAGTGGCTGGGGCCAGAATCTACAGATCGTGTTAAAAGACTGAGAACAGTGCATGTTGACCACCAAGCTGCAGGTCTTGTTGCCGCATCGGCAAGACTTGAGAAAGCCTATGGTAGCTCTGAAGCCATAAAGAGTGCTCTATTCAAGAGACTGCAAAACTTCCCAAAAATAGGGAACAAAGACTATCGCAAGCTCCAAGATCTGAGTGACCTACTCATGGAGCTAGAGTTGTCAAAGACAGACCCACGTCTACCTGGATCAAGCTTTTTGGACACTGCTCATGGTGTCAATCCAGTGGTGTCTAAACTGCCATACAGCCTGCAAGAGAAATTGGAACAACAGGGCTCAAGGTACAAAAGAGACTATAAAGTATCTTTTCCTCTATTCGCATATATTTTTGCAGGTTCATCAGTGATCAAGCCTGGATGAGAAACGATCCCAGCTTCAGTGAACCCAACTTGCCTGCTTCATCATCTTTATGAAAGTATGATAACACAGCAGCTAAATGTAAAGACTTTAATAGAGCAATATCTGTTAAAAGGACAGACATCACACCACCTGTACCCTCTCCTGCTCACCAGAGCGATTCGGGTGACAGAGATAAAGACTCTAATGCCGCGTACACACGATCATTTTTTTAGGCATGAAAAAAACGTTGTTTTAAAAAAATGTCATTTAAAATGATCGCGTGTGGGCTTCACATCATTTTTCGGGTTCTGAAAAACGACAATTTTTTTTTTTTTTCGAACATGCTGCATTTTATAACAACGTTTTAAACAATGTTGTTTTTTGGGTTGTAAAAAATGATCGTGTGTGGGCTAAAACGATGTTAAAAACCTGCGCATGCTCAGAAGCAAGTTATGAGACGGGAGCGCTCGTTTTGGTAAAACTACCATTCGTAATGGAGTAAGCACATTCATCACGCTGTAACAGACAGAAAAGTGTGAATCGTCTTTTACCAACACGGATTCAGCTAAAGCAGCCCCAAGGGTGGCGTCATCCGCATGGAACTTCCCCTTTATAGTACCGTCATACGTGTTGTACGTCACCATGCTTTGCTAGAGCATTTTTTTAAAATGATGGTGTGTGGGCAACGTCGTTTTAATGATGAAGTTGGAAAAACGTTGTTTTTTCTACATGCCGAAAACTTCGTTTTTTTTAATGCCGAAAAATGATTGTGTGTACGCGGCATAATCATCAGTGCCCTATTCACAAGAAGCCTCACCCCCTAAAGAAATGTTGTGGGCTTAGGGCAAAGATGTTACAAGAGCGGTGGGAGATTCTGCAGAAACTTGGACTATGCTACAGGTGCTGTGCTTGTTATGGACATTTTGCTAAAGACTGTAAAGTTGTCATCAAGTGCACAGAATGCAGTAGCGACAGACATGTTACAGTCATACATCCGGGCCCACCCTCAGACAATTCACAGCAGCCTCCTATCTCCAGCCCTGTCTCAAATCATGGCGGGCAGCAACAAGGTCATGCTCCAGTCACAGCTAATGTTTCCTCTTCATGCACAAAGTCTGTGGAGAAGGCTTAGATCACAAATGCTGTGCTAAGATATGCCTAGTCAAGGTATACCCAAAGGGCCAACCTGAGCAAGCTATTAGGATGTATGCCATAATAGATTAACAGAGCAACAGATCCCTGGTTAAGCCTAAATTCTTTGAGCTCTTTGGTATAGAGGGACATGCATCACCGTATACTCTCAGAACCTGTTCTGCTCGTGAAGAGACCTAAGGCAGAAGGGTCATTGGGTTCATGGTCTCTCATATCAATAAGAAAGAGGGCATACCCCTACCAACATTAGTTTAGTGTGACCAGATACCAGACGAAAGGAAAGAAATTCCTACTCCAGAGGCTGCATATCTTCACTTAAAGCAGATGTTCCGCCAAAAAAAATATTAAAAGCCAGCAGCTACAAATACTGCAGCTCCAGACTTTTAATATTAGGACACTTACCTGTCCTGGAGTCCAGCGGCGTCCGCAGCAGAGGCCGAGCGATCGCTCATCACCCTGCTGCTCCCCCCTCCATCCACGCTGAGGGAACCAGGAAGTGAAGCGCTCCGGCTTCACTGCCCGGTTCCCTACGGCGCATGCACGAGTCGCGCCGCACCCGCCGATTGGCTCCCGCTGTGTGCTGGGAGCCGAGTGTTCCCAGCACACAACGGGGAGGGTGACGGGATGTGACGCAATGCCCGTCTTTTGCCCGTGAATGCCGGGCCGGAAGTGGGTGCAAATACCTGTTTTTAGACAGGTATCTGCACCCCCTCCCCCCTGAAAGGTGTCAAATGTGACACCGGAGGGGGGAGGGTTCCGATCAGCGGGACTTCACTTTAGGGTGGAGAACTGCTTTAAGGCACCTTGTTAATGAGATTCCTGCAATGGATGTGAATGCTGAAATCTTGATCTTTCTAGGAAAATATGTTCTCAGAGTACATAAAGTATGCAAGCAGTGCAATGGACCTGATAACGCCCCTTACGCACAAAAACTTGATCTAGGCTGGGTAATCGTGGGCGATGTATGCTTGGATGGAATGCAAGATCCACTCATGTGGGAAATGGACGTGCATCCCTCTTCAAACAGTGCCCTCGCCATTATGAAGTAAAAGAGAAACCTCTTGACATCATCCAAGTACCTGATGTCACTCCTAACCTTTGTGATGACAACCTAGGTACCACAGTGTTTTGTACTACAAGCGATGACAACAAAATAGCCTTGTCAGTTGAAGACAGAGAGTTCATCAAAATAATGGACAAAGAATTCTTCCAGGATGAGTCTAACAGCTGGGTTGCACCATTACCTCTTCGTGCTGCAAGGGTTAAACTTCCAACCAATCGTGAACAGGCTCTATCCAGATTCAACTCACTTCAGCGAACACTAAAGAACAGGCCTGAAATGAAGGACCATTTCATCACCTTTATGAAAAGGATCTTTGACAATGATCACGCCGAACCAGCTCAACCACTTAAAAGACATGATAAGTGCTGGTTCCTGCCTTTCCTCGGAGTGTATCATCCACGTAAGCCAAAGCAAATCAGGGTAGTATTTGACTCCAGTGCCAAGCATCAAGGTGTATCCCTGAACGATGTTCTTCTAACCAACAACCTTGTAGGTGTGCTTATGAGGTTTAGAAGAGAGCCAGTTGCCATAACTGCTGACATTGAACAAATGTTTCATTGCTTCATTGTACGTGAAGACCATAGTAACTTCCTAGACCCCGTACACACGATAGAATCCATCCGCTGAAAAATCTCAGCGGATCGGTTTCAGCGGATAGATTCTATGGTGTGTACATTCCTGCAGATATTTATCCGCGGAAATTTCCCAATTCCAGCAGATAAAAATTTGTAGACATGTCTACAAATCTATCCGCTTGAATTGGCTCCCGCGGATCGATCCGGTGGTCTGTACAGACTCACCGGATCGATCTGTCCGAAGGGATCCCCCGCATGCGTCGTAATGATTCGACGCATGCGTGGAATTCCTTTTATGACAGCGTCGCGCACGTCGCCGCGTCACGTCATCGCGAGGGGATTTTGGCGCGGATTTCGATCCGATGGTGAGTACACTCCATCGGATCCAAATCCGTGGAAATCCTCTCCGGTGGACCGTATCCGCGGATAAATCCTCTCGTGTGTACTAGGCCCTAAGGTTTCTGTGGCACCATGACAACAAGGACAATGGGCCAGATTCAGGTACAATTGCGGCGGCGCAACGTACCCTGTTTACGTTACACCACCGCAAGTTTTCAGTCTAAGTGCCCGATCCACAAAGCACTTACCTGGAAACTTGCGGCGGTGTATCGTAAACACATCCGGCGCAAGGCGGCCCAATTCAAATGGGGCGGGTACCATTTAAATTAGGCGCGCTCCCGCACCGGACGTACTGCGCATGCTCCGTTCGCATTTTTGCTTTGCACGAAACTACGGCGGCGCGACGTGTTTGTGAATCGCGACGTCCGTAGTGTACTTACGCCGGGAAAAAAAAATTCAAAAGCGACGCGGGAACGACGGCCATACTTTAACATGGCTGGTGTAAAGTTAAGCAATGAAAAACATTGCTTAACTTTGCGAAGGGAATCTACGACTTGCGCCAACGTAACAACGGGAAAAATCTTCGTGGATCGTCGTAACTGCTAATTTGCATAACTGACGCTGGTTTACGACGCAAACTCCCCCCAGCGGCGGCCGAAGTATTGCATCCTAAGATCCGACGGTGTAATTCAATTACACCTGTCGGATCTTAGGGCAAACTATGCGTAACTGATTCTATGAATCAGTCGCATAGTTAGAACGGCCCGAAAACAGAGATACGACGGCGTATCAGGAGATACGCCGTCGTATCTCTTTTGTGAATCTGGCCCAATGAGATGATTGAATACCGCATGAAGGTACATGTTTTAGGAAAAAGTCCCTCACCCGCTGTTGCAACATACGGTTTACGAAGGACTGCCCTTGTTGGAGAAAAGGAGTATGGTGCGGATGCTCGACACTTCGTTGAGAGAGACTTCTTTGTGGACAATGGACTTAAATCTTTACCTACAGATGAAGAAGCCATAGACCTGCTCCGAAAAACACAAGGTATGCTTTCTGAGGCCAACCTCAGACTACACAAGATTGCCTCAAATAGTCAAAAGTCTCGGAGTCATTTTTGACACCCACATGACAATGGATGCACAAATAGGGTCAGTAGTCAGCGGATCCCACCATCTGCTGCGCCTACTACGTAGACTCGTTCCCTTTATCCCGAAAGAAGACATAGCAGTCTGGTGGGAACAATTATCAACTCCAGACTCAACTATGCAAATGCCCTGTACCTCGGACTCCCAAAATACCAAATCACTCGTCTGCAAGTCGTTCAAAATACGGCCGCTCGACTCGTGACTGGGAAAAAAACATGGGAATCAATCTCATCTTCACTGAGATCCCTTCATTGGTTGCCAGTAAAAGATAGAATTACCTTTAAGGCACTCTGTCTGACGCATAAGTGTGTTCAACGAATTGCCCCCCAATATCAATGCGAAAAATTAAAATGTCACAACACCAATCGCGTTCTCCGATCCACCGACCAAAATCTACTTCAGATACCCAAAGCCAGATACAAGTCCAAAGGAGAACAAAGATTTGCGGTCCAAGGACCTAGACTATGGAACGCTTTACCAACCAGCATCCGAATGGAGGTGAAATTAACTTAAAACCCATCTTTTCTGAAGGCAAATGTACAGTAGGTGAATTGGATACTAAGCGCCCAGAGGCGATTCAGTTTGCATGTGTTGCGCTATATAAGTTTCTCACTTACACTCACTCAGTGTTGCTGTTATGAAAGCCTTTCAACCTGGCGATCATGTCACAGGGTTTAAAGACTTAAATCTGGGAATGGACATACCACCTGTACAGAGAAGTCTTAGCCTACGGTGGAAGTTATTAGAAGATACCTTTTGGCTTTCAAGTCAGCTCTACAGACAAGCCATTCACCAAACGTGGTG
This sequence comes from Rana temporaria, assembly GCF_905171775.1. NCBI lineage: Eukaryota > Metazoa > Chordata > Amphibia > Anura > Ranidae > Rana > Rana temporaria. Next base: position 419,058,122 of record NC_053490.1, read on the forward strand.
ATCTGTCAGTGGTGAAGAGTCTATACGATCCATTGGGATTTGTAGCTCCCATCACCATACAAGGTAAATCCCTACATAGACAGCTCTCAGAGACTATTAAAGATTGGGATGCTCCACTACCAATAGACCAGCTTTCAAAGTGGAAGTCCTGGAAACAATCTCTACATGCCTTAGATGGAATCTGTATACCACACTGCTACACTCCTGCCTCCCTTGCTACAAGTCAAATGAAAGAGCTTCACATCTTCTCAGATGCATATACTGAGGCCATAGCAGCTGTCGCTTACCTCAAGGTAAGAGACTCCTCTAATCAAGCCCACATAGGGTTTCTGTTTGGGAAAGCTAAGTTAGCACCAAAGCCTAAACACACGATTCCCAGGCTTGAACTTTGTGGAACTGTGCTAGCTGTAGAAATAGCAGATTTCATACTGCGTAAACTAGACATTCAGATAGATGACATCAAATTCTACACACACAGCAAAGTTGTTCTGGGCTACATATACAAATAGACTAAACGTTTCTACGTCTATGCCAGCAACCGTGTAGAGAGAATCAGGAAATCATCTAAACCTGAACAATGGCATTATGTTCCATCTGAAATTAACCCTGCAGATCATGCCACTAGGCGAAAGTCTGCAAGTGTCTTTGCAAATTCTTCTTGGTTAACGGGTCCTAAATTCCTGCTTGACCATCCAGAAGATACCACAGCCAATGTCTTCAGTCTTCTAGAACCTGACAAAGATCCAAAGATCCGTCCTGAAGTCAAGACATTTGCCACTGATCTGAACCCTAACCTCCAAGTTGGAGATCTCCTTCTGCTTAAGGACCAGCAAGCTGAAAGAATTGAATGGCCCATGGGACTTATTGTAAAGAGCATTCCTATTGATGACGTAAATGTACACAAGGTGGAGGTGAAGATTTCAAGACAAGGAACTGTAAAGACTTTCATCAGACCTATGACAGAACTTGTTCTGCTCTTGCCCTTTGGAGAATGAACTTGTTTGCTTACGCTGCTGGATCCTACTTGTGACTTCAAGAAGAAAGTGTGTTGAACTTTAGTTGTCATAACTTGAAGCCTTAATCTCAAAGTTATTATTGTTGCATATACATGCATGTTCTTTTTATGTCTTTCAGGTTTTCAAGACATCAAGGCAAATACCACTGTTTGTTATTTGCAGTTGCATCACTACCGTTCTGATATATATAGTGACATTTACAATGCCAGATGGGGAGTGTGCTGCCAAATGGGCATAGATTTGTTATATATTCATATTGTACATTATGTTTAGTTTACATGCTGCCATCTAGTGACATTTTTTGGTAATGCACAGTTTCTGTATTTTCTTTTGTCTGATCTATGACACACTTCCTTTCTGTGTAATGCTCGACCGTTCTTGCTCAGTTTTGTACTTCCTGTCTATGGAGACAGCTTATCAGGCCACATGTAACGAGGGCACATGTATTATGCATTGTAAGCTACAGGCAGTATCATCTTTTGACCGCACAATACTACAACCTGTTCATCTGCTGTAACCTGTTATCTGATGTATTCTGATGTTTGGATTAAAGCAACTTCTGCGAATAGAATCGGTATTGGTGAGTTCAAGCTATCTGATAAGGATTGTCCTCAGTGATTATATCTGTTTATACAGGCCAGGCATAGAGGTCTCACAAGGGATAAATCACTTCACAACAATCGGAGTCAGAATAGAGAAAAAGAATAGACCTCATACTCACCAATCGGCAAGAAAAGGTAATCCCTAAAAGGAAAAAAAGGGGTAATGTGAAAAAGTGTAAATATAAAAGAAAAAAAAACATAACCAGGCACAAGAGAGTGCATTAGAAGCATGAAATATGTATACTTGTGTAGAACCAGTAGCTTGCAGCAGTAGAGTGAATTGTCCCATGAGAAGTGAGAGTGAAATGAAAGATCCCAGCCATGTATGCTCTCCCATTTATAACCCAACAAGGGCTCCAGCGGGTGCCGCCCCTGGATAATCAGTTCAGGTGTCCTATTACGATGGTAGGATGGATAATGGGACGAGGGAGGAATGTGTACAAGACTTCAGATATGTGGAAAGGGATGTCATAAGGCAATCACCTGAAAGGAAAGGGCGGATTGTGAAAAAGTGTGAATGTGAGAAACTTAACCAGGCAAAATGAAGTGCTAGGTGTGAAAGATAAAAGGTTTGTGTACCTGTGTGAGATCAGCGAATTGCAGCAGCAGAATGAGCACTTTGTAAGCTATAACACTTACCATTTTAGTAATTGACCATATTCTTTTTAAAGGTTATTTTGGGGGATATATTTAATTATTTCAATATTGTCAATTGCTAAACATTTGTGATTATTTATGCATGTCATTGTATCGAATGGACTAGCAAATATTAATGCTTTAGATGTTGATGTCTAAGTAAGTAGGCTGCGGAGCATTAGAGGAACTATTGTTTCAAGACAGCTGGAGTGTTGAATGCTTTTCATCCTTGATCTAATTCATCTCTTTGTTCAAAAAGCATTGTCTAAATAAAAAAAAAACTGAAGAAGACATTAAATGCATCACAGTTCAATGTCAGTTTAGGAACTTATCATTTAGGAGCTGTAGAACATTAACTGCTTGTGTCCCCAGTTCTTTTTTATCCCTAAAATACCTGGAGTCCTGGAGCATTTTTTTCAGCGATGTCTTAATTTTACAAATTACAGTAAAACCTTGGATGGCGAGCATATTTCATTCTGGAAATGTGCCTGTAATCCAAAGCATTCGTATACCAAAGCGAATTTCCCCATAAGAAATAATGGGTACTCAGATGATTCGTTCCACAGCCATTTATTCATATAAAAATAATTACAGCCATGCAAAATAGAGTATAAAGTGTACTGTAAAAAGAAATAAAATTAACCTGCACTTCAGGAGCTACAGAGTATAAAAGAGAAGAGAGGCGATTCACACTGCTGCAACCTGAAAGTGGGTAATCTTTCTGTAATTTCAGATCCAAATCACATAATTTAAGATAAGGATCCAACTTAGAGGTAACTTCCATTAAAGTCTATGGGCACAAGTCGAATAGAAGTCACCTTGAAGTAGTAGAAGAACCTTTTCTAAAGTCGGAGCGACTTCAGTAGTGCTAATTAAAACAGCTCTCATTGACTAACATGGGATTACCCATGTCACGGGACCGTTTTTAATGTCATGGAAAAAACAGTGTTTTTCTCGGTGTGATTCTTGTCAAGCCTGCCTTGCATACACACGACCGTGAAAGAAAAATGCTCAAGCGAAGCGTGGTGACGTACAACACGTACGACAGGACTATAAAGGGGAAGTTCCATTCGATTGGCAACACCCTTTGGGCTGATTATGCAAATTCCCCTTCTCATAACCTGCTTACGAGCATGCATGCTTTTTTCCCCATACTTAAAGCTTACACACAACCGTTTTTCATGACGTAAAAACTACGAGAAAAAATAGAGCATGTTCTAAATTTTTAATGGCCATTTTTCCCCCATCTACAAAAATGCTCTGGAGCCTCCACACGGTCATTTAAATTACCAATTTAAAAAATTGCTTTTTTCTCGCCATGAAAAACGGTCGTGTGTACGCGGCATTAGAGTCTCACAAGTCGGATCCCAAGTCGTGACATGATGCTACTCGTATTGCAAGAATTTGATGCTGGTGCGGTTGAATGCAAATGTCATCTAGGTCCAGATGTTCCAGCCTGAGCCTCCCTCTGGACCCACAGGAGCTTCTGTTTCCTGGTTTAAAATGGCAATTGAACAATGAGCCACTTTTCCAGCGCTACTTAAAAACACCACTAAGAACTCAAGCAGGTAAAAATACGTTTAATTAAAATGCTGCTATTATTGTAGATATATTGGCAATTAAAAAAAAATATATCTTTTTTTTTTCCACTGAAAAGTTTAGTCTTATCCCAGAATATACTGTATATGTTAAACAGAAGACATTACATGTAAAAGAATGTGTGTCCGAAACAACAGGAGGCTGCTGGTTAAGGTTAGGGGGGGGGGTAGACACCCCTACTGCAGAGAGGGAAAGCATAGATGTAATCACAGTTCAAGAGAATAAGGAATCTGAGGAGATGTCAGACAAAAAAAGGTCAGGATATACATTTTGTAGGCAAGATCACACTAAGGAACTATGACATTCAAAATTGGACCAAAGGAACCAGAAACTAGAGTTTTTTCAGTGGGTGGGAGGTGTTTACTGTAAGGAAACAGGACCTGAGAATGTCTGGTCTACATCATTGCTCCTGGTGGTAACATTAGAATTGTGAGGGTGAATCTCCCAGGCTGTGACCCTTAGGCCTCGTACACACCATCGAACATGTCCGATGAAAACGGTCCGCGGACCGTTTTCATCGGACATGTCCGCTGCCGGATTTTGGTCTGATGGCTGTACACACCATCAGAACAAAATCCCCGCGGAAAACAAACGCGGTGACGTGGTCGCGACGTGGCCGCGACGATGACGCGGCGACGTGCGCGACCCTGGAAGGTCAATGCTTCCACGCATGCATCGAATCACTTCGACGCATGCGAGGGATTGCGGCCCAGCGGACATGTCCGATGAGTCGTACAGACCATCGGACATGTCCGACGGACATGGTGCCAGCGGACATGTTTCTTAGCATGCTAAGAAACATTAGTCCGCTGGAAACCTGTCCGCTCGGACGGGAATCCGGTCCGCTCGCCCATACAGACGACCGAACATGTCCGCGGGAACTGGTCCGCGGACCAGTTTCAGCAGACATGTTCAGTCGTGTGTACGAGGCCTCACTGGTGATTAAACATAGAGAAATAGACACTTACTGCAAAGGAGCACTGGGTGAAACTCAGGGCCGGCCCTATGATGGGACCGGGTGGTACCATGGGTACCAGGCAGCACTTTTAGGGGGGGCAGCATACTGATGCCCGCCAGCCCGTTCCGCCAGCTCTGCTACCCAAATAAAATTGATGTCCTTTTTTTCCCACAAATATAGCTTTCTTTTGGTGATATTTGATCACCTCTGCGGTTTTTATTTGTTGTGCTATAAATATATATTTTTTTACTTTTTGCTATAATAAATATCCCCAAAATTTAGAAAAATAAACTATTTTCTTCAGTTTAGGCCAATATGTATTCTTCTACATATTTTTGGTACCAAAAAAAAACACAATTAGCGTACATTGATTCGTTTTTCGCAAAAGACATTGTGGCCGCCCGCAATTCACAGGTCCCTTTATACTCCTGGATACATGTATAGAGCCATGGCAGGTCCTTTTATATGCCTATATGCATGTATAGAGCCATGACAGGCCCTCTTTATACATCTATAGAGCCATGACAGGCCCTCGTTATACTCCTTTATACATGTATAGAGCCATGACAGGTCCTCTTTATACTCCTATATACATTTATAGAGCCATGGCAGGTCCTCTTTATATGCCTTTACATGTAAAGAGTCTCGACAGGTCCTCTATATACATGTATAGAGCCATGACAGGTTCTCTTTATACATCTATAGAGCCATGACAGGCCCTCGTAATACTCCATTATACATGTATAGAGCCATGTCAAGTACTCTTTATAGTCCTATATACATTTATAGAGCCATGACAGGTCCTCTTGATATTCCTTTACATGTAAAGAGTAATGACAGGTCCTCTATATACATGTATAGAGCCATGACAGGTCCTCTTTATACATGTATAGAGCAATGACAGGTCCTCTATATACTCCTTTATACATGTATAGAGCCATGATGGGTCCCCTTTAGTTATCATGATATAAAATAATGAATGTGGGGGCCTTTTGGTTGGCGTGATTTTTTTTTGGGGGGGGGGGGCAGCATTTCATTCTTGGTCCCAGGCAGCGCAATGTCTTGGGCCGGCACTGGTGAAACTAGGCAGGGACAGACTCAAAGTGTAGAGACTCTCAAGAGTAGAGACAAGTAAAAGCATTCCAACAGCTTCTTCTGGAAAAGAAGGTTAAAGAACAAAAGCATGCTTTGGCCATCTTTTAGTATATATAATACACCACGCAGAGAATGCACACATCAAAGTTACAAAATTATTTTGAGTGAATAATTTTTATTTAAATATATGTATAACCCCCGCGCTACACCAATATATGACAATAAATAAAATTAGCTCAAAAACACATAGGGCCGGATTCAGAAAAGAGATACGCATGCGTATCTCCTGATACGCCTGCGTATCTTCTGATACGCCGTTGTATCTCTGAGTCCGGCCGTCGTATCTATGCGCCTGATTCATAGAATCAGGTTACGCATAGATCTCTCTAAGATCCGCCAGGTGTAAGTGACTTACACCGTTGGATCTTAGGCTGCAATTCCAGGCCGGCCGCTAGGTGGCGCTTCCGTATTATTACGCAAGGAATATGCAAATGAGGAGTTACGCCGATTCAGAATCGAACGACCGCCCGGCGCTTTTTTTTTTACGTCGTCAATTTACGTTCACGCCGCTCAACTTTACAGGCAAGTGATTTGTGAATACAGCACTTGGCTGAAAAACTTGCGGCGGCGTAATGTAAATGCGATACGTTACGCCAGCAGAAAGATCCGCTGATCTTTCTGAATCTGGCCCCTAGTGGTTAAGCTAAAAAAAAAAGAGCTGCTTAACACCAATATGTGTAATCACTTCACATAAATCATAAAATGAACCAATAAATATGGTGCAGTGCTCCCTTTAACCACTTCATCCCCCGACCATTTGGCTGGCCAAAGACCAGAGCACTTTTTGCGATTCGGCACTGCGTCTCTTTAACTGACAATTGCACTGTCGTGCGACTTGGCTCCCAAACAAAATTCACGTCCTTCTTTTCCCACAAATAGAGCTTTCTTTTGGTGGTATTTGATCACCTCTGTGGTTTTTATTTTTTGCACTATAAACAAAAATACAGCTGCAATAAAATAAAAAAAAGCAATATTTTGTACTTTCTGCTATAATAAATATCCCCATTTTTTTTTTAAAGCGATTTTTTTTCTCAGTTTAGGCCGATATATATTTTTCTACATATTTTTGGTAAAAAAAAAATTGCAATAAGCATATATTGTAAAAAATAATAAAAACAGTACCGCGCTATCTCTTAAAGTGAAGGAGTGCAGCAGCTGACACAGCAAAATAGATCAAATATTGCAAAAAATAAACATAGAAAAAAGTGCAGCACTAAATGTATGACAAACATCAAATAACAGATATCAGAAGATAAAATAAGTGATTATGGTCATCACCACATACTGTATAACCACCGTAGTGAGAAGACTCGTGAAAAAATGTAATGCATGAACCAAGTCCTTATATAGTCCAATTTTTAAGTGAATGAACACATTCTAATAGTGACTAGTTGATAGAAGATCCACCACCATGTTGTGATAAGGCTTACCAAAGGGATTGAACCCAGATGAGCATACACCCACTAGGTCAATCAGGCTTGTAAAAGTCGATACACCATAGAAGGGATGTCACAGGCGGTTCAGAACAATCTCAATGAGACCTCAGGCTTGTAGATCTAAGGCCCTGTACACACGATCGGACCAAACCGATGAAAACGGACTGAAGTTCAGTTTCATTGGTGCAAACTGACCGTGTGTGGGCCCCATCGGACAGTTGTCCTTCGGTCCAAAAAAGAGAACTTGCTTTAAAATTGGACCGATGGACGCCTGACCGATAGGTCAAAACCGATGGTTAGTATGCAAAAGCATCGGTTCCAAACCCGCGAATGCTCAGAATCAAGTCGACGCATGCTTGGAAGCATTGAACTTCATTTTTCTCTGCACGTCGTTGTGTTTTACGTCACCGCGTTGGACTCGATCGGTTTTTGAACTGATGGTGTGTAGGCACATCAGACCATCAGTCAGCTTCATCGGTTAACCGATGAAACGAACCTTCAGTCCGTTTTCATCAGTTTGGACTAATCGTGTGTACAGGGCCTAAGAAACCCAGACAGGGATTCCAGCCAGTACAAATATCAAGGACACAGCGATGGGGCTCCCAATCAAATGTCATGTATCATACCATCCAACCGATAGAGATATATGAAAAAAGAAGAATCGCAGGGGTGCACATAGCGTAATTCTGCAAGATATCTCACAGCATTTATTAAAAGAAGAAAAACACTCACATTTGCAGTGATGTAAAAAAGCGCTTATAAAATCAGGGTAACAGTGGCATCAGTCTTGCTTCCCGACGCGTTTCATTCTAAGGAACATCATCTGGGGCACTGGCCCACTGTTATGAGTACCCTTATATAGATTTAAAAAAAAAAACATAACCCAATTATGGCTTCAATGGAAAGACAACATTCGGGGGTTACCATTTACGGGTTTACTAAGATGGCGTCTACAGCGTGCGGTTCAAGCCTCATTCTGACTGAAGACCTGAAACCGGAAATGATAAATGCGTGCCAGACTCCAAGTAATATTACTTCTGGCATATACCTTGCAATTAAATTCATTGAATAAGGGCACGCACCATATAATTTAAATCTCTCTATTGAGGGGACCAAAACCTTACACTTAAAATACCAAAGTCATAACGCATAGTGCGTGCGTTCCAGTCCACACATTACTATGCCGCACCAGAAGTCACGCTTGCGTTCCAGATCGTATAGTACTGGTCCACACCGGAAAGTCGTCATGCCACAACGGAACCAATCTACATTGTATTATATTAAATACAAAGGACGATCATAAATTTTTAAGTTAATATATAACCTCTAGCTAAACAGGATGGGCCATAAAAAGCATATATTGATTGGTTTGCTCAAAAGTTATAGGTTTTATTATTATTCGTTTTTTTACTTGTTATGGCAGTGACTGTGACATGGCGGACACATTGGACACTTTTGACACTATTTTGGGACCATTCACATTTATACAGCGGTCAGTGCTATAAAAATGCACTGATTACTGTATAAATGTGACTGGCAGTGAAGGGGTTAACCACTGGGGGGGAGTATTAAGTGTGTCCTAGGGAGTGATTCTAACTGATCGCTGCTCCCGACGAGAGGCAGAACAGGGAGATTGTTTACAAAGGCACCCCCCATTCTGCCATTCCGTGACCCAATCACAGGACACCGGCGGACATAATAGTAGCTGCCAGCCAGGCCTGCCTAAATTTACCTACACTACAGAACAAAAATCCTACACTAGCACCTACCTAAGTAGAGGGTGCTACACTAGCCCCCCACCAAAATCCAGCTGGTCCCTCAGCTGGGAAAATTGAAAAATGGCTCCTGGGCTTATGAGCAAGGGCATCCCATAAGATAGAGGAAAAGGGCAAAAAAACGGCGCTATAAACCAAACATGTATGTATAACTGTGGTAAATATCAAATACACGTTAAATGTGAAAATAAAGTGAAAAAAATATATGAAAACATATTTTTAAATACACCGTGTATAGTGTTAAACCAAATGAAATAAAAGTCCAAATGCCAGCAAATAATGACAGCAAGGATGAAAGTCCTGATAAGTGGCTAACAGCAGCAAATCCTCAGTGGTAGGAATGTTGGAAGACAACCTATGGTATCACCCGATGACACACGTGCACCTCCACCAGATAAACAGGCCTGCTTACCAGAACGCAGACTGTGATAAGCCTTACGATCAATAAAACTCCTGGATGATGTTATTCATACAGCAGGGAAGTGGGTATAAGGTAATCCGAATAAATGAAGACGATCACCTCAATATCAACGAATACCTCATGCAGTACCAAAGGAAAGAATACTCACATATCATAATACTGTATGCACATGTTTAATAAAAAAAAACAGATATATTCACAAACATCTGATTAAAAACGCAGTTAAACAATGGAGAACAAGCCGGCCAGCGTACGGACACCCGTCCTATGGGCGATGACGTCAGTGCGTCAACCTCCCGACGATCGTTTCGTCTAGAGGTCAACAGATATGGGTTTTTCTCTGACTGATGCCGATATTTAGAAATTGCAGTGGCCGATGGCCGATATATGATGCCATTTTGTTTGGGCCGATTTGTTAGGCCGATTTAAAAAAAAATTCCCCTTCATCTCATAAAATCCAACAGTTGGACCCCTTTCACACTGGGGTGTTTTTCAGGCACTTTTGGGCTAAAAGTAGCATCTGTAAAGTGCCTGCAAAAGGGCTCCCCTGCAGTCTCAGTGTAAACGCCCAAGTGCTTTCACACTGAGGCGGTGCACTGTCAGGAGGTTAAAAAAAGTCCTGCAAGCAGCATCTCCTGCCCATTGAAATGAATAGGCACTGCTGCCGAAGCACCTGCAAAGTGCTTCTGCAGCGGTGCTACACGGACGCATTTAACCTCTTCATCGGCCGCTAGCTGGGTTATAAGCGCCCCGCTAGCAGCCAAATAGCGCCTGCCTGCTCCAGTGTGAAAGCAGCGGAGTTCCGCCGAAAAAAGAAAAATATTAAAAGTCAGCAGCTACAAATAATGTATCTGCTGACTTTTAATATATGCTCACTTACCTGTCCTGGGCGCCCTCAATGTCGGCACCCGAAGCCGATCTCTCCTTTGGCTCTCGGGTGCTGCCCCGGCCATCTTCGGTAAGGGAATCAGGAAGCAGGCACAAAAACAGGTAATTTTAACTTTTGGATGAAGAAAAGAAAAAAAAAACGGGCTAACTTTACTGTTTATTTTATTTTTTTAATTCATAAAAGTATATTTTTTCCCCAAAAATTGCGTTTGAAAGACCGCTGCGCAAATACTGTGTGACATAAAATATAGCAACAACCACTATTTTTTTCCCTAGGGTCTCTGCTAAAAAAAAATATATATATATATATAATGTTTGGGGTTCTAAGTGAATACAGGATTTTTAATTGTAAGTCACAAAAGTCAGAAAAGATTTAGGCCCAGGATTCACATACCTCGGCGCATATTTATGCCGGCGTAGCGTATCGAATATACGCTCTGCCGACGCAGCGCACAGAGGCAAGCATAGTATTTACAAAGCACTCGCCCCCAGTCGCTCTTAAATCTACGCTGGGTTTCCTCAGCGTAAGCCAGCGTAGGTGGAGTGGGCGTGAGCCATGCTAATGAGGCGTGACCCCATGTAAATGAAGGACTGTGCGTCATAAAGTTATGAATAACGTACGGCGCATGCGCCGTCCCGTGGACGCATCCCAGTGCACATTCTCAGAATCACGTCGAAACAACTGCCTAAGATATGTCGGATCACTGCCTACGACGTGAATGTAACCTACGCCTAGCCCTATTCACGTACTACGTAAACAACGTAAAATACGACGGCTGTGTTCCCTGGTCCATACCTTTGCATGACTTGCGCCTCCTATATGGGGAATAACTTTACGCCGGACGTATGACTTACGTAGAACATATATTATGCGCCGGGCGCAAGTACGTTTGTGAATCGGCGTATCTCCCTCATTTGCATAGGAAATCAATGGGAGTACCACTTGCGGCCAGCGTAAATATGCGCCAACGATACGCCGGCGTAGGAAAGTTACGTCGGTCGGATGAAGCCTATTTTCAGGCGTATCTAGTTTTATGGGCAAGGTGCATAGATACGACGGCGCATATTTACACTTACGCGGCGTATCTCGAGATACGTCGGCGTAAGTGTTTCGTGAATCCGGGCCTTAGTCTTTAAATGGTTAAACTGAGAACTTCTACACACTGGAGTTCAGTTCATTGATAAGTAGCAACATTGTATTATTTTCTCAAACTTGGCAGGCTGCCCAGAGACAAGTCGCTCCAGAAACTTCAGGCAATTTGCAATTGACTTCTGTATTTTTTTTGCCAAAGTGCCAAAAATCGGGCGATATATTGGTCGACCTCTAGTTTCGTCTCACAAAGACGTAATCGCAGGGGATCAGGTGACGCACTGACGCATTGCATATAAAAATGACAGCGGAAAACACACCTCGATGTGACTTTGAGGCAACGGAACAGTAAGAATCAATCAAAAACATTAGATGAAAATGATTACAATAAAAAGCTGTAAGACTCCAACGGAAATGGAGATCTACTAATTAAGGACTAGAGGGTGGGGAATTTGTATCTTAAATATAATCTCACAGGCCGGGGATAAACCAGTAGGGATGAGCCGAACACCCCCCAGTTTGGTTTAGAACCCCATTTAGAACCCCATTGATGTCAATGGGACTCGAACGTTCGAATTCAAAAGTGCTAATTTTAAATGCTAATATGCAAGTTATTGTCAGAAAACAGGTTTGAGAACCCGGGTCTTGCCCCAGGGAACATGTATCAATGGAAAAAAAAGTTTTAAAAAATATGGATGAAAATCATTGAGAAAAATAGCATGGGTTTCCCCCCACTTCGCCCAGGTCATTACAAGCGCCTTTGGCCCTATATACTTTAAACAGCATTATACAGGCGGTACAAACAAGACAGGCACTGTAGGTTTGTTGTTTAGTGGAATCTGTTTGTAATTTTGACCTGGTACTTTTTTAAAGTGTAGCTCCAGCCAATAAATCTATTTTTAAGCTTTTCTGAAAAGATAGAGAAGGGTTATCACCCCTGTAAACATTTGTTTTGTTGTCTGTGTGCATCTGTTCAGAAGATTGCAATTCACTTTTTGTCCCAATGACAAATGATGTTTTGAAAATTTGGGTTTTTTAGTGAAACCAGGATTGGTGATACAGCATCAGTGGACAGGAGACACCTCTTACAGAAGAGTATTTCCCTTCCTAGGGGTAGATTTCCTCTCACTTCCTGTTGTCTCCTTCCGTTTGCAAGTAGGAGTCGTTTGTAAGTTGGATGTTTGAAAGTATGAGCCTGCCGTATATACTCTGCAGAAATTTGGGCCCTAGGTGTTGGTGTTGCCACAACACTGTAAACCTTCACAGTTAGTCTTGGTGGGGGCTGGAACGCCCTGTTGTGTGAACTATCAAGAATTGTAATTGCATGCCATTGTTGAACAGTGGTAGAAAAATTGGGCCTTTGGTGCTGGCGCTGGTGCCACAACTCTGTAAGCCCTCACAGTTACTCTTGGTGGGCACAGGAATGGGCCCTGCTGTGAAATATTAGATCAAGAATTGTAATTACATGCCCCTGTTGAACAGAGGCAGAAAAATTGGGCCTTTGTTGGTGGTGGTGCTGGTGCCACAACACTGCAACCCCTCACAGATACTCTAGTTGGAGTGCAGGAATGAGCCCGTCATCCACTCTACTAAGTCTTTGGCATGTTGCGGCTCAACACGGCCAACTGCCGAAAACAAGGACGAGCGTGTCCCACGGCCACGTGCTGATGAGGATGCACCATGTCCATGACCAGCACTGTTGCCTCTAGACGCAGAGCCTGCTTGCCCTCGTGACTCTCTGCTTCTCCTTGTTGTCATTCCAGACATACTAATGGCCTGCAGAGGACAAAGGCAGTACACACACCTTGTAGCTTTAGGTGCAACAATATAATGTAGTAATCATTACTAATATGGAAGAAATAACAAGTCTAGGGATATAGAATAATAAATAAATAAAAAAATATATAAAATATGTAATATATATAAAAAAATAGTTGCAATGTCTGAAAGTCACACCAAATGTACATTAATAAATGTTACAATAACAAAGGGTTATTATTATATTGACAATAAATAGTTAATGAATGGACAATCACGAATTGTCAATGAATGCGTTGAGGTCCACCTCAACATTTAATCCAAATAGGGTGAAACTCCTTAATTTTATGGATCCAGGCCATTTCTAGCCTGGATATATTACGCACCGTTATATCGTCCCTCCACTGTGGGGCATATTTATCTATCCCTAGAAAAATGGTTTTGTCTGGATTTTTTTCATGGGCCTCCAAATAATGCCAGGAAACTGGATGTTAGTTATGTGCTCGTTCATTCTCACATGTAGGGGTCGTTTAGTCCTGCCCACATTTTGAAGCCCACTGGGGCATTGGAGCAGATAAATGACCCTTTCAGTGGAGCATGTTATGAAGGACTTTATCTCAAACTCAAGTCTGGTACTGGAGGAGATAAATTTGTGAATACGTCTATGGGTACATCCACTAAGTGTGCATACTCTGCATTTCCTACATTGGTAGAACCCTGTTATATATATAAAAAAAAAACTTTCTGATGGGGGGGTCCAAAACGTTTGGTACCACTCTATTTCTGATAGATGGAGCTCCCTTAAAAATAACTTGTGGTCTGTCTGGGAGTGCAGAATTAAGAATTGGATCGTTGGATGTTTACCTATGAGTTTTTTTACACTCAGATGTTGCACTGAGTAGGTAGTTGTAAAAGGGACAATGGATACCCTATTAGCTCTCGATGATGTTTCTACAAGTAAGTCCCTCCTATTGAGCGAAACAACTTCTTCCAATGTGTGTTTAAGAGAGTCCTCTGAATAACCCTTATCTAGAAAGCGTTTAAACAATACATTGGCCTGATTACGAAATTCTGAATCATTTGAGCAATTCCTTTTTAGTTTGATAAACTGGCTTTTAGGTACAGACCTAAGCCAGGATGTATGGTGGCAACTCCCGATCGGAATGAAGGAATTCCTATCGGTACTTTTGAAAAAAGTAGACGTGATAAAGGCATTATCATTAATCTCAATTTTTAGATCCAGAAAATTTATCTCTGTTTGGCTGGCCTCAAAACTCAAGACTATGGCCAGGATTCAGGTACATAGGCGCATCTTTGTGCCGACGTAGCGCATCTCATATGCGCTATGCCGACGTAAGCCCGCCTAATTCAAAGTTGGAAGGAAGTGGGCATGCTGTATTAAAATGAAGCGTGACCCCATGTAAATGAATGGCCAAATGAACGGCGCATGCACGCGCATGCTCAGAATCACGTTGCATATACACCCTAAGATACGACAGCTCAATGCCTTTGACGTGAACGTAACCTACGCCCAGCCCCATTCAAGTACGACTTACGTAAACGACGTAAAATACGACACTGTTCCCACGCCCATACCTTAACATGACTTACCCCTGCTTTATGAGTGAGTGAGTGAGTGAGTGAGAAACTTGTAAAGCACAACACATGCGAACTGAATCGCCTCTGGGCGCTGTTTCCATTTCTTGGGTAAGGAAAACCCCTCGACCTCAGAAGAGATGGGTTTTAATCCTTCTCCTGAAGGCCAAGTGGTCCGACTCCAGACGGATGGTGTTTGGTAGCGCATTTATGAGGGGTAAACTTACACCGGACATACGCCTTACGTAAACGGCGTAGATTACTGCGACGGGCGTAAGTACGTTCGTGAATTTGTGTATCTTGCTCATTTACATATTCGATGAGTAAATCAATGGAAGCGTCCCTTGCGGCCAGCGTAAATATGCGCCCAAGATACGACGGCGTAGGAGACTTACGTCGGTTGGATGGAGCCAGAATTTAGGCGTATCTTGTTTCAAGAATACGGCGCATAGATACGACGGCGCATCAATGGACTTACGCGGCGTATCAATAGATACGTTGGCGTAAGTCCTTTATGAATCCCGGCCTATATCTCTAATGTTTTTATTTAGACCTGCAATGAAAAGATCTAGTTCGTCCCGATCACCATCCCATAGGAGGAGGATGTGGTCAATGTATCTACCCCACAGCACCACTTCTGGTCACTGCTGGGCATAGACGACATCCTCTGCCCACAGGTCCATAAAAAGATTTGCCAGACTAGGGGCATATTTAGTCCCCATTGCGACTCCTCTAGCCTGTCTGTAAAACTGGTTATTAAACCAAAAATAGCTCCGTGAGGCCGCAAAGGAGAGCAACTCCATGATGAACATAATGTATTTATCATAGAGGACTGAATCTCGCCTCAAAAAATATTCTATGGCAAACAAACCAAGATCATGCGGAATCACTGTATATAGGGACGTGACGTCTGCTGTTACCAGCCACATCCCTGCTCTAGGGGTAAGGCCCGCCAATAAGTTGATAACATGGCGGGAATCCTTTATATATGATGGCATCTTGTTGATTAATGGTTGCAGGTAGAAATCAATATACTTGCCCACCTGGGATGTGATGGAATCTATGCCACTAATTATAGGACGTCCCGGGAGGGCAAGTAGGCTGTTTATGTATTTTCGGCAGGTAATAAATTAACGGAGTACGTGGTGCTAAAGGTACCAGAAAATCCTTTTCTTTCTTATTAAGGATACCTTGTTGGAAACCTCTAAGGACTAAACTCTCCAATTCAATTTTATATTGAGTTTTAGGATTTGAAGGTAGAGGGGTATAAGTATCACGGTCTCCCAAGATTTTATGCATCTCTGACAGATAGTCGCTTCTATTGAGAATAATAATCCCCCCGCCCTTGTCTGCAGGTCTAAGGGAGCTCCATCTATTATTATTTTTATTAATGTACACTTGGTGTGACTTTCAGACATCGCAACCTGTTCGTTATATATATTACATACCTTTATATTTTTATATATATAATATATATATATATATATATATATATATATATATATATATATATATATATATATATATATATTTTTTTTTTTATTATTCTATATCCCATATATAGTGGACTAGTTATTTCTCCCATATTAGTAATGATTACTACATTATATTGTTGCCTCCTAGGATTTGCTTGATTTATTTTTGTATATTTCTCCTACAAATCCCGGGAGTATTACTTAATTAAATAAATAAATATTGCAGCGCAAGTGAATATGCCTAAAAATTCAAATAATCAAAAATAGATACATAATAAAAAATAAATACATAAAGTCCATAGAGTGCAAAGTGATAAAGGTGCTCCAAAAAATATACAGTGGTGATATATAGTGCAGAAATCTTCATCAGATCTGTGACCCATAGGACAGGATAATCCTCCACCAAGGCTAATGGATGGCCTCTCACCTCAGCGATTCGACCTGTGGCTAGGTCAAAAAGCAAATATCATATCCTCCACACAGTAAATGGCAAGCAGCTTTCAGGGTTCAACTCCAAAAACGTCCACCAGATGGAACCAGCAAGCAATAAACAAATAATCTCCCATAGATCATTCAATGGACCGAGAAAGAGTAAAACAAACACACTCTAAGTGTTCACTGCTTAAAAGGTTTAATAATCACAACAAAAGTTTAAAAACCACTCACATTGTAAAGCACTCTGGTCCGAGTGCAAAGATAGCAGCTTGTACCGCAGCTCAGAGGCCCGGATCAATGTGTACAGCGTGTGTAGGTCTCTGTGAGGCAAACGTGGATGACGTCGTCGTAGCTCCTCCCCCTCGTACGCGTTACATCCCAATGTAGGCGGGACTTCATCCTTAATTGCATTATTCCATCTGACCGCTGGAGGCGCAAAACTTTCTACTATGAGCACGATAGGCTGGTTTATCCCTGGCCTGTGAGATTACATTTAAGATACAAATTCCCCACTCTCTAGTCCTTAATTAGTAGATCTCCACTTCCTTTGGAGTCTTACAGCTTTTTATTGTAATCATTTTCATCTAATGTTTTTGATTGATCATATTCTTATGGTTCCGCTGCCTCAAAGTCACATCAAAGCGTGGTTTCCGTTGTCCTCTTTATTTTTTTTTCTGATTCAAGCTCTTTTTTTATTTAAGAATTATAATACATAAACAAATAATACATAAACAAATGATACAACTGGGCATTTCAGTATAAGATAATATATCACGCACTATACTATGGAGCATCCCCCTTTAACCTTAGTCACAACCTTGCTTTCGTCCCTCCTCCTGGTTGTCCGGGGGAGACAACAATGCCACCCATCACGGTATGTAGGAAAAATAAAAAATAAAAATAAGATTATAAAAAAAAAAAAAAAAAAAAATAGCTAATCTCTCCCCGTACCCTCCCTCGTTGTCCTCTTTATATGCGATGCTTTAGTGCATCACCTGATCCCCTGTGACAACGTCTTTGTGAGACAAAACAATCGTCAGGAGGTTGACGCGCTGACGTCATCGCCCATAGGACAGGTGTCTGCACGCCGGCCGGCTTGTTCTACATTGTTTGAACTGCATTTTTAGTCAGATGTTTGTGGGTATATCTGTTTTTTTTTTACATTAAACATATGCATACAGTATTATGCTATGTGAGTATTCTTTCCTTTGGTACTTCCTTTGGTACTTTCCTGAGGTATTCGTTGATATTGAGTTGATCGTCTTCATTCATTCGGATTACATTATACCCCCTTCCCTGCTGTATGAATAACATCATCCAGGAGTTTGATTGATCGTAAGGCTTATCACAGTCTGTGTTCTGGTAAGCAGGCCTGTTTATCTGGTGGAGGTGCACGTGTGTCATTGGGTGATACCATAGGTTTTCTTCCAACATTCCTACCACTGAGGATTTGCTGCTGTTAGCTACTTACCAGGACTTTCATCCTAGCTGTCATTATTTGCTGGCATTTGGACTTTTATTTCATTTGGTTTAACACTATACACGGTGTATTTAAAAATATGTTTTCATATATTTTTTTCACTTTATTTTTACATTTAAAGTGTATTTGATATTTACCACAGTTATACATACATGTTTGGTTTATAGCACAGTTTTTTTCCCCTTTTCCTTTTTCTATATTTGATGTGTTGTCACACATTTTCTAACTGCAGCTTTATGCTTACAATATTACATTTGCTTTAATGCTAGATGCAATTCAGTTTTATATTTATACATTTTTCACTGTGTTTAGTCACCATTAGGGAGCGTGGTATTTTCTTTCTTTCATCCCATAAGATAAGTTGGAAAGGGGGAAGGGAAACAGCTTGTATGGGAAACTGTACAAATAAATATGTACAAAAATATATAAAAAAAATCTCTGGAAAGTACTTACATCTGTACATCATAACACACACCCAGCTGCAGGCCCCTGCAGCTAACAGTAACACACAATATACATCTGAGCCAGAGCATCTCTCCCTCAAGAGAGATACTCTTCCCGCAGGAAATTTTGACTCCAGCCGGAGGGGATGGACAGCCATATCATCCCAGAAGACCCTAAGAGAAGACAGAAAATAAACAACATCTTACACTCAAACCTATCTATACACTGTACAGTTTCTGTCGAGAGGGAGTTAGCATCCTGTCAACAGAAATATCAAAATCCAATCCAAAATACACACACATTTTTTTCCTGTTTGTTCTATTAGGAGGGGGTTATGACCTGCTGACAGAAACAATAGGGGGGAAACACATAAGAACAAGGTGAACAGTTATTTTTTGGAGTTTCTGATGGGAGAGGCCTTCCCCAGACAAACAGGCTCCCAAAGAGTGAGTTTAGGAACAAACCTCACCAAAGTGTGTTTGAAAAAGGAAAGGTCCATCCATTGGGCACACAGGGTGGCAGGAGAAAAGGGCACAATCTGCTACCCTCCAACAGTTCATGTGACACATCTTTATGTCAGGCTATACTCTCCAACAGTCTCTTCAAGCATATAAATGTGGGTCAGGCAGTCTCCTCCTGCTTTCCCCTTCCTCCCTTATGGAGATTGAATTGCTCTTCGTAGGCCATCTGCACCTCCCACTGTAATCTGGAAAACCTGGGCAGTTCCTTGTGTTTTGATAGAAATGTACTAAAGCGCTGATATGAATATTCAAATAAGATAATTAATAAAAGATAAATAAATGATTATAGCTGCAAACATTAAAATAGTGTTCTGACACTGTGAATAAGTGATATGTTATGAAACAATAGTGCGCTGCAATCAACCTTATACTAAAGCACAGATAAATATATATAAATATATAAGGAGAAAATCATGTGACTCAATGCGTCGGGAGGAGCCAGTGACGACATATATCGTGTTTGAGCACAGTAGATGCGGAGTGAGGAGGACACTCGCTTTATGAACTTGATCGTTTTTAATACGCGCTGGTTAATCTAATACATGTGAGTCGATGTAGTTGCACCTCAGACTCAAATGTCAGTTTAAATCATTGCACAATGATGCATCTCTCTTGTTTTATTTGAGAACCAACACATATGAGGAAACCCAGAGGAAAATTAAAAGAAATCACCTGATCATTGATTGATGAATTGACTGCTGGCAGGAGGTTTTTCTTTGAGAAAATTAACTGGAAACTATTGTCTATATCAATCAAACAGGCTAACCAATTGGTGGTTATTATTGTGCACATTGGGAGACTAGTCCCTTTCACCAGTATTTATTTATATATATATATATATATATATATATATATATATATATATATATATATATATATATATATATATATTTATCTGTGCTTTAAATGGGAGGTTGATTGCAGCTCACTATTGTTTGATAACAGTTCCTTGGGTTTCCCTCTTCCTGGCAGGACACACGCTTTGTGGGATCTCAAAACCCACTGTCTGTATGCAGGTGCTCTGGTCTGGGTAGTGGAGGGTTTGTTTAAATAGAGCTGCTTGTGGTGGATGGAGGTTCCTGCTGCTTCCTCAGTTCCCAACACTGACTCTGGCACATCCCCACCCTCAGACTGAGTTTCCAAGGCCTGGGAACCTCTTGTCACCAATTCCTCCTCTTCTGAGTCACTACTATGAGATGACCACTCTGCCAGCCTCTCTAGGAAGCTGAATTCAGCATGCAGTCTGGGGGAACCCCAATCAAAAGGCCCCATCCTCACCCCCCCCTGTCCAGCTCACCTGAAGGCGCACCTTCCTCTAACACTGGCTACTTCTGGATTAGGATAGCAGAGGACATAAGAGCGGCTGGCATTTCAGGAACTTCTGTCTCCTGCATGGCAGTACTTACAGTCACCAGGTCCCCAGCCAGGTCACAGGCCACGACAGTCTCTTCTTCCCTTATGTCCTCTTTCTTTGCGGGGCAGTCACAAGGCCTCAACTACACTCAGCCTTTAAAAAATGACTCCAGGCCCTTTCCAGCCTTCCGGGACTTATGTGGATGTAGGCAACATAGCCCTAAGAGCAGGTTCACGTTATAGCATTGTGGCTCCTGCTGGCTGGATGCAAGCTGGATGTGCGGTTCGCCACAATGGCCACACCGGCCCAGGCAGTGACCACCCCGGTCGGGATCCGGCATTCTGGGCATAGCAGGCACAACTGATCCGTCCCTTCAATCATCCTGACGGCGAATCCCCCGCAATGCTCCAACCAGACAACGATGTCCACCACCAGTGTCTGCTCCTGCAGTTCAGGCAACCAAGTTAAATTCAGTAGCAAATGAACACCCTCCACCATCTTGCTCCGCTGCCTCATGGTGTCTGCTGCTGCTAGCAGGAAACGCTGTGTCTCCTCCAGGGAGTGGCACCACCCCCTCACTTCCAGATAGGCTGGCTTCTGTGAAACTGATAAGCAGGCCTTTCCCTTGACATGCTGCTGTAACCCCTTGTTAGACAAACTGAAGTTAGCAGGCATGCTGATGCTAGCAGCCATGTCGCTTGGCACTCGACTGTGCCCGAGCAACAAGGAACTGATGACCACTGACTTTTCCGGTGGTTGCTGGTAGCAACAATAAAGTTTGTAGCCAATGCCTCACTGAAGGGAACACTTGTAGCACAGTCCCACCCGCAGACTGACCCCGATCACCCCGAGCAACAGTAGACACTTCCAGGCACACGTGTTTGTTTAAAGCAGGAGTCCATGGGTGCAGCTACCTGGCATGGTTGCCACGGGTAACAGCACATGATGAACAATTCCTGTATTGCAGGATTGGCATAAGTGTCAATCACAGCACCGGTTGGGCAACTGGGAAAGCAGATAGCATAATTTAGCAACGGCTCTTGCTGGTTTATATGGGAAACAGCACTCGCTATTGTAGTGCTGAATAGCAGGTAAAGCACACAAGTCCTTCCCCTGGACAAATGGTAACACAAATGTGACAGAGAGAGGCTCTGTTGCTATAAGTTTATAGGAAAAGGTGACCCAGGAGTCTCATTAAGGGTTAATGTAAGGTTCAGAACTAGCATCTCTACAGATTCTGCAGTTCTGAATCAGAACATTCAATCCTGGGTCCAGGTTTTGCTAGATGACTGCAGACTGGCTCACTACACAGCTGTGCAGGGTCATTATATAACCAGGTCTCAGCATTGCTCAAAGCTCTTATTTTGGAGGCAGCTTCCAGTTTGGAGGCAGAAGGTCTCACCCAGGGGCCCCAGCTAGAAACCATGGGACAGATGTCTCATCAATAGGTAGGGAGACCGCCGCTCCAGGTGAGCACAGGCAGGTAATCAATGTCCACTCAGGAATCACACGGGTGCTGGCAATGCATAGAATTAAGCAGGTGGGAGAATGGATGGACAGCCGCACTCCAAAAAGTCTTGTTGAAAAAAGACGTGCTCTTTATTGTAAAAAGGAAAAAATGCACAGCATACAGTGGGATAGACAGCTGACGCGTTTCGCATTAACAACGACTAAGCATTAGTTGTTAATGCGAAACGCGTCAGTTGTCTATCCCACTGTATGCTGTTGTGTGCTGTGCATTTTTTCCTTTTTACAATAAAGAGCACATCTTTTTTCAACAAGACTTTTTGGAGTGCGGCTGTCCATCCATTCTCCCACCTGCAGATGTCTCATCAAGGTGTCAAAGGACCCAGCTACAAGCCAGCAGTTCTCGGTTCAAGGACTTAAGTCAGCTCCTATCAGGGCTGTCAGGATAACCCCAATCCTTAGGCCAGAGGTACACAGCAGCAGGGCACTGTGACTGGAGGCTTGAGATCCAAGTGTTCTGAGAGAGCTGAATGACACAGTCAAAGGACTAGTAAGAGGAGCAGCCGTGCTGCCAACAAGTAAGACTGGTGGCTTGGTATTTTCGTTAATTCTTGTTATGTGGAAGAAACCCCTGTGTGGGCAACTTATGTATAAGTGAACCTTCCTTTATTCAATAAAAGTGGACTGCCACGCCCTAAAACTACAGTTTGGACTGGCACAGCTAATTGTAAATGCACCTGCTACTTGAGTTTAATTCCCCAATCTCACACAAAGCACAGTTTCTTGGCACAATCAACTTTAGTTGCTAGGACCGACGGCTGGCAGGTAATCCCGTACAAGCCCCCAAATGTAGCAGTGCCCCCATAAGAGCCACTGAGTAGTGGTCCACCTGTCACCCTGCCCAGCCTGGCATTCAATTCTCAGTCACTCTAAGTAAATGAACAGTCCATGTGCTTGTTTTTGTTTTTTTGAGGGAATTTAACTTGGATGGGGTAAGGGAAATATAGAAAGGCCCGATGAATTGTATAACAAACCATAGACGTATTGTATATCAATCAATTGGGTCAACTATGTACACTTCTCTGTACAAGTTACTACTACAGCCTCCTCCAGCATTTTCCTTGCTTGCAGACTATTCCTCTTCCTTACTCCTGCACAACTCTTGATCCTCGGGACCAGCTAGCACATGTAAGGTTAGGCCTGACACTGGCTCAGCCAGGCCTTAGCAACTGCCCTTTGCAGGCAAGGACCGCAGGATCCTATAGTGTAGGAAGAAATAGAAAGTCTATAGTGCTAGCTGTCCTACAGATGGACTACTGCTCTCAGTCAGCTCTCTTCAGGCCCTGCCAGTCCTCCTGGATGCAGCTGTCTGACTCCACTGCCCATGACAACACAGTCCTCTCAACTGGCTCTCCACCTATCCCAGACTATATGCTCCCAGTCCTTCTAGTTGTGCCTCCCAGTTCTCCCGACTGTGCATATCACTCACCAGCCCTTCTGGCTACTACCTGTGGTTCCCCTCCTCAAGACTTGCCCGACAGTACTAGGTCCTGCTGCCCCCTTTGCTCCTCCTGTCTAGAACCTTCATGTTTTCTTGAAGGGCTCCATTCTGCACCTGAGTCCAGGCCCAAGGTCACACCTCCTCCCAAGACTGGGGATCTCCCTCAAAGGCCCCCCGACAGCCTTGTACTCCATCTCCAGTTCTTCCACCCGACAACTCCTCCCCAGTTGGGATGACTCTAGGTATTTAAGGAGGCCTTCCCCCTCCCAATCTGGGTTGAGGATTAGTCAGGGCTCCTTAGAACACCCCAGGCAGCTCCACCTCTCCTCCTCTCCTTCTAGAATCCTCTAAAAGAAAGAAGGAGGCCTCAGTGATGCTATCTGTGAGCCACTCCCAGCCATCACAAACCAAAACAAACAGGACTGGCTGGCAGTGCCAGCCAGGCCTTCCTAAATTTACCTCCACTACAGATCAAAAATCCTACTCTTGTACCTAGTAGAGGGTGCTACATTTATATGCTTATTTTTATCGGTCAACTAAATTAGCACTTGTTCACCTAACATGGCTTGCCCCTAAAAAAAACAAAAAAAACAATTCCATTATATTTTTTTAAATCTCAAGGCGATTAGTAGATGGATGGCCCTAGTTAATGATTTTAAAATGTCATTTTATTTCGTGGCTAAATTATTTCATTGCACTGATTGAATCAAACTAACGGTTTGCTTGTAAGAGAAATTCATGCAGCATGCAAATTAACCTAGCAATTTAGATAATATAAAAACATGCAATTGTATCTCAATCAGAAAACTGCATCCTAATTTTTAACAGATTTCGAAAATGTGCTGCCCTGTCAAACTAGTTTCTTGCGCTTCACGCCTTACTAAACATTTCCAAACAGAAAGAATTGGAACAAATTGACTGTTATTTATATGGTATTGTTTTTACCATGAAATTAAATGGCTCCCCCTAATAATTACTCATGAAGCAGATTTCCTGTGAACAAAGTCTATGACAGAGAAAATACAAGTGTTTAAGAATTTTTCGGAATAATGACTTGAATGCTTTCTAATGTACGTAAACAAGAGCATGCACAGAAATTGCACCATTTATTTTAATGATGACAAGCTAATTGTAGTTCACACAGAACATCTCTATTACATCTTCTCCACCACTAATGAGATGACTTGTTTATTTCAGTGGATCCCTGGATTGCAAATTGGTGTGTATGACCTTGACAGAAAATAATTGATCTGTAGTGATAGTGAATACTCTGTTACAGTTAAAAGGTTAAATTGTAATTCTTGGTTGCTTTCATTTATCATTTTGATACTGATATAAGAGATAAACTCTTTTACTGACGATATCACATGAAGTTAGACAAGAAATCTAATTAAAAAATTGTTCACTTAAGAATCTTCTTTACACAATTGTGAGAGTTTAGCTAGCCTCAGTAGTATTTAGACACACTTTTTATCCAACTTAGCTCAGTTCACACCCAATGTATCTTTCAGTGTGTGATTTGAAAGCCCCAGTCAGTGCAATTTCATGTGTGGCTTGCCAACATCTGTATGACTTCATGTATAGATGTCAATGCAAGTCGTACATAAAATCACAAAAAATACTGCTGGAACCTTATTAAAGTCAGTGCAAGTCAGAATCACACCAATTTGAGCAGATCCATAGCCATAAATAGGGTGTAAAATGTCATGAGATTTTGATCTGCCAAATCGCATCGGTGTGAAAAGGGGCTAAAGATAGTTGTGGACATTGGCTGAACATCTTATGTTGAGAATATTTATATTCTTATACCACAAATACACTATATTACCAAAAGTATTGGGACACCTGCCTTTACACGCACATAAACTTTAATGGCATCCCAGTCTTAGTCCATGGGTTCAATATTGAGTTGGCCAACCCTTTGCAGCTATAACAGCTTCAACTATTCTGGAAAGGCTGGTCACAAGGTTTAGGATTGTGTCTATAGGAATGTTTAACCATTTTTCCAAAAGCACATTTGTGAGGTCAGGCACTGAAGTGGACGAGCAGGCCTGGCATGCAGTCTCTGCTTTAATTCATCCCAAAGGTGTTGTCATGGATATGCAATAAAGTCTGGCAGCTTACCTGTTTCCAGATGTTCATTAGAGGCCTGACTCTGTTCTGGTTGCCTTTTTACCACTTCTCCTTCCTGTATGGCCCCACTCAGGCCATCCCAGGAAGTCTATATTAAATGTTGTACTGCAGGTCTGCAGTGCTGTTCAACCGTGTTGTTAGCTTAAGTTCCTGTCTGCAGTGTGCTACGATTACCTTCCTGTGTACCGTATTTGGCTCGTCCCTGACTTCTCCTGTTTGCTTGTGATCCTGACCTTTTGCCTGTCCCTCGGTTACCCCTGTCTGCCTGTTGCCCTGACCTCGGCTTACCCATAACTATCACTTGTCCTGCTTGCTGCTTCCCCTATCTCCCTGCGCAGCGTGACCTAGGGGATCCCAGGGGTCGCGACCTGGATCCAGCTGCGGCAAAGGCCATCCTCACCACTAGAGGCTCTGGTGAACACAAATCTGGGTCTTAGACTCTGCGCCCTGGGGGATCTTGGGTTCACGCTTACTCTCTGTTAGCAGCAGTCGGCTATAAGGTTCACTACCCTGTGGTGCATCCCTGACCCCAACGGGGTGCACTTGTCACTTGGCCACAGGTGACCTGACAGGTGTTCTATCTGGTTGAGGCCAGTCAAGTTCCTCCACCCCAAACTCAATCATGTCTTTATTGTCCTTGCTTTGTGCATTGGTGCACAGTCATGTTGGAACAGGAAGGGGTCATCCCCAAACTGTTCCCACAAAGTTATGCATTGTACAAGCGATCGAAATTTCCATCGGGATAAACTCCGATGGATTTTTCAGACGGAATTCCGTTCAAGCTGTCTTGCATACACACTGTCACACCAAATTCCGACCGTCAAGAATACGGTGACGTTCGACACTATGACGAGCCGAGAAAAATGAAGTTCAATGCATGCGTCGACATTATTCTGAGTATGCATGTTTTTTTTTCTCTGTCAGAGTTCCATACAGATGAATGGAATTTCCATCGGAACATGTTCTCTTTCTAAGTCCGTCGGAATTTCCAAAGGAAAAACTCTGATGGGGCACACACACACACACCGTCGGAATATCCGATGAATAAATTCCTTCTGACTTTTTTCATCGGAAATTCCAATCGTGTGCACGCGGCATTAGGAGCATGAAATTGTCCAAAATGTCTTGGTATGCTGGCACTTTAGGAGTTCCTTTCACTGGAACCAAGGGACCAAGCCAAACCCCTAAAAAGCAACCCCACACCATAATCCCCCCTCCACCAAATGATTTTGGCCAGTGCACAAATCAAGGTCCATAAAGACATTGATGAGCAATTTTGGGGTGGAAGAACTTTACTGGCCTGCACCTCAACTCGATAGAACACCTTCGGGATGAATTAGAGCGGAGACTGCGAGCCAGCCCTTCTCATCCAACATCAGTGCCTGACCTTGCAAATGCTCTCCTGGAAGAATGGTCAAACATTCTCATAGACACACTCCTAAACCTTGTGGTCAGCCTTCCCAGAAGAGTTGAAGCTGTTATAGCTGCAAAGAGTGGGCCAAATCAATATTGAACCTTGTGGACTAAGACTAGGATGCCATTAAAGTTCATGTGCGTGTTAAGACATAATACTTTTGGTAATATAGTGTATGCTCACGTAAAAAGCAAACACTTTAGGAACGCGTTTCTTAAGCTACCAGATGAAAAAAATCTATATCAATGCTCTCCAAAAATTATCTACTGCATTGAAAGGTACAATCTGCCATTTAACCCTGAAAAAAATCTGAGGTAATAGAAATAAATATCTGGATATCTATGGTTACAGCATTATGTCTTCAGACATAATGAGGTGGGCTGAATATGAGGTGGGCTGAAATTCTTTATATTGTTTTTCTCTTCAGTCTGGAAGAAATAAACCCTTTTTTTTCAAGATACAATTTACTTGTTTTATGGCCAACATATATTTGACTGTGTTAATCTGTTTTAATTTCTTGTTTCTAGCTGCAATCTACTTGCTCTATCCCACAAAAATAAGTGGCCTGCTTGAAAATAATTACAAGCTTAGCAGAAGATCTCTGTGAAGCCAATTTTTTCTTCTACTTACACCCCTTCCAGAATTGTGACCTATCCCTAAGAAGGCTTTTGAAAAATGTGGTGCACCTCTGTTCAATGTTTATGCATATGTACATAAGAGAACCTACATTTTAATTCCAGATGCAATATGCATTCTTAATTGCTCAGAAACTGAAGCCCACTGATTGAGACTTAATATCTGTGGTACAAATCTTCCCATCTTCAGTCCCAAAACTAGACACTTATTTTTATCCTCCAGATACAAGGGGCCAAATCCTCAAAATCCTAGCCTAACTTAATTTTTCCCATTTAAGTTACACTGGCGGGAAATTTCTACCTAAGTGCCCGATCCACAAAGCACTTACCTAGAAATTTCACGCAGTGTAACCTAAATTCTCCCGGCGCAAGGCGGTCCTGTTATCCAGGGGGCGATGACAATTTAAATGAGGCGCGCTCCCGCGCCGGCTGTACTGCGCATGCTCGTGACGTCATTTTCCCGATGGGCAGCGCGCGAAATTACATTACGCCGGGCTTTGTGGATTGCGACGGGACAATAAAGTAGCGTCGGGTAAAAAAAAAGTTACGCGGCAAAAATTTTTTTTTTAAATTTTAAAAAAATCGCGGCGATCGAAAAAAAGGTCTGTTTTTACAAGGTGTAAACAGTTTACACCTTGTAAAAGCAGCCCTAATTTTACGTATGCAAGCGTAAACTTACGCAGAAAAAACAAAGCTGAAAAGCTTTGTGGATCTCCGTAAGTCCTCATTTGCATACGCAAAGCGGCATTTCAATGCGAAATGCCCCCAGCGGCGGATGCGGTACTGCATCCTAAGATCTGACAGTGTAAGTGTCTTACAGATGTCAGATCTTCTGCCTATCTTTGGAAAACTGCTTCTGAGGATCAGTTCCAAAGATAGGCACAGGGATACGCAGGCTGAACAGCAGTTCCGCCTGCGTATCCCTTTTGAGGATTTGGCCCAAGGTGCTTTGCTTCTCCTTCAGTACTTGTGCATATCCAATAAAGGCTTCAAAGGTGTGGTATAAATTGGGTCATGTTTTTTTTATTTTCAGTTTAACACAAAAATGCATTATTCTTTTTAATTTCAATTCTACATGTGTTTGCTCTTTCCCTCTGAATTTGTGTTGGTGTTGTAAATTACGGTAAAAAAAAATTTGAAACAAATAGACACAATCTTTTTCATTCCATATGAAATATGTGTGTTGAATCCTAAAAAAAAATGTGATCTGTCTATAAACACCTAACCAGTGGGGTCAGTAGAATTCTTTTCTGCGGGGGGCGGTAAACAGTATGCCACACCTTACCGGTCAGTGGCACTTACCCCATTACTGGTGACTTCCCCTGCTTCACTGTGGCGGCTTTCAGTTCTCCTGCTCTCCACAGGTCATCACAGTGACGGTGGCTTCCGTTTTCCTCCTTCCTCCTCGGCGGCCAATCGGGAGTCTTCTCTTTTTGGCCAATTTGGTCTCACACTCGCTTCTGATTGGCCGGATTGAGGATCTGCGTTACAACAGCGAATATTTATTTGCTGTTGTAACAAACACACCTGGGTGGGCTCTTGTCGCATTCTCTGTGACCCGAGCCCACCCCATTTTGAAGCCTATTAGAGCCCCTGGCTCTAATCAGATGGTTTAAAAAAAATGCACCCAGTAATTCATGCACCCAGTGCCCTGAAAGGGGCCAGATGCATGAATAGGGGGTGGGTGTGGTGGCCATGGATAGATTTATGCTATGCATGAATCTATTCATTGCATATATGGGGTGGTGCCCGGATGCTTCTAATGGCCGGGCCAACGCTGTACTTAACAGCTGTGGTACTAAACGGTAAAGTTTTCTACTCCTAAATCAAGACACAAATTTCTCATTTACAGGTACCATATGCACACCCAGTTGCTCAGATATTGCAGGCTGTCCATATAGGCTTAAGATCTGCGTTGCAAATCTATAACTCTTTTCGTATCTTAGTCTCCAAAACAAGAAATTGAACACACTATTGGCACTCAACTTACACTTTTTATACATTGCTTCAACATTACTGTAGTATATTAACTGGTATACTTATTGTTCTGTATCTGAGCTGCTTCATCTCTTTTGATGTTTGACGGATACTGTTTTGAAATTTGCTGATATACTCCATGGAAAATCTTATGCATCTGCCTCAGCAGTTGGACAAAGATCCTGAGAAAATGAGGGGTATTCATCATCAGAATATGGAACTATGTTTATTGCTCATAGGTCTTTATTTCCCTACCTCATGGTACCTTGCTGGGATGGTCTTTTCCAGGTCCTGTCAACTGCTATATCAGTGAAGCTTAATGGTGGGCCCACTAAGATTTGTGCCCCCGATTACCATGCCTCCTTTCTGTAACAGCAGCACTCCAAATGGTTTCTGCTACAGGCAGGGGCGGACTGACAACTCATGGGGCCCCCGGGCAATAGAAGACTATGGGGCCCCTGGGCTTACAGATGGCCACCACTCCAGGAGGCAGTGCAGAGGCGGGGCAGCTAAAATCTCGGGATTTTCACATCAGAAGCATGTTGGTTTCAGACATATCAGGGACAGATGTAAAAAAAACATAGATTTTTACATACTGTCCCTGGTTTTACTGAGCCTGGCAACCCTGATGGGCCCCCTAGAGACATGGGGCCCTCGGGCAGTGCCCGAGTGACTCAATGGTCAGTCCGCCCCTGGCTACAGGGTTACCTATCAAGGAGTTGTTACTGATCCACAGGTAGGCTACTCACAGTACTTAAGCTGGATGTATCCTTCCAACAGGGAGTTGTTTGTTGCTTGCTGCTGTTTATTTGCTGCCTTGCAACAGTGTTGCTTAAAGAGGAGGTCCAGGGCCCCCCACAATTGTTATTTTTATAAGTCAACAGCTACAAATACTGCTGCTTCTGACTTTTATATGGAAACTTACCTGTCCAGGGAGCGCGCAATGTCTGCACCCCAGCCAATCTTCCTGGGAAAGGAACCCGGCAGTGAAGCCATTCGGCTTTACAGTTAGTTCCCTATTGCGCATGCAAGAAGCGTGCTTCGCTTTCTAATTGGCCAGGTGGCGGAGGAAGGAGGAGGGGGACCGAACTTCCGAGAGACAGCGCAATCCCAGAAAGTGGGGAACGGTACTTGTCAAAAATAGGTACTCATTTTCCCCTTCCCCCTGAAAGGTGCCAAATGTGGCACCGGAGGGGAGGACGAGACGGATAAGTGGAAGTTCAACTTTTGAGTGGAACTCCACTTTTAGTCCAGCTGGCCACTTGTATTTTTGACTTAAATTAGCCTTTCTAATTAAAATCACTTTTACTTCAATTTCATCATGCCACTGTAGGAGATTTACACATATATGACTGTTGGGTGTGTGCCATTCACTGCTTCCCCGGATAGTAGTTCCTTTAAATTGCTCAGAAATGTCTCTATACCTTGCTGATTTTACCTTTGGATTGTGTTCAAGCTTTTTAAGCTGTACTGAAGGTTCAATAGATTATGCATCTGTTAGAAGGTTACAATTGTGGTACTGACTGACGTTGGTCCTTTCATATTTCACTAATGAGGAAACCTTCATTATATACAGGGAGTGCAGAATTATTAGGCAAATGAGTATTTTGACCACATCATCCTCTTTATGCATGTTGTCTTACTCCAAGCTGTATAGGCTCGGAAGCCTACTACCAATTAAGCATATTAGGTGATGTGCATCTCTGTAATGAGAAGGGGTGTGGTCTAATGACATCAACACCCTATATCAGGTGTGCATAATTATTAGTTAACTTCCTTTCCTTTGGCAAAATGGGTCAAAAGAAGGACTTGACAGGCTCAGAAAAGTCAAAAATAGTGAGATATCTTGCAGAGGGATGCAGCACTCTTAAAATTGCAAAGCTTCTGAAGCGTGATCATCGAACAATCAAGCGTTTCATTCAAAATAGTCAACAGGGTCGCAAGAAGCGTGTGGAAAAACCAAGGCGCAAAATAACTGCCCATGAACTGAGAAAAGTCAAGCGTGCAGCTGCCAAGATGCCACTTGCCACCAGTTTGGCCATATTTCAGAGCTGCAACATCACTGGAGTGCCCAAAAGCACAAGTTGTGCAATACTCAGAGACATGGCCAAGGTAAGAAAGGCTGAAAGACGACCACCACTGAACAAGACACACAAGCTGAAACGTCAAGACTGGGCCAAGAAATATCTCAAGACTGATTTTTCTAAGGTTTTATGGACTGATGAAATGAGAGTGAGTCTTGATGGGCCAGATGGATGGGCCCGTGGCTGGATTGGTAAAGGGCAGAGAGCTCCAGTCCGACTCAGACACCAGCAAGGTGGAGGTGGAGTACTGGTTTGGGCTGGTATCATCAAAGATGAGCTTGTGGGGCCTTTTCGGGTTGAGGATGGAGTCAAGCTTAACTCCCAGTCCTACTGCCAGTTTCTGGAAGACACCTTCTTCAAGCAGTGGTACAGGAAGAAGTCTGCATCCTTCAAGAAAAACATGATTTTCATGCAGGACAATGCTCCATCACACGCGTCCAAGTACTCCACAGCGTGGCTGGCAAGAAAGGGTATAAAAGAAGAAAAACTAATGACATGGCCTCCTTGTTCACCTGATCTGAACCGCATTGAGAACCTGTGGTCCATCATCAAATGTGAGATTTACAAGGAGGGAAAACAGTACACCTCTCTGAACAGTGTCTGGGAGGCTGTGGTTGCTGCTGCACGCAATGTTGATGGTGAACAGATCAAAACACTGACAGAATCCATGGATGGCAGGCTTTTGAGTGTCCTTGCAAAGAAAGGTGGCTATATTGGTCACTGATTTGTTTTTGTTTTGTTTTTGAATGTCAGAAATGTATATTTGTGAATGTTGAGATGTTATATTGGTTTCACTGGTAAAAATAAATAATTGAAATGGGTATATATATATTTTTTTGTTAAGTTGCCTAATAATTATGCACAGTAATAGTCACCTGCACACACAGATATCCCCCTAAAATAGCTAAAACTTAAAACAAACTAAAAACTACTTCCAAAAATATTCAGCTTTGATATTAATGAGTTTTTTGGGTTCATTGAGAACATGGTTGTTGTTCAATAATAAAATTAATCCTCAAAAATACAACTTGCCTAATAATTCTGCACTCCCTGTATTATATGGTTCATGTATTTTCAAGTTTAGTTTTTAGAATTGTCCTGCTTCTTCACACCAATCAGTCACTGATCCAGTCCCAGGGTTTTTTATTTGCACTTTGAAATATGTTGTTCTAGCATTGCGAGTAAGACAACGTTTTTCTCTTTCTGAGGTGATGGCCCTTCCTTTCTTTCCACTACATGAGTTTTATAGCAGGAAGGGAGGCGGTTACATTATGAAAACTTTAGTCTTTACTCTTTCTTAATGGATCGAGTAATAAATGTAACCTCTAATGTACTTGCAAAAATCTCTTTAAGGCTTGCACAGATTCATAGGTTATCTCTGCAGAATAGAATAGCAGCACATTATTTGCTGCTCTGGTGGATGTGTGTGCTTTAAATGGTGATAAGTGCTGTAGTTACATTTCTGATAGTTCTGATTTTGTCACCTAAAAGAAGGTGGTTCATTGTTTGGTAAAAAAAACAAAAAAAAAAAACAATTGATTCTGTACTTTGTATTCTCATATGTATTTGTCATCAGTGCACTTCAAAGTGCTTATAAAAGCAGCTATGTCTGTGACCTTAGTTTCTGTATCCCTTTAAGTGAAATTCTAAGACCAATGGTAGTAAACTGATTTTATTTAGAAAATTTGTACATAAAATAAACATAATACGGGTGATGAAAAAAGGAAAGTAATCATTATATGTTATTATTGTATTATGTTTTACTAATGGTTACATGAAAACGTTAAGTACTTACAGTACATACAATTGTTAGGATTCTTTAAAAATCATGGGCCAGATTCACAGAAAAAGTACGCCGGAGTATGTGCTGATACTCCGGCGTACTTTCAAATTTGCCGCGTCGTATCTTTAGTTTGAATTCTCAAACCAAGATACGACGGCTTCTGGCTTCGATCCGACAGGCGTACGGCTTCGTACGCCTTTGGATCGTAGGTGTAATACTTCGGCGCCCGCTGGGTGAAGTTTGCGTCGTTTTCCGCGTCGGGTATGCTAATTAGCTGTTTACGGCAATCCACGAAGGTATGCGCGGTCGTCGCATTCTCTTACGTCGTCGCTAGTCGGCTTTTCCCAGCGTAAAGTTACGGCTGCTATTTCGTGGCTTATATTTAGACTTGCGTAAGTCGTCCGTGAATAGGAAAGGACGTAACGCACGTCGCCGTTCAAAAGATTACGTCGGTGCGATGTCATTTCGCGCAAAGCACGGCGGGAAATTTCAAAACGGAGCATGCGCAGTACGTTCGGCGCGGGAACGCGCCTAATTTAAATGATACACGCCCCATTTGAATTAGGCGGGCTTGCGTCGGACGGATTTACGCTACGCCGCCGCAAGTTTACAGGCAAGTGCTTTGTGAATCAAGCACTTGCCCGTAAAACTTGCGGCGGTGTAACGTAAATGCGATACGTTACGCCGCCGCAATTCTATCTGAATCTGGCCCCATGTTCTCTTGCTAGAATGCCTTTTAATTTGCAGTCCTTGGAATATGTAATGTGGCAGGGCAGTGTTTCAATTTTATAAGCCAACACACCAGCAATATAAAAAGTGCTAAAAAATAGTGCAACTTAACAAACTACAGGTAAATTAGAATAACCCATAGCTTATGGGTATGCCCCCAACAAAATATATGTAGACAAAAGAATACCTTTTAACCACTTGCCGCCCGCCAATGACAGATTGACGGCGGCAAAGTGGTTGTAGAATCCTGACTGGATTCTAAGCCGCTGCGCGCCCCCGGGGGCGCGCATCGCGGCGATCGTTGTTGCGGGGTGTCAGTCTGACACCCCGCAACACCGATCTCGGTAAAGAGTCTCTCACGGAGACTCTTTACCACGTGATCAGCCGTGTCGAATCACGGCTGATCACGATGTAAACAGGAAGAGCCGTTGACGGCTCTTCCGCACTCGCGTCTGACAGACGCGAGTAGAGGAGAGCCGAACGGCTGCTCTCCTGACAGGGGGGGTTCGCGCTGATTGTTTATCAGCGCAGCCCCCCCTCGGATCGCCACATGGACCACCAGGGAAGCCCACCCTGGACCAGGGAAGGGCAGATCCAAAAAAAAAAGGCAAAAAAAAATAAAAAAATAAAGGCTGTAAAAAAAAAAAAAAAAGGCAGATCAAAAAAAAAAAGGCCAGAAAAAAAAAAAAAGCAAAAAAATAAATTATGCCAATCAGTGCCCACAAATGGGCACTGACTGGCAACATAGGTTAATCAGTGCCGCCCCAGTGTCCATCAGTGCCACCCTACAGTGTCCATCAGTGCCACCCCACAGTGCCCATCCATGCCCAGTGCCCACCTATCAGTGCCCATCTGTGCCACCCATAAGTAGTCACCAGTGCCACCCATAAGTGCCGCCCATGAGTGCCCATCTGTGCCGCCTATGAGTGCCCAGTGCCGCATGTGTGTGCCCATCAGTGCCGCCTATGTGTGCCCATCAGTGCCGCCTATGTGTGCCCATCAGTGCCGCCTATGTGTGCCCATCAGTGCCGCCTATGTGTGCCCATCAGTGCCGCATACAAGCGCCGCCAATCAGTGCCACCTCATCTGTGCCCGTCAGTACTACCTCATTGATGTCCATCAGTGCCATCTCATCGGTGCCCATCAGTGCCGCCATATCAGTGCCCGTAATTGAAAGAGAAAACTTACTTATTTACAAAAAATTTAACAGAAAAAAAAAAAAACTTATTTTTTTTACAAAATGTTCAGTCTTTTTTTAGTTGTTGCGCAAAAAAAAAAAATCGCAGAGGTGATCAAATACCACCAAAAGAAAGCTCTATTTGTGGGAAAAAAAGGACGCCAATTTTGTTTGGGTACAGTGTAGCATGACCGCGCAATTGCCATTCAAAGTGTGACAGTGCTGAAAGCTGAAAATTGGCTTGGGCAGGAAGGTGTATACGTGCTCTGTATGGAAGTGGTTAAAAGGTGCTTGTAGTGCAAATTAGTCCCAAAGACAACATATATGTACACAGTCCCTTGAAAAATTACTAATACCCTATGAAATTTTCCACATTTCATGTTATAACCAAAAACGTAAATGTATATTATTGGGATCTTATGTGATAGACCAACACAAAGTGGCACATAATTGTGAAGTGAAAGGAAAATGATACATTTTCAAAGTTTTTACAAATAAATATCTAAAAAGTGTGGCATGCATTTGTATTCAGCCCACTTTACTCTGATACCCCTAATTACCTTCATATGTCACCTAATTAGTAAATAGAGTCCACCTGCGTGTAATTTAATCTCAGTATACAGTTGTGTTCAAAATTATTCAACCCCCCAATGCTGTAAAGGGTTTTAGGGAATTTAGTGTACATTTGTAATTGTATTCAGAATGAAATCCTACAAGGACTTCTTAAAGAACCATATGCAACTAAAATGACATCAATTGGTTTTGTAATACAGTAGTAAATGTTTATTTTGTGAATTCTTCATTTACACAATTATTCAACCCCTTAAAGACTACCATTCTGAAGAACAGAGGTTCATTGAAGTGTTTTCAATCAGGTATTGAAAACACCTGTGGATGTCAGGGAGCAGCAATGAAGCCTAATAAGCACCAATCAGGCAGCTTTAAAATGACTGTGATACTCAGCTCCTTCTAGACATTTACTGGTGTGGTTACAAACATGGTGAAGTCAAGAGAATGGTCCGGGAAGACAAGAGAAGTGGTGATTACTCTTCACAGGAAGGGCAATGGCTATAAGAAGATTGCAAAGATGTTAAACATACCAAGAGACACCATAGGAAGCATCATTCGCAAATTCAAGCCAAAGGGCACTGTTGAAACGCTACCTGGTCGTGGCAGAAAGAAGATGCTGACTTTGACTGCTGAGCGCTACCTGAAGCGTAGAGTGGAGAAAAGTCCCCTTGTGACTGCTGAGGAACTGAGAAAAGATTTGTTAGATGTGGGTACTGAAGTTTCTGCTCAGACAATACGGCGCACACTGCGTAATGAAGGCCTCCATGCCAGAACTCCCAGGCGCACCCCCTTGCTGTCTCCAAAGAATAAGAAGAGTCGACTGCAGTATGCAAAAATCATGTGGACAAACCACAGAAGTTTTGGGATTGTGTTCTGTGGACTGATGAAACAAAATTAGAAGTGTTTGGGCCCATGGATCAACGCTATGTTTGGAGGAGGAAGAACAAGGCCTATGATGAAAAGAACACCTTGCCTACTGTGAAGCATGGCGGGGGGTCAATCATGCTTTGGGGCTGTTTTGCTTCTGCAGGTACAGGGAAGCTTCAGCGTGTGCAAGGTACCATGAATTCTCTTCAGTACCAAGAGATAGTGGATGACAATGTGATGCAGTCCGTCACAAACCTGAGGCTTGGGAGACGTTGGACCTTTCAACAGGACAATGATCCCAAGCATACCTCCAAGTCCACTAGAGCACGGTTGCAGATTAAAGGCTGGAACATTTTGGAGTGGCCATCGCAGTCACCAGACTTAAATCTGATTGAGAACCTCTGGTGGGAATTAAAGAAAGCAGTTGCAGTGCGCAAGCCTAAGAATGTGACTGAACTGGAGGCTTTTGCCCATGACGAATGGGAGAAGATACCCGTAGATCGCTGCAAGACACTTGTGTCAAGCTATGCTTCACGTTTAAAAGCTGTTATAACTGTAAAAGGATGTTGTACTAAGTACTAAGATTGAATGTCACTTGGGGGTTGAATAAAACTGATAATGATGTGAGCACAGAAAAGACATTTGTGGTTATTTCATTATAAATGTTATGTTATATTTGTCTGACCTACACGTGCCTCTTTGATTTAATTGTAAGCAGGATGACAGGATGATCAAAATCAATGTCAAACTGGCCAAAACAATCAATTTCAGTGGGGGTTGAATAATTTTGAATACAACTGTAAATATAGCTGTCCTGTGAAGCCCTCAGAGGTTTGTTAGAGAACCTTAGTGAACAAACAGCATCGCAAAAGCCAAGGAACACACCAGACAGGTAAGGGATAATGTTGTGGAGAAGTTTAAAGCAGGTTATAAAAAAATATCCCAAGCTTTGAACATCTCACAGAGCACTGTTCAATCCATCATCCGAAAATGGAAAGAGTATGGCACAACTGAAAATCTACCAAGACATGGCCGTTCATCTAAACTGACTAACTGAGAGCATTATTCAGAGAAGCAGCCAAGAGGCCCATGGTAACTTTGGAGGAGCTGCAGAGATCCACTGCTCAGGTAGGAGAATCTGTCCACCGGACAACTATTAGTCATGCACTTCACAAATCTGGCCTTTATGGAAGAGTGGCAAGATAAAAGCCATTGTGGAAAGAAAGCCATTAGAAGTCCTGTTTGCAGATTGCTAGAAGCTGTTGTGCTTATTAAGGAAAATTTTCCTACACAGTATTTATGATTTAAAGGGTCACTAAAGGAAACACATTTTTTAGCTGAAATGACTGTTTACAGGATATAGAGACATAATAGTTAACTGATTCCTTTTAAAAATGATTAAAAATAGATAAAAAACAATCATATAAGTAGTTAGTTTCGTTTTTGCTGTTGTTTCCTGGTTCTCTGATGTACAGAGCCAGAGAGCCAATAGAGGGCAGTGATGCTTTGTTAAACGAAACTGGATTGGTGCTGAGGGATTTTAGACACACAGTAATCACACCTCCTTAATTAGTCACCACAGTGAGAAATCTCCCAGTACTGTGGTGATCAGGAAACAGACAACCAGGAAGTGTCCATAACAGAGAGGAATTACAGCAACATCAGAGCAAAAACGAACAATGAGGACATGAAACCAGGACTGCAGTAAGGTAAATGAAGATGTTTAGCTAAAAAAAAAAATCCTTTAGTGACCCTTTAAGTAATTTTTAACAATGATATTTTTAAGATACAGATTCAATCAAATATGACCACAGTATAAAAATATTAAATGTAATCATACAAAATAGTTATATATATATCTTGGTTGACAAAAACAAACATTATGTGAAATTAAAATATTGATTGCTTTACATAAAATCTTGACTATTAGTTGAAACACCCGCAAAATGGGGTTGTAATACCTTTGACATGACACAGCAATGATGAACTTCTCTGTAGAATCAATAACCTTGTAAAATGACAATTAGACGGAACATCTGTATTTCACAAATTTACCATATATACTACCTATACTGCAGGTAAGTAAGTGTCAATGGCATGGAACCTATGCAAATGAAAAATATTGAAAATGTAATCTTTAGAGAAAAATCTACAAGGCGGTTATTGACTCAGGAGAATAACTATCAATTGTATAATACTCAATAAATCAATATTTAAGAGAACACAAATGAATACAAGATAAAAATCAACACAACATAATTACCCATTCCAAAACAGCTATTGGCCTGAATTGCTGGTTACCAGAGTTTTAGAATGGCTACCGAGGCTTTCAAGATGGCTACTCTTAACCTCCTTAGCGGTGTTCCCGAGCGTGACTCAGGGTGTTTTTTTTCTGCTAGGATCGGTAACCCCGAGTCACGCTCGGGGTAGCTGTGCAGAGCCTGCAGCGGCGTTCCTTACCTTCTCCTGGCGATCCAGTGATGATCTCCCATTGCTGTGATCGCCAGCGAGATCACAGCCGTGCCGTCCGTCGGTCATCTGACTTCCTGGTTCCGTTCCCTGCAGCAGCAATGGTGCATGGGAGCGGAACTGGGAGGGAAATTCAAACGTGAACACAAACACAAACACATAAAAAGGAGGTGATACAATGTAATCTGAGAGGATTACACTATATCACCTTAGTATCTGACACAGTGCCTTTACAGTGCCCCTTTCCTGTCATTAGCCCATAAAAAAATCTTTGGAAAATGGCATAAAAAAAGTGCAACTTTGCAACGAAGGCGCTTTTTTGATAAGTTGAGCGACACGGAGGTGCTCGTAGAACAGAGCGATAGTGAGGTGTGGGGAGATTTGTCATCTGACTCTGACACTGACACTGACCCAGAAAGTGATAACGGCAATGATCCTGCACCTGACCTCAGCGATATGCGCACTTGGTGCCCTATAGACAGCGATACGGACCAGGTAGCGCCCCCCGAGATTCCGATTCACTGGATCACCTGGGATGAAGGTAGATGTTGAGAGTGACAACCCTCTGGCATACCTGCAATTATTCCTCACAGAGGAGGTAATTGAAAAAATTATCACAGAGACCAATCGCTACCAAGAACAGCAATCCGCTACGCTGCATGCCAGGTTTTCCAGAACCAGAAAATGGGAACCGGTGACTAAAGAGGACATCTGGCAGTTTCTCGGACTCTTGATTCTTCAGGGGGTGGTGGGGGTCCAGAAATGGTACT
The DNA here is from genome assembly GCF_905171775.1 of Rana temporaria. Lineage (NCBI taxonomy): Eukaryota > Metazoa > Chordata > Amphibia > Anura > Ranidae > Rana > Rana temporaria. Next base: position 419,098,337 of record NC_053490.1, read on the forward strand.
GGACCACAAATAGGTTACTGGCCATTCCGTTTTTTGGCACCGTGATGTCCGAATACTGTTTTTCGCTCATCATGAAGTATTTACACTTCACTAACAATGAAGAGTTTAATGAGGCCACGCATCCTGCGCCCAAACTAAAAAAAATCTGGGAGGTATGCCAAATGATTGTGACCAATTTCCAGCAGGCCTACCTGCCAGAAAGGGACGTCGGTGTGGATGAAAGTCTGATGGCCTACAAGGGACGCCTGAGCGTGATTACAGTTTATTGCATCCAAAAGAGCGCGGTTTGTCATCAAATTCTACATGCTCTGCGAGTCATCCACCGGATACATCTGGAATTCGGTCATTTACACTTGTAAAGGCACGAAGTTCAACCCCAGGTACAGCCGCTATGGGATGGCCACATCATCTGTCCTTACACTGCTGGAGCCATTGCTGAACCAAGGATATTGTGTGACAACGGACAATTTTTACACGGCTCCGGAACTGTATGAGGTTTTGCTCCAAAACAAAACTGATGCGTATGGTACCGTTAGGCCTAACCGACGTGACATGCCAGCTATGTTTGGCAAGAAAAAACGAAAAAACGAGAAATGGTTGCCTTTCAGAAGGGTAAGATGATGGCAATGCCATGGCGAGACAAGAAGGACGTGTGTCTCATGAGTACCGTGCACAATACCTCCACTGCCATAGTCCATACAAAACATGGGAAAGATGTGCTGAAGCCGCAAGTCGTGATCGACTATAACAACACAATGGGAGGTGTCGACAGAGCCGATCAGGCAATGACATTTTACCCGGCGATGCGGAAACAGCAAAATAAATATTACAAGAAGATTTTCAGGCATCTTCTGGAACAATGCCTTTGGAATTCTTATATCCTTTATAGAGCAAAGAGTGACATACCTCTTGTTCATTCTGACTTTATCTGGACGGTGGCTGAGCAGATTTTTATCAACCACCAGACGCCATCAGTAGCTGTGAACAGACCCGGATGACGTGCTGTTGACGTTGTCGACCCAGAACGCCTGACAGGTCGTCATTTTATGGACTACATACCACCAACCGCAAGAAAGGCAGCACCTACCAGGATGTGCGTGGTTTGCTGTTCAAAGAGAAATAGCAATGGAAAAAAAAGAAACAAAAAAGAAACAAGGTTCCATTGTCCTGATTGTGACGTCGGACTTTGTTCAGTTCCATGCTTCAAAATGTTTCACACTCAGGATGTTTATTAAATTTCTTTGTTTGACAAATTTCATTATTTTTCATTACGTTATTGAATAAAATGATATTATTTATTAGATTAAGTTTGATTGAGTTTGTGTTTCAAATTTATCACATCGGGGATAACTACTAGAGTCTTGTTTGGTCAGGTTTAAGTAAGTAATTGCAGGCCTATAATACATATCACCAAATTTCCATGCAAAAACTTTACCACCTTTGGTACAAAATTCCCAACATAATCATACCGCCAGGGAGGTTAAAGAGGGATTACTTCTTGTGACCTCCGAGTTTCAAAGCATAAGGTGTTAAGGAGTCTTCATGAATGTAAAAGTGTGAATTGATGAATTGGGTGTGTGTGTGTCTGAGGCCTCGTACACACGACCGAACATGTCTGCTGAAAATGGTCCGCGGACCAGTTTCCGCGGACATGTCCGACCGTGTGTAGGGCCTAGCGGACCGGATTCCTGGCCGAGCGGACAGGTTTCCAGCGGACAAAAGTTTCTTAGCATGCTGAGAAACATGTCCGCTGAAAAGCTGTCCGTCGGACATGTCCGATGGTCAGTACGACTCATCGGACATGTCCGCTGGCCCGAAATCCCGTGCATGCGTCAAAGTGATTTGACGCATGCGTGGAAGCATTGAACTTCCGGGTTCACGCACATCGCCGCGTCATCGTCGCCGCTACGTCGCCGCCACGTTACCGCGTTTTCTGTCCGAAGTGAATTTGGTCTGATGGTCTGTACACACATCAGACCAAATTCTGCCAGCAGACATGTCCGATGAAAACGGTCCACGGACCGATTTCATCGGACATGTCTGGTCGTGTGTACGAGGCCTGAGTGTGTGATGGAGTGTCATTGAGTGTTCTCGAGTGTTCCTTCTCCATGGCACCTCTCATACTTTATACCATCTGGCAAAATAAACTCATACAATTATGATAAGCTCAGCCTAGAAGGTATGGCTTATTTTCCATTAGAAAAATCTAATGATTTACTTTGGTGAGTTCAGGTAATATCACCTTCAACCACTAGGCATGTCTGAGAGCAGAAAAATGTGTTCTGAACTATCTGTTAAATAATACTTTCTATTTTCATTATGTGTATCTGTTTGTATATTGGTGCTGATTTATATATATAGAGCTAGATTCACGTACCTCGGCGCATCGTTAGGCGGGCGTTAGGCGGGCGTAGCGTATCGAATATACGCTACGCCGACGTTGCGCAGAGAGGCAAGCATTGAATTCAGGAAGCCAGTGCTCTCCACGCTGCGTCTGGGTGGCTTAGATTTCGATGGCATAAGCCGGCATAGGAGGAAGTGGGTGTGTCCCCATGCAAATGATGGTCTGAACGTGGAGCAGTGATGTACGTCTGGCGTATCATGAACGGAGCATGCGCAGTGGCATGGACATATGACCGCTCCCCTGTGCGCATGCTCACACCTACGCCGGCGCAACTTCCTGGCTTACGCCGAGCGCATACGCCCAGCCATACGCCCGTCCGGCGCAAAAGTACATCTTTTGTAGAGAGATGGCAGCTGTTAAAGTGGGCAAGGATAAGAGGAAGAGAAACTTCAATAATGAGGAGAGGGGTATCTTGTTGTTGGCAATAGGCAAATATGATACATACCTGCATGGTGCCCACAGTGCCAGGACCAGCAAGGCACAGAAGAAGGAGATCCTGGCGAAGATCACCCTCGTTGTGAATGCCATTGGCAATGAGACCCGGACGTCTGATGACATACAGAAGAAGATCAATGACATGAGACGTTGGGTCCGGGACAAGTTTAACGCCATATCGTTCTGTGCGTTACTGCATGTTTGACGCAGTATATTGCAGTATATTATACTGTATCTGCGGAGTGTCTGTGTCATGAATACTCAAATTAAAGTGCACCAAACACCAATTTCAATTAGTTAAAGTGCATCCATGTACACATTTATATATATTTATTACATTTTGTTAATAAGCACCCCCTCTCTCACCATCATGTATGGGAGGACAGCAAGGAGAGGCAGACATTCCCATGGCACTGTAAGGGGGCATTTAGTGATGTTGCCTTTGCAATCCAGCCACAGTATGCAGAGGAGGTGGTGGACTGCCTTACTAAACCTTCATCATCCTCTTCATCCTCTGTCACCCAAGCAGAGACTAGCTATTTCGGTCATAGCCCCAGCATCAGGCATGGAGGAGTCAGCGGAAATTCTGTAGTCTTGTATTATAAATGTAGAATACTACCAAACATTTATTTCAAAATGTTATAGGCTGTGAGCATGATGCATGAGGGAATATAAAGTTTGTTGGTCATGTAATGTGCTTAACAGAGGGTGGCTTACCAGCTTAAACATAGCTTAAGCACAATTATGTGACTGAGTACATCTCCTCAATAGCTCTCCCCAGTAACCTGAAGACCATTTTAGATAAACATTGAAGCTCATTGAACTTCAGAATAGAAAATGGAACATGTACACTACACAAGTCTCATTTTTTTATATTTAGATTCAGCTTTGAAACATTATAGCAGTTTCAATTCATTTTTTATTTCTGAATAGGACAGGCTGTAAACAACTACTAGTCAGTGATTGGTGACTCATGTGATTTTGTTTGACCAGAGATTTGTGGACCCAATTATGTAAAAAAATTCATACCTAAACTTCAGCTTTAAAGTCTCAGTAAACCCATTGTTATCCATTCTGCCATTTAACGACGAAAATAACACCATTTAAATACCTTTTTGTAAGTAACATTTTTAAATTATGGTGAAATACCTTTTTGGAACCTATCCTATCCTGGACATGTGAATTTCTCTGCTTGCTCTGCACCCCACTATGTGGTCCATGGGTAGAGTAAAAAGGAAGCCTACTTGCAGATACAGTATCACTGCAGGAAGTTACCTTCCCTTTCTTGTGGCCGGCTGGCCGCACAGAGCTGATTGATGCTGTTGCAGTCACGCGGTTACAATTACCAGAACAAAACACACATTTGAAGTGGTATAAAAGACTTTCCTTTAAAAAAAAAAATAACAAACATGTCATACTTACCTGCTCTGTGCAGTGGTTTTTCACAGATCCTCCTCTTCTCGGGTCACTCCTGGCCCCTCCCTCCTGCACCCGGAGAGTAAGCAGCTTGCAATGAGGCACTCAAGCAGGCTTTTTCAAAAGCCATGGCTTTGCATGTCCATTCACACACAGAGCCATGGCTCGGCCCTGCTCCCCTCTGTCCCCTTATTGGTTGTGATTGATAGCAGCAGGAGCCAATGAGGAGAGAGAGTCTCTGGAGAGCCAAGGCTCCCATTGACATCGCTGGAGTAAGATCGAGCAGGTATTAGGGGAGCTGGGTGGGTTGCTGCACAGAGAAGGTTTTTTACCTATATAGATAGAATGCATGAGGGTAAAAAAAACTTGAGCCTTTACAAACACTTTAAATAAAATATTGTGTAGAATGCATGCTGAAGCAATACTTATATAATTTGAGTGATTTGTTTTATAAAAATATTTTTTTTTCTACAAAGAGACTACCTGGGGAGCAGCTGTCAATTCTCCCCGATGGATCCGACACATAAGCCAATGAAGTGGGCTTAGGGAGAAAAGAGCAGCTGTTAATCATCTACACTGATGCTGCCCCACAAGCAATGAAGAGGGTTATGTGGGAAGGTTAGCAGGGAAGAAAAAATGATGTGTTGGAACAGCTGCAATGCAATGCATGATGCATGGTGCATAGCTGGTTGTTAACGAGCAGGCCAGGAAGCCAGACTGCTGCGTCCTTAACAACGGATGAGTCATCAGCTGTAAACGAGTTTACCCGCTGACAGCTGAATGAAAAAAAGACATATTGATGGGGACAAGTGCCTCTTCTTGACAACCCTGGGTCGTGGTTGTGAAGGTCTGGGGGCAGGGGGATTATCAGAATCTGGAAGACCCCTTTAACAAGATCCCCCCCCAATCCCGGCCCCCCTATGTGAATGAGTAGGAGTACATTGTACCCAGAAATGCCAACGCTGTTTGACTGTTCCTAATGGGTAAGGGGCGGGCCACCTAATGATGTTACCTGGTGATACCACGTGCTTTAAGCTCGATAGAAACAACCTCCAAACCTCTCGCATGGGGGATAGAATTATAGAGGCTCTGTACATCGAGGGCCACCAGCCAGGTTCCCGAAGGAATGGATTTGCCATCGATGGTTTGAAGTAGATTGATCGTATCCTTCACTTTTGAGGGAAGGGAAACTACATGGAGGAGCCGATATCTATCTATCAGAGCACTGGCCTTCTCAGTCAGGCCCTGACATCCGGAGACGATGGGTCATCCTGGAGGATGTTCAAGAGACTTGTGTACTTTGGGGAGGGCATAGAATGTAGGAATTCTAGACTCCTTAACATTTAAAAATTTCCAGGTACTCAAATCAATGAAGCCTCTCTGGTAAGCTCCAAAAATTAAATTGATGTACTCTTTAGTAAAGTTGTCAATCAGTGTTCTGGAAATGGGTCTGTACCAATCTTTGTTGTCAAGGATGTCGAGGCACATAGATTCATATGCCCCGACATCCATGACAACAACATTTCCACCCTTATCGGCCGGCTTTATGGTCAATTTTGGGTGATTTTGTAAGTCGGATAAAGCCCTAAGTAGAGCAGGGGACAGATTCTTATTGGTCCTGTTGGTCAGCTCCATATTTTTAATTTCATTCGTCACCTGCTGAACAAAGGCCCAGAGGTTGGGATTAGTTTGTAAAGAAGGGAAGGCCCGGGACGACAACCCCCAATGGCATGGGTACGGTGTCGTCGCCAGTGTTACCCTCCTCCCAAACACACATCAGGTCATCCATGGCCTGAAGTTCCAAGTCCGTGTAGTCCATGAGGTAAAAATCAACATTGTCAGATCGTTGGGGCTTGCCATACAAGACTTTGAATAGGAGACGTCTGGCAAACAAATGTGTATCCTTGATTAATTGGAATCTAACCATGTCTGCTGAGGGACAGAAAGTTAAACCTAAACTGAGAACATGAACCTGCTCAGCAGTTAAAGGTGCAGTGGATCCAGAGATGCCGCTGTGCGATCGCCTTTCCTCTTTTTAGGAATTCTGTCCTGAGAGAAATCATGATAAGTGGTAGACGTGCTAGGTGAAAGAGAAACAGAAGCAGATACAGTGTTAGGCATCTCAGTGTGGGTTTTTGGAACATCAAAGTTAGAAGGTTTAGTATATTTAGGAGGCGTGGTTTGGTTCCACTTATAGGCGTATCCGTTATCATGGGCTAGTTTGTCCCTTTGAAATTTACTCTCTTTAGTATTGATAATACCCAGCGTGTACTCCTCCAAATGTGCCCTCAGGTCCTTGTCCCTGGTGGCAAATCTGGAGGAGGCAGAGGCCGGCAGATAATCTGAGTAACAGGCACTGATTTGTAAATCAATCTGTTCCAATTCAGTTTCATACTGTTTGCATAGAATAGAGATCATTCAATGGGAGCAAGACTGTAAGTTATGCTCCCATGATTGTTTTAAGGAATCGTTGACTTTACGAACATTTGGAAAAATTTGGATCCTGAGTCCCCATGGGACCACATGATTTTCCATATACTTTTCAAAATACATTTTATGCCAATAGATTTTAGACTTCTTCTCCAAGAGGCGTTGAAGTCGCATAAAAATTTGATCAAGATCTACATCTGACATTTTGGCCTCCTTCTGAGAGGAGTGGATTTTGGCCATCAAACCCTCCCATGCTTCCCCACAGAAGTCGGCCATGGCTGGCAGTGGAAACCAATGCACGTGTTAAGGCTAAACCAACTGACTATAGAAAAAACAGAGAAGAATATTAATATTTTTTACTCAACAGCGTGTGTGAGTCAGCTGATCCCTGGGGGTGGCATGCATTCCACGTCTTGCTCCAAAGGGCAAAGCCTGATATGCGGTATCAAATATGAGTTGATAGAACACATTTTTGATGAATTAGAATAGAGACTGCCTTCTTGTCCAACATCAGTTCCTGACCTCACAAATGCACTTCAGAAAGAAAGGTCAAACATTCCCATAGACACACTCCTAAACCTTGTGGACAGTATCCCCAGAAGAGTTGAAGCTATTATATCTAAAAAGGGTGGGTCAACTTAATATTAAACCCTACAGACTAAGACCGGGATGCCATTAGAGTTTATGTGCGTGTAAAGGCAGAAGCCCAAGTATATTTGACAATATAGGGCCAGATTCAGCAAGAATTTACGCCGGCGTATCTATAGATACGCCGCGTAAATTCAAAGCTGCGCCGGTGTATCTTCTTTCTGTATTCAGAAAGCAAGATACGCCGAAATTAGGCTAAGATCCGACTGGCGTAAGTCTCTTACGCCATCGTATCTTAGGGTGCATATTTACGCTGGCCGCTAGGTGGCACTTCCGTCGTTTTCAGGGTAGAATATGCAAATGACCTAGATACGCCTATTCACGTCGAAAGCAATGACGACTTGCCGACGTCATTTGGAGCATGTGCACTGGGATACGTCCACGGACAGCGCATGCGCCGTTTGTTAAAAATGTCAAAAACGTGGGGTCACTACTATTTTACATAGTACACGCCCCCAACTAGCCTATTTTGAATTAGGCGGGCTTACGCCGGCCCAGTTACACTGCGCCGCCGTAAGTTTCAGCGCAAGTTCTATGTGAATACACAACTTGCTGCTCAAACTTATGGTGGCGTAGTGTATCTGAGATACGCTACGCCCGCCTAAAGATAGGCGATTCTCTCTGAATCTACCCCATAGTGTATTACATATAAATTCAGCTTACAAGTGTTGGATAATATTTTACAATAGAACACATTTAACCAGGGCTTTTTTCTCAGCTGGAACTTGGTGGAACTCAGTTCCACCACATCTGGCTCAGGCCTTCTGCTCCCTTCTCACCACTATCACTTGTAAACACAGAAGTCCAGCTTCTGTGTTTATCAGTGACAGCTTATCTCTCAACTGCTCCCACAGATCTGATATTCTGAGCAGCTCCCAAAGAGTACAGGATGGGGACAAGGGATATGAAGGTACCCGCGGTGCCCTGCAGATTCCAAAACCCCTACTGGATGATCTCCCTGCAAGTGATAGAGGCAGAGCCGGTTGGGTGCTGAAACTTACTACAACAACACAAGTAAGACATGTGGAAGATAGTGGAGCTTCTAAGGAGGGAGGGGGAATATGAAGGCAGTGGAAGGGGGGTTGCATGCAGAGACCAAAGCTGAAGAGGGGTGAAAGTGAGATATGGATTGGGGATGCAGAGGCAAGGAGCTGTGGAAGAAGGCAAAGCTCACCCCGAACTCTGCACTCTGTATGCCGAGTACCCCTTAACACTGCACCATGTACGTATTACATCCCCAAATTCTGCATGTAGCACACCCCTGAACTCTGCACTCTGAACTCTGCACACCATTTGATGTGGTTTGGAGGTTGTATATGGGGGGGGGAGGGGGTTAGAGAGTCATGGTTGAGTTCCTGCACCTATTTTCTGAGGAAAAAAGCCCTGCTTTTAACACATTTTAATCTGGAGCTTTCACATTTGTGTGAAGTCAGAAAATTATTTAGATGTTTAGAACAATAGAATAGTCGAAGGGTTCAGGGAACCCCCATGGACCCTGGAACACCAACAAGAAAAGGTGGGCGGGGAGGATTATAGCGGTACTTAGTAAAGTGGATAAACTCAAACCAGTTCTTGTCTGTGTTCTTGCTGTAAGCACCTTTGTAACGTAAGGTGCCATTTATTATTGTACTATTACAATATTGCATCTGTATAAAGATTTATTGTCTTTTGCATGCACATATCTTTGTTGTTACTTTCAAGTCTACCTACGAATGTATTGTTACACACAGGGTCATGTCTCCTATCTGTCTGTCCCTCCTCCCTGATTCGCCCAGCTCCCACTGTCATTTGCTGACTTCCTCCGCTGAGCTCCACCCTTATCTGCACTGTCACGCCTCCTTTCCGTTTTTCTTTTTTTCACTATCTTCAATTGCTGCCCATACAATGGCAGAGTCCATACTGGCCTCAGCCCCTAGTCAGCGGTACGCAGGCGCACATGCCACTGCCCTGTACCTGCCCTACCACACGCCGCCCGGCCCTGCTGTGCTGAGTGGATGGACTGTGCCTGTCTGTGCATCGTACCCCATGGACGCATGCGCGCGTCTGCTGACGTGGTGACGCTGGGGGGGGACACACCCCCTCACCGCTGCTCACACCTCATTACCCGGCTTATTTAAACATGGAGCGTTTTCCACGTTCCTTGCATTGGAGCCTGGGTCCCAGGATAAGTGCATTACCGTGCACTTCACAGTAAGTTCCTCTCCTTCTACCCATGTCATCTAGGACAGTTTCCTCCATTCATCCTAATTCATTATTTTCATACTATCTGCCTAGGTTCAGCGCTGTGACCAGTACTGAAGCGGTAACTGTATGTTTTTCCATGCTTACACCGTGGTGGTTTATACTTATCTCTGGATCACTTTCACTTCCTCACCAGTCCCCTTGATTGGGACTACTGGTCCTGGGACCCCCCATCACCTTTGATATCCGTTTACCTGCAGGGTAACCAGGTAAACCTCACGTGCCCTCTTTCACGCCCGTTTCAGTGACTAGCCCAACAGGATTATTTTTTACCTGTTTTGGACTACCACTGTCTAACACGCACTTACCCTCCCCCTACGCACGGTTTCCCTTTTTCCCCTTCCCCTTCCCCCCCCTCCCCATTCCCCTCTCCTTCCCCCCTACCCCTCCTTCCCCTTCCCATCCCCCATTTAACTCGTGCCTTGTATACCATGTCAATAAATTTTGTTAAACTTTTCCATACGATAGCTCTGGTTTGAGTTTATCCACGTTACTAAGTACCGCTATAGTCCTCCCCGCCCACCCTTTCTTGTTGGTGTTCCAGGGTCCATGGGGGTTCCCTGAACCCTTCGACTATTCTATGAATATTAGGATGATGGTACAATCCCAATTTATGTGTATTTCCAAATGCTAGAGGTAAAATCTATTTATGTTTAGAACAATGCTGAAACACTAAAAATGCAGCTTATGACAAGTGACAGGTAATATTTTACACTGAATAAATTCTTTAATGTGAAGCTTTCAAAGTTGTGAAATGTTGAAAAAATTATTAACCAATATTATTGAAAAAATCCAACAATTGCCAGTGAGTTAAATTGTGTTCATTGAAAACAATTTTGTATTATTTTTTAAACATTTATGCACCAAAAAGGAGTTTGGAACAAGTTTAAAATAATATTTTAGAATAGAACAAAAAGCTTTGAAACTTGTGTGGAGGCAAATGCCTCGTACACACAACCGTTTTTCGGGTTCTAAAAAATTAAGTTTTTTTTTAATGTCATTAAAAACGATCGTGTGTGGGCTCCAGAGCATTTTACACTATCTAAAAAATGTGCATTAAAAATTTCGAACATGCTCTACCTTTTCACGACGTTTTTAACGTTGTCGTTTTTAAGGTTGTAATAAATGGTCGTGTGTGGGCTTTAACGACGTGAAAAAAACGTGCATGCTCAAAAAAAGTTAAAAGACGGGAGCGCTCGTTCTGGTAAAACTAGCGTTCGTAATGGAGTAAGCACAGTCATCACGCTGTAACAGACTGAAAAGCGCAAGTCGTAACACAAAATCAGCAAAAGCAACTCCAAGGGTGGCGCCATCCGAATGGAACTTCCCTTTTATAGTGCCGTCATAAGTGTTGTACATCATCGCGCTTTGCTAGAGCATGACCATGAAGGACGGCGTCCCGACAGACGCAGCCGCGTCATCTGCTCGGCGGCCTCGTGACCAGGCTTCCCCACCGCTCCACATCGCGTCTGTGAGGAGATTCCTGCTCCTATTGTCGCTTCACCTCCACCTGGGTTTCTCTGCACTTCCCTCGCACCAGAGCCGCGCTACTCGCGGCGGTACCGACTGCCTCCATCGTGGAAGTGCCCATCGTGGAAGTGCCTCTCCTACTGCAGTTTGCAGACTGATGGTACCATTATCTATTCGTATAGATCTATGTGAGCCGCTGTGGAGGTATTGTACTATTTCCCTTATTACTGCATGCCCACCGTGTGGAAGTGTATCCAGCCACCCATTCACTGCAGGAATATTGGTTCCAACTATACCATCACTATACTACTTCTGTGTTTGCACCGTGGACTGTCACCAAAAAGTTTTTATTCATTTATTTAACTCTATGTTACCATTTATTGTATATTTATTAGTTTATGTTCATCCTTTCGTTTTACCAGTACTTTTTAGTAGTCAGAGTGCTTTCACACTGTGGCGATTCCAGGACATCAAAAAAAGTCCTGCAAGCAGCATCTTAGGGACGCTGGAGGAGTGGTGTATACACTGTTCCCTTACCGCTCCTGTCCATTAAAATGAATGGGCACCGCTGCGGAAGCGCCTGCAAAGCGCTTCGGCAGCTGCGCTACACGGGCGCATTTAACCCTTTATTGGGTCGCTACCAGGGGTTAAAAGCACCCCACTAGCGGCCGAATAACTCCGCTAAAATGGCGGTCAAGCACCGATAAAATCAGCGGCGTTTAAATGTCAATGTCCATCTGCCCCAGTGTGAAAGCAGCCTTAAAGAAAAAGAAGCAATTTGCAACATGTGACAAAGCCTCACACTGTTACATTGTCACATGAAACTTTTAATTTGTGTAATTTCAGAAAAAAATATTTTAAGTTTACTTCCAAACTAAAACTGTCTGTTGATGTAGTAGTGTACTTTCATTATTCTTCATAGAATATATAGCCATGACTTGAGAGATGTTTAACTCAAATCTCCTATTGAGTTGATCCCAAATTTCAAATGATTTTTATCTTAGAATTCCTGGTAGAATTATTTAAAGTGGCTGTAGAATGTGGGAGAGAGGGGACATTTTTAAAAAGTGTCATGTGATATGTCAAAAGTATCCTTATTCCCAGGCGCTTTGTTCCCAATATTCAAGACTCAGATTTTCTTCCAAAGTACGAGGTTTATTCATCAAGACAGGACAGCAAAACAGTCAATGCTTACATAGTTACAGCTGGTGATACATTGCAAGATGGAAATTCAGAAGCTTTCCAGATGGAGGAAATATATGATGGTACATCTTCTGCTGGGAGAGGTCCCATCCAGCAGAGTGGGGCTTCCTACCCCCATCTTTCTGTAGGGCCGGTGACCCCAAGGTCCTCTAGCTAGCTACTCACACCACATGTATGCTTATACTGTTTTAAAAGCCAAGCTAAGCATAATTCACATTTAGATTAGCTCCATGGATGGTGGCAAGCTTCTGTCACAAACGTAACATCCACTTGAGTATATTTAAGTAACACATCTCCACCCACTGTCTTGACGTAGAACTTCAAGAATAGATGTAGTGTCCTGTAACTGACCTTGTCTGTCCTCAAAACTACCATGTTTAAACATTGATTCAGAAACGTTTATCACATAAAAATATTAATAAACTTAAAATCTAACAGTGGCTCAGGCTATTTTTGGTCCCATCATCTTAACATTCAGGGCTACCAGGATCTTCCCAAACCATTCTGTATAATTTGCTTTATTTATTGCAAAAGTAATAACTTTTTGGAGCCTATTTGGAATTTCTATTGGCTTCAATAAGACTTCCAGTTCAAAAAATCCAGCACTAACATGTCATATACGATTTAAATTGTTAGGCTTCATTTCCATGGACGTTTTTACAGCCACTTTCTTTAGCCTTTTTTACAGCTTAAAAAAGCCTGTCCGTATTTTTTTTTTTTTTTGAGCTGGAGCTGAATCTGGCCCATTGTTTTTTGCCAGGTGACACACAGTGAATGAACATGCATATTTTCTGGATAAATGGCTATGTTTTTTTATGGACCCCAATTTGTTATTCAAAAAATTTAATTATGTCCAATCAATAATTCTCAACTGTGCATGTGAAATAAATTAGGAACGACTGTTGGTTTTGGAGTTGGGGCTGCATGTTATGCTAGCGTATGCTTAAGCAATTACATGACATTGGGGCTGATTTAGTAAAGGCAAATCCACTGTACACTGCAAGTGCACTTGGAAGTGCAGTCTCTTTAGATCTGAGGGGAAGATCTGAAATGAGGGGAAGCTCTGCTGATTTTATCATCCAATCATGTGCAAGCAAAAATTCTTTCTTTTTTTCCTTACATATCCCCTTCAGATCTACAGGGCCTGCACTTCCGAGTACACTTGTAGTGCAAAGTGGATTTGCCTTTAGTAAATAAACCCCAAAGTCTGGACTGAAAATGCTTCATGCAGGAAAATGGCAGGTAGTCAGACACATGAGAAAAATGTTCAACATACCTTCAGTAATATCGTAGTGAGGTACAGTAGCGATGGAAGCAGTCTCCGATACAGAGGCCTGGTTGCGAAAGGCATTGGGGGCAATAGCATAGGTATCACATCTTACTCTATCACAGGTGCATACAGAACACTTTTTGTGGCATTTTCAGTGATTTTTGGTGAGTGGATAAATATTGGGATGTGTCTCTCATGCAACCTGCTGACTGATCTGAACAAATGTTTTTGGGTGGAGGGCCTTGCTGGCAAAAAAAGGTCTGGTAAAATCTCCTAGTGGTACCTTAGGTAGGGGCCAGGTTTTTCTGTGTACTTACAATAGAAGACATAGGAGTTGCACATATAATTGAAGCATAAATAAGAAATGGGTATAGGATATTGTATCTTTATGTTGCATAACTTGATTCTCCAGTATTTATGACCATGTTCAGTACTCCATGTATATTTTTTCTGGAATAAAACACATTTTTATTTCAATTTTTCTTTGATAGTGCCTTTAAAGAGGAAGTAAACCCTCTATAGCATTTGTCAAAATAAAACTGCAAGAGAGAGGCATAATGAGCTAGTATGCATAGCATACTAGCTCATTATGAATTACTTACCTGAGATTGAAGCCCCCGAATCGACTCTCGTCCTTCACCTCTGCTGCCGCCATTGATACCCGAGTTACTCCCGGGTATCGCGGCTCCAGCACTGTGATTGGCTGGAGCCGCGATGACGTCACTCCTAGGCATGCGCACAGGACCCGTCAGTGATAGCAGGATCGCCCTTACTAACGGCACGCTCAGTGCGCCTGTGCCGTTGTAGGTCATTTACTGCAATGCACGTCGGGAAATTTTCCCAACGGAGCATGCGCAGTACGTTCGGCGCGGGAATGCGCCTAATTTAAATGATCCACGCCCCCTACGGGATCATTTAAATTACGCGCACTTACGCCGGCCCCTTTTATGAAACGCCGCCGCAAATTACGGAGCAAATGCTTTGTGAATGAAGCGTAGCTCCAGTAATTTACGGAGGCGTAGCGTAAAAACGATACGCTGCGCCGCCGTATCAGTGCGCACCAATACTTAAATCTACCCCAATATTTTTAACTTTTTGCTATAATAAATATCCCATTTAAAAAAAAATAAAAAATGTTCTCAGTTTAGGCCGATACGTATTCTACATATTTTTGGTAAAAAAAAAAATCTCAATAAGCGTATAGTGATTGGTTTGCGCACAAGTTATAGTGGCTACAAAATAGGGGATAGAATTCTGAATTTTTTTTTATTATTATTTTTTTTACTAGTAATACGGCGATCTGCAAATTTTGTCAGGACTGCGATATTGCGGCGGACACATCGGATACTTTTGACACATTTTTGGGACCATTCTCATTAATGCAGCTATAAAAATGCATTGATTACTGTATAAATATGACTGGCAGGGAAGAGGTTTACACTAGGGGGCGAGGAAGGGGTTAAATGTGTATCCTATGAGTGATTCTTACTGTGGGGGGAGGGGACTGACTGGGGGAGGTGACCGATGCTGTGTCGAAATGTACAAGGGACATAGCATCTGTTTCCTCTCCCTGACAGGACACAGAGCTCCACGTCCCTGCTCTGTCATTGCCGAAAAAACGTTTCCCTAAATAGCTTCCTTTACCTTAGTGCAGTCCTTCTTTACTTACCTCATCCTTCCATTTTGCTTTTAAATGTCCTTATTTCTTCTGAGAAATCCTCACTTCCTGTTCTGTCTGTAACTCCACACAGTAATGGGAGGCTTTCTCCCTGGTGTGGAGAAAGCCTCTTGAGGGGGAGAGCAGGAGGGTCAGGACGCTCTCTACTTTGCAGATAGAGAAAGGAGCTGTGTGTTAGTGGGCGTCCTGGCACTCCTGCACGCCCCCTCCCCCTCAAGAGGCGTTCTCCACACCAGGGAGAAAGCCTCCCATTACTGCGTGTAGTTACAGACAGAAGAACAGGAAGTGAGGATTTTTCAGAAGAAATAAGGACATTTAAAAGCAAAATGGAAGGATGAGGTAAGTGAAGGAGGACTGCACTAAGGTAAAGGAAGCTATTTAGGGAATTTTTTTTTTTACCTTTACAACCCCTTTAAGTGTAACTTAAGAGTTATAGGCCCGGATTCAGAAAGGACTTATGACGACGTATCTCCAGATACGCCGTCGTAAGTCCAAATGTGCGCCGTCGTATCTATATGCTTATTCAGGAAAGCAGATATGCCTGAATTTTGGCAAGATACGACCGACGTAAGTCTCCTACGCCGTCGTATCTTGGGTTCATATTTACGCTGGCCGCTAGGGGTGCTTCCGTTGATTTACGCGTCGAATATGTAAATGGGCTAGATACGCCGTTTTCACGAACGTACTTGCGCCCGTCGCAGTAAGCTACGCCGTTTACGTAAGGCGTATGTCCGGCGTAAGTTTACCCCTCATAAAGCAGGCGTAAGTCATGTTAAAGCGGAGTTCCGGCCACAATTTCACTTTTTAAATATAAATACCCCTGTAATACACAAGCTTAATGTATTCTAGTAAAGTTAGTCTGTAAACTAAGGTCCGTTTTGTTAGGTTGTTACAGCATTTAGACACTTTATAAAATAGAAATTGACTGGGGCCATCTTAAGTGTGGGCATCATGAAGCCAGACTGTATGACTTCCTGGATTTCAGCCTTGCAGATCTCGCACATGCTCAGTGCTGCACAAGCAGTGTAATAGGTTTCAGATCAGGTTTCAGCACCTGTACTGTCCAAGTCACATGATTCTTCGAGACTGGGGAGTGCACAGACTCCTGGAAAGTTACACCCACTACATTCCCAGGAGTCTGTGCGGTGTAGGTTAGGAAGCATTAAGCACCTAGGTGCAGGAAGTGGTAAGATTAACTATTCTGCCTAGCAACAACACTTTGAAGGCATCTAAAAAAAAAAAAAAATTCTTAAAGGACTAATGACATTTTTTTAAAACTACTGATGTAATGTTATATTTATAGGTGGAACTCCACTTTAAGGTATGGGCGCGGGAACAGCGTCGTAAGTTGTACGTGAATGGGGCTGGGCGTAGGTTACATTCATGTCGCATGAATGGAGCTGGCGTATTTTACGGAGTAAATTTGACGTGATTCTGAGCATGCGCACGCATGCGCCGTTCGGCTATGCATTTACATGGGGTCACGCTTCATTATAATACAACACGCCCACTGCCTTGCTACTTTGAATTACGTGGGCTTACGCCGGCCCATTTACGCTACGCCGGCGTAAATATGGGAGCAAGTGCTTTATGAATGCTCAGCTTGCCTCTCAATGTTACGTCGGCGTAGCGCATATGAGATGCGCTACGCCTATCTAAAGATGCGCCGACCTCTCTGAATCCGGGCCATAGTTTCTTCTCAATATTTGCAAGGGAAGTTGCACTTTGCAAGAGAATTTTTCTCCAGAGCTTAGTGAATGTGGTGAAATTTCACTTTGCAAAGAATACCCAATCACATGCAAGCAAAGTAAAAAACAAATATGCAGTCATGCTTGACAATGATTGTCAACAGAGCTCCAATTCCTTCACTAAGCTCTAGGGATAATTCCCTTGCAAAAATGGCAAACATTCAACTGTAAATCAATGACATATTTCATGAAATATGGAACCACTTATTGCTACATTTGAGATTTAAAAAAAAAAAATGTGATATAAACTCACAATAGCAGCTCTCTGCAAGCTGCAATGAAGCCTGATTTAAACATGTATACATTTTGTAGAGTAGAATTTTTATTCAATCAGAAAGCTAGTAAGTTACTGAGTACTGAGCTATTTTACTTTCTTTGTTATGCACCTGTGTATACCTGTACCGTTCTCCTCGAAATATATTGTATTAGCTAACTGAAGAACACAGGTGAGCCCACTTAATACTTCCCTTAAGCAGCATGGATTTGCCTCTTATTAGTCACAAGGACCAATAGATTCTTCAAACATTTGAATAATATTTTAGAATTTCAAACATATTCTACAAAACTCATATGCCCCGTACACACCATCACTTTATGTGATGAAAAAAAATGACGTTTTTAAAAACGTCACTTTAATTGACCGTGTGTGGGGGAAAACGTCGTTTTATGTCTTGTAAAAAACGACAGAAAAAAATTGAAGCATGCTTCAATTTTATGTGTCGTTTTTCAAAAGTGCACTTTTTACTTCACAGAAATTGACCGTGTGTAGCAAAAAACGTCGTTTTCTAAGACGTTTTTTCATCCACGCATGCCCAGAAGCAAGCTTCAATGGTAAAACGTGGTGGAACGTAACCTCACTTTGCAAGATCATTGTGAGAAAACGATGGTGTGTATGCAACTTCGTCTTAGAAAATTGAAGTTTCAAAAACGTCATTTTTTACTTCACAGAAAGTGTCGTTTTTTTTCATCACATAAAGTGATGGTGTGTACGGGGCAATAGAGTTTCATAGATGCTCATTACCTGCTTCACAGTAGTGGTACAAATGTCACAACTTGTGACAGAATCATGTACGTGTCAATAAATTGTATGTGACACTCTCTTAACCACTTAACCCCCGGACCATATTGCTGGTCAAAGACCAGAGCACTTTTTGCGATTCGGCACTGCGTCGCTTTAACTGACAATTGCACGGTCGTGCGACGTGGCTCCCAAACAAAATTGGCGTCCTTTTTTCCCCAGAAATAGAGCTTTCTTTTGGTGGTATTTGATCACCTCTGCGGTTTTTAGTTTTTGCGCTATAAACAAAAATAGAGCGACAATTTTGAAAAAAAATTATATTTTTTACTTTTTGCTATAATAAATATCCCCCAAAAATATATAAAAAAACATTTTTTCCCTTAGTTTAGGCTGATACGTATTTTTCTACATATTTTTCCTAAAAAAAAAATCACAATAAGCGTTTATTGATTGGTTTGCGCAAAAGTTATAGGGCCAGATTCACAGAAAAAGTACGCCGGAGTATCTGCTGATACTCCGGCGTACTTTCAAATTTGCCGCGTCGTATCTTTATTTTGAATTCACAAACAAAGATACGACGGCATTTGTCTAAGATCCGACATGCGTACGGCTTCGTACGCCTTCGGATCTTAGGATGCAATACTTCGGCGCCCGCTGGGTGGAGTTCGCATCGTTTTCCGCGTTGGGTATGCTAATTAGCTGTTTACGGCGATCCACGAAGGTACGCGCGTTCGCCGCATTCTCTTACGTCGTCGCTAGTCGGCTTTTCCCGTCACAAAGTTACGGCTGCTATTTAGGTGGTGTAAAAATAGACAGCCCATGTTAAAGTATGGCCGTTGTTCCTGCTTCGAATTTCAATTTTTTTTTTTTGCGTAAGTCGTCCGGGAATACGAAAGGACGTAACGCACGTCGCCGTTCAAAACATTACATCGGGGCGACGTCATTTCGCGCAAAGCACGGCGGGAAATTACAAAACGGAGCATGCGCAGTACGTTCGGCGCGGGAACGCGCCTAATTTAAATGGTACACACCCCATTTGAATTAGGCGGGCTTGCGCCGAACGCATTTACGTTACGCCGCCGCAAGTTTACAGGCAAGTGCTTTGTGAATCAAGCACTTGCGCTGAAAACTTGCGGCGGTGTAACGTAAATGAGATACGTTACGCCGCCACGCAGCTACGTGAATCTGGCCCATAGCGTTTACAAAATAGGGGGTATTTTTATGGCATTTTTATTAATATTTTTTTTTTTACTAGTAATGGCGGCAATCAGCGATTTTTTTTTTGGTACTGCGACATTATGTCGGACACTTCGGACACTTTTGACACATTTTTGGGACCATTGGCATTTTTATAGCAATCAGTGCTATAAAAATGCATTGGATTACTATAAAAATGCCACTGGCAGTGAAGGGGTTAACACTAGGGGGCGGGGAAGGGGTTAATTATCTTCCCTGGGTGTGTTCTAACTGTAGGGGGGTGGCCTCACTAGGGGAAATGACTGATCTTCTGTTCATACATTGTATGAACAGAAAATCAGCATTTTTCTCCCTGACAGCTCCCAGTCCTCGCTCTGTAACGAGCGATCGCGTGTGCCCGGCGGCGATCGCGCCTGCCGGGCACACGCACGGGAGTCGGGGGCCAGCGAGAGCCGACATTATATTACGTGCTCTCATGCAGGGGAGCCGACCTGCCGCCGTAAAACGACGGCGGCTGGTCGGCAACCAGTTAAACCTCATACACATAATCGGATTTTCATCGGACAACGCGTAGGACTTTTGTCCGAAGGGCGTTAGCCATGAACTTGTCTTGCATACAAAGAATTGTCGGCCAACAAACACAAAGCTACTTGCTTTTTCAGCTCTTTATCGCCACCCTTTGGCAACTTTTGCTAATGTTCTGTTATGGTGAGCATTGCTTCTGAGCATGTGTGTTTGTACTTTGGACTTTTGTGTGGTGGACTTGTGTATACACGATCGGATAATCCGACAGCACACAATTGTTGGCGGACAATTTTAAAGCACGCTATCCCACATTTGTCCACAAAAAATCAGATTTTCCCACAACAGCCTGTCAACACACAATTCCATTTGGATAATTTGATCGTGTGTATGAGGCTTTAGAATTACCTCAGAAGAACTTTGGCACAGACTCATATGAAAGTTGCAACAAAAAACCTACACATTCAACACAATTTTCTGAAACATGTACGAGGTCTTATTTATCTCCACTTTCCTTATCACCCATATAGCGATGTTTCTTCATGACTTTGTTGTAAGAATAGCAACAGACAGTAAAAAATATCCCACATAATAACTACTTTGATTTGTCGCATGCATTGGTACTAGCAATTAAAATGTTGCAAAAGTTTTATGAATTTGGCTCAAGCATTCAAACTGGGTAAAAAAAACAAAAAGAGCCCAAACGGGACTTTAAAGGCAGTTATCAACCAGGTAACGAGAATACAAAAAGAGGTTTATTTGTGTTTTATCTTTTTCGTCACCTTAGTCATTATTCACTAGGGGATTTTTTTTTTCATCCACTCACATTTAGGCCTCATTTCCACTGGCGTTTTTACAGCCACGTTTCTGAGCGTTTTTTACAGCTTAAAAACGCCTGTCCATGTTATTCTATGGCTTCATTCCCACATAGGCGTTTTTGAGCTGCAAGTGGCATAGACGTTTTTGAGCTGTAAAAAAAACGCGGGACCAGGGCGTTCTGAAGCTCCAGAGTAGAGCTGTAAAAACGCCAGACGTTAAAAAACGCTCAAAAACGCGCAAAAACGCTCAAAAACGCGCAAAAACGCTCAAAAACGCGACCGCGGCATTTTTAAAGCTGCAGCTCACAAAAAAAATTTTTTTTTTTTTTTTTTTTTTTTTTTTACAAAATAAACATGGACAGGCGTTTTTAAGCTGTAAAAAAGCCTAACAACAGTGGCTGTAAAAACGCCAGTGGAAATGAGGCCTAACACATATTTTACAATTATTTTTTTCACATTTCTTTATTCTCCAGCCAGTGCTTTGAGCACTGGACATACTGTACTCCATATACCCAGGCGCACTCTTATCCCCCGTACACACGATCAGGCTTTTGCCCGGCCAAAAGCACATCGGAATTCCAACGGAATTCCATCGTAGTTAAATAGAACATGTTCTATATTTAAACTCCGATGGAATTCATCAGAATTTCTCCGATGGGGCACACACACGGTAGGGATTTCCGATCGTGCGTACAGGGCATTAGTGATGCCATATTCTTTCTACAGTTATTACCATGGATGCCACATCTAGGTTGGCTTTGGACCATTCTCATCGGATGGACTGATCGTGTGTACAGGGCTTTAGGTGTTTTGACACACTGTGCTTAATAAACCCATTTTTACTATTAGTTATGTATTCATTGATTCTTGTACGCAAATTACGCGTTGTCCACCCCACTAAGGATGGGCATGAACACCCCCTGGTTCAGTTCGCACCAGAACTTGCTGAACCTGCAAACATTTTTAAAGGCTTACAGTATATGCATGGTATTGTCATAAAAAGTGTTTGGGGACCTGGGTCTTGCCCCAGGGGACATGTATCAATGCAGAAACAGTTTTAAAAAAAGCCTGTTTTTTCAGGAGCAGTGATTTTAATAATGCTTAAGTGAAACAATAAAAGTGAAATATTCCTTTAAATTTCGTACCTGGGGGTGTCTATAGTATGCCTTTAAAGTGGCACATTTTTTTCCCTGTTTAGAACAGTCCCTGCAGCAAAATTTCATTTCTTTTTTTTTTTACTTTATTTCTTTATTAATCACTTAAGGACCGGACCAATATGCTGCTAAATGACCCAAGGGGTTTTTACAATTCGGCACTGCGTCGCTTTAACAGACAATTGCACGGTCGTGCGATGTGGCTCCCAAACAAAATTGGCGTCCTTTTTTCCCCACAAATAGAGCTTTCTTTTGGTGGTATTTGATCACCTCTGCGGTTTTTATTTTTTGCGCTATAAACAAAAATAAAGCGACAATTTTGATAAAAAATGCAATATGTTTTACTTTTTGCTATAATAAATATCCCCCAAAAACATATATACAATTTTTTTTCCTCAGTTTAGGCCGATAAGTATTCTTCTACCTATTTTTGGTAAAAAAATCGCAATAAGCGTTTATCGATTGGTTTGCGCAAAATTTATAGCGTTTACAAAATAGGGGATAGTTTTATTGCATTTTTATTATTTTTTTTTTTTTACTACTAATGGCGGCGATCAGCGATTTTTTTCGTGACTGCGACATTATGGCGAACACTTCGGACAATTTTGACACATTTTTGGGACCATTGTCATTTTCACAGCAAAAAATGCATGTAAATTGCATTGTTTATTGTGAAAATTACAGTTGCAGTTTGGGAGTTAACCACAGGGGGCGCTGTAGAAGTTAGGGTTCACCAAGTGTGTGTTTACAACTGTAGGGGGGTGTGGCTGTAGGACTGACATCATCGATCGAGTCTCCCTATAAAAGGGTTCACTCGATCGATGCAGCCGCCGCAGTGAAGCACGGGGAAGCCGTGTTTACATACGGCTCTCCCCGTTCTTCAGCTCCAGGGAGCGATCGCGACGGGGCGGCTATAAACGAATAGCCGCGCCGTCGTCCCGGATCGCTCCTGAAGCCACGGGAACTGCCGCATGTACGGGGGGGGGTCCCGATCAGACCCCCGACCCACGTCTAGGCAGGCACGTACAGGTACATTGATGTGCCTGTCCGTGCCATTCTGCCGACGTAAATGTACATGTGGCGGTCCGGAAGTGGTTAAAGCATTTTTTGCATACATTATACATTTTAACAGTCATATCCCCATTTTCATACCCTCCCCCTCCCACCCTTCCCTCCCACCCATACAAAGGGAAAGTGGTCTGTTTAAAAGCTATTAACCTAAATATTTCCTGAGTGGGTATTTATCGTGATACACATGCATCAATCTAGTACCCTTTTCACCACCATATTCCTAACAAACCACTTATCCCTATCACATCCATCCACTTCATCCTCACATCCAACCCTTAGGCCTTGTACACACGGTCAGTTTGGTCCGATGAAACTGAACTTCGGTTCATTCTCATCAGTTCGGTCCGACCATGTGTACGGGGCCTTACACTCGCCTTTATTTTAATCGTAGTTTTTACTAGGTTACCTCACGTCATTTAAATTTTTTTCCTCGGTCTAGATGTTAATACTCTTGCTTCCCATCAAAGTTTCCAGATTTTGTCGTATTTCTTTAGTCCCCCTTGTCTCATATATAATGATTTCTCCTTCAGGATTAACTCATTCATATCATTTACCTATTCCCTACTGGACTCCAAAACATGTGGATCATGTCCCCCTTTGCCTCCCCACACCTGGAACAACTAGCATCTGGCCTTCGACCAAACTGGAAAAGTTTATATGGAGTGTAATAAGTTCTATATAGCAAAAATAAGTGCGACATCCTCTGAGAGGGGGATAATGATACCAATGGGGCAAGTTCAAGAATTATTTTCCACTGTGTTTCAGTTATGCTTCCCACATCTTATTCCTACTTTATTTTATACAGGGGGGTCTCATATACCTCCCAATCTCCCCTTTATCTCCATTTATATGTGGGTATAATTTTAAAATTAGACCTTTCCCTGTATCTGTATTAATAACCTTTTGAAGCATAGGTATCGCACTCCATTGCAAAATCCTCCCTCTAAACTGTTCTGTCAATGCGTGTCTGATCTGTAAATACCAGAAGAAAGATTTATTCGGGATTGCGTATTGGTCTTTCAATTCCTGGAAGGTTTTCAGAGAGCTGTTTTGATAAAGCTGAGTAATATTTTTTTTTACACATCTCTCCCATTCCTTTAATGCCCCATCTTCTGTATTTCTCCCAAGTTTATATTTCCCCATAAGGGGGTAAACTCTGTTAGACCTCTGTACTTCACAATTACCTTCACTGTGTCCCATACTCTCATCATCATTTTCAGGGTGAGGAGCCCCGGGGGGGGGGAGACCCTGCCTCCAAAGCCTCCACTAGTGATCTAACTGGGGTGTTCTGTAGCATCATCTTCCTCCCAACCTCTCCTCCCTTCAGGTTGCACCCACCCA
Organism: Rana temporaria; assembly: GCF_905171775.1. NCBI lineage: Eukaryota > Metazoa > Chordata > Amphibia > Anura > Ranidae > Rana > Rana temporaria. The sequence goes on from NC_053490.1 coordinate 419,122,401, forward strand.
TATACTGTAGTTGCGACGCTAGAAAGTAGCTAAAAGGGTGCGTAAGTGCTACTTCTCCTTCCTGTTTCTGTAATTGCAAAGTGCTTAACCAAATTCTAGCTGGGCCTCCCTTCCAGATCAGTTCCCTAAACACAGTGGCCCGGATTCAGATACATTGGTGTATCTTTTGGCGGGCGTAACATATCTCAGATACGTTACGCCGCCAGAAACTAGGGCGCAAGTTCCGTATTCAGAAAGAACTTGCGCCCTAAGTTACGGCGGCGTAACGTCTGTGGTCCGGCTTAAGACCGCCTAATTCAAATGGGGATGATGTGGGCATGTTTTATTAAAATGAATGGTGACCCCGCGTAATTTACATTTTTTACGAACAGCGCATACGCCGTTCGTGAAAGAATCCCAGTGCGCATGCTCGAAATTATGCCACAAATCTTTATTGCTTTAGACGTGAACGTAACTTACGTACAGCCCTATTCGTGAACGACTTACGCAAACGATGTAAAATTTTCAAAACTTGAGGCGGGAACAACGTCCATACTTAACATAGGATACCCCTCATATAGCAGGGGTAACTTTACGCCGGAAAAAGCCGAACGTAAACGATGCAAAAAAATGCGCCGGGCTGACGTACGTTTCTGAATCGGCATATCTACCCAATTAGCATATTCATCGCGTAAATATACGGAAGCGCCACATAGCGGCCAGCGTAAATATGCAGCCTAAGATACGATGGTGTAAGACACTTACGCCGGTCGGATCTTAGGGAAATCTATGCGTAACTGATTCTATGAATCAGTCGCATAGATACAACAACACAATTCAGAGTAACGATGGCGTATCCGGAGATACGCCGTCATATCTCCTTTCTGAATCCGGGCCAGTGTCTAACTTTTGAAACCACTTTTTATACATCCAAATTGAAGAATTGTGTAATACGTACAGAAGCAGCGGCATTCATATCATTTTGATTAAATTACAACGACCTGCCACAGATATTACCAGGTCAGGAACAATGTGATCTTAATTTTACAATAGGTGCATTATCCACTTGACCCTATGCTTGAAAAAGGAGCGCGCCTAGCAACCTAAGGTGCATGCTGCGAAACGTCGTCGCTCTGTCGCTGCCCGTGACATCATCTCGCTCCCATCTGAGCTACCTCCTCAGAAAGGGGGCTTTCTAAAGAGTCTATCGGTAAAAGGGTAGATTTTTCCCAGTTTATCATTAGCCTGGAAATGCAGCCAAAGCTATTTCATAATACTTATAGCTCTCCCAAGGGAGTCTTGCTTGTCCCTTAGAAACAATAGGAGGTCATCTGCATATAGTGCAACTTTTTCTTCCACCTCACCTCTTCTGAAACCTCTTACCCCAGGGCAGGACCTAAGAGCAATTGCCAAAGGTTTGACTGTGAGGGCGAAGAGAAGGGGCGATAAAGGGCACCCCTGTCTCGTCCACCTTCCCAATCCAAACTTGTCAGAGTGTTCATTATTCACCTTTACTCTGGCCTCTGGTGTCCTATAAAGCATTTTTATCCAATTGATAAAATTCGGACCAAGTTGGAACACCTCCAAAACCCTTCAGAGGCACCTCCATTCCAGGCTGTCAAAGGCCTTGGCGGTGACCAAAGACAGGATAGCCCTCTCTCCTCCCTCGTCCATCAGGACCTGGAGGTTCAAATATACTCGCCTTATATTTGTGCTGGTAGTTCTTCCAGGTATGACCCTGTTCAATCTAACCGCCATGACCTTTGCCAGTATTTTCATATCAGAGTTCAATAGGGAAATGGGCCTATATGAGGCAGTGTTAAGTGGATCTTGACCCTCCTTATGTATTACTGTTATAGTGGATTCCCTTATTGATGGAGGAAGCTCTCCCTTTATCACTGACCAGTTTAAGGCCCTCATTGGCTCTGGAAGTAAGACCTTCCCATAATGCCGATAAATCTGTGCAAATTTCCTACACAGCGTTCGTAACACACTGCCCTTGTGACCTTCAGCAGGTGTCACTGTAATGATAAAGTGATTGTAAAGGAAAAAAAAATAACAAACATGTTATACTTACCTGAGCCAATGGCTTCTGCTTCTGCATCTCAGCCAATCACTAGGGAGAGACCAGGGAGAGCCTCGGCTCTTGTGCACATTGCTGGGATCTGATCAGAGATGGGGGATCAGGGCTTAGGTAACTATTAGGGGGCTGAGAGGGGAGTTGCATATTGAAGTTTTTTTTAGAAAGCCTTTACAACCACTTTAACAACAAACCAAACGCAGTATGTCATCCTGCACTAGGTCACATGGTAAAAAAGTACTAAGCAATCTGGTTGCAGTGCATTTCCAAAAGTAGTGCATGCACTACTTTGGTATAATGCCATACAATTTGAGCCATTAAAGATGCTGCACTGAATACCATGTGAATTGCACAAGAATGTGGTGAGCATTACTGTGCAATTCATAGGCAATTTACAGGGCTTAGGGCTTTAAAATAAAGGTGGCTACAGGAGTGCAACTGTCCAGCCTAAGATATACAAAAAATAGTTCAACTCTAGTGGGGGGTTGGAGAGACTGCTCTCACATCCCTAATGACACATCAGAAAAAAAACTGAAAAACTCTCTGGTGGGACATTAAAGGGCAATACCTTAACTTAATAACTAAAAAAATTAGTGTATGCAGACAATTAATTATAAAAAATTAGTTTAAAACAAAATCTAAAAAATATCAATAAATAAAGGTTTGAACCCCCCTGACCCCCCCTTATCTACACCCCTGATTTTAAAGGTATACTTTTTAGCTTGCTGATTTGCACTAAAATGTTTATTAATTTGCTGATCTTTGTCAGGGCTTCCTAAATAATTATCTGTAATTACACAAATATATGCACTTTAAAAGACAGGGTCATAAACCAGTCAATGGTCTTGAGAACAAAGACATTTTTGCACTGCACTGATATTATACAATACTTGCACTAGTAGTTAAACTTGTACTTTCTGACTATATTTTCTTTTATTAAGAGTTTAAAATTATTACAAAAGTTCCAAGGCCACAAAGTGATAAGTTTGAGAATAATCATAGAATAATGTTAATTTATATGTTGCATGATTAAATTTGAAATTTCCTGCAAACCCTCTTGAGAGCTGCTGTACCTGATTCCCACCAGCTGAGAGATTGATTGGCGATTAGGTCACTGACTGTACAACATCTTAAGTATTAGTAGAACCAGAGTTGATGCAAAATGAGTAGTTAAAGAACTTTTACAACATGAATACATTAATCCTATCTCTTTGAAATTGGCCCAGTGATTATATATTTTATAAACTCATACTTAAAATCTATCAAATAGCTTTGCTTCAATAAAAGTAATTTAATGGAAATTCTCCTGTAAAGGATATGTACTCCTTTAATGTTACTTACAATGTCCTTGTTTATAATGAGCCATTCAGTTGCAATCAGCTTTAGAATTTCCACAGCAGGTGACTCAACACTGCTCTTTCTTTCTTCATGATTTCATATTTTATTCTGAATATGAGCAATAACAATTCTTTTCTCTTTGCCCAATTTACACCATATTATACAGTATCTCCTTGCTAACCTAAAAGATTGCATTATTTCAGTGTTCTTAATTTTAAACTTGGTGACCTTATGACTATTAATAATGGATCTTTCATTCAAAGCTACCCAACCATGTGTCAAATTAACCTAGTCTATCATTAAAGCCACTAGGGTAAACACATTTAAATGGCTCATAAAGACTAATTTGCAACTTTTGCCCTTACATTGTTCTTCATAAAGATTCATATTCTTTATCCACATTCAGGTTTTTACCCATTCCTCTAGTATTATTAGGGTTACCCTAATGTTTGCAATGCACGCTGACCCCAAAAAAAGGGTGTCAACTGTGTATTACTACACACTTTGGGGATTTAATTCATGGTTGCATGTTTGAGGATTTCGATGAGTGACTGCAACCTGGGGCTAGTTTTCCAGCAGGTGTGGTCAGGGTTTTCTTAGACCCAGGTTGAGCGTACATGCATGGGGTCCACAATTGCACCACAGTGATGTTACACGTCGCTGAATGCAGCCCAACTGGCGAGGATCATAACAGGAGGCAGCACTTCTTCTTACCTCTATCTCCCCTCTTTTGATGAAGAAATTTCTTTCTTTAGTGGTAAGTCAGTGATTCTTGATATTCTAAATACTATCCAATTTTTTTAATCATTAGGGTTCCATTATAACACTAAGGCCCCGTACACACGGTCGGACCGAACTGATGAGAATGAACCGAAGTTCAGTTTCATCGGACGAAACCGACCATGTGTATAGGCCATCGGTCTGTTTTCCTTCGGTCCAAACCGATGGTTAGTACAGAAAAGCATTGGTTCAAAACCCGCGCATGCTCAGAATCAAGTCGACGCATGCTTGGAAGCATTACATTCGTTTTATTCAGCATGTCGTGTGTTTGACGTCACTGCGTTCTGACCCGATCGGATTTTGGACTGACGGTGTGTACACATATCAGGCCGTTCAGCCACTTCAGAGGTGAACCGATGAAAACGGTCCGACGAACCAGTCACATTGGTTTGGTCCGACCGTGTGTACAAGGCCTTAGGGGGCTTTTGTGTCTTTTCTACTCTTGCATTTTTCTGGCAAATTCCTGCATAGGTGGATGCCATTGATTTATAAAGAGAGCACCAAATCTGTATATCTGCAGAATTTGATTAGCTAAATAGCCAATATCAGATTTTTATGACGTTTTAATGTCATAGTGTGAAAAATGTATCCTTATTAGCAATTCATACTTCTGTTGTTTTCTCTGAGTGTTTTAAAGGGGTTGTAGAGGTTAGTTTTTTATTTTCTAAATAGGTTCCTTTAAGCTAGTGTATTGTTGGTTCATTTACCTTTTCCTTGCACTCATGCAGCCCCAGACCATAGCACTGCCACCATCATGCTTGACTGTAGGCAAGGCACACTTGTCGTTGTACTCTTCCCCTGGTTGCCACCGCACACACTTGACACCATCTGAACCAAATAAGTTTATCTTGGTCTCATCAGACCACAGGACATGGTTCCAGTAATTCATGTACTTAGTCTGCTTGTCTTCAGCAAACAATTTTTGGGCTTTCTTTTGCATCATCTTTAGAAGAGGCTTCACAGCCATGCAGACCAATTTACATTCCTTGTAATAGGAATAAAAGTGATCCATTTTTTTTGTGTAAAAATTAATAAAATAAATAAAAATAAATAAGAAAACAAAACAAAAAATGTTTTAAAGTGCCCCATCCCGACAAGCTTGCGCGCAGAAGCGAACGCATACGTGAGTAGCGCCCGCATATGAAAACAGTGTTTAAACCACACAAGTGAGGTATTACCATGATCGTTAGAACGAGAGCAATAATTATAGCCCTAGACCCCCTCTGTAGCTCAAAAGATGTAACCTATAGATTTTTTTAAGGGTAAAAGTTTGACACCATTCCACGAGCGGGCGCAATTTTGAAGTGTGACATGTTGGGTATCATTTTACTCGGCGTAACATTATCTTTCAAAATATATAAAAAAATTGGGCTAACTTTATTGTTGTCTTATTTTTTAATTCAAAAAAGTGATTTTTTTAAAAAAAAGTGCGCTTGTAAGACTGCTGCGCAAATACGGTGTGACATAAAGTATTGCAATGACCGCCATTTTATTCTCTAGGGTGTTAGTATAATATATAATATAAATATATATAATGTTTGGGGGTTTTAAGTAATTTTCTAGCAAAAAAAACTGTTTTAATCTTGTAAACGCCAAATCTGAAAAACAGCCAAGGTCCTTAAGTGGTTAAAAGGGGTTTTTGTTTGGCATCCAAACTTCTTTAAAGGTCAGTGAGCCGTACTCAAACCAACAGTTTGGCTCATACTTGTTGCTGACCTTTGCTACATTTAATAGATACTCCTACTGTTGGCTACTTGCCTGGCATTGCTACTTTTAACTCATACCTTTACAGTGCGTCGCCTGCCCTAACCTTTGCTACATACACAGATTACACCCCCTATTAGCCATCAATCCTGTCTTCTTTGAAGAGGCTTCGATCTTGTTTCTCCCATTACTGTATAGAACATTTACTCTTGTCTACCTTGGATCTGCAAGTAAAACTCAACAGTCAGATTATTTAGTTTGGTGATTTAGGTCCTGGTGGCAACCTAGTGCCAATAGGTCTGCCTACCTTAGTGGAAGGGGGACTGCTAAAGATGAAGTTACGCTTACTCTCTGTTTGTAAGCGACGTCTGCCGCTTGTCGCCGTCTGTGTTCCACGCTGGTGCGCATCCGGCGATCGCGCAATGGCGTCAATGTCCGGTACTGCTGCCTTCCATACTGGAACGCGGAAGTGCCGAGCGGTACGTGTGGCTCCTCCCACTCGCACTTCCTGATACCTTAAAGGCTGACCTGGGGCACATGCACGGCGTTCCTTTATTGTTAGCCGTAGCCCTGTGAATTCCGGCTGCACTGCTCTGCTGTGGAGGGACCCTCCCTCACCCCCTGGACCTGACTGAGACCCTGTGAAGCGTTCCCAGACCACAACAGCTCTGTCGGCAGAACCTCCTACCTTCCAGAAAGCGGATAAGTACCCCTCACTACATAAATTCCATGCTTGTGACTTGCCTTACTTTCATACTGCATAAAAGTACCTTGGATGCATATGTTGATACCAGACGCCTTTAACTTACTTTTATAGCTGGAGATAAGTACTGTGGATTCATACTACTATCATGTGACTTGCCTTACTTTCATACTGAATATTAGTACCTTGGATGCATATGTTGATATCAGGCGGCTTTAACTTACTTCATAACTGGACATAAATGTTGTGGATTCATACAAGTATCAAGTGACTTTCTCTACCTATTTTGATAAAAAACCCTGCATGCTTAAGCTATGTGCATAACATTTGTTATACTTCATATTGGACATATTGCCCTGTACGCACAAATAGTTTGCATATCAATTTTAACCTAGTGTTTGCAGGTATGCAATAATACCTTGTGACCTACCTTCTAGAAAGATCCCTCTCTAGAATGACAGATGATGTCATGAACTCCAAACTTTTCGCTCAAGATTAAGAATGACGCCTGTGGTTCACTACTGAATGTCATACTCTACAGAGAAATGTACTACTTCCACTAATGCGACCCATTTCTCCGCAGTTGTGGTTCACTCTCATTCACCACAGTTTGTGACACTGTTTACTCCAACTGGAGTGTCGAGGTCCAGACCTCAAACTGTGCCTGAGAATATATCTTCTATGTTTGTGATGTGCATTTGATGTCCATTTGGCACCATTCCGCACAGCTTTAAGATTAGAGCACAACCATACTGTTATACTCAAAATAAAAAACGGTAAGTCCTGCACTGCCATAGGATTCGGTGAATAAACAAAAAAGGTCAATAATAAAAATAATATCAAATTTATTAATGATATGTATTTTTTGAGCCCCAGCTGTCGCTAACACTATTGTGTTCCCACAACCCCAGCTAAAAAATATATAAAAAAATAATAAAAAATATATATAAAAATCTGTTGCACTGCTGATTAAGGGGTGTGTCAATCAATGTGTACTCTCAAAATTATTAATGAACAAATTCATAGGCGCTCGTACACTTAACATCCTAACCATATTCCATACAATCAAAAAACATAGGGCCAGATCCACATAGAAATAGATTGGCGCAGCGTATGTGAGATACGCTACGCCGCTGTAACTTACTTTTGTCTGCTTTGAATCCTCAAAGAATTTGCGCCGTAAGTTACGGTGGCGTAGTGAATTCAAATCGGCAATTAGGGGGCGGGTTTCATTTAAATGAAGCGTGTCCCCGCGCCGAATGAACTGCGCATGCGCCGTCCCGAAATTTCCCGGCGTGCATTGCGCTAAATGACGTCGCTAGGATGTCATTTTTTTTAACTTAGACGGGACTTACGTACATTCCGATTCACGGACGACTTACGCAAAAAAAAAAATTCAAATTTCGACGTGGGAACGACGGCCATACTTAACATGGCAAGTCTAACTATACGCCGCAAAATATCAGCTTTAACTATACGCCGGAAAAAGCCAACTAGAGACGACGTAAAGTAATGCGCCGGCCGCTCGTACGTTCGTGGATTGTCGGAAATAGCTAATTTGCATACCCGACGCGGAAAACGACGTGAACGCCGTACGCCTGTCGGATCTAACCCAGATGCCGTCGTATCTTGGTTTGAGGATTCAAACTAAAGATACGACTCGGGTAATTTGAAAGTACGCCGGCGTATCAGTAGATACGCCGGCGTACTCGCTCTGAGGATCTGGTCCATAATATATTGTGCAAATAAACTCTCTCACTTTAAACTCTTAATCTTGTTGAGATCAAAGACAGTGATTATCTTCAGTGTTGATAAATCCTTGTGCAACGTTATGTACAAACCGTACTCACAGAATTCCCATCTCCAGAGCGATAATAAATCGCATGTGTGTACACAACCGAAGGTATTTAAGCTTATTAGATTGGACACATCTAGGCCTCCTGACCACTAGGCTTCCCAATAATGGCTCCAAGGAATTTAGGGTGCAGTCCCTGTAAATCTTGTATATTATTATTATAAAGGATATATATATAGCGCCAACAGTTTGCGCAGCGCTTTACAACATCAGGGAAGACAGTACAGTCACAATACAATTCAATACAGGAGGGATCAGAGGGCCCTGCTCGTTAGAACTTACAGTCTAGAAGGGAGGGTCAAGTGGAACAAAGGGTAGTAGCTGTGGGGGATGATCAGATGGACAAAATGAAAATACAGTTGTTAGGTGTTTGGTATGATAGTCTTCTCTGAAGAGGAGGGTTTTCAGGGATCCTCTAAAAGCTAATAGAGAAAGAGATAGATGGACAGATTGGGGTAAGGAGTTCCATAGGCTTGGAGAGGCTCTGGAAAAGTCCTAGAGATGAGCAAGGGAGGAGGTGATGAGAGAGCTAGAGAGCAGGAGGTCTTGAGAAGAACGAAGAGAACGACTAGGTTGGCATTTAGAGACTAGGTCAGTGATGTAGCTGGGGGCAGAGTTGTGGATGACTTTGTAGGTACAGTAGTTCTTAGTATTTTGAATTTAAATTATATATTTATATTAATGTGTCTCATTCCCTTGCCCATGTTACAAGAAAGCATAGAGAGACACCCCCATAGTGCAGTAATTATAGTAAAGGGCCAATTTATTGATCAATAAATGCCCTTACAAACAGAACACTTTTAAAATCATATTAAAACATGACAGAATGCCGATGTGAACTTCCTTACAAGTCACTTCCGGTCCACGTGTTCATCCGCTCTGCCCTACGCATTACGTCAGTGTCATGACTGTGTTATACTATTATTCCGCTCCATGTTTCTAACGCTTAATGAAACCTTGTTTACAGTGAAGTACTGAACAGGTAAAAACGGCAAAAAGTGTTGACAAAGTAAAATACTTTTTATTGACTACCTGTATCTGAAATATTTAATTGTTCAGTCTTTCTGAGCTCAAAGGCCAACATAGACAAAAGATGACTGATAAAGCGGTAAACAACAAACTAGCAAGCTTCTGAGGCTCACTAATTTGGTAGTTTAATAAAAAAAAAAACATAGAATTGTTGGCACAAAGGAAACTGAAGAGTAGAGTATGTGAGATCTTTGTTCAAATAGCAACCATATAATAATGAAAGTGTGGTGGAGCGAAGTGATAAAACAGGTGCCCCTCAAACACTGGTGCTCAGCATCAGCAGGGGCTCTGCACTAACATGGAACTGTAATGCACTTTTAAAGCACTTGAAAGAAAATAACAGCTGATTAACATGACTAAAATCTGTCTTCTAAATACCATAAATTCAACATGTTGACTTTAAATTACCCATGTTGGCAATTCCAGTCAATGCACAGTAGATGTCATCACATTAGTCTTCTTTCATGTGAATTGCATTCTTAGTTTTATTTCAAAAGACCTTTATATGAGCTTGTTTTTGAACTTGCTTTGTAATGAAATTGCACAATTTTACTGAAAGTAATTATATTTAATAGGCACGCATTTAATTAGCAGAATTGATTTATGCACATAAAAATGTATTACTTAGGGCTATTTGAACACAGCCTTAACTAAAATGCCACAGCAGTAATGTGACCCTGAGAGATTGAGTTAGACAAAGTCATATCACACATGAATGCGTTTATTAAAATATAATTATCTTAAAATAACAAATAGGAAAATAAACCCTCTTAATGTCAATATACTAATTTATATTAGTAAATAAAGAGCACTAGTTTAATGTGTTTATTTTTTCCAACTAGCATACTTGCATAAATGGTTAGCTTAGCACTCATTTTTACATTTGAAATTCAAAAGAAAAAAAGGAAAAACATCAAATAAAATGAGTTTTATTGGCACAACCTGCATAATGAAGTGTATGTATGCAAATTGGTATTAAGCAGTTCAGGTTAAAATAGCAAAAGTGTCAGATGCCTTGCTTTTATTGCTGGCAGCTGAATTAGTAAAATATCCTGTAATAGAAATCTCTGTACAGTGTACATACAGTATAACTATTGAATCATTTGTTTAAATCTCTAGTTGAATTATGTTGTGTTTGTACATAATACACTAATTGTAAGAACTGACATTTGTCTTACAAATGCAAAGAAATTAATTGAATATATTATTATTTAATATTTATTTTAATTTACTTGAATTAGTTTGACAATTTAAAAAAAGAATAACTAAATACAAACGTTTTTCATGTGTATAGTTTAAGTGGATTTATTAATAAAGTAGATGTAACCACTAACGGAATTACATTTAGGGCCAGATCCACAAAGCAGTAACTGCTAGGTTGCTAGGTTGCTCCGGCGTATCTTTGTTTTGTATCCACAAAACAAGACACGCCTGAAGCTGGGCTAGATCCGACTGGCGTACGTCTTAGTACGCCGTCAGATCTAAGGTGCATTTTTACGCTGGCCGCTAGGTGGCGCTTCCGTCAATTTCCACGTCGAGTATGCAAATTAGCTAGATACGCGAATCCACAAACGTACGTCCGGCCGTCAAATTTTTTTACGTCATTTCCGTAAGGCTTTTTCCGGCGTAAAGTTACTCCTGCTATATGAGGCGCAGCCAATGTTAAGTATGGACGTCGTTCCCGCGTCGAATTTTTAAAATTTTACGTAGTTTGCGTAAGTCGTTCACGAATAGGGCTTTGCGTAGAATTACGTTCACGTCGAAAGCATTGGCTTGTTGCGGGTTCATTTGGAGCATGCGCACTGGGATACCCCCACGGACGGCGCATGCACCGTTCAAAAAAACGTCATTTACTTCGGGTCAAGACGTATTAACATAAAACACGCCCCCATCTCATCCATTTGAATTGCGCGCCCTTATGCCGGCAGATTTACGCTACGCCGCAGTAACTTTAGAGGCAAGTGCTTTGTGAATACAGCACTTGCCTCTCAAAGTTGCGGCGGCGTAGCATTACTACGATACGCTACGCCTGCCGAAAATTACGATGCACTACGTGGATCTGGCCCATAGGTTACTAAAGTGTTGCACGTTATAAAAAACTGCCATTTAAAATTAAAAAAAATTACACGCACACAAACTTTAATGGCACCCCAGTCATGTTGGTACAGGAAGGGGCCATCCCCAAACTGTTCAACCAAAAAAAAAAAAAAACATACCGTCCCATATACACAATCCTACATCCACAGTTGAAAAAATGTAGTTGCGCTGTGATAAACTGTAAAGAACTGTATGAACTATAAGGAGTAATAATAAAAAATGCAAATGAAGCAAAAACTGTGTTAAATCATAAGTTCAGTGAAGTCCAAAGAAACACAATTGAAATTAATTCTTCTGCAAATCAAAAATTGAGGAAATCCACCACCATAAGTGAAGACACTATAAGAAATGCAGGCTTACCAGATGGCAAGCAAAGATGGCTTGCGGCTGTAAATCCCAGCCCGGGCCTTTATCATGGACTGCAGCACACACCAGTGGAATTTTTCAATAGATCCTCAAAGGCACAGATGTCACCAAGTGGATGAGATACCCAAAAAATAATAGGACTCACAATAGTGAAATACCGTAGAAAAAAGTGTAACATTTAATGAGATAAAACACTTACAAGAGAACAATCATATAGAAGCATAAAAACAAAGCCGGCCACCTAAGCGAACGCCCGTTTTTCCATATGATATTGCAATAAGTAGTCTTGAGCAGAATATGCCATATTCGATTTCGCGATATATCTCGAATATATATTCGAATATTCGAGATATATTCGCTAAATTCGAATATTCGTGATATTTTATCGAAATTAAATGATTGCGATTTTTCGCTATTGCGAATGCGAAAATAATTGCGATTTTTTGATAACTGCGGTAGGAGCACTCTGATTGGCTCAGAATATTCGTGATATTTTATCGAAATATCGCAACATGCGAATGCGATATTTATTGCGCAATTTCGAGAAATGCTGGAGGAGCGCTCTGATTGGCTCAGAATATTCGTGATATTTTATCGAAATATCGCAACATGCGAATGCGATATTTACTGCGCAATTTCGACAAATGCTGTAGGAGCACTCTGATTGGCTCAGAATATTCGTGATATTTTACAATACAAAATAATTGCAAATATTCGGCAAATGCGGAAGGAGCACTCTGATTGGCTCAGAATATTCTTGATATTTTACAATACAAAATAATTGCGAATATTCGGCAAATGCGGAAGGAGCACTCTGATTGGCTCAGAATATTCTTGATATTTTACAATACAAAATAATTGCGAATATTCGGCAAATGCAGAAGGAGCACTCTGATTGGCTCAGAATATTCTTGATATTTTACAATAGAAAATAAAAAGTGTTTTGCATTGGTGGTGATTCTTTACTCTATCCATCTGTCACAGCCGTTTGTCAATCAAACACCTTGAAGATTGAACACGTTCATGCTGCATGCTTTGGACTTTTTTTCACTTCACATATCAAAGACATTTTTATGAAAGATTATTTTTCTATTATTGGGACTATATTTCTTTATATATTTGTTTCACTGTGTATTTCACAAGTTATTTGCGCTTGCTTATTTTATAATTTGCCCACATGTCTTGTCACTAGACATATTTTTTATTCTTGTAGAGCGACTCCATTTTCTGTCTTGTATTAAATTATGTTGTATAACATTTTTGAGTTGCTGCTGTATTCTCCCCTTTTTTTAAGGTATGCGCAATTTTTTCCTTCTTACAAAAAAAAATAATATCAAACATACAAATATTCATAACAGAAACATACAAATATTCATAACAGAAACATACACAAAGCCCCCCCCTTTTGCATCAGAGACAATCAGAGTTCTCCTACCACAGTTATCGAAAATTCGCAATCATTTTCGCATTCGCAATAGCGAAAAATCGCAATTTTTTTTTTTCAATTTGGCAACATAAAAGGATCGCCTCAGCTTAGCTACTCGGCCCAGGGTCTCTAATCATACCAGCAATGCTTTTAGACGTCGATAGGATGTGATCTGTTTTAAAAATCAAATTGAAAAAATTCGAATATTCGGAATTGCGAATATTCACCGCGAAATTCGAAATATATCGCGAATACTCGAATATGCCATATTCGAGCCGAATATTCGCAATACGAATATTCGTGAGCAACACTAGCAATAAGTAGTATTCAGTGGAGCACTGCACCATATATTTACAGATTTATTCACAATATTATGAGAGTGTGGGAGGTGTGAGTGATCCAAGTATAGTTTTGCAGTTTTTGTATTGTTTTGTGGCAGGTTATTTCACATAGCAATGTGAAGGGTTTTGCATAGTATTTAGCAACTTACACAAATCACCTTGAGCCCTGACTGCATGTTAAAGTTGTGCATAATAAAAGTGCATGTCCTGGGGTAAGTTAAAATTGGCATGAAGGTCTGAAAAGTGCAACAATGTACCATTACGGAAAGATGCTTAACCTCAAATTCTCTCCAATGATGACTATTGTAATTTAGCTAGTTCCATATACGTGCCATTCTGCCATATAGGGCTATAGTTGTAAACCCAATTACTTCTTGAAGGTATTTCATTTTTGTTCCATACTTATTGAATGTGTCAGAAATTGAATAGTTTGCCAAATGGCAATGATTCAAGTCCTTCAGTATAGAAATAGAAGCAGTGAATTTGTGGAGCTGGGGGGAGGGGTCATCTGGTCCCTGTGATTAAGCCATGGCACCAACCAGATGTTTATATTGGGCAGTCGGGTAATAGAGCCAAATGTTAGGATGAGAAAGGTGGCCCTTAGATTATCTTTAGGCCATGTAAGTGCTCTAATTTAACCACTTCTCATTCAGCGACGTACCCACGCGGTTGGCTCTCTTGTAATAGCAGTCAGAGAGTCAACTAGTTTTGCACTGAGGAAGGCTGGAACAGTCCCCAAATGATTGTCACTGAATTGATTCCATTGGTGTCATATGTAATGTCACTCTGTATCCGGGCATTCAACCAACTCTATGAGTGCAAGTGGTATATATCTGTGTATAATAAAATTTGGATATATATTTTTATCAGATTTTAATTGTTGCTTCCTTTTTTGTATACTTGTGTTGAAATAAAGATGTACACACTCTTTTAACTTTAACATTTATGCCTGAAAGATCCACTTTCATCTACTAGGACACCCAGGTCCTTTTCCATCCTAAATACCCCCAGAGGGTCTCCCCCATTGTTTAGATTGCATTCATATTTTTTCAACCCAAATGCATTATTTTACATTTTTCTACATTAAACCTCATTTGCCATGTAGTTGCCCATTACTTTGTTTAGATCTTCCTGCAAAGTTTCCACATCCTGCGGAGAAGTTATTCCCCTGCTTAGCTTAGTAGTGTCTGCAAATACAGAGATTGAGCTGTTTATCCCATCCTCTAGGTCGTTTATGAATAAATTAAATAGGATTGGTGCAAGAACAGAAGCCTGGAGGACCCCACTTTCCACCCGGACCATTCAGAGTACTACCCATTTATCACTACCCTCTGAACTCCCCTCTGTAGCCAGTTTTCAGTACATGTACTCACCCTATGGTCCATGCCACCGGACCTTACTTTGTACAGTAAAGGTTTATGGGGAACTGTATCAAATGCTTTTTCAAAATCCAGATATACCACGTCTTCGGGCCTTTCTTTATCTAGATTGCAGCTCACCTTCTCATAGATGGTTAATAGATTGGTTTGGCAAGAATTATTCTTCATGAAATGGTGATTAGGTGATTACCGCTAATGATACTGTCGTCATTACTAAAATCTTGTATATAGTCCCTTATCATCCCCTCCAAGACCTTGCATACAATTGATGTTAGGCTAACTGGTCTGTAATTCCCAGGGATGTATCTTGGCCTTTTTTAAATATTGGTGCTACATTGGCTTTTCTCCAATCAGCTGGTACCATTCCAGTCAGTAGACTGTTTGTAAAAATTAGGAACACTGGTCTGGCAATTACTTGACTGAGTTCCTTAACCGCTTGCGGACCAGCCGATGCAGTTATACCAAGGCAGATTGCCTCCGCTGGGCGAACGTAGCTGTACGTTGTTTGCTTTAAGTGGGCTAGCAGGCACGTCCGCTGCATCGTGGGGGTGCCGATGCTCGTGACCGGTGGTCGCGATGACTGCTGGATGCAAGCGATCTCTGGGCATGAGAGGCAGAACGGGGACGTGTGTGTGTGTAAACATACACATCCCTGTTCTGTAAGCTGAGGAAAGACAGATTGTGAGTTCCTAATAGCTAGGACCTACGATCTGTAATTCCCTCTAGGTCAGTCCCATCCCCCTTCAGTTAGAACACACATTAAAGAACTCAATTAACCCTTCAATCGCCCCCTAGTGTTAACCCCTTCCCTGCCAGTGACATTTTTACAGTAATCAGTGCATTTTTATAGCACTGATCGCTGTATAAATGCCAATTTTCCCAAAAATGTGTCAAAAGTGTCCGATGTGTCTGCCATAATGCTGTAGTCCTGATATTTTTTTGTTTTTATCGCAAAAAAATAAAAATCGCAGAGATGATCAAATACCACCAAAAGGAAACTCTATTTGTGGGAAAAACTTCAATTTTGTTTGGGTACAGCGTCGCACGACCGCGCAATTGTCAGTTAAAACTATGCAGTGCTGAATCGCAAAAAATGGTCCAATGGTCATTGGGCATCCAATTCATCCGAGGCTGAAGTGGTTAAGGACCCTCGGGTGCAAGCCATCTGGTCCCGGTGACTTATTAATGTTAAGTTTTTCAAGTCTATTTCTAATTCTGTCCTCTGTTAGCCATGAGGGTGCTTCCTGTGACATGTCATGAGGATAAACATTGCAGTTTTGGTTACTGAAGTCCCCCGAATCCCTTGTGAAGACTGAGGAGAAGAAGAAATTCAATACCTTCGCCATCTCTCTATCCTTAGTAACCAGATTCCCTTCATCATTCTTTATGGGACGAATATGATCTGATCTCCCTTTCGTACTATTTATGTACTTAAAGAGGTTGTAAAGGCACACGGTTTTTCTCCTTAATGCATTCTATGCATTAAGGTGAAAAAACATCCGAGGATAAGCAGCCCCCCAGCCCTCCGTTTACTTTCCTGACCCCTCTCGGAAATTCCAGTACCGTGAATGTGCTGGTTTCTCGGCTGGGCTTCTCGGCTCATTCATTGGTTGATTGAAAGCAGCGCAGCCATTGGCTCGCGCTGCTGTCAATCACATCCAATGACGCTGTGCCCCGGGAGGCGGGGCTGAGTGATACAATCTGCGGCTATGGCCGCCGGCTGTATCACAAGAGTGAGCCCACAAGAACTAAGTAAAAAAGTAAATACTGCGCCTCCCTAAAAATGTCTGTGGTGGGCAGCCAACACAACAAAAGGATAATTGTGACAAACTAAATAAATAAAGTACAGCGCCAATAACAGGAACTCCTATGACCAGAGTTCTAAAATATTGAAGTGTAGCAAAAAAACGAATTCAAACGTATCGCCGTGAATAAGTATTAAACAAACTCAATATAAGTGACATATATATATATATGTGAATGTCCTTGAGGGTGAAAAAGATCCAAAAACGGGGGAGTTAATTCTTGTAGAATCAATATGGAAATTTTTCTTCCAAGGAAAGGTGATCCCTCCAAAGCCAAATAATAGGATACCCTTACCGGATAAGGTGGACCCAAACTACACCATACGGTGGTGGGTCATACTTGCATAGGGGCCGATTGCCCAATCTGGTCATTGCTGTGGTAATGACCCGCTGGATTGGTGGTCTCCTCGGTAGGATGCTGTATAAATCTACTCTCAGGGGACTCCTTCCGCTCCAATTTAGGATATGGGAAATGGGTGAAGCAAAAGCCAGCTAAATAGACTCAGTGGTTCCAACCATGGGGGAAAACAGAAAAAAAACAAGGAAAACGACTCCTTATAGCGTAAAAAAGTTTAAAAATGTAATTCTTAAAATCCACAAAAGGGCAGACGTTTAAATCCAAAAAATTTCAAAATAAAAATTAAAAGCAATCACCACAACAACCATATCAAAAAAGTGAAGGTCATCAATACACAATTTGCGCAGTATGGAAGTGGTGTGGACCAAGGCATGTGCCCGACCGGTTTCGTCTAAGGAGACTTCAACAGGCCCACAAGAACTAACCCCCATGTGAAAGAGCTTGCATGAAGGAGGTTAGTTCTTGCGGGGAGGAGCTGAGACAGCTGCTGAGGGACCCCAGAAGACCAGGTTCTGGGCCACTTTGTGCAAAACGAGCTGCACAGTGGAGGTAAGTATAGCATGTTTATAACCCCTTTAAAGAATTTATTGGGATCTTTTTTACTCTCCTCCACTATGTGCCTTTCATGTTCCCCAGCCACCCTAATTGCACCCTTACAATTCTTGTTGCATTCTTTGTAAAGTTGGAATGCTGATGATGATCCCTCAGCCTTGTATTTTTTGAAGGCCTTCTCGTTTGCTTTTATATGCATTTTTACGTTGGAGTTAAGCCACCAAGGACTTTTATTGGCTCTTTTAAATTTATTTCCAATTGGGATGCACTGGCTAATGCCCTTATTTAATATGCTCTTAAAGCATATCCATTTTTCTTCCGTGGCCTTTGTACCTATGATGATATCCCAATTATTATCTTCTAGCAAGGATTGTAGTTTAGGGAATTTGGCTCTTTTGAAATTCAGTGTCCTTGTATTCCCCTTATGTTTTCTATTTGTGTGTTTCATACTAAAACTAATTGACCTATGATCACGGTTTCCTAAATTTCCCCGTATTTCCACATCTGTGATCAGGCCTGTATTGTTGGTAATCAGTAGTTCTAGTAACGCTTTGTTTCTAGTTGGTGCATTTACCATCTGACCAATCAAATTGTCATGCAAGATATTTAGGAACTGGCGACCCTTAGATAAATGCGCAGTTCCTTCCACCCATGTCTGGATAATTAAAATCCCCCATTATAATGACCCTATGACCTTTTACCGTACCATACCATGCATTCACTAGAATGGTGGACTGGTTCCACAACCAGTCCTCCAAGCAATGAGTTCTCATAGAACAAATCCTATGCCTGTATGAAATCCAACCACACTGTGGACTAACCCCCAAATACAGAAGCACAACTCACCGATAACTGACTCAACTCCTATATAATAGATATCAACTATCTTTCCAGGAAAACATTCTCAATTGCTCTCATAATCTTTTATAGTACTTAAAATACCAGCAGATAGCATCTTTTATCAACTTCATACCTCACCAAAACATTCTGTCATCTCAGTTGACCCCATTCAAAAATCTTCTTCTCCAAGACTCACCTCCAACACATGTCATTCGATTGACACTATATCACTATCACAAATTCACTCCTCTCTCTGAAAATACATGAAACATTGGTTAACAGAGCTATGTATCTCCCCTTTGACTATGGATTGGTAAAAGATCTTTAACCACTTCAGCCCCGGACCGATTTGCTGGTCAATGACCGGGCCACTTTTTGGGATTCGGCACTGCGCCGTATTAACTGACAATTGCGCGGTCGTGCAACGTGGCTCCCAAACAAAATTGGCATCCTTTTTTTCCCACAAATAGAGATTTCTTTTGGTGGTATTTGATCACCTCTGTGGGTTTTTTTTAGCGCTATAAACAAAAATAGAGCGTCAATTTTGAAAAAAAAATGAATATTTTTTACTTTTTGCTGTAATAAATATCCTCCAAAAATATATAAAAAACGATTTTTTCCCTCGGTTTAGGCCGATATGTATTCTTCTACATATTTTTCATTAAAAAAAAATCGCAATAAGTGTTTATTGATTGGTTTGCGCAAAAGTTATAGCGTTTACAAAATAGGGGGTAGTTTTATGGCATTTTTATTAATATTTTTTTTTTACTAGTAATGGCGGCGATCTGCGATTTTTATCAGTACTGCGACCTTATGGCAGACACTTCGGACACTTTTGACACATTTTTGGGACCATTGGCATTTTTATAGCGATCAGTGCTATGAAAATGCATTGATTACTGTAAAAATGTCACTGGCAGGGAAGAAGTTAACACTAGGGGGCGAGGAAGGTGTTAATTATGTTCCCTAGGTGGGTTCTAACTGTAGGGGGTGGGACTGACTAGGGGAAATGACAGATCGCTGTTCATACATTGTATGATCATGCGATCAGTAATTTCTCCCCCTGACAGAACCGGGAGCTGTGTGTTTACACACACAGCTCCCAGTTCTTGCTCTGTAACGAGCGATCGCGGCACCAGAGGCGAGCAGGACCCCTAGTGGCTAAAATGCGAAATCACGTTATATTACGTGATTTCGCACAGCCGAGCAGGACCTGCCACCGTAAAACTGCGTTGGCTGGTTGGCTAGTGGTTAAGATACTCAGCCACTGGTACAGATGCCCTAGCACACTGCACCAATTGTATCCCTTACTCCCTGACCAGTATTGGAGAGGTCAAAGCCACCCTGAAACAATGCTCATATCTGGTGACCCTGTGTTCCCATACAAAAATGTATAAGTCCCGTCAACTAGCATTGCATCCCATAAGAAACAATAGGCCCCCCAAAAAATAGACATATTGGGACATTTTACTGAAAGAAAAAAATAAAAGTTTACCCATCCTTGTACACAATTGTTAGTCAGTTGTTGATCAACACACTTAAAAATACCCATCAATTATACAATATTACATGTTGTACATCATAGTACATCAGGCCTCTGTGTACCAACTCTCCCAAGTCTGACTTCTTTCATATGGCATAGCCATCTTATGCATAGATTATATACTGTGAGTGGTTCAGTTCAACTCATTTCGCAGTTAAGCTTCTTTAAACTCCTATTCTGAAAATAGGTATATACAATCATTAACAACATAAATAGCGATAGAACAGTTAGAAACATTTTTAAGAGTTCTCACTTCAGGAAAATGGATGGGACTTGGACTTCCCACACAAAAAGTTTGGGAATCAATTGTCTTGATATAGAAGTAAGAGGTAAATTCGTAGTGGGAGGAGGAGGAGAGGGAGGAGATGGAGCTGGGCCTCCTATCACAGTTAGAAAGGGCAGCGAGGCATGGAAATGTCATCATAATCGGGGACTTTAATTATCCCGATATCGACTGGGCAGAGGGGACAACTCACTCATTAAAGGCCCTTCATTTCATGAATGTCTTGAAGGACAACTTCATGTCTCAAAATATTTAAAATTAAATGAACTTGTTAAATCTTATATGAGAATAAAGTTATTGGATTTGCATATTACAAATACACTTTATTTGTGTTCCCAACATTATACATTTTTACTCTACGTTTTTATAATTTTTTTATTTCTATTTGCTGAGTTTGTGCGTAAAGCTGGTCACACATATTAAAACCTTCTTTATATTTACCAACAACTAGGTTGCATAGGGGCCTACCAGCCTAGAGCATAGTTAAAACTCCAGTCATTTCTATATAATTTTTTGTCCTTTATTCCCATTGACAAGATTTTTGCTTACTTCCTGCCTGTAGACAAAACAGTAATGCCACGTACACATGGTCGGAATCTCCGACAAGAAAAGTTTGATGTGTGCTTTTGGTCGGGAATTCCGTGTGTAGGCCCCATCGGACTTTTTCAGTCGGAATTTCCGACAGCAAAAATTTGAGAGCTGGTTCTCAAATTTTCCAACGGGAAAAGTTCTTGACGGAAATTCCGATCGTCTGTATGCAATTCCGACACACAAAAAAACACGCATTCTCGGAATCAAGTCGACGCATGCTCGGAATCATTGAACTTTATTTTTCTCGGCTCGTCATGGTGTTGTACGTCACTGCGTACTTGACGGTTGGAATTTTTTGTGACCGTGTGTATTCAACACAAGTTTGAGACAAAAATCCGTTGGAAAAAAATCCACGGTTTTCTTGTCGGAATTTCCGATCGTGTGTACGCGGCATAACTTACTGGAAATATGTCTAAAGAGAAATACAATACCTAATAGAGACCGTTGTCACCAGAGAAGAAGCCCCATTACATGATTTATTTTCACCTCCTGGTGCTGTGGCAACAGTAGCATTTTAAACTTCCTATCATTTTCTGTCCTAGTGAGAAAGATTATCAATACAATAGAGGTGCAAATTTCGCCAGATAGCAATTAAAATCTTACAGGGGTTCTAACTCTTCCATAAGCCATCCAAATCTCTTTAGGTATAATTTAACATTTGCCTTGAAAGTCTCTCCTAATGTTAAACATGGCTCTGGCCAGTTAGCTCCTGTGGTTAGAACCTGCATGTGATAACATGTTTTAAAGAGTAACTCCACATTTGAGAAAAAATCTTTCCCTCTGGGTGATCTATGTACATTGCAAGGATTTTAACAAACTTGTTTTCAGATTCCTCCCTCTTGTTATTCGGAAGAAATACATGTGTGTTTGTTTGTGTATCTAATGGCAGTGGTTTCATAACAATTGGAAAGCTGCTGCACCTGCAGGTAGATTGCAGAGTCTGCATTCCTTTAGCTGTGATTTCATATTGGGTCTGTTGTCCGGAGATTGGTGGGTGGAGTCATGATGTCAGTAGACTCCTGCCCTCCTCTACACTCCCCTTGTCAGCATGCATTTTCTCCTGTGTATTTCTTACACTGAAATGCTATGATCACGAACATCCAGTCAAAACCCAGAAAAGTAACCACATGACTTGTGGAACAGCCAATCCTGGGAGAGCTGCAGAAGAAATAATGCCTGTCTCAGGCTTGTGCATGATATATGTAAATCACCTGTCACTCACAGCAGGGTTTTCTCAGTTTTTGTCTGTTTTATCTCACTGAAAAAAGATAAGAGGATTGCTCAGAGCTGCATTAACTCTTTGTGGCAAGATTGGGCACATATGATCTGAAATCCTGTACTGTACATAGTGTCAGCCAAAAAGAAAACAAATATTTTGTGTTTACATCCACTTTTTTTGGTGTCTAGTAAGAAATGTACAAGTAAAATGTTTACATTTTAATGATTGTGATATTTATATATACATACTATGTATATTTGAATATTTTCTGACAGCAAGCTCCCTTTGAATATTGCTAATGATAGGGATGTGCTGTACACTCTAAACAGAGTACATAGCAGTAGCTATTTGTTTCAGACTGTCTTTCTCAGAGCTGTACAGAGTGGGAATACTGGAGGAAGAGAGATGGAATGAATGCCTTCTATACTAATGACACTGACAGGTAAGGGGATAACATCAGGGGCGATCAAGGGGTTAAATGTGTTCCCTGTTTGTGTTTTCTAACTGTGGTGTCCGTTTATGAAGCAGTGAATTCTATTCACTGCTTCGTTCTCCGGCTATCACAGTGAAGATTTTTCTCCTCTGTGTGCCGGTTTATCAAGCGGAGAAGATCGCTTCACCCTCGGAGGAGTGAAGTGATCTTCCAACGCTTCTAACAGTGGAGAACGGCCCCTGATACTGGAATCTCGTGAGACTCTACGAGATTACAGTACTAGAAATTCACAGAAACACTGAGATGTCAGTTTTTTTGAGCAGTGATAAATTATCACCGCTCAGTACACTGACAGACCGCGTGTTACTTATATATACTTATTATAGAGTAATTGGCTTACCCAGTATTGGGTGGTCGTGTGTGGCACCAAACCGCCCAAACAAAGTACCCTGCGCGGCGGACATGGGGGATTATGCGGAAATCTCTAAATAGGCATAATATGGGTAAGTAGTAGTGGACAATGTGTGAAATAGGGAGGGGGGATAGAACACCAGTGAAAAAGGGATGGGGATAGGATGAAAGGGGGGGATGGGGAAAAAGGGGGGGTGGAGGGAGGAAGGGGGGAAAAGGGGGGGGTGGGGGAAAGGGGGGAGGAGGGGGAAGGAAAGAAGGGGGGAGGGGGATTCTGGATGATGGTACGCCATTAAGATTGTTAATTTGTTAACATGAGGCTATACTCAAAATGTCTACCTATAGGTACGCCTTATTATAGGCTTACCTATATGTAAATGTCTACAGAGGAAGTTTACTTCCTCTTTAAGATCAGCCTAGTAAACATGTGAAAAGAAGACCTACTGGCTGAAAAAATAAATATGAACTTAGCATATACAGTATTTCATATTTCCTTGCCTAATTTTTTTAAATGTTTTTTTTTTCTTTGTCCTTACATAATATATATTTTTTTAAAAACACTCTCTTTAAAACTACTGTACATTCTTTCTTTTTATTAGAATACCATTCTAATGTAAATGTGAAAGGTTAGACACTAATGATTTATTTAAATCGGTAGCTTCCTAAGTGCGGAGAACAGATACCCTTTTCTGAGTTATGTTGGTGCAAACATAGCTCTTCTGACATTCAAGCAATGTCAAGATCATTGAAATCGCCCTCTCCAACTTAACATACAAATTTGTTTTCATGCTTCAAGCTTGTGATCCCTTTTCCTCTTAGCAGACCCACCTTCAGCTCAGTGATTAGAGTCACGTAAACCATTGTTGTTATGTAATGTCTACAGACAATATTGCTGTTATTAATAAACATTAGGCTGACTCCATCATCTCAGGACTATGTGTTTTATTTTTCTTGCAGTGTGAATATTTACTGTATTTGTACACTAAATGGTGGGATAATGGAGCTTTCCATAAAAAAAGGGATAACAAGGCCACTTTTAATTAAGACAAGAACAACCCAGCCTGTATTGTACACTTCTGATTACAGAGGTTATTTCAAATTAACATAAGTTTTTGGAGGCTGTACTGAAGTTGGTCGTATTAAATACCAGCTGTACTGGCAGATAAGCGTGGGATGTGAAAAGAAGATAGTGTTCACATTCAAATTAGCACTTGGCACAATATAATTCTCTGATTGCAAACTATATGAAGTTGCCGGTGCTAATTGGTTGATTTTATTTGAAGCAGATGTTGTTAGCTTTCCCACTAATGATCTGGAGAGAAATTCTTTTAAAAGACATGCCATGTTAGGTTCTCTGCAGCATAATAAGCTAATTACAACTTTAAATACTTGCAGTAATTAGCACAATGTGTGTAAAGTGCCTGTGATCTTTTCACCCTGCTGCATTCTTGTTAGGGCAGTTTTTTTATAAAAAAAAAAAAAAGTACTGCTTGTCCAATACTGGTTTTGTACTTATGTTATAGTTAAATCTTTGTGTATATTATGTACCTAATATTTAGGATTGATTTATTATTTTATATATATATATATATATATATATATATATATATATATAGCATGAATTGTAGTTTTTGTGGCTTCTATCATTAAAGTAACAACATATTTTACATCAAATTACAAAAAAATTAACATAACACAAGTAATTTGTAAACTATTGTGTAAAATATGAGTAATGTATTGTCCAAAAATTGCCGAGAATTGTATAAGAACTGAGCTTATTTCAGGTCATTAAAGCCTGGGCCGAATGTTGGGCGGCATCACCCGGTTCAATAGAAACTGGCTGACATTTGGCCCATGTGTACTGCAACTGGTCCGACAGAAGCCGGCCGTTTGAAAATGGTCTATTGACTGTCTCTGGTCAGTGCTCTTAGCCAATGGTTGAGAGGGTTCCCCGGAGTGTTCAGACGGGGGCTGTCCCCTTGTCAGAAAACAACAGAACAGCAGTACTTACAATGGGTTTTAGTGCAGCGGCTCCAACCAGAGCTGTCAAGTGTTTTCCATTCAGCCTGCTCAGGTGAACGGAAAAAAATACTAGTAGTGTACTAGGCTTTAAGAAGTGATTTATTAGTCAAAGAATCCTATGGATGCTCAAAACACACATGAATTCCTAAAGTGGAGTTCCACCCAAAAATGGAACTTCCACTTTAAAGAAAGGTGACCCCCTGACATGCCACATTTGGCATGTCATTTTTTGGGGGATGAGCGGAAACCCTCTTTTTAGAGGGTTCCAGCTCCCACTTCCTCCCTAGGTCGCCTCTCCCCCTCCCTCTCCACAATCATCTAGGACACGTCACAGGTCCCAGATGATTGCTCCGCCAATCACGGTGCGCAGCACGGCACACGCAGTGCATGCCCAGCTGTGAAGCCACAGCCGGGCGCCCACAGTGACAATGCCAGCGCTGCGGAGAGGAGGGGGAGACTAGCTTCTTTCCCCCGCATCGGTGGACCGTGGGACAGGTAAGTGTCCGATTATTAAAAGTCAGCAGCTGCAGTATTTGTAGCTGCAGACTTTTAATATATTTTTTTAGGCGGAACACCCCTTTAATTACCGTTTCATGATCACAGCAACACCCGTTCAGAAGTGTTGGGAAGTCAAACCAAAATGTCGGTTTGGGTCAAGCAACCAGAGTGCTGGGCTTATGCAGGGATATTAGAAATTCTGTGCAAAGGGATTTCTGGAGCACATCAAGGAATGAGGCCATAACTTCCAACTCTCCTCTGTACTTATTTTCAAAAGTCACAACGCTTGTAAATTGTTACTGATCCAAAAAGGATACAAAAAGCTTTTTTTTTCTTTGAAGTTGTTCTTAACCCCTTCCCGATTGCCGCAAGTCGATTTACGTCAGCAGATTAGCACGGGCAGGCAAATAGGCATACATGTACGTCCCTTTGAATTTGCTGCCTAGCGGACACCCTGTCATCGGGAGCAGTGAGCTCTGTCATGTTGTAGTGAGACCATCCCCCTTACAGTTAGAACACATCCCTAGGACACACTTAACTCCATTGATTGCCCCCTAATGTTTAACCCATTCCCTGCCAGTGTCATTTATACAGTAATCAGTGGCTATTTGTAGTGCTGATCACTGTATAAATGACAATGGTCCCAAAATAATGTCAAACGTGTCCGATGTGTCCGCCATAATGTCGCCGTCCTGATACAAATCGCAGATCATCGCCATTACTAGTAAAAAAATAATAATAATAAAAATGCCATAAATCTATCCCCTATTTCGTAGACCCTATAACTTTTGCACAAACCAAGCACTATAAACTTATTGTGATTTTTTTACCAAAAATATGTAGAAGAAGACATATTGGCCTAAACTAAGTTAGTTTTTTTACATATTTTTGGGGGTTATTTATTATAGCAAAAAGTCAAAGATTTTGCTTTTTTTTTCAAAATGTACGCTCTTTTTTTGTTTATAGTGCAAAAAATAAAAGCCCCAGAGATGATGAAATACAACCAAAAGAAAGCTCTATTTGTGAGAAAAAAAGGACGTCAATGTTGTTTGAGTAAAAAGGGGGGAACTAATGCGCAAAACCAAACTAACCAAGGGCACTAAAAACTATATACTAAATAATCAGATAAAATATTATATTAATAAGTTAAAATACTAATAAAAGCAGCTGCCACTACTAAAAGGTGCTCACACACCGAAGATCATATGAAAAGAAATTCGTATTGGTAAGCGCCACTACACCCCCCACTTTTTAAATGTTGTTTGGGTACAACGTGAGACGCAGCATGGAATCGCAAAAAATGCTCTGGTCTGGAAGGGAGTAAATCCTTCCAGGGCTGAAGTGGTTAAAGTGAACTTGAGCTTTGTCTATAAAGTCCAAAGCAAAGGATTCACTTTAATGCCACCCCACCAGCTGCACATATGTACATTTCTTTTTTCTTTCTTCAGGCTGTTAAAGACCAAAGACAGGAAGCCATGTGTAAACTTCATGTCATAACTTCAAGTCATAACTTGAGGGTAATATGGGGCCGAGCACTAATTAATTATTAATTAGTTAATTATAACAATTTTAAATGAATAAAAAAACATTTTTTTTCAATCCTCCAGGAGACTTGCGGGTGCGCTCCCGTATCATACACTCGGCGTTCATAGCCGCCAAGTTTATGACTCAACCCTGCCCCCAGTGCCCTCGTCATTGGATTTGATTGACAGCAGTGGGAGCCAATGGCTGTGCTGCTACCAATCTATCCAAAGAAGAGCCAAGAAGCCGTGGAGAGAGTGACGTGGAATCGTGCCCATGGAAATTCAGGGCTCAGGTAAGAAAAAAAGGGGGGTAGGACACTGCAAGGTGGTTTTTCACCGTAATGCATAGGATGCATTAAGGTGAAAAAACATGAAGGTTTGCAACCCCTTTAATTATCATCTGAGCTGTGCCCGCCAGGTTGTGAAGTTGTTACGTAGCTTACTTTGGAGCCTGAGATGATATGGGGGGCACAATTCTTGCACAATTCCTTTCCAATCACCCCTGGTAGTGGAGACAGGGACTGCTAGGGCTGTGGAAGGGTGCAGGTGCCTGGCAGCCAGGGATGGACTGGCCATTGGGACTACAGGGAGTTTCCCGGTGGGCCGATGCCTTAGTGGGCCGGCTTCAGTGACAGCGGGCCGCCACCCCCCTCTGCTCCTCTCTCCCTCCCCACAGTGCTCACCTGGGGGGGACAGAGAAGCAGGGGGAGGACCAGAGGAGTATGGGGGGGACCAGAAGGAGCACGGGGGAGGGGACAGACAGCTGACTCAACAGCTATGGCCTGGGAGTTTCTCACTTCTGGCCTAATCTTGTCCCATGGGGGGGGGGGCACTAAACAGATTCTATGCCCTGGGTGAAATAATGTCTAGCTTCCCCACTGGTACTGCCTATAAGAGTACCAGTACCAGCCGTTTTACTCTAATAAAGTAGAATGGCTAGTGGCTAGTGAAGGGGGAGAGGGGGCTTGGGTGGCCGGGGGGGGGGTGGGAGTTGGCCGGCCGCCATGGGAGAAACCTATCAAAGTGGGCCAGTCTGGATGAAGTCCAGGGCCAAATTTTTGTCCCAGTCCAGCCCTGCTGGCAGCTGTAGGAGGGAGCTGTAACTTGAGGACACAGGAGTCCTTCCAGTGGTGGCATGGTCACAAGCCTTGTTCAACAGAAACCAGGCAGACAGGTGCAGTATCAGGATTAGGTTGCAGGGTTGGGAACAGGCAGAAGTCGGTAATGTGCAGGCGGTGGGGTACCAAATCAGGAGGCGGGGCCGTGGTTATAAATCCAACCTGGGGTCGGTAACATAAGCAAGAAGCATATAAAGCAGGCAGGGGTGATCTAAGAGAGTTGTCAGATGTAGCCGGGTCAGGAACAAGATCAGCAGACATGGATAAGAGTCAAGAGTACAGGAACCAAAGCTGAAGACAATCCAGCACTAAAGCCAGGCAGACTCTTAGTTTAAATAGACTGTTATGCGCCAGAATCTATGGATGTGTGTGCATGCTGATGTGTACGCACACGTACTTGCACATGCACATTCCAGTCCTTGCTTGTCTTGGTCTGTGACTCTGCATATGCACATTAGAATTAGCACTTGCTAAATGGGAATTAGAAGCTGCTGAATGGGAATGAGCACTTACTGCACAGGGATGAGCACCTGTTGCACAAGTTCTCAGACAGGAGTGCACGTTTGGTATCTGCACTCAAAGTGGTGTACTGTATGCTCCTGTCCTGCATGCAATTGGATGTGTAAAATGTTATCAAAGTTGTCCTGACCTAAACTTACTCAGAAGAAAATTCTACTGTTTTTTTTTATATTTATAATACGATACACTCCAACTTGATTACCTAAAGCATTTTTCAATCAAACCACCATCTCCTAATTTTTATGAAGATCTAGTACCCCCAGGTTGTGCAAATTGATTCTCCAAAGGCCCTGTACACAGGGGGGATTGGCCTGTCCAGACCTTTAAAAATATTTATTTACAGCTCTGCTATTACAGGTCCATAGTTGGGTGACCTTCAATGATACCAATGCTTCGGTGGTCCTAGAGGCTTCCTTTCTTGGGTTGTAAGAATCATTGAGAAATACATTGTACAAAGGCATTCAAACACCATGTCCTCTTACATTTTCCATGAAAGCAGCAATGTATGGCAAATTGAAGTGTGTAGACACTGTGACGATTCCAATAGGTGGTCTCCTGCCACTCCCCTGTGGCTCAATCCATTACTCTCGGAATTTCAATCTATTCCAGACCCAGTGTTATGGGCAATGAAGGGCATTTAAACACTTGAGTATATATATGAAAATGGGGGTCTTATACCTTTTGATACTCTTAAACAAAAATGTGGGCTATCCAATCAATATTTCTTTAGATACCTACAATTTTGTCATGCCTTTTCCACCCAATTTGGTTCTCAATCCATAACTCTCCTCCAATCCAATTTAGAATCCCTATTGTAAGAATACCAGCTGAATAAACCATTATCATTAACTTTTGCTCTCGGTTCATTATGGTCTGGAGAATTTATATTCAAAATGGCAGGTGGATTTCCCAGACCTGGACACAGAGGACTGGGAAGATATTTGGGAGTACCCAATTCAAGCTTATCCATCGGGCCTATCTAACACCGCAAAGCTTAAATACAATTTACAGTAAGATTTAAAAATCTTGGCCTGGTACACACATACTGTACTCCTTCTGTATTTTTCATCCTATGTAGATTATGTGTTGCATAGGATATATCTCACTGGTACACCATACCTCATGTGGGAATGAGCGCGCAAAGGTTTAAGGTTGGTACTGATCTTATTTGGTTGTTTACCCATGATTACCTAATGGCATTCCATAAAATGTATGATGGTTTAATGAGATTATGGTGTGCTGTTGTTTTTCAGGGGTTGGACTTGGCCCCTTAGTTCCAGTAAAGGGAACTCTTAAGGCCCTGTACACACGGTCGGACCGAACCGATGAGAATGAACCGAAGTTCAGTTTCATCGGATCAAACCGACTGTGTGTATAGGCCATCGGTTTGTTTTCCTTCGGTCCAAAATTTTAAACCTGCTTCAAAACCGAACCGATGGACCGCTGCCCGATCGGACCAAACCGATGGTTAGTACAGAAAAGCATCGGTTCAAAACCCGCGCATTCTCAGAATCAAGTCGACGCATGCTTGGAAGCATTGAAATTAGTTTTTTTCAGCACGTTGTGTGTTTTACGTCACCGCGTTCTGACCAGATCGGATTTTGAACTGATGGTGTGTACACACATCAGACCATCAGGCCACTTCTGTGGTGAACCGATGAAAACGGTCCGTCGGACCATTCTCATCGGTTTGGTCCGACCGTGTGTACGGGGCCTAAGGTGTCAGCATACCAAGACATTTTGGACAAGTTTATGCTCCCAACTTTGTGGGAACAGTTTGGGGATGGCCCCTTCCTGTTTGAACATGACTGTACACCAGTGCACAAAGCAAGGTTCATAAAAACATGGATGAGGGAGTTTGGGGTGGAGGAACTTGACTGGTCTGCACAGAGTCCTGACCTCAACCTGATACAACACCTTTGAGATGAATTAGAGCAGATACTGTGAGCCAGGCCTTCTTGTCCACATCAGTGCCTAACCTTAGAATTGCGTTTCTGGAAGAACGGTCAAAAATTCCCATAGATACCCTCCTAAACCTTTAGACAGCCCTCCCAGAAGAGTTTAAGCTGTCAAAGCTACAAAGGGTGGGCCAACCCAATACTGAACCCTACAGACTAAGACTTGGATTCAATTAAAGTTCATGTGTGTGCGATGGCAGGTGCCCCAATACTTATATATACACAGTATATCTTGGATAAATCTTAGGCCCTCTTTTGACTTAAATTCAAGAAGAACCTTTCTCACTCCTACGTCAGATCTTCTACAATACTTTAGCATGAGAGGGTATACCTTTTGAATTGGTGATTTTTTTTTAGTTTTGCTTCATAAAATGTAAATAAGTAGAGTTTGTATTTTTTTCTTCAATTATTTCTTTTGAAAAGACTTGACACAGATATTGTTACGATTTAGCCTGCAGTTTTCCTGACTGTGTAATTATCTCCTTGCTGCAGTGCTTCTGCTAGTCCTCTGATTTCTTTCACATGCGTTTTTTTTTTTTTATGCTCACCTATGTGCGTCACCTACTATTCTGTGGGTTTATATTCCTTTCCCTTCCATCACTTCCTGGCCCTGGCCCAATTGGCTTCCTTATTTATACACATGCATAGTGCAGCCCGCATTGCCTGATCAACTTCACAGTTCTTGGAACTCCTGCTTCCTTACCAGTGGTGGCTGGTGCTCCATTGGTTGGGGGAGGGTGGCAGACGAACCTGACCATGCCCCCCCCCATCATTCCAGCCCACACCGCACTAACACCCTCCCCCCTGTCGCCGGCTCACTTAGTATACATGGTTCACTCACCTCTCCTATGCGGTAGTCTGCTGGTGGGGATCCTCTGTCTCTGGATACCCAGAGATCAGCACACACAGCCCTATTGCTGACTCAGATCCAATCCCCGATGGGTGACAGCAGGAGCGGGTGTCTGGGCACAGATTGTCCCCCGGAGCAGCACTGATTTGATGGCTCTGATAGAGAGGAGGAGGCTTTAATCACGTGCTTCAACCCCCCCTCCCCCCATCGGAATCCATGTGTCCAGTGACCTGCATGTAGAACAGAGGGCTGGACACATGGATGAGCCCATAGGTGTGTGCACAGTTTGTGCCAGGTGTGCTCAGGCACACCCTATCACCCTGTGCTGCACAGGTTCCCCCTGCTGCTTGGCTGCAGAGAAAGGGGCTCAAAAGTGAGAAATAAGGGGTCTGTTTAGGCCCCCGATATCTCACCAAAGCCCCCCCCCCCAATGGCGCTCCTAAAAAATTGTAAAATAAAAAATATTGTAAAAAATAATAAAACAAATAAAATTGTAAATAAAAGTAATAATAAAATAAAATAAAAATAAACTACTGACAATAGTCCCTGTGCCCACTGACACCATCAACTGTTCTACTGACACTGTCCTACTGCCATATATATATATATATATAAATGGGTGTTTGAGCTGTGGGGTGCACACCCTAATGTAATAGGCTGCACACACCTATGTTTCCCCCCCCCCCACAAGACGGGTCACCACTGTTCCTTACTATTATGTGTATTCTTTATCTGACCTCCCGTATACCGACCCCAGCTTTGTCTACTGTGCGTGCTTGCCTACTGCCCACCCTGACCTTGGTTTGTTTCCTGGATTTCCTTCTGTCTCCTGCCATCTGTACTCTGCACATGCTAGTGTTCTCTGCATCCTCATCTGGGCATACCTTGGGGACATGACCTGGTTCCAGCTTGCTGCAAGTCTATCCCCACCATCAGGGCCCCTGGTGAAGAAGCAGGCTGGGGCTTAGACATGCCCTGGGGAGCCCCAAGTCAGCGATCTGCAAGGAGTCATTATCACAGACATTTGACAAATATAAATAGTTCAATGTAGCTAAAACCAATGCAATGTAAAAATGTTTTGCCCACCTAACATGAAACCCTGACACAAACTTATGGCAGTGAAATAGTTAAATATTAGCACAGTTGTTTTCTTGTGAAAACTGTACCACAAGGCAATTTGTTTACAACATAAAAAGTTAATGATCAGACACATTGGAAGGAAATTTGCTATTTTCCAAGTGGCAGCTGTTTCTGCTGAAAAAAACTGATGATTAGTTAGGTTCTACAATCATACCTATTTGTTTATTTAATTACAATTGCTTGCACTCTTGTGGATTATTAATTACAGCATATAGTCAAATAAAAAATGTTTATAATTAAAAGGAAAATACATAAGATAATTAACACAGAAATCTAGGTGTACATTGACCTTTTTCAAGTGCTGACGCTTTGATTACACATTTGTAATTTTCTAAAAAAAGATTAATTATAATCACTTTTTGTTCAACATATTAGTTTTTATTTTTAACATATTTTATCTCTAAATCTTGAACAAACAGTTCTAAAGTCTCCCGTTGTAATATAAAAATAATATATAGTAATTTATTGTTTCCCATTTATTCATTTGTGTTCTGTTCCCATTACATGATAAAAACTCATAATCAAAGATTTTCAAAAGACTGTTATATCTAAATCATTATATCTGTAAAGTGCTGCACAAATTCTTAGAGCTAGATTAATTCTATATTTCTGACCTTTTCTAAATAAAATTGATCTACCATGACTACATCAATATGCGAATAAAGTGTATGTGTTTTAGAATAATAACTATAGTCCTTTACTTCATCATGCATTACCCACCAGCTGTTGATCAAGTGTTGGGTGCGTAGAAGTTGTTTTAAATGTTTTCGAGCTCTAAAGGATAAAGATGTTTTCCCTGATGTTGTATCCAGACTTGGGTCCAACACAATATTGAAATCTCCACCCAGAATCAAACAACCTTCCCTAAATTTCTCCAGCATCTTCAACATTTTAGCAAGAAAATTACTTGTCCCAATATTCTCCCCGATCCGGGCAGGTTATATAGAACGGACTTGGAGACTGAATGAATCAATATTAGACAATAAAAAGATAGCCAATGAAATGGCAGTTAAAATAAGTGATTATTTTGAGAGGAATACACCAGGTGAGGTGTCAGACCAGGCAGTGTGGGAGGCCCATAAAACAGTCATAAGAGGAGAACTAATAGCTTAAGGCTCCCACATCAAGAAAGAAAGAAAGAAAGAAGGAAGTGACAGAGTTATTAGAGAAAATTAATGCACTGGAGATTGAACATAAAAAAAATCTCGATCCCTTCGATATCCAACAACTACTGAACCTTCGAGCAGAACTTGCACAATGTTTAGATCGAAAAATTAATAATAAATGTAGATACTTTGCCCATAGGTTCTATCAATAGGTTCTATGATCAAGGGAGCAAACGCGGGCAGCTACACAACTTAAAAAGCAACAAGAGTCTAGACATGTCCATAACCTATTTAATACGAAACAAAAAGATAGTGGAAACTCAGGCCATAGCGACAGAATTTCACAGATTCTATGAAACCCTATATAATATCCAGACATCTGAAACTTCACAAATAGAGGATAGGGAGGACCAAAGAAGGGAAGAGATACGAGATTATATCAGGGAGTCATTAATGCCTACCCTATCGGAGACAATTACAGTAGAAATGGAACACCCAATTACAGTAGAAGAGTTGAGCAGAGCAATAGCAGCCTTTTTTCCTTCCCTTTGCCTAAGTGGCATAGAAGGTCACAGTAGGAGAACACACAATTTAACTAGAAGGAATGGAGTGGGTAGGGACAGAGCAGACATACTCCACCGAAGACAGGGATGGCGTGGAGGGGGGGTGAGAGATTAATCTTATTTTTTAGGCTCCTTTTTTTTTCTTCTTCTTCATCTTTCCTTTTTCTATTTTTTTCTCCTTTTTTCTTTTCTTTTTCTCTAGTTTTTTCCTGCAATGTTCATTTGTGTCTTTTATGTAAATGATGGAACATAAGAATGTACAATGCTGAATGGAAAGTTGAAGTTAATAATAAAATAAAATACAATTTGATTATAAAAAAAAAAGAAAGACCAAGGGCAGGTGCCGAAAACAAAAGAAAGAAAAACGAAAAGAAAGAAGGGATTGTATGTGACCAAAAGAGGCAAAAAAACACAAGAACATTTCCATTAATACCACTGAAAAAGAGTAACTTACAAATCCAGAAAGTTTTTCTGGAACACAATATTCTTAGCCTTTCACCCTCTGGAAGTGTTTGAGGGAGGGATACAGAGAAACCTTCTGGATTTTTAGGTTAAATACCCTTTCTCTGGGAGGTCTCAACTAGGAGTTGGATGTTCTCTCCCTTTTATAGTGTTTTTACCTCAATTGGTGACATACAATCCCCTCTTTCTTTTCGTGTTACTTTCTTCTGTTTTTGGCACCTGCCTTTAGTCTTTCTTACACATTTTAAGTTTCCTATTTTAAAGATGACTCCCAGCATTGGGCATATTAGGTTGTGTCTCTGGTGGTTTCAGCTTGTGAGTAGAGTCCTCCTGGAAGCATAGGTACTAAATTTTTTCAGAGCTCCACTGTTTCATGGACTGAAGGCTGTCTTATATGACATGGAGACATGCTATCTGCAGCAGAAAGTAGTATTTAAAACAGTTATGTACCCCTAACCCATGGTTATGGGGTTACCTCAGGTGCCAGGTATTTTCAGTGTTTGTACTGACTATACAGGTGATACTCGAAAAATTTGAATATTGTGATAAAAGTTCATTTATTTCACTAATGCAACTTAAAAGGTGAAACTAATATATGAGATAGACTTATGACATGCAAAGCAAGACAGTTCAAACCGTGATTTGTCATAATTGTGATGATTATGTCTTATAGCTCATAAAAACCTCAAATCCACAATCTCTGAAAATTAGAATATTGTGAAAAGGTACAATATTCTAGGCTCAAAGTGTCCCACTGTAATCAGCTCATTAAGCCATAATACCCGCAAAGGGTTCTTGAGCCTTTAAATGGTCTCTCAGTTTGGTTCAGTAGTAGGGATGAGCTTAAGGCCCCTTTCACACTGGGACGGGAGGTGCGAGGAACGAAACCCCCATGACGCGTAAGAGGGGGCGGGGGTTACCCAGTGACATGGACGGGTGACCTCGCCTCCTCTTGCGCGTCATAGGGGTTTCATTCCTCGCTGGAGAATGATTGGAGACTGCAGCGTCGCTGGAGGATGGATCATCGTTGGACATCGAGAGACGAGATTACATCGCTGGAATTAATTTTAAATTTTAAATTTTTAAATAAAGGACTTTTCCAGCTGTGTCTGTGTGTTTTTTTTTTTTTTTACACTTTCTTTGTGAAATGTTAGGGGTACAATGTACCCCGTTGCCGATTCACATGGGGGGGCGGGATCTGGAGTTCCCCTTTGTTAAAGTGGGCTTCCAGATTTCGATAAGCCTGGTACATCCCCCCTCTTTTCCTGTGGCCTGCCAGGTTGCATGCTCGGATAAGAGTCTGGTATGGATTTTTGGGGGAACCCCATGCCATTTTTTTTTTAAATAGCTTGGGGTTCCCCATAATATTCATACCAGACCTGAAGGGCCTGATATAGAATTTGGGAGGGACCCCCACGCTTTTTTTTTTTGGTTCAGAGTTTCCCTTAATATTCATACCAGACCCAAAGGGCCTGGTAATGGACTGGGGGGGACCCCTGCCGTTTTTTTCAATGACTTTGATCTGTATTGCTGGGACTGACAATTCATTAATAGTCGCGAGTAGTTTTAATTTACTTTTTTTCCTTTAGAAATTAGATTTTGTGCAGGGACAGTTCTAAACATGGGAAACATGTGCTACTGGCATAGTATACACACCCCCCAGGTACGAAATTTAAAGGAATATTTCACTTCTATTGTTTACCACTTAAGCCCCGAGCCTGTTTTTCAGACTCAGTGTTTACACGTTAAAAACATTTTTTTTGCTAGAAAATTACTTATAATCCCCAAACATTATATATTGTTTTTTTTCTAACATCCGAGAGAATAAAATGGCAGTCATTGCAATACTTTTTGTCACACCGTATTTGCGCAGCGGTCTTACAAGCACACTTTTTTTGGAAAAAAAATAACTTTTTTGTATTAAAAAATAAGACAACAGTAAAGTTAGCCCAATTTTTTTTTATTGTGTGAAAGATAATGTTACGCCAAGTAAATTGATACCCAACATGTCACGCTTCAAAATTGCGCCCGCTCGTGGAATGGCACCAATTTTACCCTTAAAAATCTCCATAGGCGACGTTTAAAAAATTCTACAGGTTAAATCTTTTGAGTTACAGAGGAGGTCTAGGGCTATA
The DNA here is from genome assembly GCF_905171775.1 of Rana temporaria. Lineage (NCBI taxonomy): Eukaryota > Metazoa > Chordata > Amphibia > Anura > Ranidae > Rana > Rana temporaria. Next base: position 419,159,407 of record NC_053490.1, read on the forward strand.
ATTATTGCTCTCACTCTAACGATTGCAGCAATACCTCACCATTTTCATATGCGGGCACTACTCACATATGCGTTTGCTTCTGTGCGCAAGCTCAGAATAAGAAAAAATGTTGTTTTCTTATTTATTATACTTGATTTTATTTATGTTTACACTGTTTTAAAAAAAATGGGTCACTTTTATTCCTATTACAAGGAATGTAAACATCCCTTGTAATAGATGTAAACATCCCTTGTAATAGAAAACAGAATGGCGGGTCCTCTTAAATATGAGATCTGGGGTCAAAAATACCTCAGATCTCATATTTACACTAAAATGCAATTTAAAAAATGTGCATTTTAGACGCATTGGGCGGAAGTGACGTTTTGACGTCGCTTCCGCCTTGCTATGCTATGGAGATCTTGCCCTCACTCGTATACATGGCAAGCAGGACACAGGACCCGATCATCTCCGCCTCTGCCGATGGCTTCGGTAAGCGGCGGAGGGCACGGGAGAGCGGCGGGAGGGGGGCCCGCCGTGCAGACCACCTTTATCATTTACAGCCCCTCCGCCTGAAGAGGTGGATACCTCGGTTGTGGCAGCAGCTGCTGCCGTTACCGAGCTATCCCTCTTCAAAAAAAGGATGTATATCCGCGTGCGACGGGGCTCAAGTGGTTAAGCATTATTAAAATCACTGCTCCGGAAAAAACGGCTGTTTTTAAAAAAAAATTTGCATTGATACATGTCCCCTTGGGCAGGACCCAGGTCCCCAAACACTTTTTATGACAATAACTTGCATATTAACCTTTAAAATGAGCACTTTTGATTTTTCATGTTCGTGTCCTATAGATTTTAACGGTGTTCGCGTGTTCAAACACATTTTTTGCCTGTTCACATGTTCTGATGCGAACCGAACCGGGGGGTGTTTGGTGCATCCCTATTCAGTCATCATAGGAAAGACTGCTGACCTGACAGTGATGCAGAAAACCATCATTGACACATTCCATAAGGAGGAAACACCTCAAAAAGGTAATTGCAAAAGAAGTTGGATGTTCCCAAAATGCTGTATCAAAGCACATTAATAGAAAGTTATGTGGAAGGGAAAAGTGTGGAAGGAAAAAGGTGCACAAGGAGCAGGGATGACCGCAACCTGGAGAGGATTGTCAGGAAAAGGCCATTCAAAAGTGTTGGGGACTTTCACAAGGAGTGGACTGATGCTGGAGTCAAGAGCCACCACACACAGATGGATCCTGGACATGGGCTTCAAATGTCGTATTTCTCTTGTCAAGCCACTCCTGAACAACAAACAATATCAGAAGCGTCTTATCTGGGCTAAAGAAAAACAGACCTGGTCTGTTGCTCAGTGGTCCAAAGTCCTCTGTTGCAATGTCAGTAGGACTAATTGCGCTGGAGTACTCACACTATTATTGTAATTTTCAAAGGGGTTGTTGTAATCATGCACTTTATCTAACATATTTGATAGGAGTACCAATTTTATGTATAGAGCATATATATATATATATAGCGCACCCATCCCCACATTTACCAGAGGCACACACTGCAAGATGTTTGAAGTCCAGTGTGAAATTTCCACAGTCTGCGTTGATTTGGGGAGCCGTGTCATCTGCTGGTGTTGGTCCACTGTACTTCATTAAGTCCAGGGTCAATGCAGGAGATTTTGGAGTACTTGAGTGAGTGAGTGAGTGAGTGAAAAACGTATATAGCGCAACACATGCGAACTGAATTGCCTCTGGGCGCTTAGTGTCCATTTCCTGAGTGAGACTTTTTTGACCTCAGAAGAGATAGGTTTTTATGCTTCCTTCCACAGACGAGCTCTATGGGGATGCTGAATTCATTTTCCACCGTGGTATTAATGTGCTTGATTGGCCAGCAAACTCGCCTGACCTGAACCCCATATAGAATCTATGGAGCATTGCCAAGAGAAAGATGAGAGACAGGGGACCGAACAATTCAGAAGAGCTGAACGCTGCTATTGATGCATCCTGGTCTTCCATAACACCTCAGCAGTGCCACAGGCTGATAGCTTCCATGCCACGCCGCATTGAGGCAGTAATTGCTGCAAAAGGGCCCAAACCAAGTACTGAGTAAATATACATGCTTATACTTTTCAGAGGTCCATTATTGTTCTATGTACAATCCTTGTTTTAGTTATTGTATGTAATATTCTAATTTTCTGAGATTGTGGATTTGGGGTTTTCATGAGCTGTAAGCCCTAATCATCACAATTATGACAAATCACGGCTTGAACTGTCTTGATTTGCATGTAATGAGTCTATCTCATATATTAGTTTCACCTTTTAAGTTGCATTAGTGAAACTAATTCACCTGTATATCTAACATTTTATCACAAAAATCAACTAGTATTCAAAGAATATAGTTTTGTGTATTTGTGAAGTGTATTGCGCTAACTTATATTTATGTAAACATTTTACCACGACTGATCCTGTGAACTTGTTACTCAAAAAACAAAAAGTATGTACATGTGTCTATGATTATTAATTGATGTGCAAACAATCAACAAATAGTGTGCAATAAATACCAATACAGTGCCCTGTGCCAAACTATAACATATGAATTTCTCAACCCATCAAAAAAATGTGAAATAAATCCAAAAAGATTTTAAATATGCTACTATTACAATCCACAGATTGAATGTGCCCTAAGAAAGCAAGAACAATGTATTATATACGAAAAAAATAAATAAATAAACATAAATAAAAAAATATATATGTATATGTGCTAAGAAAGTCCTTAATAGATAATTTCTTGCAGTGATGTCCAGCTATGTTTCCACCTTCCCCCGCAAATAGTGCCTACACCGTCACCGGATAAAATGGCCACTCACCAGATGGACCAAGAAATCTGCCTTTGGTTCATATGGATAACCACTCCCCCTCTCAGGTTTATGAGCAATCACTCCCAATGCTTTGGCTGTAGTCTCATTCTATATCCACTCATGTAACATATAAAAGACTATCATGGTGTAGTATATCAAAAAATGTATGATTAAAACACATATAGTTATTCCACTCACATGTAAAAGTGCCTGGGAGCTGGCACTGAGCTAATCCAGACGTAAATAGGATTATAGAAATGTACGAGTATGTCCTGGTCCGCACGTGTGATGCTTCACTTTATCGCCTGCGTTCCCAGCCTCGTTATACTCAGACTGGACATGATGAGCTGGCAATGGTCCCGCAGCCTCTATGCATTTTGCAACTTAATGCGTCGTCAGGAAGCTTCTAACGTACCTTTGTATATCAATATAGGCATCAAACTTATCAAAGTACTTGTCAGGTGCATATTTCATCCCTAGATCCAATATATGCAATTCCTCTGGACTAAACTGTTCAACACTTAGATTATAAATGCCTTCACCTACTCTTCCCTCTTTATTTATTTTTCTTTCTCCTACCTCTACAACCTCTGGTTCTCTTTCCTCCATGCTTCTCCATCCATTCTGTGGTAATCCTTTCCCCTCTCTCAATTTTCTCCATCCTTTTTTTATGTGGGGTAATTCCTCCCTGTTCCCCTCTGCGGGGTGGTTCCTGTATCCATTCCCTTGTTGTCTGTGTCTTCCTCTGTTTTTTGGGGGGTTGAAACCTTCTGTATTTGTTCCCTTGTGGTCTGTACATCCCCCTGTCTTTTCAGGGGTGTGTTGTCAGTGTCTCTGTGGTCTCTGTTGATATTTCCTATCCAAAAAAATGTCCTTTGTGTTGGGGTACTCCGTTTTGTATCCTCCCTGGTGTATTATTGTATAGTGGCTCAATCTGGTATGAGTGGGTACTATTGGGACCTATGGATAGAAAGAGAGGTATGAATGGCACTGCCTAGTATTAGTGCGTGATATCCCTGAGAAATATACAAAATGAAAAAGAAAAAGTACTGTAACTGCGTACTGTCATTCAGTGCTGAGACAAATATATCCCAAAAAGTTGTGTTACCTCTTGAATTTTGTGACTCCAAAACCATAACTTTAATAAAATCACACATCCTGTCTCTTTAAAAAGTGCTACGTGCAAAAATCCACCAATTCCGACCGTGTGTAGGCTCCAATGGTATTTTTTTGTTGGAAATTCCACCAAAAATTTGTGAGCTGGTTCTCAAATTTTCCAAACGGGAAAAGTTCTTGTTGGAAATTCCGATCGTCTGTACGCAATTCCGACGGAGAAAAATCCTACGCATGCTTGGATTTAAGTCGACGCATGCTCGGAAGCATTGAACTTAATTTTTTTCCGGCTCATCATACTGTTGTACGTCACAGCGTTCTTGATGGTCAGAATTTGGTGTGACCGTGTGTATGCAAGACAAGTTTGAGCCAAAGTTCAGTCGGAAAAAAATCCAGTGTTTTTTTGTCGAAATTTCCAATCATGTGTACGCGGCAAAAAATTTTGGCTTGTAAAACCATTTTAGCAGGACAGGATGTGAGAGTACAGTAATTATCTGTAACAGAGCACAAGAGAGTAGTAAAAAAAAAGAAGAATTTCTAATCATTCGCCACCCTATATAAAATTAGGGGAAAAAATGCCTTTGGCTATGCATACACTTTAAAACCCATGCACTTGTTTTTTTTTTACCCTCTCTTTCCCATTGGAGATAGTTTCCTTTACTTCCTGTCCTGTAGACACAAAAGGAGTGATAGACTCTTAAACAACTGCCACCAAAACAGGTGTCCCCACTGGAAGATCTACACATATAACAAGAATAAACAAGAATAAAACAGTCACTAAAGCTACACCTGGGTGTACAAAAGAAAAGGTTGTGGGTGTCAGTTCCTCAACCAGGTAAAAAATACCGTCACCTCAGTTAGTCCTAATAGGAGACAAGGTGTGTTCCTCTGAATCAGAAAGCAGCATATAGAAAAAGATTCCTCAGGGAGAAACAACCGGTAATATCAAAAATACAATTTTCATTATTTGAAAAAATTCCACATAAAACAATGGTGACAGTGATAAAAGTAACCTCCATCACATTCAATACAAATGTTGACAACGTTGTCAAGACACAGGTAGCTACCACAGACATTCAACCTCCACACTCACACAATGTACAACTGAATTTGGATGGGCTAGCCCTTAATTGGGAAGTTATCCACAATACTGAAAGGGCTGTTCGCTCAATAGATGATCGTTAGAATGTTTTAGGAGGATTTTAGGAGGGCCGGATTATACCCAGCAGGGGCAGAAAATGTCACGGCCTGGCATCAATGAGAACAAATATGGCCTCAGGTTTGGTGGTCAATAGGAGGAAAAGTAATGCCCCTAAAAAATAGCAGGAATAGTATCCCATCATTGGTATTGGAGGAAGGGCCATATAAAGGCTAGCAAAGGGCTACATCTGGCCCTCGGGCCACAGTTTGCAGACCCCTGCACTAAAGGATCATAGCAATTTCACTGATTTATTTATTGTAAATGTATAAAAGTGTGATCCAGAAGTTGGCGTATGCCTGTGCTATAGGATAGATAACACCAGTAATCCCATAGGGAGGTGGTGGAGGATCCAAATATTCATTATGGAGCGGTAAGGAATTACTCTGGACATTGCACCACAGTGGTGCAATGTCCAGGCTGAATGAGTCAATTGGATCTGATAAGACCCAGGATAGGGGTTAAGTGGATTCTGAGTCCTGATTTACTATCTCAGAGGGACAATCTGAGCCTGTAATGCATATACAGCGGGAACAGGCTTGACGGCAGATATACGTCTGGAGGGAAGGGGATAAGTGGATGTAATATATTCTTTTCACAGCCGGGTATAGAAAGAGTAAATGCAGCTCACCAATCTCCAGATTACCAAACCGTCATGTTGAAGGTAGAAGTAATGTCCTCACGAATGGAAGGGTGATGGAGCCTGCTCACTACTCAGCATATACCACTGGCATCTGAAGCCATGACCTCCACTCACATCAAGGGATTACTTCCACACATCGCAGTATATCCAATGGTGTCGGGTAGGGGAATGTCTGTAGCAGACCATCTGTGTCCTCACTTCACAGAGCGTGATGGCGTCTTGTTGACGCGTTTCACTCAAGGCATGAGTTTCTTCATAGCAAGGAAGGGCATGTAATGAGAGTCCTTTTATATTATATGTAAATTAGACTTATTGGTGTCTTCAAGCATCACTCATAACACGTCTACTTTCTTTAACAAGCCAACAACACAGTGACAATAAGGATACCCTTATTACCCTTAAAGTGCAGTATTTCTGTGCATATCCAAAAAGATCCATGATGGCATAAATTAAACTACACAAAAATTATAATAGTATAAATAATAACTTTATTATTTACACTATTATCATTTTTGTTTCTGGCCTGGATGATAATACAACAGCACGAGTGTGTATAAACAAAAATAGCAGAAAGAGGGCGCTTGGGTCAGTGTGATAGTAAAAGCAAGTAACACTGTATTCAGATACACTGACGTAAAAGTATCTTGCAAGCTGCTCACAGGGTGGATGTGGCTCAACAATCAAGCAGTCAGCCGAGGGATAAGAAGACTACTGAGAAGGAGGTGGCGCCTCGGAAAAGTGTTGCAGGCCCCCCTTTCCTAATTTGGTGTTTTGCTAGCTCTGTCAGAGCAGGTGTGAGAGCTGGAGACACTGCCAGTTATATACCTCCATACGGCAGGTCTAAACTTATCCCCACAGTGGTCTTTTCATCTCTCGTGACGGCTGACTGCTTGATTGGTGATCCACATCTACCCTGTGTGCAGCTTGCAAGATACTTTTATGTAAGTGTATCTGAATAAAGTGTTACTTGCTTTTACTACCGTGTTTCCCCGAAAATAAGCCCGGGTCTTATATTAATTTTGGCAACAAAAGACACAGTAGGGCTTATTTTTGGGGTAGGTCTTACCATGTAATGTGCTGTCTTCTCTTCCCCTCTCTCGACCTGCCTGTTAGGAATCCCAAGTGTGAACTGAGCTAAAATGCTTGTAAAATCTTGTAATCCACTCTATTACTGTAGTATATAATGTACAATGTGTGTATTTCTGTAATATAATTGTGCCAAATACCTTCATTATAGCGCCGCTCTGCGCTTTTGTGACCTGCCGGAGCTCTCTTCCCTGCATGTATGTTACAGAAACACACACATTGTACATTGTGTACTACTGTAATAGAGTGGGTTATAGGATTTTAAACTAGGGCTTATTTTCAGGGTAGGGCTTATATTGCAGTCCTCCTGGAAAAGTACGCTAGGTCTTATTTTAGGGGTAGGTTTTATTTTCGGGGAAACAGGGTATGACACTGGCCCAGGCGCCTTCTTTCTGCTGTTTTTGTTTGTATCTGAGGGAACTCCCATATTCTGCTGAGGAGCTGCCTGTGACTGTGTGTGCAATCCCCATCCACCTGTGGATCCATCCATTCTGTGGACTTCTACTTTGATATTCCTTACTACTATGGACTGTATGGGCTAATTCCTATTAATTAATTTTGGATATATCTTGTTGTTCCCCCCCCCCTTCCCTGTTATTGATCCCTTACACACTACCTGCCAGTTCTGTGTGATATATTGCCTGTGTGTTAAGGTCATGTGGTTCAGTTATCTGTGTCTACTACCTGTAAACTCCCCTTTTTATAATGTTGCAGTCCTCCAGTTGGTGTTTCTAAACCCAGTTAGCAGGGAAAGGAAGTATCTGTCTGTAACCAACTAACTCTGTAGTAATTAACCACTTTCTGTCTGCCCTATACTAGTTTTACTGCTACAGGGTGGCCGCTGTGCACAGGATCACAAATAATTATCTGATCCTACACTTCTAAGTAGGGGACCGCAGACCCGATGTCAGTCGGCACCTACCGTTTATCAGCCACAGAGACAGAACTGCAATTTGCCTATGTAAACAGTTCTAACAGGTGAGAAGACATGAATCCGGTGTCTCTGCAAAGCATGGTACTGTCCTGTTGCCAAATACCAAATGCATTGTAAAATGTTCTCCTAACTCTTCTTTGTTAGTACCATTTACTTTGCCAGTTTTTTGTTGCCCTGTTCCAACTTTTTTGAGACATGTTGCTGCTATCAATTTCAAAATTATCTTATTTTTTCCTTAAAATTGTAAATTTTCTCAGTTTGAAAATTTAACATTTATATTAAAAAAAAATTGCGAAAATATGGGTTTATGAGATTTGCAAATAAATGCATTCTGTTTTTATGTAGATTTTTACACAGCATACTAACTTTTTGGGATTTTTCGTTACTATTATTGAGTATAGTGTATGTTTACAATTAACTGAGTGTGTGTAAATCACATGTAAGCTTTCATAGAGCACAACTATTTGTCTCTTTTGAGCCTCTACATATTACAGTGTCTGTCAGTCTAGCTAATTGATAATCATTTAACTTTTCTATAATTAAATAAACACATGGTTGATAGGTAATTAATTGAAATAAATGATTGCAGGAATGAAGTTGCACCTTTAATGACTCATTATAAATGAAGGCACAAACACATGTAATGTATGCTGTCTTTCCCTTATTAGAGCTAACAGTGAATTACCCTTTGAACTTCCCACAAGCAAGTATATTACATTTACATAAAAGCTTAAAAAATTATTTGAATTTGTTGATTTATTAAGAAAAGCCAACATGTACAATATTCAGTAGAATTTGCATTAAATAATTTCCTCACTAAAATAATATTATGCTTAAAATAATGTTGACAATTTTTTCTTTTTATTATTGTCAATTAACATATTGAAAATAAGCAAATCAAACTCCATAGGCTCTTGATGAGAGCTCCTGACAGTCGTTTTAACCCCCACCGCAATGGAGTTATGTCATGGAGTATTAATTCCAAGCGACCTAATAAGATATGGGTTATGTTTAACTCTTTCACCGCCATTCAATCAACATTTACCTTCTTCTGCATAGTTATTTATATATGAGTTTACTGCAATTGCTCCTATTCTGTTTTTATACTACTGAGCTGTGCTTAAGGGCAAAACTAAAAACCTAACACTTTCTTTGCAGCCCAACATAATTCCTTTGCCTCATAATACCCTCCATGTGGATGAGCTCAACCCTTTCACTTATGTGCTATATATAGTATGTGTATGCTGTACTGGGAATTAGACATGTGCATTCCTATTCGTAACAAATGGATTTTTGTACGTATTTATTAGTATTCGTACATTCGGATCAATTCGAACATCCGAAAAGCTGAAAGAACCAAAATACGAAAATTACGTAATACGAAAATACGTAATACGAAAATACGTAATACGAAATACGAAGAAGCAAAATATTGAACAAACGAAAATACGAACGTGCGGTTGGACAATCTTACTAAAATATGAAACACCGAAACAGAAAAAGAACGAAAATGACATCTATAACGAACGATTTGCATTCCGTATTTTAAATCCTTTGCCTGTTCGTATTTTTATTCGTATGTTCATATTTTCATTTGTGTATTTTGTAAATCTGTTTCTTTGTCTGTTCGTAAATTCGTGTACTCATATCGTTCTTTCGAATGGGCACTGGGCAGTGTAGTTAGTGAGTGATGTATCTTACTTAATATCTTAGCCAATCAGCTTATCTCTTTTGTGCTTAGTCACATTGGACAGTGAAAAAGCCTCGTACACACGATCGGACTTCAAACAAACTTTTCCGTGGATTTTTGTCCGAAGGGAGTTGGCCGGACTTTTGAAACCGAAAAAGTTTGTCTGATGGAGCGTACACACGGTCGGATTTTTTTGGAAAACGCTCATTTTGAAGTTTGTTGGCAAAAAGTCAGACCGTGTGTATGGGGCTTAAGAGAAAGTCTATCTTAATATGGATTAGCCGTGTGTTGCGATGTATTTACGAAAGTGCAAAATTACAAATCCATTAAACGAATATGACTATCTAACAAAATTACGAATTTCGAATCAAAGAAAATAAATTAGAATTGCTGCATAAATTGTCAGCACTATAAAAATATCTATTAAAAAAAAAAACATGCGCTGAGAGGGTTAGCTCCAGGTTTGATAAAGAGCCATTATGATATAAAAGCATTACCATGTTTCTTTTAACCACTTAAGGATCGCCTAACGCCGATATACATCGGCAGAATGGCACGGCTTTGCACAATCACAGTTAGAAACACATATGAGGTCACACTTAACCCCTTCAGCGCCCCTCTAGTGGTTAACTCCCAAACTGCAATTGTCATTTTCACAGTAAACAATGCATTTTTATAGCATTTTTTGCTGTGAAAATGACAATGGTCCCAAAAATGTGTCAAAATTGTCCGATGTGACCACCATAATGTCGCAGTCACGAAAAAAATCAGTAGTAAAAAAAAAAAAAGAATAATAATGCAATAAAACTATTTTGTAAACGCTATAATTTTTGCGCAAACCAATCGATAAACGCTTATTGCGATTTTTTTTTACCAAAAATAGGCAGAAGAATAAAGGCCTAAACTGAGGGAAAAAAAGTTTTTTTATATATTTTTGGGGGATATTGATTATAGCAAAAAGTAAAAGATATTGCATTTTTTTCAAAATTGTCACTCTATTTTTGTTTATAGCGCAAAAAATAAAAACTGCAGAGGTGATCAAATACCACCAAAAGAAAGCTCTATTTGTGGGAAAAAAAGGACGCCAATTTTGTTTGGAAGCCACGTCGCACGACCGTGCAATTGTCAGTTAAAGCGACGTAGTGCCAAATCGCAAAAAGGGGCCTGGTCCTTTACCTGCATTTTGGTCCGGGTCTTAAGTGGTTAAACATAACTGCTCTGACTATAAAGAAATTCAAGTGCTAGTTTTCCAAATTTTTTGTGTAAAAGACCTCTGTGCAGATCAACTTGCTGGAGCAAGGGGGAGTCATTTTGGTCCAGAGAGAGCCAGTGGGCTGGCTGTTATTGGAAATGATAGACATTTCTTGGATGAGATTGGTGTGCGTTCTAGTCTTCACTGAGTAATAGTAGTTGCTAGCATTCCGCTCCTTGGCTAAAAGATGTCAAATACAATTAATACATCCTATCCAAATCCATCTTGTGTGATCCATGCAATGCATAGTGCTGAATGAATAGAAATATCGAAATTGTTTTAAAAAAAAAAATCAACAAAATATTTCAGTTATTTTTCTCCCTATCCACCTACAGACTGTGAACATGTAAAAAAAAACAGTCTAAGCTTTAATGCTTTTTAGAAGATCTATCCCTTCACAGCTATTTTTAATCACTGACTGTGCTATTAAGCCGTTACTTAACATAATTTAACATCTAATTAAACCTTTTCTGCCCACTCATCCATCTTGATGTTCTCTGTAGCTTCCGGATTGTATTAGTGGTTTCTGTGTTACTTAGATATAAGTAAAACGAATGACATTTAGATTTATCTTTTTATATAAGATATTAGATATTTAAAAAAAAAATTGAATACATTTCTGAAGCATCGGTAGCCTTTAATAAAGCAGAAATATATTACTTAAATATTTCATTACCTCAAATCATTCAAATATAAGCACCTTGTCAGCAAGTCAGCATTTGGGTTGATGGGTTTTTGCAGAAAGAACAGGGCTGGGCTTATCACTAGGCATGACAAGCAGTTAACAGTGCTGGAGGGTCACCTTCGCCAAGTGCTGCCTCAAAAGCAAAGATGGCCAAAAACCAAAATATCTTGACTGTCTGCAAATGAGTGATCAAACCTTTGACTCATGCACCTCCCTCCAAACCAGGGACACACTGAAGATACTTTTTCCTGGGAATATAATATAATAATAGGTTTGCTATTTAGATAGTTGCTACAGTAGGGCTGTGAAAGACTTGGCACACCCAGAGGAGAACAATTAGACAGCATGCACAGTATATCACAGCAAATTGTGGATGTGACACAATTGCGCTAACACTGGTCAAGGCTTAAAACCTTACATATACCACAGTCCTTGTACCGACAAAATATGCTTTAAAGTGGTTAAAAAACACTTAGGCCCCATACACACGACCGGTTTTCTCTGCAGAATTCAGCCAGAAACTCGATGGGAGACGTATTCTGCCGAGAAAACCGGTCGTGTGTACACTTTTCGCCGAGGAAACCGACGAGGATCTCGTCGGGCCAAAAAGAGAATATGTTCTCTATTTCCTCGTTAGTCAATGGGAAAAGTTGGCTCGCCAAGATCCTCGGCGGCTTCACAAGAAACTCGACACGCAAAACGATGTGTTTTGCCCGTCGAGTTTCTCAGACGTGTGTACGGGGCCTTACATATACCCAATGAAGTGATTAACCTCAGGTTACATAGTTACATAGTTGGAAAAAGACATTAGTCTATCCAGTTCAACCTGTGTGGGTGTGTGTATGTATTTGTTTCAAACACTTCCCATATCCATGTATATTGGTTACACTAAGATGCCTATCTTATGCCGCGTACACACGATCATTTTTCGGCATGAAAAAAAAAAAAGTTTTCAGCATGTTGAAAAAACGAAGTTTTTCCAACTTCATCATTAAAACGACGTTGCCCACACACCATTGTTTTTAAAAAATGCTCTAGCAAAGCACGGAGACGTACGACACGTACGACGGCACTATAAAGGGGAGGTTCCATTCGCCTTTGGGCTGCTTTAGCTGATTCCGTGTTAGTAAAAGGCGATTCACGCTTTTTTGTCTGTTACAGCGTGATGAATGTGCTTACTCCATTATGAACGGTAGTTTTACCAGAACGAGCGCTCCCGTCTCATAACTTGCTTCTGAGCATGAGCAGGTTTTTAACATCATTTTAGCCCACACACGATCATTTTTTACAACCCGAAAAACGACATTGTTTAAAACGACGTTGAAAAATGCAGCATGTTCGAATTTTTTTTTTACGTTTTTCAGAACCTGAAAATTGATGTGAAGCCCACACACTATCATTTAAAATTACATTTTTTAAAAACAACGTTTTTTTCATGCCGAAAAATTATCGTGTGTACGCGGCATAAGAGTTTTTTTGCAGAGGAGAAGTGTAAAGTCTGTCAAGGTTAGAGTCTATCAGTTTTCTAAGTGCTCTATTTAGTATATGCAAAGCGCAACTTCTATAACAATTCTTCAAGTTTAATCAGCAAAGTCACAATGACCATTTCCAGTTTAAAGCGCAGCCGCTTTAACATGGCAAATGTAATCTGTTCTATGGGCATCCCATACCCTTTCCCCAACCAAGTTATATCCCCCAAATAAAACAAAACAACGCAAATGACTGTTCATTGTCTACTGGAGAATGATGTATGGAAGTCTGGCAGCAGGGTGAATATCCGTGGATGTTAGTAACGAATAGCAGCCACCCGCTACACCTGCTTTGCATTGGTGAAACGTGAGTTGCCAATTGTCTTATTTGCACAATAAATATAACTTTACGTCTACAGGCTCCTCTCCTCTGTTTCATAGCTCTATTTGGAACCCGCTTCAGGTCCATTTTAGAGGCTGCGACTTGTGAAAGACTGGTTTTCATCCCCCTACATTGCCTTTAATAGTTGTTTTTCCATTTGTTATATATGAACACTTTTATACATTTGGATCAAAGAGCAGTGACTCTTATCCAAAAAATAATTGCTCTGTTTATCTTTGTGCTGTTTGCTAAATGATCGCTGGGTTTGCTCCTTACCCCTGTTTCTTGTACATTCCCAATGTGGCTGGTACAGAACAACCCCTGAAGCATAAAGGAGATACTGAAGGAAATATAGAATGTAATTTAATTGGGGTCAGATCATAAATCTTCTCATAAGCTGCAACAGCGCCAGTGCCACCCTCACTCTTACAAAGACACGGGCACATTGCCTTCTGTAAAGCTTGGAAACCCTAAGACTGAATGATACAATATACAGAAGGTTTTCATGCTGATTTGAACCATCTATTCAGAAAAATACTGTTAAGGTGTATTTTTAGTACTAAGGCTGGCCATAGATGGAGCAATTTCTTCCTGCAGCCAGGGGTTGCAGGAAAGAAAATGGCTTAATTTCCCCATCAACACATTTAGTGCCGATGGGAGAATCACTCCTGCAGAGCCATTGTGTTTTCTCGGCAGGTGACTTGGGAAGCTGTCCTCGCTGGGTAAACACAGTGTATATTGCTAGTGGATATAACAGCAGCTAGCAATAAGTGCATGAAAAATCCAACAGGCTGGTTATACCCAAGTTGATTGATCAATCAGCTTGGGTCCATTCAGCCTACGTAGCTATTGTGTTCTCCCAGCGGGGGGGGGGGGGGGGACCACCCCGGCCTGGAGAACACACAGTGATTGCAATAATCGCATGAAAAATCTGAAAGGCTGGTTGTATAAAGCCTGCCCATACATGGTTCAAATTGTCTATGACCGGCTTAAGTTTATCTTCTTACTATCCTATGTCACTTTCCATATTCTCTTTGATTCTGGTTTTCTTTACCTTTTTTTGTGAACTTATGAAGTTTTCGACCAGTTAAACTACAATTGTCAATCCAATTTAAACCTTGTTTTATTCTTCTGCAAATACACATTACTTCAGCATATCTATTTACGTGAAAATGCTTTCACAGTGGAAGAAAAAGTACCATTGCTCAGTCTGATCGTCAAGTAAATAGCTTTGATGCCTTTAGATAATCCTGTGCAGAAATAATCTATCAGTGTAACCTTTTCCTTTGTCATAAATGTCACAGATAATGGTTGAAAGTCATATGTGATCCTTTTGCCCAAGCTGTGAAAAGGAACTCCGGGGGGTAGCATTATAGTCAACAACCGAGTATGTGCTGTATTATTTTTGACATCCAATTACAAAATTCCCACAACAGATATGACAGAGGCATCTTGACACTTCCTCTATAAAGATGTATAGACTTTATATAGGAACCTATAACATGCTCTAAGATTGTCAATTTAAAACAAATGAGTACGGAATCGAATGCATGCAAGTTTATGACCTTAAATAACAGTGAAAGTATATATTTTCTCTCATTGTTTGATACAAGGAAGTGTAAATGCAAGCTAACTATTAGTAATGCCCGGTACACACGATCCGATTATTGGATGAATGATCGTCCATTTTGTTTTGTATGCTAATCTTACGTCGAATCTGATGAGTTTACTAAAGTCACGAAAATTCTCGTACGGCAGAATAAAAAATCGGAAGTGATGTCATGTGTTGTAATGCATTTGTATTGCATTTACGAACGACAGCTGTACTGATTAAACGAAAATCATACGATCTGGCATCGTACGAAAAAAAAATCGGTGCATGTCCGATAGAATAAAAATCGAATGAACTGTGCTGATTGGCTCTTGGAAGCTCTGTACTAACGATTCGATTATCGTACGATCGTTTCGAAAGCGACATTTTTCGTATGATTTTTGCATCGTGTGTACGGGGCTTAAATGCCTTTTCTCATCTATGTATTATTATAACCATTCCTGCAAGATATTTCTTAAATTATTTACTTTGTAACTATGTGACTTTGTTTACAAGTCATATGATCACTTTGTTAACACTAGCTAGAGATGTCTATATAATACAGGGTAACAACTGGCTTTGGGATCCAGGCTAAAAAAATATTGGTAATGTGCCATGGAATCATTGCTGACATATTTTTTAAATCATTAAGTGTAGCTGCTCTACATGATGCAGTAATAGGATTACAGTGTAGGGACATGATTGGAGATGGAAATCAGCAGAGTTCACTGGAGCAAGTGCACTTGCATACCCCCCAACATTTTTAGATGGGAATGAGGGACACCTACTAGCAAACATATGTGGGCATAGGACACACCTCCTGGCACACCACTTAAAGGGGACAAAACCCCAAAATGTTACTTAAATCCACAAGTGCTTGTTTTACCACTAACATTCCTTTATATTGGCTTTTAAAATTGACAAATGTTCGTAGCAGAACATGCGAACAGGCAAAAAAAATCGTTCGAACATGCAAACACCGTTAAAGTCTATGGGACATGAACATGAAAAATCAAAAGTGCTAATTTTAAAGGTTAATATGCAAGTTATTGTCATAAAAAGTGTTTGGGGACCTGGGTCCTGCCCCAGTGGACATGGATCAATGCAATTTTTTTTTTTTTTTAACTGATGTTTTTTCGGGAGCAGTGATTTTAGTAATGTTTAAAGTGAAACAATAAAAGTGAAATATTCCTTTAAATTTTGTACCTAGGGGGTGTCTATAGCATGTCTGTAAAGTAACACATGTTGCCTGTGTTTATAACAGTCTCTGCACAAAATTACATTTCTAAAGGAAAAAAGTCATTTAAAACTACTCGCGGCTATAATGAATTATCGGGTGGGTCCTGGCAATACAGATAAAAGTTATTGAAAGTCATTGAAAAGTAATTAAAAAAAATGTGTGGGGTCCCCCCAAATTCCATTACCAGGCCCTTCAGGTCTGGTATAGATATTAAGTGCCAAATTTAAAAAAAAAATGGTTCACCCATTCGGGTCTGGTGTGGATTTTAAGGATAACTCTGCTTTTTCTGGTTAACAATTGCAAGATAACAAACGATTGAAATATGTAACATTATTACTATTGTTACTATTTGTTACTGTAAACATATGCAGTTACAGTAGGTGACCGCGATATTGTGTCAATCTCGTTCCCTTTCTCGGCGAGATTGACCACCTACGAGCCCCATCACGGAAGCCAGCGCCGAGCTGGCTTGCCGCGATGGAGACAAAGCCGTCATAGAAGCGACAGGGATCCGACTTGGATTTCGCCAATTCTAGCTGCAGCGTTTGGTATGAATCCTGAGGGGGAACTCCCACGCCAAATTTCAAATAAAAAAACGGCATGGGTTCCCCCCAGGGGCATACCAGGCCCTTAGGTCTGGTATGGGTTGTAAGGAGACCCCCCTACGCCGAAAAAACGGTGTGGGGGTCCCCCACCCCAGAGCACCCTGTCCCCATGTTGATGAGGACAGGGCCCCTTCCCGACAACCCTGGCCGTTGGTTGTCGGGGTCTGCGGGCGGGGGGCTTATCGGAATCTGGAAGCCCCCTTTAATAAGGGGGCCCCCAGATACTGGTCCCCCACCCTAGGTGAATGAATATGGGGTACATCGTACCCCTACCCATTCACCTGGAGGCAAAGTGTAAAAGAAAATAAACACACGACACAGGGTTTTTAAAGTAATTTATTAGACCGCTCCGACTACGATGTTCGACTCGAACATCGTATGTTCGATTGTTCATCGAATTACGAACGTTCTGGCCCGTTCGCGCCAAATTCGAGTTACATTTTACAGACCATAATTCACTTCGGCATTGCAGTGCATTGCTGGCTGATGATTTGCCAAGCATGCACTATGACCCGCATGCTTGGCCAATCACAGCTTGCAAAAAACGGAGAGCCATAATTGGCCAAAGCCAGGGTGGCTTTGGCCAATTATGGCTCAGGGTGTTTAGTACACGCCCCACACTATAAAAGGCCGCCTGCAGGTCGGCCTTGTGTAGTGTGTTGTGGTGGTTAAGAGAGAACAGAGAGAGACAGAGAGAGTGTCATTTTTTGCAGGTAGATAGAGCAGGCAGGCAAGCAGGCAGGCAGGCAGGCAGGCTAGTCAGTTAATGTTACAGTGTGTAGAGGATATATATATATACATCCCAGGTGTTGTACATATATTTATACACTGTATAGTTTAGCTAGATCAGTTCTTCCTAATTTACTGGCAGGCAGGTGATTGTGCTAGCTGCAGTATTCTTACATGGTTTATTGCCTGTGTCCTCTGTAGTTTGCACCTAAAGCTACTTGGTGTGTACTGGCTGTGTGCTCTGTAGTTTGCACCTAAAGCTACTTGGTGTGTACTGGCCGTGTGCTCTGTAGTTTGCACCTAAAGCTACTTGGTGTGTACTGGCCGTGTGCTCTGTAGTTTGCACCTAAAGCTACGTTGTGTTTACTGTCTGTGTCTGTGCTATTTTTTTCAATGATTTTCATCCATATTGCAGGGACCAGACATTACATTAAAGCCGCAAGCAGTTTTAAAATACTTTTTTCTTATAGTAATCTCATTTTGTGCAGGGACAGTGCCACTTCACAGGCATACTATAGACACCCAGCAGGTACAATATTTAAAGGAATTTTTCATATTTTTTTTTATTTATTATTTAAGCATCATTAAAATCACTGCTCCTGATTCAGGAGCAGTGATTTTAATTATGCTTAAATAAAAAAAAAATGAAAAAGGAGGAGTCCTGAAAAAAAACTACAGTTTTTAAGACTTTTTTTCCATTGATACATGTTCCCTGGGGCAAAACCCAGGTCCTCAAAGACGTTTTCACAGGCATACTATAGACACCCAGCAGGTACAATATTTAAAGGAATTTTTATTTTATTTTATTTTTTTATTTAAGCATCATTGCACTGCTCCTGAAAAAACAACCGTTTTTAAAACTTTTTTTCCATTGATACATGTTCCCTGGGGCAAGACCCGGGTTCTCAAAGAAATTTTATGACAATAACTTGCATATTAGGCTTTAAAATTAGCACTTTTGAATTCGAACGTTCGAGTCCCATAGACGTCAATGGGGTTCTAAATGTTTGCGCGAACGGTCGGTCCGTTAGAAGGTTCTGGTGCGAACTGACCAGGGGGGTGTTCGGCTCATCCCTAGTCATGTACCCAACATGCATGGTTCTTTTATCAATGCTTGTGTGTTTTTTATCTTTTCAAATAAATATGTCAACTTTTAATAATTTTGTATTTTCATTTCATCAATTGAACACCGTTTAAAAATCCCAGGGTATCCTTACCCTTTGTCCATTTCTTTCTTCCTTTAAAATTGGCACTTTAGATTTCTCCCATAGACTTTTAAAGGGTGTTCCACAGCTTTTCGAATTTGCCGCGAACACCCAAAATTGTTTGCTGTTCGGCGAACGGGCGAACAGCCAACGTTTGAGTCTAAATCATGTTTGACCCGAACATAAAGCTCATCCCTACTGCTAACAAAAGCAACATGTTCATTCAGTGACCACACAGGTTGCATAACCTTTGCCATGTAAGGGGTGCAGCCATTCTGTAGACACATGCTACGCATAATAACCCAATGTGGAATCCTCTGTAATGTTAGGACTTCCCCTTGTTTTGCCAGACATTGTTCTGCATCTCATGCCGCTGTCATTAAAAACGATTGTGTGTGGGCTCCAGAGCATTTTTCATGACGTAAAAAATGGTCATTTAAAATTTAGAACATGCTCTAATTTTTCACGTCGTTTTTAACGTCATAAAAAATGGTCGTGTGTGGGCTTTAACGATGTGAAAAAAACGTGCATGCTCAGAAGCAAGTTATGAGACTGGAGCGCTCGTTCTGGTAAAACTAACATTCGTAATGCAGATAGCACATTCATCACGCTGTAACAGACAGAAAAGCGCGAATCATCTTTTACTAACACAAAATCAGCAAAAGCAGCCCCAATGGTGGCACCATCCGCTTTATAGTGCTGTCGTACGTGTTGTACGTCACCATGCTTTGCTAAAGCATTTGTTTTCACGATGGTGTGTAGGCAAGGCCGGTTTAACAATAATCGGATTGAAAAAAACATTGTTTTTTCTAGACCATTAAAAATGTAATTTTTTATCCCTAAAAATGGTCGTGTGTATGCGGCATTAGGGTCTAGTGAGTGTTCTGCAAGAAGGAAAAGTGAGATTTTTGCATAGGGTGGCTGAACTGATCCTGGGAAGTTGTTGTATATTCTCCCAGTTAGCCATTTTCTGCATGTACAGTATATTTTTTAATAATTGTTCATCCATTGCCCATGACCGCTTATTGCCCAAACATGTATTACCAGTTATTGATTATTTTATTATTGCCTATGTATAAGTCGCTGTTGTTTAGAGAACCTTATTACTATAATTTGATCCTCTGCAGGCCTGTCACTATCAAAACATTCAGCCAAGTTTAGTATTATGTGCAGGCCTACTGTAATAAATGTTTAATTAGTATTAATGGCATAGTTATATACCGTATTTATCGGGGTATAGCGTGTGCCGGCGTATAACGTGCACCCCTAGCTTAGAAGGGATGTTTAGGAAAAAACTTACATTTTGGATGCTCAGCCTTTATCGGTGTCCGCCTGTTGTTGGCGTCCATCGGCGGCCTTGTCCTGCGTCCATCTGCGGCCTTGCGCAGGGTCCTTCATGCCTTGTCGGTGTCTGTCTGCTGTCTTGCCCGGCATCCATCGGCGGCCTTGTCCGGCGTCCGTCTGCGGCCTTGCGTGTGGTCTGTCCAGCCTTGTCGGTGTCTGTCGCGTCCGTCTGCCTGCTCGGTCCAGCCTTGTCGATGTCCGTCGCGTCCATCTGCCGGGGGATGCAGCGTTGTGTGTTTGAATTTGGCGCCTCGGTCGAGCTGTGCAGAGCCGGATTTCCGGTGTGTTCGGCTCCTCTCGCGTGGCTGCGGGCGGAGCGTGGCTGAGCCTAGCCGAGTGCGCAGTACGCTCGGCTCGGTCTTTGTCGGGCTTTGTCGGCGGCACTCAGAGACAGCGAGGATCGGCGTATAACGTGCACCAACGATTTTCCCCTGATTTTAAGGGGAAAAAAGTGTGCGTTATACGCCGATAAATATGGTATACACTGTATAAAGTTCAGATAAAATAATTGTCATTATCTCCATTTCTGTTATGGCCATTATTACTATTCATTTCATTTCATGAATCTTACTGAAAGTCATTTTGACAGGAAGTAATGCAAAAAATACCAAACTGCACTCCTGTGAACAACAGGAGAATTACAAACAAAAAAAAACCTTGGCTGTACCTCTCATTTAATTCAATTTCATTTAACGATTTGACAATGTGCTTTGTTCTGAAAAGACAGCGTTGCTACTAATAAAAAAAAAAGTGTGCTTTGTACAATCAATCCTAATCCCAGTGCAATATATCCACATAAATGTGTCAATCCTATTAACATATATCAAACAACCCCAGTAAACATATATTATAGTGCAATATGTCCGCATGGATGAATATCAGATATCAAAGTATCGGAATTTTTCATACAATAAATATAAATAATCTGTGCAACATATTACAAAAATCCAAATAATATCTAAAAATTGTCCATGCAATTAACATGTAATCAAAGAGTCCCAATTGAGTGAATCAGTGTAAAATTATTTTTAAATCTTCTTCCTTCCACCACACCACAGTGTATCCACCACCAGATATACTAAATAAACTCACCAGAGGTAAATGCTGATAACATTATAAACCAGCTAATAGCGCACTCCCCTTTGGGAGTAATGATCTGCATTATTTTATTTTTAAAATCAATCCAAAGCACTCACATTTATATGTGTCTCCACTGACACAAGTATGAATCGTGTAATCATAAAACCGGGCTGGTCCTAACAACAATCCCTAGCCACAAGCACAGACTTGGAGTGCATGGTGACGTCATGTCCAAGCCCAACCCTACATGTTTTGCCATCCAACCTCCTCCAGGCTACAATCCCTCTAAGTTGGTTTAAATACCAATGAGATAGCAATTGTGCCTTAATTATGTTTGATTTGAAAGCACTGTGGCACAGTTCTGTAAATCTCTCTGAACCAATGATTTGGCATTGCTTAGCTCTTTACAAATCGGCAAGGGGACACCAAAAAAATAATAATCTTGCACATATTTTTTTTAACTCAAGATAATTATTTAAACCCACCCCTACAAAGTATAGCCCCTGAAACCTAATTATGTTAGGGTTTATCTAAATATTTAGAGACAATATTCACAGATAATTATTGTGAATGTCTGGTTTTAAAGATCAGCTAATTTTCATATTAGAAGCCCTCTCAGTTCCACAAACACAGACTTAAAATGTACCACCTACTTTAGTGTGGCATTTAAGATTTTCCATGCTTATCCCTGCTTGTTGTAAACCATGAGTGAGCTGTCTATGGACACTCCTGAAATATAAATATAAGTAGCAGCTTCAGTCATTAGGTGAACAAAAATGTACTGTAATAGGAAAACTTGAAAACATCCCCCACCCATATATGCTTCTGAGATAAGTACTACTTGCATTCCTTGTTTTTTTAAATAATTTATTTAGAGTAGTTGTTTTTTTATTTTATATTTTGCTCTAAACAGCCTTTTAAACTTGCTGAAGTAGAAAGTAGTAAAGGAAATGTAAATTATGTTTTACAAAAGTTTATGTTTACATGATAATTTCTTCGGATTTTCTAGTAGAAAGTCATTAGCATATCTAACTCCTTGGGGAAATGATAAATGCATACTTGTAAGTACACTGCACATGTCTTGGAATGCTGTACTACTAATTTTCCTGTACACTGTTTGTGCTTGTAATTAGTATTCCTTTCACTATGCACTTCCTAAATGATGTTAATTGGCTTTATACAACTTCAACATACGTTCTTTTTGTTTAGCACAAAGTAAACTTCGAAAATTAGTATCTTCACATCAGGTCCAGATGTCCAAAAATAAGTACTGTCATTTAACATACAATATATTCAGAACATTATTAGATTGCAGATACAGTACATCAATACAGCATAGCATAAATATGACTAAGGCATCATTCTTCCGAGATGTATCAGTATCATTAGTGCTCTCCATTTCAGTAATTTGAATAATGAAGTTTAATTTGTCTCCAGTCATTACATATAATTTATGAGAGCAGAATGAAGCAGTGTTGTGTTTAAAAGTTTGAAAGTTACTTTGGAAGTAATTCTCACAGCATGCGATTTGGTAGAAAATGTGTGCCGCAATCATAGGGTTAGCATGAAATTGTATTATTTACTACAACAGAGATGATTTATTTAGAAAGAGTTTGTCAAATGACTAAAGGTCTAATTTGTTTATCCTTCATGATGCCTCGGTACCCTAGTTGCAATCGGAAAATCTCACAGTCACAGGTGTGTAAGTGATTGCATATTTAGGATTAAAATATATAAAAAAATGGATCATTGACTGATAGGTTAAAGGACACTTAGGCCCAGATTCTCGTAGACGCGCCTATCTATAGGCGGGCGTAGCGTATCTCAGATACACTACGCCGCTGTAACTTAGTGAGGCAGGTCCCATATTCTCAAAGAACTTGCGCCCAAAGTTACGGCGGCGTAGTGTAACTGTGCCGGCGTAAGCCCGCGTAATTCAAAGTAGGCTAGTGTGGGCGTGTTTTATGCTAATGATTCGTGACCCGACGTGATTGACGTTTTTAACGAACGGCGCAGTGCGCATGCTCAAAATTACGCCGCTTTTATTCAATGCTTTTTACGTGAATGTAACTTACGTCCAGCCCCATTCACGGACGACTTACGCAAACGACGTAAAATACGATGCTGTTCGTACGTTTCCGACGTCCATACCTAACATGACTTACCCCTGCTTTATGAGGGGTAACTTTACGCCGGCGTATGTCTTACGTAAACAACGTATCTTGCTACGCCGGGCGCATGTACGTTCGTGAATCGGCGTATCTAGCTAATTTGCATATTCGATGCGAAAATCTATGGAAGCGCCACCTAGCGGCCAACGTAAATATGCACCCTAAGATACGACGGCGTAGGAGACTTACGCCGCTCGTATCTAGGCAACTGTGAGGCGTATCTGATTCTATGAATCAGGCGATGAGTTGCGACGGCCCGCACTCAGAGTTACGACAGCGTATCTGGAGATACGCCGTCGTAACTCCTACGTGAATCTGGGCCTTAAAGTCAAATTTGTGTTTGGTTTCAGATGGATGGGAGAGTTTGAACCCCTGTCAGGTGCTGCCACTAGGTGGATTCACTCTACTTGTCCTAATTACCACTGTCATCAGGACTGAAAGTGCCTGAAAATCCAACATTTTGAATTGTCACATGGACTAGGAAATATTTTATTTGGAAAAATGTTCTGGTGACTACTGTCCAAGGCTGGATTTACACCTATGTGTTGCAGTAAAACACGTTACCACAATGCACAGCAACACACATTTTTAATTTATTCCAAATGGCAACCCAACATGGCTGTATTGTAGCACATCAACACACAAAGTAATGCACTTCCATGTGCGTGATGCAATGTGTTGCTAAAAATGGTTCATGAACATGTTTTGTCCATTTTTACTTTTTGGGGGTTCTTTCACATAAAATGGCTGCCTTACTGCAACACAGGTTTAAAGTGGTTGTAAGTAACAATCATTTGTCAGTCATTTCGCAAAAACCAAAAGAAGGCCCAAGGTTGACAGCAGCCAAATGTAGTAAGGAAACTACAAAATAATCCTACAGTAAAATGGCCACAAAGTCCTTAGAGCAGCTCCTCCACAGAGGAATTTCTGAAATACAGCAGAAGAACACAATAGGGTGCTTCTATGTGCAGCAGAAAACTATTTTATTAATAAAAAAGTAAATATCCACTCACATGTGTATAAAGAATAAGGTGCATGTCATGTAACTCAAAAGCTGTCATCTGTGGTCCCTGGCAGTGTAGAAGGACATCCAACTAAGCAGAACACTGAACTGCTGTGGAGAGAGTAAGCCAAGGCTTGGAAGACGAACTTTGGTAGTTTGGGGGAAACCTCATCAGTGAAGTCAGTCACATGGCTATGCATTACAAGGCGGTAACCTCTCTTTCTCAAACCTGCCTATCTATGCATCCACCTCCCCTTTACCTGCTGGTAATGGTATCCACCCATCCAGCATTGCACAGCCAAAGAGCAAAGGGACAGATTCTGGTCCATTTACGGCGGCGTAACGTATCGCATTTACATTACACCGCCGCAAGTTTTACGGGCAAGTGCTTGATTCACAAAGCACTTGCCTGTAAAGTTGCGGCGGCGTAGCGTAAATCCCTCCGGCGCAAGCCCGCCTAATTCAAATGATCCGGGTAGGGGGCGTGGATCATTTAAATTAGGTGCGTTCCCGCGCCGAACGTACTGTGCATGCTCCGTTTTGAAATTTCCCGCCGTGCTTTGCACAAAATGACGTCGCACCGACGTAATTTTTTGAACGTCTACGTGAGTTACGTCCTTTCCTATTCACGGACGACTTACGCAAAAAAAAAATCAAAATTCGACGCGGGAACGACGCCCATACTTTAACATGGCAAGTCTATCTATACTCCACCAAACAGCAGCTTTGACTATACGCCGGGAAAAGCCGACTAGCGACGTCGTAAGAGAATGGAACGGCCGTGCGTACCTTCGTGAATCGCCGGAAAAAGCTAATTAGCATACCCGACGCGGAAAACGACACAAACTCCACCCAGCGGATGCCGAAGTATTACACCTACGATCCGAAGGCGTACGAAGCCGTACGCCTGTCGGATCAAAGCCAAAAGCCGTCGTATCTTGGTTTGAGGATTCAAACTAAATATACGACGCAGCAAATTTGAAAGTACGCCGGAGTATCAGTAGATACTCCGGCGTACTTCTTCTGTGAATCTGGCCCAAAGGATCCAAAACACCGCCCTTCAAGCACAGCATAATAGAGGAGACAGAGAACTCATATAATCTGTGACAGCCAGAGGGCAGCTGCGAGCACTGAAGGACAGGTGAATGTGCAGCACATACAAGATTGTGTATAAGCATTATGCAAGGGTTTATCATAGCATAGAGTTTTGCACAGATGGAATTGATGAAAATAAAATATACATAAAAAACACAAATATTGAATAATTAATAACCCATTCTAAAACACATTATATATATATATATATATATATATATATATATATATATATATATATATGTAGCACTACCCCCGGAGGAGCTGATGGATTTTTGGGAGGCATATTACCTCACGGCTCCTCCGAAATTCCTAGGGGTGAATGATGCGTATTGCATATAGTAGAAGTAAAGGAATGTCCACAACAGGTGCTCTTTGCTGTGCTCTTTATTACCCAGCCGGGTAAAACAGTAAACTTGTGGTGAGGAAGGTAAAGTTGAAGAAGAAAGGAGAATAGCAGATTCAGGCGTGATAATAGGAAACAGTCCTGCTCCCAAGCATAACACTTCTATACGCCACTCCTGCCGGAGTGGGTTTAGCGTACCCGGACAGGCCTCTCTTACTGACCTGGCAGCCGGAGTATCACTTGAACAATTGTAGGATAAAGTCTCTGCCACAGACTCTCCTTGGTGAGCCTCAGAAAGATACCTCTGCCACAGGCCCTCTCTAGATTGAATTCTTGGAGATATCCCTCCTTAGATGAGTTACGCCTGGATCTCCTTCAACTTGTCGCCCAGGTGCCGACTGACAGGTGATCAATCCCTCAGTGTGCGGCTACCTTGATCCCCGGTGGTTTGTCCAGGCCCTTTTGGACCGCCAGCCTCTCAATGGCGCTCCTCGGACTGACTCCCCACCGAACAGCAGTACAGCTTGGGATCTTCAGAAATGGGAACCCAGTCACTCACTGGGTCCCCATCGCTGTTCAGATGCTCCGGGCCAGCATGGCTCCGGAACCAGGAACACTGCGTGGCACGCCCCGGCCAGGTAGGTCATAGCACCGGGGCGCCATGATGTGGCCACCCTAAAGGTGGGTGCCACACTGGACAAAGAAGACCCAGAACCAATGACATCTTTCACATAAATACCCCTCCCCAGCATGCACAGCGAGGACAAAACCTCCTGATTGGCTGCTGGGAAAGAGCACCCAAACCTTGACTCCACTGCTGCCACCTGCAGCACCGGGGCTGGAAGAACACCCCAGTGCAACAGAATGAGCACGCAGCACAGTCAAGCTGAGACAGAGACCCTATTTTGCACTTAACAATCTGGATCAGAGTTTAACTACACTCTGATCTACCCTTAAATTTAACTAGCACCAGTACCATAAAGTACACAGGCGCTACATATATATATATATATATATATATATATATATATATATATATACATACACTATATTGTTAAAAGTATTGAGACACCTGCCTTTACACACATAACTTTAATGTCATACCAGTCTTAGCCTGGAGGGTTGAATATTGAGTTGTCCTACCCTTTGCAGCTATAACAGCTTCAACTCTTCTGAGAAGGCTGTTTACAAGATTTAGGAGTGTGTCTATAGTAATGTTTGACCATTCTTACAGAAGTTCATTTGTGAGGTCAGGCACTGATGTTGGACGAGAAGGCAGCCTCTACTCTAATTCATCCCAAAGGTGTTCTATCAAGTTGAGGTCAGGACTCTTTGTGCACTGGTGCACAGTCATGTTGGAACAGGCCATCCCCAAACTGGTCCCACAAAGTTGGGAGCATGCAATTGTCCAAAATGTCTTGGTATGCTGACTCCTTAAATCTGACTCCTTAAATGGGTTGTAAATCCTCATGTTTTTTTCACCTTAATGCATCCTATGCACTATGTAAGTCATAGTGATATTTAGAAATCTGACTACCCAGATTTCTGTGTAAGTCCAAATCTGACTGGCTGTTTTTAAAATGATCCTTTCCTTTCCACGAGCATATCCCCTTCCCCATCCTCAACAATATTAAATGTATTATTATTTTTTTCTTACGTTTTTTTTTTTTTTCAATCTGGCCCTGCCCTCAGCTGCCATTTTGCCTAGACAAGATAGACATGTAACTGCTTTTTGGGATATGCATAAGCAGAGACTCATAGCGCCAGTGGTTTGGCCTGTCATCAGGGGCTGGCTGCCTAAACTAGGAGGAGTCAGTCAGGTACTAGATGACATCAGAGGGAAATATGGTACCATGAGGCACAGGCTACAGCACCTGAACTGCAGATTGCAGCAAGACAATAATGGATTCACTATGTAGGTGAGTAGCCATGGGCGTAGGAACCGGGGGGGGACGCATCCCCCCCAGGAAATAATGCGGGGGGGACAGGTATGGTAAAATCCCCCCCAGGTTAGGAGGACTTGGAGCACTGCTGATCAGGACCGGCGCTAGCGCAAGGCAAGTTTGGCACTTGCCTTATGGCGCCAGCGCCACCCAAAGAAACAGGGCGGAATAATCAGTCCCGGTGTGTTGTCATATTCTGCTCCCTAAACACACCGGCCGAGAGCGCCGTGCGGGGTGCAGTTCAGAGTGCGCCTCTCTCTCCTCCTCTCCATCCTCCTCTACTTGTCTGAGGCCGCGCTCCCCACCGCCGCGGTGTTTCCTAGTCCTCCCTCCTGTTCCATCCACGATCTTCATCTTCTCCACCCCGGCGGCACAGCTGCACACTGTCCTCTCCAGCTGCCGCCCGGGTGGGGTTTGGGGGGGCTCTGTACTAATTGTGGGGGGGAGTGGCTTGTGGGGGGCTCTGTACTAATTGTGGGGGGGAGTGGCTTGTGGGAGGGCTATGTACTAATTTTTTGGGGGGGGCTATGTACTAATTGTGGGGGGCTCTGTATTAATTGTGGGGGTTCTGTACTAATTGTGGGGGGGCTCTGTACTAATTGTGGGGAATGGCTTGTGGTGAGGGGTCTGTAAAAATGGAGGGGGTGGTTTGTCCGGGGGTCTGTACTAATGGATGGGGGGGTCCCCCCATAAACCACCCATTGGGGGTGGTTTATGGGGGGGTCTGTACTAATTGAAGTGGGAGGTTTGTCCTGAGGGGGGCCTGTACTAATGGAGGGGGAGGTGGTTTGTCCTGGGGGGCAGCAGTGTGTGTGGGCTGCCGCTGCGGGTGGCATCTGAAGGACGAGTCCACGCTGCGCTCACCACACAGGCCGGACACACGCCCCCCGCAGAGACACCGCCGCGACTTGCAAGGCTTCAGAAACAGGTAAGGGGGAC
The DNA here is from genome assembly GCF_905171775.1 of Rana temporaria. Lineage (NCBI taxonomy): Eukaryota > Metazoa > Chordata > Amphibia > Anura > Ranidae > Rana > Rana temporaria. The sequence continues at coordinate 419,187,983 of NC_053490.1, forward strand.
CTGTTTTAAAGTTTCCTGTTTAAAAAAAAAAAAACACCAAATCCCTGCAATAATATATTAAACAGCCTGTATAATGTATTATTGCTGGGATTTGTAGTCCTCTGTAACTGCTGGTATTCTGCACTGTGTTTTATATAATGTATCATTGCTGGGATTTGTAGTCCTCTGTAACTGCTGGTATTATGCATTGTGTTTTATATAATGTATCATTGCTGGGATTTGTAGTCCTCTGTAACTACTGGTATTATGCATTGTGTTTTATATAATGTATCATTGCTGGGATTTGTAGTCCTCTGTAACTGCTGGTATTATGCATTGTGTTTTATATAATGTATCATTGCTGGGATTTGTTGTTCCTCTATAGCTGGTGGTATTCTCCATTGCGCTGTATAATGTATTATTTCTGGGATTTGTAGTTCCTCTATAACTGGTCAGTGGTAATCTGCATTGCGCAGTATAATCATTATACAACGCAATGGAGAATACCAGCAGTTACAGAGGAACAACAAATCCCAGCAATAGTACATTATACAACGCAATGCAGAATAACGCCATCTATAAGATAAATAAGTTAAACGACCACTTTAAGCATCATAACCATTTAAGGTTAATGGAGCACACATATAATGTATGACGTGTGCGCGCCGGGTGGGGGGGGGCGTCAAAATGCTGACCCCCCAAATTTGTAAGGCCCCGTACACACGAGAGGATCTATCCGCTGGAATTGATCTGCGGATCAGTTCCAGCGGATAGACCTGCTGGTGTGTACAACCCAGCGGATCTGTTTCCGCGGATTTTTATCCCCTGGGATGGATTTCAAGCGGATAAAAATTTGAAGACATGCTTTCAAATCTATCCGCTTGAATCCATCCCAACGGATTGATCCGTGGTCTGTACAGACTCACCGGATCAATCCGTCTGAATGGATCCCCCCCCATGCGTCGTAATGATTCGACGCATGTGTGGAATTCCTTATATGACCGCGTCGCGCACGTCGCCGCGTCATCATCGCGGCGACGGCGCGACACGTCATCGCGATGGGATTTCGGCGCGGATTTCGATCCTATGGTGAGTACACTCCATTGGATCCAAATCCGCGGAAATCCTCGAGAGGATTTATCCGCGGAAACGGTCCGTTGGACCGTATCCGCGGATAAATCCTCTCGTGTGTACTAGGCCTTAGGGTTCCCACACCCATGTGAGTAGCTGAATTAAAAAGTGGGTGGTAAGATGAAGTTCACCTTTAACCTAGTAGTACCTTTATAATCTGCTCCATCAGCTTATTTAAGCACAGGCTTTCTTTCCTCAATGCATGTAGCATAGATAGGCAATGCTGCAATGCAAATGTTGACTTTTTGTCAAAAGTCAACTACTAACCACTCCCCCTGGCTTCTGCACTTGCATAGAGCAGGGACACATGGTTGTCTATGGAAGGGAAGAGGTGTCTGATGTGTGGGTTGTGATTACCAGCTTGGCTTCACATTGCCCATTCTTTGCAAGAGGCTAGATGAGAACCCAATGGGAGAATAATTTGGTCTCAGGGGACAAACTGAAGCAAGGTTTTGGTTCAATCATTATATGATAATTATGAGATGTTTATCATTGGAATAGTTCTTATTTGCAGTGGATTCTGAAAACATTGGCAAATCCGGGCACACATAATCCCAGAATGCTCAGCTCTAGGTCTCTGCAATACAACAGTACAATACAATAACAAGTACAATACAAGTGCTTCAGTAAAATACAACAATAACTTGTCTTATTACACATCTACAGACATGCAATTTAACATTATTTTATTAAAAGTTATACTGTTTATCACTCGAATAACATTTTTAGAGTATATGTCTAATATCTTTGTTGTACTGTATCTATGTTTCTTTTGGTCACAGAAATCATTTTAAACCTATTGCTTTATCATCAACATAAATTAAAGTGATTTATTAGAATTCATATTGCAAGACAATCACATATTATGAAATAGTTGCAGTATTTGTGAAAGCCATGAAGCCCCCTACCGAGCTCCAGCCTGTTGGAAGACTATGCTAATTACTACAGGAAATGAAAGTTCGTCCTCATGTATCTTTGAAAGGCATTAACTCAAAATGTGTCATTGATTGAAACGGCAAGATCAGTGTTGCATTATGTGCAAGTGTCTTCTGAATGGAGAAAATGAGCACATATGATTTCCTAGATTAATCTGCATGAAGAAACATTAGAATCATTTGATGATGATGGGATTTAAATGCTGCAGGTGTAAGGAGGATGGCCGCCTTGTGGCTACTTTTGGGAATGCATCATTTTTTTTCTTAACACACCAAAATGAATAATCCCTGACACTTGTTCAGTTAAAGCATGAAGTTAAACGAATAATGTGGGCTGCCACTGCTGAACTTTGTATCTGTTAAGCTGATCCAAAGGCTTTAATACCTTCTGAATCGGCGCCCTAGTGTATAGATGAAGACCTGACTTTCCACTGAATTTTAGTATTTAGTATTTTTCAAAGATCCAGAATAGCAGCGTCTGTATTTCTCTTAGCATATGTATATTTTAAGGTACTGTTAAACATGTTACACTTGCTGTGTTACCTAAATAAGATACATATATAGAGATATATATCTATATATAGATATATATATATTTATTTTTATATTTTTTTTTCGGAATAGAAAAGGAAAAAGATTTCTGTTAAGTTTTTATTGCTGTATGTGTCCTTGTGAGAAAGATTCCCCCTCTGCCTCTGATCTATTGGGCATCTTGGATCTAATCGCTTGCTGCAATGCCACTTATTTAGCCCTTTCACACCGCAGCTTGACCCGCGGGAGCTGTAAAGTGCCGCTAGTTTTAGCGGGGCTTTACCGGCATTGTGCAGGCGAGAGCAGGGCGATTTTAACCGATTTTAAGAAGGGGTTAGCAAGGGGTTAAAAGTGCCACTAACAAAGCATTTTTCAGGCGCTTCGACAGCGCTGACAATTGATTTCAATGGCAGGGGAGGTTTAGGAGCCATGTATACACTGCTCCTGCACTGCCCCAAAGATTCTGCTTTGTTCCGTCCTGCGAGCGCACCACCCCAGTGTGAAAGCACTCGGCTTGAGAGTCGTTTTAACATGCGCTATTTTTAGCACTAAAATGCCTGAAATGTGCCTTCAGTGTGAAAGGGGTCTTTTTAGCATTGGCTTTGCTTTTGACTAGGTCCTTGTGTAAACCTTTTGCTTAGATGGTCTACTCTTGATACCCCCAGCAATTAACTTTGGCAACTGACATTGACCACTCCCAAGGTCTGAGCTTGCCTTAAGTCTAGAACCACCTTCTGCTAAGGTCTGATCATTTTAAAACAGTATTAAACCCAAAGGCCCCTTTCACACAGGATGGACTGTGGTTGCGATCCGCTTGCTCAGCAGGGGAATCTGTCCGCTGATCCCCACTGAGCAGGCGGATGACAGCTCTGTGTCCGCTCCTATTATGCAGCGCGAACATGGACACAGGCGGCTCTCCTCTTTGGGAAGTCGAATGTAAACTTCCATCCGATCTGATCCGCTGGACGGAAGGCGAACGGGACTTCCATCCGATCTGATCCGCTAGACGGAAGGTGAACGGGTCCCCACCCATCAATTTTTGATGGAATAGATTGGATTGGGTGTAGGCAGTTGTAAACAGACACATGTCCATTTACACCCACTGCTCCATAGAGAAGAATCGAGGTCCCGATTGGGTCTGCATGAAAAACTGGCAGGTGAACCCAATCAGGGCATAAATGTGAAAGGAGCCAAAAGCAAACGTTTAATTTATTGCAGCCTACTAATTCTAATACCGCGTACACACGGTCGTTTTTCGGCATTAAAAAAAACAAAGTGGATGAGACAGCACATTTAATACTGGTAAGGGTAGTTAAAGTGATCAGCTTTTATTTATTCATGTAAAACCTTTCTCCCAAATGGAACAAAACAGTTTTCTGCAATTGATTATAAAGTGTAAGCTGGCGTTTGGCTTAAATTAGTTTGAGTATTTAAATTTGTTAATAAATTTAACACTCCCATCCCCCCAGACTGACAATGGTGTCTGTCTGGTGGGATGGGAGTGCTCCTCCTGTGCTCATTCGTTCAGAGTTGTTTCTCAATAATACAGGAGGCATGTTACTGGCTAGATCACCAGGTGAAAACAGAGGGGAAAAGCCAAAGAAAAGAAAACTGATGTAGCCACCACATCTAATGATTAGTAAGCTGCAATACATTACATTATATTTTATATACATAATATAGTACAGCACTGTTAAAAATCAACATACAAATATTTAACTTTTGTACATAAAAGGAAACCATAAAACAATTATGTGTTCTAGTATCCCTCAAAAATCCAAATGTGAAAAAATCAAAACGCATCAAGCTCAGATCTACATTGCAAAAATTATCCCACACTAATAAAAAAAAATTGTGCACAAAGCTAAAGATTGTGTATTCCAAAGCAACAAACACATAGTGAAATAAAAAAAATAAAAAATAATACAATCAAATAAAAAACAGTGTTGAAAACCATTATGGTTGTCATATTTTATTATCCTTATCTCAAAAGATTTTCATTTGATTCCATACTAGCTAATAAAAATCCACCAAACAAACAAAAGTCACTGCCCCTACCTATGACTGGTCTATACTATAATAAGCACTGGAAAGGGCGCATATACATACAAAAACATAGAATATCCAGGCTCAAACTTACCGACCAATCAGCAACCAACCGAATTCACCTGTCTAACAGTGTGCTTTAAAAACAGAGGTTTAGTTGCACGCATTTGCAAATGCATGTGTAAGCTGCAGGCCCCGTCAAGGCTCTCTGTATACTGCAGTTCTAACTATAACATTACATTTTAAGTCTCCTAAGTAGTATACAGAGAGCCTTGACGGGGCCTGCAGCTTACACATGCATTTGCAAATGCGTGCAACTAAACCTCTGTTTTTAACGCACACTGACAGGTGAAGACAGGTGAATTTGGTTGGTTGCTGATTGGTCGGTACGTTTGAGCCTGGATATTCTATGTTTTTGTATGTATATGCGCCCTTTCCAGTGCTCCTTATTGTATAGACCAGTCATAGGTAGGGGCAGTGACTTTTGTTTGTTGTATTTATGTCATTGTGGTCAGGCAGCGCACTGGCACCTTTGCTTCCATGTGCTGGGTGTTCAGTGTGCTCCTGCCCCTTTAATGAGGGCTGGGCTACCTTCAGTCACCTGCCCTTTATCTATCCATCAGCAGACATGTGCTCCTACTTAGGAGACTCAAAATGTAATGTTATAGTTAGGACTGCAGTATACAGAGAGCCTTGACGGGGCCTGCAGCTTACACATGCATTTGCAAATGCGTGCAACTAAACCTCTGTTTTTAACGCACACTGTTAGACAGGTGAATTTGGTTGGTTGCTGATTGGTCGGTAAGTTTGAGCCTGGATATTCTATGTTTTTGTAATAAAAATCCACCACTGCTCATTTTAACCTACACCATGTGATCACATCTCCACCCCTTCTTTAAGGCTGGGTTCACATTGTAACTGGATGTGACTCGCAGCAGGGAGATGGTGCGTCCCTGTTCGGCATTTCAGGGATGAATCAGGGCCAACTGTTTGCCTGAATTTAATCCTGAAACAGAGCCAAAGACGCACAGGACTCCTGTGCAAGCCGCACTGCAGCCACCATGGAGATGTGTGAACGGGCTCTATAGAGCCAGTCACAATCTCCTGTCAGGCAAATTAGATGCAAAGAAACCCACTTCCAATTCGCACTAGTGTAAACCCAGCCTAAAGGATATATTTACCTTTTATAACATGCAGGTGGGATAGCTGGAGACCTCCACCAACAATAGCAATGGCCGCTCACCTCACTGAAAATAAAATACGCTTTCCCACATGGGTAAATCCAAGGCACATATCAGCATAATCCGCTGAAGAAGTCCCGCCCCTGGGACGCAACGTTCGGTAGGGAAGCACGTGACGTCACCCGCTGCCATCGGACTGTGCTGATTGTTTGCTTTTTACTCCTGCCACTGGATATAGTGCTTTTTATGTGAGTGCATTTACTATATCATTAAATTTTACCATTGTTATTGCGGAGAAACACTATCTTCTTTTTTAACTTTGGATTCCATGCCTGCCATTTATGCTGATTTATCCTGAGAGGTTCCTTTCCCCTGCTTGGATTATGCTGATATGTGCCTTGGATTTACCCATGTGGGAAAGCGTATTTTATTTTCAGTGAGGTGAGCGGCCATTGCTATTGTTGGTGGAGTCACTTTTATAAGGATCACCTGGATGTTTTATATTTGGACTATTATTGTAGCGCTGCACTACCTTCTTACATTGACTTTCAGGAATTTATAAATTGAATCCCAGTGTTCAGCTGCTGTTTGTATTTCATCTGTTTTATTGCGCTGATTTTTTCTTTTATTTACCTTTTATAACATGTTACAGATCACACCTGTATTAAGGGTGTAACATGTAACAAGTTATTAAATTAGCTACCTCTCGAGCCCCCACCACCCGCATCACAATTTAAAAAGAGTGTGGCCATGTGGGTTTTCACCCCTGACCATGTCATTTATTCCCAGAGTTCTGAGAATGAGAGAACTACAACTACCTTCAACCATTGATGGGTTGTAGTTCTCAATGAATACTACTCCACTAGTTCATTGATTCTAACTGGCACTCAGTAACTGCCTGCCTTTATGAGGTACAGACAGACAGCTACACTGACAGTCTGTAGGAGCCTGACACTGCACCCGTGATCTGCTGATCGCAGGTGCAATGCTTTACAGCCACCTATTAAAAATTAAGTCAAATTTTTTTACCTGCAACAAAAATGTATTATTTTTTTGAAGGTGAACATAGCCTTTAAATGACCTGTATATGATAATGATCATAAAATTATTTTTTCCTCTATTGGGGATAATTAGTACCAACCGCTCATTTCAAATCCTCTCTTTCTTCTCCTCGGGTGTATCACTGTGATTTCTGATATTTGATCTGTTTTCTCTGTTCTTGGATCAAATATCATAAATCAAAGTTTGACACATATATAAACACATACTGTAAATAGACAAACTCTATAATAACAAGCAGCAGTATATCAACAAGCTAAAATATGGGCAATTGTAAATATATTTATTGGCAAACATCACCTGGATCCACATAGACTGGTGCATGTATGGTCATGATTATTCGTGTTCTTATTTTGGTCTGTAGACAGATATGTACACACGTGGACCTGGCTGAGCAGGGTCAGTCCTGGTTTGTACTTGGATGGTAGACAGTCTGGTAAATACCAGGTGCTGAGGGTTCTACACATTCAGGGCCAGATCCACAAAAACCTGGCGTAACTTAAAAAATCCCATTTAAGTTACACTGCCTTAAAGTTTCTACCTAAGTGCCTGATCCACAAAGCACTTATCTAGAAATTTCAGGCTGTGTAACTAAAATTCCACCGGCGCAAGGCGTTCCTATTCTAATGGGGCGAGTCCCATTTAAATGAGGCGCGCTCCCGCGCCGGCCGTACTGCGCATGCGCGAAGTTACGTTACGCCGAGTTTTGAGGATCGCGACAGCTTAAAAAAGTTGCGTCGGGAAAAAAAAAATGACAGCGGCATGCATTCCTGAGGGAGAACTCCATGCCAATTTTCAAAGAAAAAACCGGCATGGGTTCCCCCCCCAGGAGCATACCAGGCCCTTAGGTCTGGTATGGGTTGTAAAGAGACCCCCCCACGCCGAAAAATTGACGTAGGGGGTCCCCCTACAATCCATACCAGACCCGTATCCAAAGCACGCTACCCGGCCGGCCAGGAAAGGAGTGGGGACGAGCGAGCGCCCCCCCCCTCCTGAGCCGTGCCAGGCCGCATGCCCTCAACATGGGGGGGTTGGGTGCTCTGGGGCAGGGGGGCGCACTGCGGGCCCCCCCACCTCAGAGCACCCTGTCCCCATGTTGATGAGGACAGGACCTCTTCCCGACAACCCTTGCCATTGGTTGTCGGGGTCTGCGGGCGGGGGCTTATCGGAATCTGGGAGTCCCCTCAAATAAGGGGGCCCCCAGATACCGGCCCCCCACCCTAAGTGAATGGATATGGGGTACATCGTACCCCTATCCATTCACCTGTAGGCAAAAAGTTAGTTAGTAAACACACAACACAAGGCTTTTTAAAATATTTTATTATTCTGCTCCGGATGCCCCCCCTGTCTTCGTTATTAGCTCAATTAGCAGGGGGGGCTTCTTCTTCCGCTCTCCGGGGGTCTTCCGCTCTCCGGGGGTCTTCTCCGCTCTCCGGGGGGGGCTTCTCCGGACTCCGGGGGGCTTCTTCCATCTTCTCCCCTCTTCCGCTGTTGACTCGGCGAACCCCGGTTCTTCTGCAGCTCTCCGGTGCCTTCTTCTTCAGCGCTGGCTGCCTGCTATGTTTGTGTGTTAGCTCGATTTCAAACAGGCAGCCAGCGCGGTCTTCTGTGGCGTCAGGGTCTTCTCTTCCTTTCTTCCGATGTTGCCTCGTCGCCTCTTGTCGCTGCAATGATGGAAGCGCGCCTTGCATCCCATTTATATAGGCATCACCGTCCCATCATGCTCCGGTAGGTACCCACGTGGTGGGTGCACGTGGGTAGGCACCCACCACGTGGGTACCTGCCGGAGCATGATGGGACGGTGATGCCTATATAAATGGGATGCAAGGCGCGCTTCCATCATTACAGCGACAACAGGCGACGAGGCAACATCGGAAGAAAGGAAGAGAAGACCCTGACGCCACAGAAGACCGCGCTGGCTGCCTGTTTGAAATCGAGCTAACACACAAACATAGCAGGCAGCCAGCGCTGAAGAAGAAGGCACCGGAGAGCTGCAGAAGAACCGGGGTTCGCCGAGTCAACAGCGGAAGAGGGGAGAAGATGGAAGAAGCCCCCCGGAGTCCGGAGAAGCCCCCCCCGGAGAGCGGAGAAGACCCCCGGAGAGCGGAAGACCCCCGGAGAGCGGAAGAAGAAGCCCCCCCTGCTAATTGAGCTAATAACGAAGACAGGGGGGGCATCCGGAGCAGAATAATAAATTATTTTAAAAAGCCTTGTGTTGTGTGTTTACTAACTAACTTTTTGCCTACAGGTGAATGGATAGGGGTACGATGTACCCCATATCCATTCACTTAGGGTGGGGGGCCGGTATCTGGGGGCCCCCTTATTTGAGGGGACTCCCAGATTCCGATAAGCCTCCGCCCGCAGACCCCGACAACCAACGGCGAGGGTTGTCGGGAAGAGGTCCTGTCCTCATCAACATGGGGACAGGGTGCTCTGGGGTGGGGGGGCCCGCAGTGCGCCCCCCTGCCCCAGAGCACCCAACCCCCCCATGTTGAGGGCATGCGGCCTGGCACGGCTCAGGAGGGGGGGGGGCGCTCGCTCGTCCCCACTCCCATTCCTGACCGGCCGGGTAGCGTGCTTTGGATACGGGTCTGGTATGGATTGTAGGGGGACCCCCTACGTCGATTTTTCGGCGTAGGGGGGGTCCCCTTACAACCCATACCAGACCTAAGGGCCTGGTATGCTCCTGGGGGGGAACCCATGCCGGTTTTGTTTTTACAAATTGCCGTGGAGTTCTCCCTCGGGAAAGCATACCAAATGCCGTCGCTGGAATGGGCTTTTACAAGGTGTGACTAGTTTACACTTTGTAGAACCAGCCCTAATTTTACACTTGCAAAATAACACTTACGGCGCAAAAAGGAAGCTGGAAAGCTTTGTGGATCGCCTTAAGTGCTAATTTGCATACTAGAAACGGCATTTCGACTCGAAATGCCCCCAGCGGCGGATGCGGTACTGCATCCTAAGATTTGGCAGTGTAATTCAATTACACATGCCGGATCTTCTGCCTAACTTTGGAAAAAGCCTTTTGAGGATCGTTTCCAAAGTTACACACAGACTGAACAGCAGTTAAGTCGGAGTATCTCTTTTGTGGATCTGGCCCTCAGTGCCTTGAAAAAGTATTTATACCCCTTAAAATTTTCCAAATTTTGTCATGTTACAACCAAAAACGTAAATGTATTTTATTGGGATTTTATGTGATAGACCAACACTGAGTGGCACATAATTGTGAGGTAGAAGGAAAATGATAAATGGTTTTCAATTTTTTTTACAAATAAATACGTAAAAAGTGTGGTGTGCATTTATATTTAGTCTCCCTGAGTCCATACTTTGTAGAACCACCTTTCGCTGCAATTATAGCTGCAAGTCTTTTTGGGGATGTCTCTACCAGCTTTGCACATCTAGAGAGTGACATTGTTGCCCATTCTTCTTTGCAAAATAGCTCAAGATCTGTCAGATTGGATGGGGAGCGTCTGTGAACAACAATGTTCATATCTTTTCACAGATTCTCAATTGAATTTAGGTCTGGACTTTGACTGGGCCATTTTAACACATGAAAATGCTTTGATCAAAACCATTTCATTGCAGCTCTGGCTGTATGTTTAGGGTCATTGTCCTGCTGGAAGGTGAACCTCTGCCCCAGTTTCAAGTCTTTTGCAGACTCTAACAGGTTTTCTTCTAAGATTGCCCTGTATTTGGCTCTAGCCATCTTCCCCTCAACTTTGACTAGCTTCCCTGTCCCTGCTGAAGAAAAGCTTCCCCACAACGTGATGCTATCGCCACCATGTTTCACTGTGGGGATGGTGTGTTCAGGGTGATGCGCAGTGTTAGTGTTCTGCTACAGTGTTTTGCTTTTTGGCCAAAAAGCTCACATTTTGGTCTCATCTGACCAGAGCACCTTCTTCCACATGGTTCTTACTGTGTCCTCCACATGGCTTCTCTGCATAGCGCTACCCCCTCAGGAGCCGCTGATTGTTTTGGGATCGTATTAAGTTACCTCTATGTGTTGTCTATGGGTGAAGGTAGTGAGTAGAGCAATAAGCGAATGTCCAATTCGTAGATAAGGTTTTCTGAATGCTTTATTTCTTGGCCCAACACGACCAACATCAACTTGAGGTAGAACAGAAAAGGTTGATGAAGTAAAGGAACTTTGCGGTATCAAGCTTTGGATAGAAGAAAAGCAATCCTGCTTTCTGTAGTAGTACAGTTCGTCGCCACTCTAGCCAGAATGGGTGAAGTGCCCCCGGACAGACCTCTGCCACAGGCCTGGCAGCCGGGATGTCACTATAAGTTGCTGGGAGGAACAAGTCTCTGCCACCGACTTGGCTCTGATTAGATTAGGATGCCAGATGAAACCTCAGGTTCAATGCTGACAATGAAACAGCAGAGCGAATCCTCCCAATAAATCACGTCAGGGTCACCGGTTGACAGTGCAAGTGTACCTGTCAATGTCCGTTTACCAGATCCCCGATGGTTCGTTCAAGCCCTTTTGGATAACCTTCCTCTGGGTTTTCCTCAAGCCGATCCCCCACCGAACGGCATACAGCCTGGGATCTCCTCCGTACAATTTGGGGACCCAGTAAGTCACTGGGGTTCCCTTTGTGGCATCAGTTGCTCCAGGCCAGATGGGCTCAGAGTCTGGAACTCAGTGTTGCGTGCGACCCCAGGCCAGGTAGGCCATAGTGGTGGGGCCCACGATGTGCGCACACCTGGAACCAGGAACCCGCGAAGAACCCAGAACAACGGCCTCCGCCACAGAAATACCCCCTCCCAGCATGCACAGCGAGGCTCAACTTCTCTCATTGGCTGCTGGGAAGGGGTGGCTCCGCCTGGATCCCTCTGGCTCCATCTGCCGTCTAGAGATGAGACCGCATCTCTGGACGCACAGACCGACCCACAGGACAATCCAGAACCCTGCGACAGTCAAACCCAACAAAATTTAGAATGAGAGCAACATACCTCCCTCATTCTCCCACTAACTTTAGCGTAGTGCCCTTACTGAAAGTAAAGGGGGCGCTACATATGGAAATGGGACTTCTTATGGCTTTCTTTCAACAATGGCTTTCTTCTTGACACTTTGCCAAAAAGGCCAGATTTGTGGGGTGCATGACTAATGGTTGTCCTGTGGACAGATTCTCCCACCTGAGCTGTGGGTTTCTGCAGGTCCTCCAGAGTTACCATGGGCCTCTTGACAGCTTCTCTGAATAATGCTATCTTTGCCTGGCCTGCCAGTTTAGGTGGACAGCCATGTCTTGGTAGGTTTGCAGTTGTGCTTTCCATTTTTGGATGATGGATTGAACAGTGCTCCATGAGGTATTCAAAGCGTGTGATATATTTTTTATAACAGTCCCTGCTTTAAACTTTTCCACAACTTTATCCCTGACCTGTCTGGTGTGTTCCTTGGCCGTCATGATGCTGTTTGTTCACTAAGGTTCTCTAACAAACCTCTGAGGGCTTCACAGAACAGCTGTATTTATACTGAGATAAAATTACACACAGGGGGACTCTATTTACAAATTAGGTGACTTCTGAAGGCAATTGGTTCCACTAGATTTTAGTTAGTGGTATTAGAGCAAAGGGGGTGTGAACACCCATGCAATCCGATTCCAGTGCGGGAAAAAAAAGTCCCTGCACCTTTTTTTTGGTGAAAATTTTTGTTTGTCTTTTCCATTTTTTCGTCTTTGATGAAATCATGTGTGGAGGCTGACAAGTCTCAGAAACAAATTCTAAACATAACAGTGTTTCCTAAGTGTTAAAAAATATACACATATAGCTAGATTCACGTAGGGTTACGCCGGCGTATCAGTAGATACGCCGTCGTAACTCTTAATCTACGCCGTCGTAAATTTAAGCATATTCTGGAAACCAGATACGCTTAAATTAGGCTAAGATACGAGCGCCGTAAGTCTCCTACGCCATCGTATCTTAGGGTGCATATTTACGCTGGCCGCTAGGTGTTGCTTCCGTTGAGTTCGGCGTAGAATATGCAAATGACTAGATACGCCGATTCACGAACGTGCATGCGCCCGTCGCAGTAAAGATACGTTGTTTCCGTAAGAGGTACGCCGACGTAAAGATAAAGCTGCCCCCTAGGTGGCCTAGCCAATGTTAAGTATGGCCGTCGTTCCCGCGTCGAAATTAGAAAATTTTACGTTGTTTGCGTAAGTCGTCCGAGAATGGGGCTGGACGTAATTTACGTTCACGTCGAAACCAATACGTCCTTGCGGCGTACTTTGGAGCAATGCACACTGGGATATGTACACGGACGGCGCATGCGCCGTTCGTAAAAACCGTCAATCATGTCGGGTCACCAATCATTTACATAAAACACGCCCCCTCATCCTCATTTGAATTAGGCGCGCTTAGGCCGGCCCCATTTACGCTACGCCGCCGTAACTTAGGAGGCAAGTGCTTTGTGAATACAGCACTTGCCTCTCTGACTTAAGGCGGAGTAGCGTAAATACGATACGCTACGCCGCCTGAAAGATGCGCCTATCTACCTGAATCCAGCTACAACTGTATGTTCAATGTTGTGCCAAAACTTACTTTTTCCATATTAGTAGCACTATTTTGCTGTGATACTATAAATGTATTATCAAAACCTTGGGCATGTTAAACCTGCATATCATTTGCAAAAAAAAAAAATTATATTTATATTCTTTTATCAAGTGATTGTAAACATCTGGACTGAGGCTAATAAGGTATGTAAGAAGAAGACAGCCTATAAGAAGGTGAAATATTGTTCAGGTCAGAATATATAGAATTCAAACAGCTGTGGAATAACTAATGAGGGTATATAAAATATATCCAGGGCATGCTATAATTATAGCACAGTGTGAAGTAGTTAAGAACGTGTGAATGTAGCTATTATCATATAAATGTTGACAAATGAGGTAATAATATTCATAATGTAAAATTCGTATGTCCACAGGCATAGATAGTATTTATTAGGCAGGTAGCAGACTTTGAAAAACAATCAGGTTTTTAACCATAAACAATAAATCTACAGTATGTTAAAACAGTTTAAGTCCCTAAAATATCATTATATTTTTGAAAAAGTAGTCTACTAATAACATAGAATCGAATTTAATAATATAATTATATATTTACCATACTCTGGTGCTGCAAAAAAAAAAAAAAACTTGTCAACAAAGTACACCATGGTGCGCATCAAGATGGGCCTGAAGCAAAAATAGAAGAACCAAATAAGAGTAGGACCTACAGTATTTGACTAGGCTAGATGAAGAGTCAGGTACCCGAAAGGTTAAATAGTGAAGAAGCAGGCTACGTAGAGGTCACATACCTGATTGGTTGGATAGGAGCTGGCAGGGAGGGGGCTCTAAAGCCTCATACACAGGATAGGTTAACCAGAGGACAACGGTCTGAAGGACCGTTCTCCTAGTTTAACTGATGAAGCTGACTGATGGTCCGTCACGCCTGCACACCATAGGTTAAATAACCGATCGTGTCAGAACGCGGTGACGTAAAACACAATGACGTGCTGAAAAAAACAAAGTTCAATGCTTCCAAGCATGCGTCGACTTGATTCTGAGCATACGTGGGTTTTTAACCGATGGTTGTGTCTATTAACGATCGGTTTTGACCTATCGGTTACCAATCCATAGGTTAATTTTAAAGAAAGTTGGCTTTTTTTTAACCTATAGTTAAATAACCTATGGGGCCCACACACGATTGGTTTTGACCGATGAAAACGGTCATTCAGGCCATTGTCCTCTGGTTAACCTATCGTGTGTACGAGGCCTAAGGGTGGTCCGGAGGGAGGAGTAAGATGAGTCCAGTTGGAAAACTGCAGACAATGAAAGAACTTTGAAAGAGATCTTCCCTCTTGAAGGAAAATAGGAGAAAAAATGCTTGGAACAGCTTCAGCAGGCTGATGATGCTAATTGCATGGATACACACTGGACAGAGCTCTGCATATGTAAACAATGCAGAGCTCTGTTTTGTCAGCAGGGATGTGCTGTATTTCCAGCACATCCCTTAGTGAAAGCCACACTGTGCACACAAAAACACTGGTTAGGCACACGTATAACCCTTTGAATGCCCTAAATGTTTAGGCCTTTCCCAGCCAGTGTCATTAGTATAGTGACAGTGCATATTTTTAGCATTGATCACTGTATTAGTCTCACTGGTTCCCACAAAGTGTCAGTTTGGTGTCATCGCGATATCGCAGTCCCGCTATAAGTTGCTGATCCCTGCCATTACTAGTATAAAAAAAAACAGTATACTGTATATACTATAATTTGATGTCGCTATAACTCTTGCACAAACCAACAATTAATATACGCTTTTTGGGATTTTTGTTTACCAAAAATATGTAGCAGAATACATATTGGTCTAAATTTATGAAGAAATTTGATTTATTTTTATTTTTTCATTGGATATGTTTTATAGCAAAAAGTAAAAAATATTGTTTTTTCTTTTCAAAATTGACATTTTTTTTTTGTTTATAACACAGTGGTGATCAAATACCACCAAAATGTTATATTTGTATGGAAAAAAATAGGCATAAATTTCAATTATGTACAGCGTTGCATGACCATGCAATTGTCACTTAACCACTTTCCGAATGACGTCTAGAGCACGGGCTTCCAGTGCCGGGAGGGCGTCAATAGACATCCTCCCATGATCGCACTGCTCGCATGTCCCTTGGGGCATGGCCGGCACACACTGTGATCACAGAACACAGTAAAGGGCCAATCACAGTGGGCCCTTTACCAGGTGATCAGCTGTAATCCAATCACAGTTGATCAGGAAGTAAACAGAAGCCTTTTACCGCCTTTTTTTCTGCTCACAATCAGCTAGTATCCGGCTTCTGTTACAGGGACATCGGTCCCAATCTGTGCTGCTAATCAGTGCACACGAGTGCCATCTATCAGTGCCCACTAGTGCCTCCTTTCAATTCCAATCAGTGCCCAGCAGTGTCACTTTTCAGTGCCAATCAGTATCCATCAGTGCCACATTTTAGTAGTAATCAGTGTCCACTGGTGCCACCTTTCAGTGCCAATTAGTGCCCACCAGGAGAGGAGAGACAGATCGTCTTTTCCTACTAATAAAGAACAGGGATCTGTCTCCTCCTCCAGTCACTACACTGCCCCCACAGTTAGAAACACTCACGAGGGAACACATTTATCCCTGTGATCACCTCCTAGTGTCAACCCCTTCCTTGCCAGTGACATTTACACAGTAATCAGTGCATTTTAAAAAAATGTGCCAAAAGTGGCCGATCTGTCGCTGCAATGTCGCAGTCCCGTTAGAAATTGCAGATTGACGCAATTACTAGTAAAAAAAAATGCCATAAATCTTTCCCCTATTTTTAGATGCTCTTACTTTTCTGCAAACCAATCAATATATGCTTAGTGCGTATTATATTTTTTATACCAAAAATATGTATAAGAATACATATCGGCCTATGCTGATGAAAAAATAGTTTTAAAAAAAATTGGGATATTTATTATAACAAAATATAAAAAGTATTGTTTTTTTATTTCAAAATTGTCTCCAATTTGAAGGCTTATATGCAATGTATTGGTCATACAGAGGATGTGGTGGTCCGGGTACTGCCCTGAGGGACATGTAGCAATGTAAAAAAAACTTAAAAAAGATTGGGCCAGATTTATAAAGACTTACGACGGGCGTATCAGTAGATACGCCATCGTAAGTCCGAATCCGCGCCGTCGCAACTTTAAGCGTATGCTCAAACTGAGATACGCTTAAATGTTGCTAAGATACGACCGGCGTAAGTCTCCTACGCCGTCGTATCTCAACTGCATATTTACGCTGGCCGCTAGGGGCGTGTACACTGATTTACACCTAGAATATGTAAATCAGCTAGATACGCCTATTCACGAACGTACGCCCGGCTGTCGCAGTAAAGATACGCTGTTTACATAAGGGGTTTTCAGGCGTAAAGATAAACCACCAAAAAGATGGCGCAGCCAATGTTAAGTATGGACGTTGGAACCGCGTCAAATTTTTTAAATTTTACGTTGTTTGCGTAACTTGTCCGTGAATTGGGCTGGCCGTAATTTACGTTCACGTCGAAAGCATTGATGATTTGCCGACGCAATTTGGAGCATGCGCACTGGGATACGTCCACGGACGGCGCATGCGCCGTTCGTTAGAAACGTCAAATACGTGGGGTCACTAGTATTTTGCATAGAACACGCCCCCAACCAGCCTATTTTGAATTAGGCGGGCTTACGCCGGCCCAGTTACACTGCGCCGCCGTAAGTTACAGCGCAACTTCTTCATGAATACAGGACCTGCTGCTCTAACTTACGGCGGCGTAGTGTATCTGAGATACGCTACGCCCACGGAAATCTATCTGAATCTAGCCCATTTTTTTTAAAGGAGCAGTGATTTTAATGATGCTTAAAGTGAAATAATTAAAATAAAAAATCCCTTTACATATGGTACCTTGGGGTTCCCCTTAGTCTGCCTGTAAAATTGTGCATTTTTACAGTATATAGAACCTGCTGCAGCAAAACTGACATTTATAAAGAAAAAAATGACATTTAAATTGCAATACAATACCATTTCCGGCAATACAAAAATGTAAAAAAAATGGCATTTGGGTCTCCCCCAAAATCCATACCAGACACTTATCTGAGCATGCCGCCCGGCAGGTCAGGAAAGGGGGGGGGGAAACAAGCGCCCCTCCTCCTGAACAGGGGAGGTGCTTTGGGGCGGGGGGAGGCTCTGTCATCTGACAGTTCTTAAACGGCACCTCGTGTGACATCATCCATCGGTTCATGTCGGTATTGCGGACAATGGTTTTTTGATGACTCATCTGTTGTTAAGAAAGCAGTGGCAAGCTTTCTGGCCCGCTCCTTAACAACCAGCTATTCACTATGCCCTGATCGGGCAAAGCTTTGCCCAATCGGGGTTTAGAATGCTCAAACTGTTTGTCTTCTCTGAACTTATAGCCACTGGGAAGATAAGAAGCCCTTACCTGCCACCTTTGGTGGTTTTCTTACAGGTTCAGCCTCTCCTGTAGCTCAGTCCCAGACCTTGGAGTGCTAAAGGCTCTGATAAGTCAGAGAAGCCCTTGCATCTTTTGGGTGCTAATTTTCCCTCAGAAGTGCTTGATTGGATCCATGGAACTGTGACAATGCATTTCCAAGACAAGTATGTGTTCTCATTTTTTGGAATTTCCCTGTGAATGTCCTCACAAGTTATATGTTCTCCTTGTAGATAGGCTCTGGATGCATTGTGTTCCAGTGTGCATTCTAGTGGCCATTGTGGAAGGAAAAGTTATGGAAGTTATCTTGGAAATGAACGAAGTGCAAGAAGTTGGAGGCAGGCAGAAGTGTGGAGGAAAATGGTGTAAAGAGCAAGTGAAGTAAGTAAAGAAGTAGGCCATCCATGGGCTATGATTGCATTCCATCACACCCAAAGCGGCAAACCCTCCATTTCCTGGTTGCAGCAGATAGATACACCCTTACTCATGTCTCCATGCTGCATTATTTTTATGCTTGACTAAATGTCAATATTGCAGCTGCCCTGCACTATGAGCTCACTGCATAACAAAGATACATACAGTTCTTATAGGTAAGGGTCATAAGACATGTAGGTATTTTGCGACTAAAAGAGCACATTCAGGCACTAACAGGTCTCTCGCTCAGGTAAAGACTCCAGTCCTACTGACTGACAGAAATCCAGTCAGTTCAAGTTATAGAAAAGCCCTCTTCTAGACTGCAAACTCCAGTTTTAAATCCTGAAAAATGTGTCAGGACCGCCTTAACGAGGCAGACTTAAGCTCTCCTGCCCACTATGCTCAACCACATAGAATTGCTGTGAACCCTGAGTGAAACTGCCTTTACAAGATAAATACTGTGCCAAGATTGCCTTAAAGAGATAGACAGAAGCTATCCTGCCCACTATTCATAGTAGCAAGGAATTGCTGTGAGCCCTTGGTGAAGCTGCCTTTACAAGACAAAGAGTATGTCAAGACTGCCTTAAATGGGGAGACAGAAGTTCTCCTGCCCACTATTCATAGCTACAAAGAATTGCTGTGAGCCTTGGGTAAAGTTGCCTTTAGAGGACAAAGACTGTGTCAAGACTGCTTTAAAGGGGTAGACAGAAGCTCTCCTGCCCACTATTCATAGCTGCAAAGGATTTGAGCCCTGCATGGAGTTACCATAGTCAAGTTATTGCAAATAACTCTTTACAATACTGTTGCTACCAACTGTATAAATCCTCCTACAAAAGGGGAGCAAGCCAGCATCTTCTGGAAAGGAAGAGAATAATAAACTGGTACTTTATGTTCAGCCTTGAGGCTTTGCCCCTGCTAGGCCATATTTTTTTAAGGCAAGCTTACCATGAGCGGAGAAGAACCAAATGAGCCTGATGGCTCTAGGTAAGGTAGGCTACAGTATTTCCTTGGTCAGAGGAAGTAGTCTGCGTGGCCTTCCAGGGGCAGGGTCTCTTTGAGACAGCCCAATACAACCGCATGTTGAGGTGAGGCTGCTGAAGTTAAACACCTGCAAGGTGTCACCTGTCCAATGGAAAGAGCCTAGAGTACAGATTGCAAGGTCTTTTTCTCCCTCTAATTGTTAGTAAATGTATTTTCTCCACTTGTGGACCCCACATATCCTCCGAAGGTTTATGGGTCAAGGTGTTTTGCCCCAGTTCAGTATGCGGTTGTCTTGGGCTGACTCTTTATAGCTACTCACATAGTTACTCCAGAATGTAAAACCATGATCTTTATAGTGTTACTACAGGCTTTCCTTATAATCTTTCTTTGGATCGTGATTAAAAAAAAAATATCTTGAAAATCCATGTAAAGGCAAAACTATTGTTGATGTTGTTGTTGTTTTAGGATACACCTGTCAGGTTTTTTTTTTTTTTGTTGCCTGTGCCTGGCAGGGCATATTTACTTACACTTCCTGTTCTGAAAACACAACAGTAAATGAGAGGAAATCTCTCCAAAGTGAACAGAATTCCCATATCGAAAAGCTGTAATAGGAATGTAGCACTATTTTCCTCTCTCTCTGCGGCTACTGAAGTATAATGTCGCCATCTGTATTTAGGAACAGAGTCTTTATAATCTGTTTGAACAGGACAGGATCTTTAACAAGCACAGTGCCTCCACTCAATTGGGGCTTGTGAATAGCAAGTGAAATCCCAATTGAGAAATATATGTCCACGTATTGAAGAAATAACATTCAGTGAATCATCCAACATAAGTATTTTCCAAACAGGAATATAAAATCATTAACAGTCTCTATGTATGTCTCAGTGAGATGAATCTGCAGCACTTACACAGCCTGTGTTCTCTTAGCAGGAATTCATTGTTTTTTCTCTCTCCACCCACTTACCCACAAAACCCCTTGTCATCCTCTGCTCTTCTTGATGACCTCATTCTTGGTGAGAGAGAGAGCATAGCAATCATATTGGAAAAGGGTAAACAAACACTGCATAACAAGAGTATACACTTGGTAAATGGGCAAACAAATGATCACATCAATACAGGAACATTTGTACATATTGTAGGGTTTACCCTTCCCTCTTGCGCTAAAACTTTGGATTTCCCATCACTTTCTGTGTCTGTGCCAGTAATCATTCCTGTCTTTGTACAGTTCCTATGATCAGCTTCATTTAGCGACCAAAATTAAAAAAAAATTCTCATTAAGGCATTTTTAAAACTATACCTCACTTTGACCACTAGATAGAGCTGACTATCACAGGAATTAATCTATTACAGAAAATATGAGTGCAATTTGTCCAGCCTGCCCAAATGTTTGTAACATTCATCAAAGGGATAGGTAAGGAAGCTGCCGCTCCAGGTGAGCACACCTAGGGTAATCACTGTCCACTCAAGAACCAAACGGGTGCCGGCAATGCACAGGATATGCAAAGGAAGGAATATATGGACAGCCGCACTCCAAAGTCTTAAAAAATATGTGCCCTTTATTGGTAAAGGAAAAAAATGCACTACAAGAATCAGCACACAGTGGGGAAAACAGCTGACGCGCTTCGCATTGAACTCCAATGCTTAGTCGTAGCTATGACTAAGCATTGAAGTTCAATGCGAAAAGCGTCAGCTGTTTTCCCCACTGTGTGCTGATTCTTGTAGTGCATTTTTTTCCTTTACCAATAAAGGGCACATCTTTTTTAAGACTTTGGAGTGCGGCTGTCCATATATTCCTTCCTTTGCATATTCATCAAAGGGAGGTTTTATAAACAGACTCCAAAGTGCAAATGAGGGTCCTTAAATACTAAATAGCACACATCTGGGGTACCCATAAACCTTCGGAGGATATGTGGGGTCCACAAGTGGAGAAAAGACGTTTACTGACAATTAGAGGGAGAAAAAGACCTTGCAATCTGTACTCTAGGCTCCATCCACCGGACAGGTGTTCA
This sequence comes from Rana temporaria, assembly GCF_905171775.1. NCBI lineage: Eukaryota > Metazoa > Chordata > Amphibia > Anura > Ranidae > Rana > Rana temporaria. Next base: position 419,209,227 of record NC_053490.1, read on the forward strand.
AATTCAGCCCCCCACTTTGTACTGTGCCTAAGACTGGAAGGTAATACAGCACTTGCCCGTCTAAGTTGCAGAGGCGTAACGTAAATAGGATACGTTACGCCCGCACAAAGATACGCGGCTGTACGTGAATCCGACCCTTTATTTTCTAAAGTGCTGTATATCATAAACATTTGCCAGTGAAAAAATAAAACTTGTTTTCACATTCTTTTGATTCTTCAGCTTGTCCTGTCTAAATGCATGCACTCCAACACTAGCTGCATTGAAGTTTTAGGGTGGGTTTTCTGGTGATGAAAACAATTCACCATGCCCATGCAATGTGTGATAAATCTTCCCCTAGTTCCAAAACCTTGGTTTGAGAGTAACATGGTTTCAGAGCGCTTTGCAAGACAAGCTAAATTTTTTAATACATTTTGACCTGATATACAAGTACAAGCGATGTCTTGATATAAGAGTAGCGTCATGTCACAACGTTCTATGTGGACTGCTTTACCCCAGATCCCTGCATACTTAGATGTGCCTCATCAACCATGTGAGTTGCTAAATGTTGTACCTTCATTAAATGTAACCATATTGCTACACTTAAAGGCTCCTCTCTTCTCTTTTATATACTGTAGCTCCTGCTGGATTTTGCTTCTAATCCCCTTGGGGAGGCTGCCATTTGTGGATGGACATTTTATAGTTACACAACTTATCACATTGCTATAATCTTTTTATATGGACTATAGACTGAAGAACTTATGAATAAATGGTTGTGGAATGATTCATTTGAGATTCCATTATTTCTCATGGGAAAATTTGCTTTAATATACAACTGCTTTGGATTACAAGCATGTTTCTGGAATGAATTATGCTCGCAATCCAAGGTTTTACTGTATTTTGTGTCACTTTCACTAAAACATTACCTTGGTTTAACTTAAGCTTTAGCTTTACTGGGTAAAATTTCAAGGACAGCATACTCGCTTCACTAAAAGCAGTCAGTATTGTTGGTAAATATATGGTAAAGCCAGGTGAATCCAACATCACAATTTTACTTGGCTTTGCCAAGAATCAGTACATTTATTGGTGTAATACATGTTCTTATTTAACTTAGCTTTGTCTTAAAAATTAAGTAAAAGATGTGTTCCCTATATTTCCTAATTGCCCACAAATAGATCAAAAGCTACCCCACAAAGCTTCATTAAAACATTCTATCAGCATGGCCCTTAAATTAATGAATTAAAAACAATCTTCCATATGTCACTCAAAACATCAGCTAATGCACAGTATAATTATTAATTTGTTCAGTGAAGCAACATTTCAGAAGAAAGGTCAATTAGCTCTGTTTTACAGTGATATGAACATCCTTTTTATGAAACTATTTTTATACATCAGCACAGTGTCACAGGTTTCAAATTGCATTGATGTCTGAAGAACATTTCTAGCAGAAAAAATCTGTAGACTTTACTGTTCTCTAAATGTCCTTTGTCTGCATGAATTAAGTTAGAACTGATGGAGTGGATCAGTAGAGTAGGAGAATAGTGATATAACCTCTTACAAGACCAGAAAGTCTCAATAATTTCCTTCACAAGGTATTTCATTAGAGATAAATGCTGGACAATTTGCATCTAGAATTGGGAATACTTTGACTACGGCTGTATAATGAAATGAGACATATGCCTATTTAATTTCACTCACAAAAGAATTCTGAAGAGCTGGATCATTTGAAAGGCAAAGCAGAATGTCTATGACTGTCAAGCTTATAACCAAAACATCCTAAATAAAGAGCAATACACTGTCAATACAGTTACATTGTTAGTATAATTTTAAAACGGCTGTCCTGCTCAAAACTCAAATAACCGTGCCTCTCTATTTACCAGTGCAGCCATGCCCCTGTAGGGGTCGCTGAATGTAGTGGTTCACCTGTTACCCTGACCAGCCAGACATCCATCTCTCAGACACTGAAGCCTCGTACACACGACCGGTTTTCCTGCCAAGAAAACTGCCAGGAGAGCTTTTGGCCAGGAAAACCGGCCGTGTGTAGGCTTTCTCGCAGTTTTCACGACAGGAAATCTGCTGGGAATCCCGGCGGGAAAGTAGAGAACTTGCTCTCTATTTTCCTGTCGGGATTCCCGGAGTTTTTAAACCCGGCAGTTTTCCTATGGGGAAACATTGCGAGGCAGCATACACACGGCCGGGATTCCCAGCCAAAGCTCGCCCCGCAGTTTTCCCGACGGGAAACCTGGCCGTGTGTACACCGGCAAACTTACCAAGCTTACCGGTTCTCGGTTTTCCGGTCGGGATTCCTGGCGGATTTTATACCGCCGGGAATCACGGTCGTGTGTACAGGGCTTGAGAGACATAGAACAGTCCATAAGCTTAGTTTTTTTGTTTTTTATTGAGGGGATTTAACTTGGATGGGAAATGGGAATCTATGGGATGCACAGGAACATTCAGTGCAATTTGCTCGGGACTTCTATATACACTCCAGTATATACACTTCAATCTTCTCTCCCGCACAAACTCTTGTTTAAGACCTCTTATCTTTTACTCCTCAAGCACTTCACTTGCTGCATACTGTCACTCCTCCAGCACTTTCCTTTCTGCAGACTGTTGCTACAATTAGCACTTCCCTTGCTGCAGATTGTTCCTCCTCCAGACTAGCTAGCACCACATGGTTAGGCCTGACACTAATTCAGCCAGGCCTCAGTAAACTGCCTTTTACGGGCAGGGACTCCGAGCTCCTGTGGTGTAGAAATAGTTCAGGTGCTAACTGTCCTCTATTCAGCTACCAATCCCAGATAGCTCTTATCAGGCCCTGCCAGCCAGCCTGGCTGCAATGTCCCTTCTCCACTGCCCTTCCCACAGTCCCCTCTACTGGTTCTGAACCCATCTCAAACTGCAATCTCCCCGTTCTCCCAGGCGTGCCTCCCCAGCCCAAACGACTGTGCTTTACCTAGCAGCCCTCTTGAGACTGACCAGTAGTCCTACCTGGAGTCTTTTAGCAGTGTTCTCTACAGCTGCCTTTTCTTTGCTCTCTCATGTGCCTCTCTTCCCAGGATCTCGTCACTCCTCCTGGATGCACCTTAGCCCCTGCTCAGGGTCACCCCCAGACTAGGGAGCTCCCAGTGGGCCTCGATAACCTCCACACCCTCTCACTCCAGCTCTTCCACCTGACAACACCTCCCCAGCTAGGCTGACCCCAGGTATTTAAAGAAGCCTGCCAATCCAAGTTGGGGATTGGTCAAGGCTCCTGAAAATACCCCAGGAAGCTCCACTTCTCCTCTCCTTCTATAATCTTCTAGAAAGATGAGGGAGGGGACAATTATGCTACCTGTGAGTCACCCAACCCTGTCCCGAGCCACTCCAAGCCCAGAATGAAAAAAAACAGGCCTAGCCACCAGCTAGCCCTGCCTACATATTCCTACTCTGTTAGAAAAATCCTCACTCTACCACCTACCTAACTAGAGGGTGCTACACCCATTTTTCTTTTCTTTAGGTTCCCCAAGTGAATTTAAAATTTGCTAATTAAAGGAGAAGTTTGGGCTGTTTAAAAAAAACAAATATGAGCGCTGATAATTCAGTTCTCAGTCACCTCGAAGCAGAAAGCAGTGACTGTTGGTCACTGCTCTCCGTTCTGCTCCCCCAGTGCTCAATGGAGTGCCAGGCTGGAGATGGGTGGATGCAGATGGCTTCATTCAAATGATGAGAGGTGGAAACACCCGTCAATTGGGCAGCTCGTGGATACTGACAATATTGTCGGAGATCCTTCCAGAGTATAGAGCAGCTCTGTGACATCAGCTGATAGCGTGTAATAGCCCGACTCTAGGTCACAGAAGAGAGAAAGTAAGTATACTGCTGTGGCACGAGTATGGGCAAAATAGCTTAGTCCATACTTCTCTTTTAAGTACAAAATAACATGTTTACTTGATAGTTTCCCCCCACCCACCCCGAATGCACTGCCAATCCTTACTTCCCCTCCCCTCCCCTTATACCTCCAAGAAAAGGTCTGGTCAATTTGGATCTAAGGAACCTCTTCCTTCTCCATGTGATAGCACTTGGGCCTCCTGACTGACCACTTAGCACTCAACACTGCATCATGGAAGGAAGAGGTATTCCCAGCAAGCATAAAGGAGTGGCAGGGGTGGGCTCATACATGAACTGGTCACTTCACTCTGAATGATGTCTAATCAATGGAGTATACAATAAAGTTGGGTTTGCTTTAAAGTATGTCTAAGCAAGAACAAAAATTATATATATTGCCACGTAAAAGTCCTTAGATGTTGTGGCAGCGTGTTTTATCTTTTTTTTTTTCATTTTTAGAACAGAAAATCAGCTGTTTATCCCATCAGAAATCTTGTGTCCTTGCAACATCCTATGGACTGAACTGAATTATTAGACAATCTTCTCAACTCCCTTTTTTTTACAAAGCTTTGTCTCTCTAGGGAATGAAGGAGGGGGGAGGGGTGATTGTAGTCCAGTTAAAGAAAGAAGTTTAGGATTTGTTAAGCTGTATTGTAAATATACTGTCTGCCCTTATGTTGTAAAGCGCTGCATAAACTGTCAGAGCTATATAAATCCTGTAATCATAATAATAATATTGAAGGATGTGGTATCGGTAAGGGACCTTTCACACGGACGGGCGGACAAACGGTCCGTTTTTTACAAGCCTGTAAACGATGCATCCGCTAACGTCTGCAAACATCCGCCTCCGCAAAGATCAGCTTTTTCGGATGGAAGAAAACCCTATTTGTCTTCCGTCTGGCGGAACGGATCGGATGAATACGGACACACGGTCCGTATTAACCCGATTCCCCATAGGGGAGAGCGGAGGTAAGACAGGGCGGTCTCTGCACAGTGTGCGGGACCGCCCTGTCCGCCGACAGCTCAGCGGGGATTTACGGATGATCCCCGCTGAGCCGACGGACACACACGGGGTGAGCAATACGGATCCGCTCCGTGCGAAACGGCCCTAAGAAGGATATTTAAAAATGCACTACCCTACCCCTTCTTTTTTTTTCATTTTGTGGTTTACTGTTTTTTTTTTTTTTATTTATATATTCGTTATTGTTTTCTTCAGTACAAAAAAAAACTATTTAAAATGCATACATCTTTATACATGATACACATTGTATGAATTTTAAAGTGCTCACTATACCCGTATCCCGCCCTCCCCTCTCCCCTTCACCCCCATCATCCTATTTGTACTTCACACATGAACTCTATCACTACTGCAGTGTAAACTTTTTCCTCTTCTCTCTTTCTCTCTTTTTTCCCTCTCTCCCTCTCCTTCCTGCTTCCAAGTGTGTTTATCCACTTTATCTATCAAATGCAGCTCTCTTTCTCTATTTACTCTCTCTCTTTCTCATCAGGCTAATCTCTAGCTGCTGGTCTAAATACTTCTCCCCTCTCTAGGGTGGACACCCTATTCTACTCAGCCAGGGCTCCCACAACGTTTTAAATTCATTATAATTACCACATCTAGTTAAAACTACTTTTTCCTTCCACACAGTCGTGTTTATCACATTGACCCATTCCGCTGATGTAGGCGCTTTCTGTGATTGCCAGTTTTGTGCTATAAATTTTCTGGCCTGGAACAGGCACCTTATAACCGCTAGTGTGCAGTGTTGCCAACCGTCCGTAGAATTACTGGGGAGCCTCATGGTCGTGGAGAGGAGAGGAGAAGTGCGCATGAGAGCTGAGTGAGCAGTGGACTCGGGAGTGACTAGTCGGGACGGGAGGACTTGGAGAGTGAAAGACCACAGCTGACGCACATTGCGATCATAGTTTCACTTTTTTTTGTCCCGTTTTGGCCTCTACTGTTTTGGTCTTTCTAAAAATGGCAGCCATCCAGCCCAGCCCGTGCGTCACTAGCGGGCAACAGCGGACGCTCAGGTGGTGACGCAGGGCCCGCACTTCTGGTTGCGTGGAGCGCAGATAAGCCGGCTTGTGTTCCACGCGTGGCCCCCAGTGCGGAAGCTGACCACTACCGCCATAGACACTGACAGAGCTCGTGGGGTGCCTTTTGTAGCGGCCACCATTCAGTAAGTAACATCATCTTCCTCCTAGTTATTGGCTGCTTGGCTTCTGTATCCTGTGAGATACCTATATATATATATATATACACACACACACACATACACACAGTTACACTACTACCACCCTTAGAGCCATTGGTATTGTTAGTCCATTCTAATGGTCATCAACTCTGGCTATAAGGTGGAGAGATTTCCTTTTCAGGCTTCTGGGAGCATTCTGTTCTAGATCAATCCCTGGGTAGGGTCCTGGATACAGGTGCTATTATCAGGAGTACCACCTTGGGGGTGTTGTATACAGTCTTCTGGTTCCTGTTCCGAGAGAGATTTTATAGTGGTACCATCATGTGGAGGGGAAGGAGGGGGATTTTTATGGGATTTTGCTTTTTGTAAATTGTAGGAGAGAGAGGGATGGTTCATTTATGGGGTGTGGTGGGTATATGTAGGGGAGGTTAGGTTCACGATGGAGAGCGGTGTATTGTGGTGCTGTTAATTTTTTTCAATAAATCGTGTATGAGGAGATAACCCCTGGATGTGCATATATTTTTAATTTTCCTTTTTGTGACAGGTGATTGAGGCAGGAGGTAATTGGACTAAATAATTCGCTCTTATTATTTCGAAAATAACAAAAATGTTTTTTTACCTTTTTAATATCTACCTTAAATCACATTGCTATTTGCCTAGCGTACTTGTAGCCTAAATACTGAAATTTGCACCTAAAAATGTAATTTTTTAACTTTTGTCAAATGCCAGTAAAAACGTGGCTGCGCCAGTAAATTTTGGATGTCGTGCCAGTAAATTTCAATCTGGTAGGTTGGCAACACTGCTAGTGTGATGCATCTTTGCTCATGCCTCTCATCTATACAACCCAATAAGCACACTCTGGCCTCTGGTTCCAGAGAAATCCCAAAGGTTATATTTATGATATCTAATACCTTAACCCAGTATCTGTATAATTTCGGGCATTTCCACATCATGTGTATAAGGTCTCCTGTACTTTGACACCTAGGGCATTTGTCATCTAGTTTCCTTCCAAACATATGTAACCTCTTTGGGGTGTAGTAAACTCTGTGCACTAAAAATAGATATGATACTCTCTGTGACGAGGAGAGTAACACCGATGTCCCTAGCTCCAGTATCCGTTCCCATTGTTCAGTTGTTATAGGGCCTACATCCTCCTCCCATCTTTGTTTATGTTTTCCCACTCTCTCTCCCCTTATAGACCCATCGCTGATCTTTTGTATATAGTTCTGAAATAAGGCCTTTGGAAATTCCTGACTTAATTAACCATTGAAGGTGGGGGATTTTTTGCCATCTCACCGGGTGTGCTTTAAATTGGGCTTGAAGGGTATGCCTAATCTGTAGGTAAGTATAGAAGCAAGAGTTTGGAATGGCATATTCTCTACTTAGTTCTGAGAAAGATTTCAGTGTATTACTTACGTATAACTGTGCCAATCTAGTTATGCCTAGCTTTTCCCATTCTTTTAACTTCCCCATGGCTAGAATTTCTTGCAGGTATTTATTTTTCCAGAGTGGGGAGTATTCCGTTGGCCCCTTATACCCCAAAGCTAACTTTCCTGCCTGCCATATTCTTTTAACCATCCTCAATGTTGGATTCTTAACAGGGAAGGAATCGACCTCCAGGGATTCTATTATAGAATTATGTGGGTCCCCCATTAACATAATTTTCCCACTGGTGGTCCCTCCTCCTTTTATAATGCACCCCCCAGGTGCTGTAATTGTGCGGCTATAAAATAGCTGCGTGGGTGTGTGACGGCCAGACCTCCCTTATTTGTTGGCAGTTGTAATGTGTGAAGACTGATCCTCGTCTTTCCCTTCTTCCTGATTAATTCCCTGAAGAGGGTCTTTATTTTTTTAAACCATGCTTTACCTATCCATACTGGAGAGTTATGGAGCACGTAAAGCAGTTGTGGCATCCAGATCATCTTGATAAGATTACCTCATCCGGCCACCGATAGAAGAAGTCTTCCCCGGATATCAGCTTTACGTTTAAACTTAGCTAAAAGTGGCTCTAAGTTGTTACTAATGTATTGTTATGGGTCTAGTGTTACCACTATCCCCAGATAATCCATTTTCTCCACTATTTTTAATTGGGGGATTCCTGCACAAACAGCATTGCCTACTGGGTCCACTGGCAGAAGAACTGACTTTTCCCAGTTTACTATTTCTAAACATTACATAGAAGTCTCACTAATGGCATATCATTTAAATTTACAGACTTTTTAATTTAATTTTGTGGTGCATATGAGGATGTAGCAATTAGATACATTTTAAGCTGGTAAAGGACTAATGACATTTTTTTAAAACTACTGATGTAATGTTATATTTATGGGTGGAACTCCACTTTAAGTTTGGACGTCGGAACCGCGTCAAATTTTACGTCGTTTGCGTTACTCGTCCGTGAATGGGGCTGGCCGTAATTTACGTTCACGTCGAAAGCATTGACGATTTGCCGACGTCATTTGGAGCATGCGCACTGGGATAAGTCCACGGACGGCGCATTTGCCGTTCGATCGAATAGTCATTTACGCGGGGTCACACTTAATATACATAAAACACACCCACAGCTTCAACATTTGAATTAGGTGGGCTTACGCCGGCCCTAATACGCTACGCCGCGGCAAAATCTTTGAGAATACCATACTCGCCTCTCAAAGTTACGGCGGCGTAGCGTATAGGAGATACGCTACGCCTGCCTAAAGGTATGTGAATCTAGCCCATTGTGCAGAACCTAGACTAAAACTGAAAAAAATAAACTCTCTGTGAACCAAGGGGATTTGGGCAGAATTGTTTATTTTCTTCCCTTTTATTGGTTTAACTAGATGGACTTGTGTCTTTTTTCAACCAGACTAACTATCTATGTAACTCTTTTCCAGAATTTGTTTCTCTCTCGCGATGTAAACATATATTTTTTCTACAGAAAGGTCAATAGCATAGTTTGCCTGTGCTAATCTGGTCAGATAATTTGGGGCCTGTTTAAACATTGGCAATCTTCCAAGATTATTCTGGGATATTAAATAGGCTAATGGGACAAAATAATTTTAATGAGGTAATTTGAAATAAATTTTGAAAGTCAAAATAATTGAGAGATTATGCTGCTGTAAATATGATCACTGTTATTTACTCCAATTAGCATTAACATAATATTCCTGTTTCATTCAATTATATCTGAGTATCTTGTTTATATTTAGAAATCTGATTACTTTTGTTTTTAGATGCCTGCACGGTGAAGTACAACTGGTAACCTTATCATATCTATCACTAAGGATATGGGGGAGTATCTACTGCACCCTATTTCCCATGGTTTGTACAAGACAACTCCTTAATTTACATAGATGCCTTATAACAATCTACACATTTTGAAGTATGTAAAGTATGTGGTTAACAGACATGTTTATTTTTATATAAACTAACACTAATCAATCTTTCCCACCATTCCTAAGATGACGTACATTACCTTCCCTCCTCTACCCCAACTGCTTGCTTACTCTTGTATCACAGTGGCAAACTCTTCTATGCTTACCAGAGGATAACGGTCTGATGGACCGTTTTCATCGGTCCAAACCGATCGTGTGTAGGCCCCATAGGTTATTTAACCTTCGGTTAAAAAAAAAGCCAACTTGCTTTCAATTTTAACCGATGGATTGCTAACCGATATGTCAAAACTGATCGTTAGTACACACAACCATCGGTTAAAAATCTACGCCTGCTCAGAATCAAGTTGACGCATGCTTGGAAGCATTGAACTTCGTTTTTTAAGCACGTTGTTGTGTTTTACATCACCGCGTTCTGACACGATCGTTTTTTTAACCGATGGTGTGTAGGCACGATGCACCATCAGTCAGCTTCATAGGTTAACCTATGGCAACTGCCCTTCAGACCGTTCTCATCGGATGTACTGATCGTGTGTACGAGGCTTTAAGTAATGGCTGCTCCTACACACTTACACTTGAATGGGCCATATATACGGAGGATCTCTAATCTCAGTCCTATTTAGGTTTTGCATATACATAAACCTGTCCTTTAAATCAGGATCAGGAAAAGTGAACATAGACTTTAATGAAGATACTGCCTTCAGATATATCCAGTAAACAAAGTTCTCAATATCTTCTGGCAACCTTATCCCTTTGGACTACAGATTCACTTAAAAAGGGAGGGATTTTGCCCTAGATTTACTCAGAAATGGAAAAGGAACCGGGGCCTCACACTCTCCGCTGAGCAGCAAGACCATGTCCTCTTTCATGCTCACTACTCCTTGGTGGTCAGTAAGTACCAAGAACTGAGCTATAATGTCCCGATGTGTTGGTATAAGGTCCCATCTCTCTTGAAGAAAGTCTACCCTGACGTGGTAAACACTTGTTGGTGTTGTGGAGAGTAGACATGTGTGGTTCGTTTAGTTACAAATTAAAGGGTCACTAAAGGAATTTTTTTTAGCTAAATAGCTTCCTTTAACTTACTGCAGTCCTGGTTGTTCGTATTTGCTCTGATGTTGCTGTAATCCTTCTCTGTTCTGAAAAGTCTGTTTCCTGATGAAAAAAGTAATGGGAGCTTTCTCTCTGTGGTCACTAATCAAGGAGGTGTGATTACTGTGTGTCTAAAACCCCTCAACAGCAATCAGTTTTGTTTTACAAACCATCACTGCCCTGTATTGGCTCTTTGTCTCTGTTCATCACAGAAGCATGAAACTAGATGCAAAAACGAAACTGGAACTCTAGGTACATTATATGATTGATTTGTATCTATTTTTAATAATTTTTAAAAGGAATCAGTTAACTATTATGTCTCTATACCCTGTAAACAGTCATTTCAACAATTTTTGACTTTACAACTCCTTTAATATTCTGACAAATTGTTCATTCCAGTTGCATAAAGAAGGCATTCACAGTACAGGCCACAGCATCTGTGTGAATGAGCCCTTAAAGCGGACCTTCGGTAATTTCTTAAACTTTACATCTATTAAAACTTCTGTCCCTTTTTATTTTAACTTTGGATAGTAGCAGGAAATTACATTTCTGGGGATTTTCTGTACACCATCTGTGTACAGAAAGCCTTCATGTTGCCATATTGCATTGGATTTTACAGAAAATTACAGCACCGCAGATTGAAAAGGAAAGGACATTTTAATAACATTCAAATACTACATAGCTTGTGCAGCAATTGTATATGCTATATTATTTTTATTTGTTTTTTTTTTTTACAAGAAAGAGGAGGTACTCTTTAAATTCTAAGAAAGAATTGAGAGAGGAAAGAGTAAAATTAAAAAGAAATTGAGAAAAATAGTAGCAATTGTGAAAGTTTTTTTGGGGGATTATAGTTCCCTCTATATTTTTTGGACAATATGAATTTTCCTGTCCCATTTCCATTGCTTGAATTAGGTTGGGCATCTGCAATCTCTGTTACTGGACAGATGAATTGGATATGAACCATAACATAGAAGACGTTCCATCCTAATGATTCCGGAATTCTTAGTTTTCTCAGGATTCATTTTAACAACTTATAAACATAGGCCCGGAGTATCTTTGTGCGGGCGTAATGTATACTATTTACGTTAAGCCTCCGCAACTTTGACAGGCAAGTGCCGTATTCTCAAACCAAAGTTGCGGCGGCGTAGCGTAAATAGTCCGGCGTAAGCCCGCCTAATTCAAATGTGGTAGATGTGGGCGTGTGTTATGTAAATTTAATGTGACCCCACATAAATGACACTTTTTACGAACGGCGCATGCGCCGTCTGTGAAAGTATCCCAGTGCGCATGCTCCAAATTAACCCGCAAGAAGCCAATGCTTTCGACGTGAACGTAAATGACGCCCAGCCCTATTCGCGAACGACTTACGCAAACGTTGTAAAACGTGAAAAATTCGATGCTGGCCGACGTCCATACTTAACATTGGTACGCCTCATGTACGCCTCATATAGCAGGGGTAACTTTACGACGGGAACAGCCTAACGTAAACGGCGTATCTGTACTGCGTTGGCCGGGCGTACGTTCGTGAATTCGCGTATCTAGCTGATTTACATATTTCTAGGCGTAAATCAGCGTACACGCCCCTAGTGGCCAGCGTAAATATGCAGTTAAGATACAAAGGCGTAAGAGACTTACGCCAGTCGGATCTAATACAAATCTATGCATAACTGATTCTAAGAATCAGGCGCATTGATACGACGGCTCGGACTCAGAGTTACGACGGCGTATCTGGAGATACGCCGGCGTAACTCGTACGTGAATCCAGGCCATACATTCCAAATGGCAAAACATGAACATTCACTTTAATTGTCATCATATTTGTATATGTTTAGGCCAAGGGGTTTTTAAAAATGTATCCATATACAAAATGTTTAACATGAATAAATACTAGCATTGTCATATAGAAAAAGCTACAGTACTCTTTATTTTGTCAGATGACTAATATAAACTCCCATTAAATAATGACTAATTTAAGTTCAAGCTAAACTTTTCTTTTGATATTTTCTGTATAGGTTTTTTCCTGTTCAGTTCTAGTTAAAGCAATAATAATTTATATGATTGCATGAGAGGCAAAGCACCTCCATAAATCTGACACTTTCCAGTTCAGTCAATTCAATTAGTATAAAATACTCAGCAGTATCCATTGAATTAGCACTGCATGCTCAATGTCTGCCTTAATTAAAAGAACTGTGAATTCTGAGGGTCAGGGTCAACTCAGATATCTGTCTATACTTTAAGTTAATTGGTTGCCATGTAACTTTTTTATTTGCTTAGCATACTATATATGTTTGCTAAAACATGTATGGCTAATCTTAATATGGCACCTGTATCCAGTTACTCTTAAAATGAGGGTTAGGGTTAAAAAAAAAAAATATATATATATATATATATATATAATATGTTTTATACCTCTTTTCTGTATGTATATGCAGTCTTTGTTTTACAAATAAACATTTCAAAGTAGGCTGATCAGCTTTTTTACAATTTTATAAACCCCCGTCACCACCAACGATAGTAACCCAGACAGCAAACAAAAGAGCTGCAAGTTTGAAAATGACTTGCTAAGCTATTGCTAGACTTGCCAGGCTTCACAAGTTTGTTGCACAATTGCAGCAAGTCCGCATTGCATGACTCCAGATCAACTTTCTTTACACACATTCTGCAAGTCTGCTGAAAGTTCTGGTTCAGTCAGGGATGGACTGGCCATTGGGACTACAGGGAGTTTCCCGGTGGGCCGATGGCTCAGTGGGCCGGCTTCAGTGACAGCGGCCTGGGAGTTTCTCACTTCTGCCTAATCTTGTCCCATGAGGGGGGGGGGGCCACCAAACTGATTCTTTTCTCCGGGAGAAATAATGTCTAGCTTCCCCACTGGTATTGCCTACAAGAGTACCAGTACCAGCCGTTCTACTCTAATAAACGGCTAGTGAAGGGGGAGAAGTGGCTTGGGTGGCCGGGGGGGGTACGGGAGTTGTCCGGCCACTGTGGGAGAGACCTGTCAAAGTGGGCCGGTCTGGATGAAGTCCAGGGCCAAATTTTTGTCCCAGTCCAGCCCTGGGTTCAGTTATGTTGTAAAATAGTCATCTCGCCACAGGGGTCACTGTGACTTGCAGAGCTCTTGCTGTAGACTCACCACTACAACTTTGCTCTTGCTAGAGACTTGCCACACAAATTTGCTACAAATTGTAAAAGTATCTACTAGAACTTGTGCTTCGAGTGCTTTGCAAATGTACAATGTGCCAGTGAAAATGTGCAGCAAGTTAACAAGACTAATGCCTCGTACACACGACTAAGGATGAGCTCCGGCGTGTTCGCATAGAACGCGTGCAGAGCCCGCCAGGAAGTGTGCACGGCGCTGCGCTAATAACAGCCAGGGAGACATTTCTATGTGTTCTATGCGAACACGCCGTAGCTCATCCTTACACACGACTGGATTTCTCATCAGGAAAACTGCCATGAGAGCTTTTGGCCGGGAAAACCGGCCGTGTGTATGCTCCATCGCAGTTTTCCAGACGAGAAAAAATAAGAGAACCAGCTTTTTTTTCCCCCGTCTGGATTCCCGGCGGACTTTTTCCCGTCGGGAAAACCGGTCATGGGTATGCTCAGAATCAAGTATGAGACGAGAGCGCTCGTTCTGGTAAAACTAGTGTTCATAATGGAGATAGCACATTTGTCGCGCTGTAACGGACTGAAAAGCACAAAGGCGGAAAAGGCCGAATCGTCTCTCACCAAACTTTTACTAACACGAGGATCAGCAAAAGCAGCCCAAAGGGTGGCGCCATTTGAATGGAACTTCCCCTTTATAGTCCCATCGTACGTGTTGTACGTCACTGCGCTTTGGACGGGCGGTATTTGGCCTAAACGTGTGTATGCAAGGCAGGAATCCCATCTGGAAAAACTTTTTTTTTTCCTGCCGTGAAAACTGGTCGTGTGTACGAGGCATCAACACTGCCACAAATGTGTGGCAAGTTATCCTTGCTATCTGAGATGGCTCCAATGTTCATTTCAGAAACGTCAAAGCTGAAGGCCAGATTTAATCCAAAAATATTGTATTATTTAAAAATCTAAACAAACCAATGTAATAGCAGAATGCTAATGAACTCTAATGAGCAGTAAAGCCTAGAACACACTACTAGTTTTTTTTTCTTCGGTCGGAGCCACTGTACTAACAATCCGATATTAGTACAGGGATCTCCTCTGCTGTGCTATTGTGTTCTGACAGGGGACGGCTTTCCGCCAGAACCCTCCGGCCAGCCACTGGCTGAGAGTGATGATCAGCAGCCTGTCAGCAGACCATTTTCGGTCATGACCCTCTGACAGAAGCTTCTGTTGGACCAGCTGCCACACACACAGACCGAATGTTAGCCAGTCGCCCAACATTCGGCCTGTGTGTACTAAGCTTTAGTCTAGTAGAGGTAAAAGAGATGTATATTCACCAAATTTCTTGCTACAGTCCCTGAATGGTGGGGAGTCCTCAACATACCCACATACAATAAGGAACTGCTTATCCTGCATTGTACATAATGACATGGTCAAGGGGACAGCAAAAAAGAACCTCTTTGTTGAACCAGGAAAGAATTATGTGGGAGCAGGGCAAATAATTCTGCCTATTCAATGCCCCTTGACCAAATAAGTTGACTTTATCAAGCTGTTCTTATTAATTCATGAAGTGTGAAGAAAATGTTTGTTCTTGATTTCTATACTTGAGTTAGCATATGCATGTGATTATGTTAGTGCTGAATAACCTCTCAGGCCTCGTACACACGACAGAGGAACTCGACATGCCAAACACATCGAGTTCCTCGTCGAGTTCAGGGATGAAGCCGCCGAGGAGCTCGGCGGGCCGCCTTCTCCCATAGAACAACGAGAAAATAGAGAACATGTTCTCTATTTTCTCGACGAGTTCCTCGGCGGCTTCATCGGGCCAAAAGTGTACAGACGACAGAGTTTCTCGGCAGAATCCGGCTCTGACCGAGTTTCTCGCCGAATTCTGCCGAGAAACTCTGTCGTGTGTACGAGGCCTCAGTGGCATATTTCTGGCCTTGTTGCGTTGTGTTTGTGTATTTATATGTTTTAACTCTTTTTATTCTTCAAATTGTCAAGTAAAATGTAACTTTCAGCTGAGCCTGATGATTTCTGCCTCTCCTCTGTTTCAGATACTGTAGGTTGATTTGTAATTTACCTTCTGCCCTTATACAACAATTCTACCTATATCACTCACAAAACACAGGATTACCAGAGTATTATGAGTCTAAAAAGAGGGAGCACAACAGAGGTTAGTTTCTTTCAGAAAGCGAGAGAGAAATCTCTGCTTTAAGTCATTCAGCTGTGTGTGTAAACTCCAGCAACCCACTCCACTAACACACAGCTCCTTTCTCTATCTGCAACGTAGAGAGCGTCCTGACTCTCCTGTAGTCCAAGGGAGGGGGCGAGCACGACACTCCACACTAGGGAGAAAGCCTTGCATTACTGTGTGGAGTTACAGACAGAAGAACAGGAAGTGAGGATTTCTCAGAAGAAATAAGGACATTTAAAAGCAAAATTGAAGGATGAGGTAAGCGAAGGAGGACTGCACTGAGGTAAAGGAAGCTATTTAGGAACAAATGTGTACCTTTACAACCCCTTTAACCACTTAAAGCGGGAGTTCACCCCTTTGTAAAAAAAAAAAATTTCTCCCCTTAGCTTCCTGCTCGTTCGGTCTAGGGGAATCGGCTATTTGTATTAAAATATGAGCAGTACTTACCCGTTTTCGAGCTGCATCTTCTTCCGTCGCTTCCGGGTATGGGTCTTCGGGAGCGGGCGTTCCTTCTTGATTGACAGCCTTCCGAGAGGCTTCCGACGGTCGCATCCATCGCGTCACTCGTAGCCGAAAGAAGCCGAACGTCGGTGCGGCTCTATACTGCGCCTGCGCACCGACGTTCGGCTTCTTTCGGAAAATCGTGACGCGATGGATGCGACCGTCGGAAGCCTCTCGGAAGCCTGTCAATCAAGAAGGAACGCCCATTCCCGCAGCCCATACCCAGAAGCGACGGAGAGGATGCATCTCGTAAACGGGTAAGTACTGCACATATTTTAAAATAAATAGCCGATTCCCCTAGTAAAAACGAGCAGGAATCTAAGGGGGAAAAGTGCCCTCTAAGGGTGAACCCCCGCTTTAAGGACCGCCTAACGCCCATATACGTCGGCAGAATGGCAGAATGGCACGACTGGACACAAGCACGCACCTGTACGTCCTCTTTAAGTGCCCAGTCGTGAGTCGCGCGCACCCGGTCCAAAGCTCCGTGACCGCGGCCTCAGGACCCCCGGACCCGATCGCCGCCGGAGTTCCGCGATCGGTCACAGGAGCTGAAGAACGGGGAGAGGTGGGTGTAAACCCACCTTCCCGTTCTTCACAGTGGCACTGTCATTGATCGTCTGTTTTCTGTCCCTGATATAAGGAAAGGCGATCAATGACGTCACACGTCCAGCCCCGCCCCACTACAGTTAGAAACACATATGAGGTCACACTTAACCCCTTCAGCGCCCCCTAGTGGTTAACTCCCAAACTGAAATTGTCATTTTCACAGTAAACAATGCATTTTTATAGCACTTTTTGCTGTGAAAATGACAATGGTCCCAAAAATGTGTCAAAATTGTCCGATGCGTCCACCATAATGTCGCAGTCACGAAAAAAAAAATCGGTGATCGCCGCCATTAGTAGTAAAAAAAAAATTATTAATAAAAATGTAATAAATCTATCCCCTATTTTGTAAACGCTATAAATTTTGCGCAAACCAATCGATGAACGCTTATTGCAATTTTTTTTAACAAAAATAGGTAGAAGAATACGTATCGGCCTAAACTGAGGAAAAAAACGTGTTTTTATATATTTTTGGGGGATATTTATTATAGCAAAAAGTAAGAAATATTGCATTTTGTCGCTATATTTTTTTGTTTATAGCGCAAAAAATAAAAACCGCAATGATGATCAAATACCACCAAAAGAAAGCTCTATTTATGGGAAAAAGGGACGCCAATTTTGTTTGGGAGCCACGTCGCACGACCGCGCAATTGTCAGTTAAAGCGATGCAGTGACGAATCGCAAAAAGGGGCCTGGTCCTTTACCTGCACATTTGTCCGGGTCTTAAGTGGTTAAGGTAGAACATTTTAAGACTTGACAACCGCTTTAAGGCCAGAATCACACTAGTGCGTTGCGTTTTGGAGCTGCGTTCTCGTTGCGAATTTCTCTAGAGGGTGTTCTGCAGATCAACTGCGGTTTAGCTGCAGATCAGGTGCGAATTTGGAGACCTGGGAGAAGTTCCGGGTGAGAGGAGAGTGGGGGAGAATTGTATTGAGCTGAATGAGAGAAATTCCTGCAGAGAACTGAACACATGTGCGAATTAGATGCATACTCATAGAAGATAATGGGACTGAATTCGCACCTGAGCCGCACCGCAAGACATAAAAACCGCATGCGGTTTGGAGGCAATACGCAGTGCGGATGCATCGCACATATGTGAACCAGCCTCATTGAAAACAATGTATTTTGAAATGTCCTGCGAATTAGATGCGGTTTAAACCGCACTCAATTCGCATAGGTGTGAACCTGGCCTAAATGTAGTGGTTGAATACGTTTTATTTTTTTGAAGTATTTTTTTCCTGTATTTTCACCTGGTGATTCAGCCAACAAGTCTGCTATTTTCCAACTTCCTTTAACAAACCAAGCTGCCCAGTAAAATTGTCAGTTAGAGGGTTACAATCAGGGCTCAAGTCCTACGGGAACGTGTGGGAACGGAGTTTCTGCACTTTTTTCACAGCAGGAACGCAGTTCCCTTTGCAGGACTCGAGCAGCCGAGAGCAGCTGAGCCACCTGAGCCTATCCTTCACTAAGCGGCGATGCCCAGCTCGAGTCACTGTCAGGAGAACCTTAGTAATCCTTTATGTTACTGGCCCCTTCCTGTATATGGATTCATTGGGTGGTGTATTCCGTCACTTCCTCGATGCCGCAATGTCTCCTGGGAGCTTTTGTCATTGTTCCCAGGAGACATTACGGAGGTCTGCCGCGAGTTATCGCGGGATTTAGAAAGAACTTGCTTAGAGTGGATAAAAAAAAAAAAAAACATGCGGTTTAGTAATTATGCATATGAGCATATCATTTTTTTTTTTTTTGGTGGGGGAGTGGATCTTGGGTGGGAGTTCCCACACTTCTTTCCCCAGGACTTGACCCCTGGTTACAATGGCCAGCTTTTATTCATATATATCAAAAGTTTATTCCAAATAGAAACAAACTGTTTCTGTAACTGATTTAAAAGGCATAACGGTTTATGCTAGAGCAACTAACACTAAATTCTCTCCATATTGACAATGTTTCTCCCCATTGGTGTCTCCATTGCTCTTCCAGCGGAGTGAAGTCAACCCAAGACTAGGTTCACACTTGTGCAGGTGGTTCCCACTGTCAGGGTCAGTACAAGGGTGAGGCCAAGTGGGCACCCGCTCCTGGTGCTGTAGTGAGGGAGGGCGCACTCCTGGGGCCGCTCCTCACTGACAGAAGTGATACCAATTTCCCTACTGTTCCATTGTGTTCCTTCAGTTTGTTATGCGTTAGTGGCTGAGGACTTCCAGGTTTTCTGTGACATCACTTCCTGGTTAGAGCTTGAAGCTTCCCCATTGTGACTGGCAGCCATTTATCATCCTATGCTTGCTGGATGATTCACTGGAGATCGGTACACTACATCTTCTTTCAGCCTGCTAACTTTCCATCACTGCCTGGGGTTACTACTTGGCACCATGTAAGATCTATTTAATTACTTCAATAAACTTGGCATCTTTCTCAGACATTTATTGTTTTTTGTTGAACTTCCTTTTAGCCCAAGACTGTGTGCATGTGCTATTACATTTCCTATTACTACTAAAGTTTCCATTTTTTTTTTTTTTTTTTTGACTGGAACACCAATGGCTGAAAACGCTGACCGGTGTGTTCTGGAGAGTGGGCCACCCCCCTGTCAGAACACAATAGCTGAGCAGTGAAGATCACTATACTAACGTATAATAGTTAGTACAGCGCCTCCTCTTGAGCGTACCAGGCTTTACTCCATAGCCTCTGATCACTGGGTATTTTCACTAGCACTTTAGTCTGTGATTCTAGAAAGCAGAATCTTTTAACCACCTAACCCCCAGACCATATTGCTGGTCAAAGACCAGGCCACTTTTTGCGATTCGGCACTGCGTCGCTTTAACTGACAATTACGCGGTCTTGCGACGTGGCTCCCAAACATAATTGGCGTCCTTTTTTTCCCACAAATAGAGCTTTCTTTTGGTGGTATTTGATCACCTCTGCGGTGTTTAGTTTTTGCGCCAAAAATAGAGCGACAATTTTGAAAAAAATTAATAAGCGTTTAATGATTGGTTTGCGCAAAAGTTATAGCATTTACAAAATAGGGGATAGTTTTATGGCATTTTTCTTAATATTTTTTTTTTTACTAGTAATGGCGGCGATCAGCGATTTTTTTCAGTACTGCGACATTATGGCGGACACTTCGAACACTTTTGACACATTTTTGGGACCATTGACATTTTTATAGCGATCAGTGCTATAAAAATGCATTGATTACTATAAAAATGCCACTGGCAGTGAAGGGGTTAACACTAGGGGGCGAGGAAGGGGTTAATTATGTTCCCTGGGTGTGTTCTAACTGAAGGGGGGGTGGACTGACATGGGGAAATGACAAATCGCTGTATATACATTGTATGAACAGACGATAGGTCATTTCCCCCCCCTGACAGGATCGGGAGCTGTGTGTTTTTTTTCAAGGACATAGTTGAGCATACAGCTTTTTCTTAGGAACAGTAACAGTTGGCGAGCCAGCCGGGGAAGGAATTTGCAGGTGACCCTGAGAATCCAAAATGAGGAGCTTGAAACGATCTGACAATTTCTGATAATCAGCTGGTTGAGATGTCCATTGCCTGTATCACCTGAGTGAGCGAGCCTTCAGCCTGTTCCAGGTTACAGAAATCCAGCTTCACCGCCATTTGCCATAACCAATCTCCACTTTGACGAAATTCTACACCAAGGTTTTTTATCAAGTCTGTTTGACTCTGGAAATATACTTTTCACAGAGTCCACTTATTCTGGTAAGCCTGCATCTTTATCGGTGGTGGGATCTCTCTTCACACTTGGAACTTCAATTCCACTTACACCTATTCACCATTTGGAGTCACCGTTGTATTTATATTCATTGAGTTTGAGTTTTTTTGGACTTTGGGATACTCTCCTATCACTCAGCACCCATTTGGACTCTCTTTTTTTACTTTTTATAGGTTTTATGTATTTATTTATTTATTTTTCATTCATTTATGTGGTGGTTTCCCCTTCCATGTACAATTATATTCATACAGCGATTATGTATATTATGACTTTAGTGTTATAATTGGTTGTATCAGAGCGCTGCACTTTTTTTTGTCCATATTTTGTTTACACACACAGCTCCCGGTTCTCGCTCTGTAACGAGCGATTGCAGGTGCCCGGCGGCTTCAGGGGCAAGCGCGTGCCCCTATTGGCTGCTGGGAGAGGTGACGTATAGCTACGTGCTCTCGCCCAGCAGAGCCGACCTGCCGCCGTATAACTGCGGTGGCTGGTCGGCAAGCAGTTAAAATAAAGGAATCTGCATTGTTTCATTCTTCTGAGAGTTTCAGCATTACCTTTCTTATAACAGTTTGAGTAATATCCTAATTTAGTCATGTTATGTTCCATTATTCTCATGCCATACCCTTTAGGCAAACTTTACTACCCAAGACTGTGGCAATTAAAATCTTTTGATAAACGTGGAAACTGTACCGGCAAGTTTATTCATATTTTTCCAGTGTAATATTGAACTCCTGATATTATTTGCACCTCTCCTGCTATCCCATAGTTACACACCTGCAGTATTTGTAGCTGCTGACTTTTAATTATTTTATTTTTTCGGCGGAACTCTGCTTTAAAGCGGAGTTCCGGCCACAATTTCACTTTTTAAATATAAATACCCCATGTAATACACAAGCTTAATGTATTCTAGTAAAGTTAGTCTGTAAACTAAGGTCAGTTTTGTTAGGTTGTTACAGCATTTAGACACTTTATAAAATATAAATTGACTGGGGCCATCTTAAGTGTGGGCATCATGAAGCCAGACTGTATGACTTCCTGGATTTCAGCCTTGCAGATCTCGCAAATGCTCAGTGCTGCACAAGCAGTGTAATAGGTTTCAGATCAGGTTTCAGCACCTGTACTGTCCAAGTCACATGATTCTTCGAGACTGGGGAGTGCACAGGCTCCTGGAAAGTTACACCCACTACATTCCCAGGAGTCTGTGCGGTGTAGGTTAGGAAGCTTAAGCACCTAGGTGCAGGAAGAGGGAAGATTAACTATTCTGCCTAGCAACAACACTTTGAAGGCATCTAAAAAAAAAAAAAATTCTTAAAGGACTAATGACATTTTTTTAAAACTACTGATGTAATGTTATATTTATGGGTGGAACTCTACTTTAAGAGACAAAAGAAAAACTAACCTATATACAGTACTTACTGGTAATTACTTAGACTAGTGCCAGAATTTCTGCTCTGTTTCCCATACTTACTAAAGTCATCTGCATGGTATACACATGCAGCCGTGACTGATGTGTTCTCTGTTTTGGTCTAGTATAATCAGGGATCCAACTGCTTATGGCTTAGCACCATCACTGCTCAGTATTTTAATATGAACTTGTTTCTGTCTAATGCTTCAGAGCATAAAATACAGTTATAGAAGAGCAACATCAATTGCAAACAGCGACAAACAATAGTGAACAGGTTAGTTAGCAAACTGAGGTACAATACGAGTAACTAACCGTTACGTGATAGAGATCATTCCTACGAATGCACATTGGTAGCCCAATATGAACGTGACTATGTTAACATGTTGCATCTGGGATCTGAGGTGAATTGGATAAGTCTGTAGTGATGTCATGCCTGACATCAACATAATAAACAGAAATGTGAAAAGAAGGAGAAAGGATAAAGGGTAAAAATACAAAGACTTAAAAAAAAGGGTGCAGTAACTGAAGGCCATGTAAATATATCAAGGAGGTAGTTGAGAGTCTTCAACTTGGGAAGGAAGAAAGTGCTGAGCCCGTGGTTGTCATAATTGTGTATAATATAAACTTTGTTTTGGAGGATCACAAAATTAACTTTTTTATTCCTCAAGCATGTAAACATGATGGTGGCTTTATAATCTGCCCCATAAGTTTCTTTGACTAATTTGAAACATATGCCCTCCTTCAAAACTTTTTTAGCTAGATTCACGTACCCATGCCTAACGTTAGGCAGGCATAGCGTATCTCATATACGCTATGCCACCGTAAGTTAGAGAGGCAAGTGCTGTATTCACAAAGCACTTGCGTCCTAAGTCCTAAGGCGGCGTAGCGTAAATCGGCCGGCGTAAGCGCGCCTAATTCAAATTGTGAAGAGGTGGGCGTGTTTTATGCTAATGAATCGTAACCCGACGTGATTGACATTTTGAGCGAACGGAGCATGCGACGTCCGTGGACGTATCCCAGTGCGCATGCGTCAGATAGAATGCCTAAGATACATCGAACACTGCCTATGACGTGAATGTAACTTATGCACAGCCCTATTCGCATACGACTTACGCAAAGAACGTAAAAAGATACGCTTGTTCCGACGTCCATACTTTGCATGGGCTGCGCCACCTAGAGACCAGCTTTATCTTTAAGCCGGCGTATGTCTTACGTAAACGGCGTAACTAAATGCGACGGGCGTACGTCCGTTCGTGAATCGGTGTATCTTGCTCATTTGCATATTTGACGCGGAAAACAACGGAAGCGCCACCTAGCGGCCAGCGTAAATATGCACCCTAAGATACGACAGCGTAGGAGACTTACGCCGCTCGTATCTTAGCCAAATTTAAGCGTATCTGGTTTCCAGAATACGCTTAAAGATACGACGGCGCAGATTCGGACTTACGACGGCGTATCTACTGATACGCCGACGTAAGTCTCTGTGAATCTGGCTATTTGTCTAAATAGACTAAACAACACTTACAATATGCAAATTATGACTTTTTTGCCCTCTTTTGATTTCTCCAGTGTTCCCATTGGGTTTCCCCAGACCCTTGGAGGGCAGAAAGGTCTATGCATCTACCCGGAGCCATAGAGATCTCGATCAACATCTACTGCCCTCACACCACTTATGAGCGCAGGAGATTTTGTCTGTCATTTACTCAGGAGCTTCACATAGTACAGTAAAACCTTGGTTTGAGAGTAACTTGGTTTGAGAGCGTTTTGCAAGACAAGCAATTTATTTTTATAAATCTTGACTTGATATGCAAGCGATTTCTTGATATACAAGTAGTGTCATGTCACAACTGAATATAAAATAGAAGAGAGGCGCCTCTAAGTGTAGCAACATGTTTACATTTAATGAAGGTACAACATTTAGCAACTCACATGGTTGATGATTAAAAGAGGCACATCTAAGTATGCAGGCATCCAGGGTAAAGCTGTCCACATAGACCATCCTCCGCACCACCATCAACGTCATCCCTGCGCTCCATGAGCGGTTCAAGCCTCGCTTTCAGATTGCTCTACTGCAGGGTAGTCTTCTCGGTCACTGACAGCTGCGAGAGCCGGTGGTGCAGGGGATGGTCTATGTGGACAGCTTTACCCCAGGTGCCTGCATACTTAGATGTGCCTCTTTTAATCATCAACCATGTGAGTTGCTAAATGTTGTACCTTCATTAAAATGTAACCATATTGCTACACTTAGAGGTGCCTCTCTTCTCTTTTATACTCTGTAGCTCCTGCTGGATTTTGCGTCTAATGCCCTTGTGGAGGCTACCATTTGTGGATGGATATTTTATGGTTACACAACCTATCACATTGCTATAATCTTTTTATAAGGACTATAAACTGAAGGACTTATGAATAAATGGTTGTGGAACGAATCATCTAATTTTCCATTGTTTCTTATGGGGAAATTTGATTTGATATACAAGTGCTTTGGATTACAAGCATGTTTCTGGAACGAATTATGCTCGCAATCCAAGGTTTTACTATATATGACTTGCCTATATTGGTTTCCCAGACTGTCATATAAAATAGTTTAGCAAGGGGCGCAAACAACAGTGAGTAAGTTATGGATAGTCCGCCCCTTTGACTGCTTTTGCACACCACTTCACAATCAGATCTATTTCTAAATACAAAACTGTATCAGTCAACTATAGTTGTCACCTAGCCTTTAATCTCCTTATCCGCATTCACTTACAGCAAACATTGGAGCTTTCTGATTACCATATCTTGTAGCATCTGCTATTTACAAATACCATTTGGAATGTAATAGCTTATTGACTTTGTACAAGTAGCTCAAATGGTTTTTCTGCTATTTCCTATAAGGATTTTGAATATTACATCTTATCTTTTTTTTTTCTGGTAATTGGTTTTTCATACCACTGAAACCGTTAATACTTCCTTCAAGAAGCCATAAAATGTATTGTTTTTCTATTTTTTCATTAGATTGTCAGAAAGAAGATGAGGGAAGTAGAGGAAAGAGGAGAAATTGTTTCCAGTGTGTTTGCACCAGTTTTATAATTCACCTGACAACTGAACACATTTAGAACGTAAAAGTCCTATAAATACATAAATGTATTCAGCTAGTGATTGGAAGACCCTGAAAAGGTCTTTTGAGTTAATGATGTGTATATATTCTGAACATATTGCTGTATATATTCACATGTATAATTGGCATGCTATTTTACTCTGGTTCTCTCGCATATGTGTGATAAAAATCTATATATCTATTTGTTCATATTCAAAAAAAATCCTATAAAATTGTAAAGTTTTTTTTTGCATGCTTACATATCCAAGGTGCATTAAAAAGTCCAAAGAAAGGCCAACCACTGGCCCCTTTATCGTGGCTCTAGGAGGGTGCTGGGGTGGGCTGTGCCCATGGGCATCCACAGGAGGGGGCAAGGGGGGTCAAGTGCCCCCCCTGGAATCGTCAAGGTGTTGCAACAGCCAGCAGGGTCCGCCACGCTGCAGACGTTTTTGAGTTCACTGGATGCTCTGTGTTTCTGAGACTCTGACATCTATCATCTGACGCCCCCCTCACTCTGGCCCGATCATTCAATGTGATGCTCCCCTCGGCCTCGGCAGTCATTGGCTGCCATCCTGCTCTTGTTGTGTAGATCTGACCAGCGTGGTGCTGGCCCCGCCCACTCAACTGACCGATTTAGAGTCAGTGATACGCTGCCACCTGCCAGTGCTGCCAACGACCTAGGGGATCATCATCATTCATCACAGACAGGACATACTGAGGCATACAAAGTTAAGAACCACAGGCAGGGGCGGACTGACCATTGAGGCACTCGGGCACTGCCCGAGGGCCCCATGCCACTAGGGGGCCCCATCAGGGTTGCCAGGCTCAGTAAAACCAGGGACAGTATGTAAAAATCTGTGTTTTTTTTACATCTGTCCCTGATATGTCCAAAACCGACATGCTTTTGATGTGAAAATCCCAAGATTTTAGCTGCCCCGCCTCTGTTCTGCCTCCTGGCTTGGTGGCCATCTGTAAGCCTGGGGGCCCCATAATCTTCTATTGCCCGGGGGCCCCATGAGTTGTCAGTCCGCCCCTGGCTGTGCCTATGAGCACTAGGTTTGCCCTTGCTGTTACAGTACCTGTGGTCAGGGGCGGACTGACAACTCATGGGGCCCCCGGGCAATAGAAGATTATGGGGCCCCCAGGCTTACAGATGGCCACCAAGCCAGGAGGCAGAACAGAGGCGGGGCAGCTAAAATCTCGGGATTTTCACATCAAAAGCATGTCGGTTTTGGACATATCAGGGACAGATGTAAAAAAAACACAGATTTTTACATACCCTGGTTTTACTGAGCCTGGCAACCCTGATGGGGCCCCCTAGTGGCATGGGGCCCTCGGGCAGTGCCCGAGTGCCTCAATGGTCAGTCCGCCCCTGGGCACAGCATAACCCCTCAGGATTTTTAGGACAGACCAGGAGAGTATTTAAAAAGTATTGTTTATTGGAAACATTTGATAATCTATACAGTAGAAAAAAAATCAATTGCAGTACAACAATACAGGCATGAATATAAATGCCCTCTGGTGTGAAGGGCTATTGCACGTAGCATTCATACGTCTATAAAGTGAACATATTTGAACATTAGTATACTACTAGTACAATTTTAGCATTGATCAACCTGTTGCATGGAATTGAACATCCATGCAAGTACATAAAATAGACATAGAAGGCTGATACTCACTTGCATGAGCCGATCACCAATAAACCATGAGGGTTACCTGGCAGGAATGGAATTGGCCTGCACTGTAGTTGTTACAAGGTGGGACAGATGGTAAACTCTGAGATAACAAAATGCCAAACAAAGGACAAGAGCTGGATATGCTCAGTGTTGACTGCGAGAACTCCCACTGATAGGAGTGACCACTCCTGTCAGTATAGAGTCGGACAAAAAGTCCACGATACCTTGGGCAGGTAACAGCAAGACACAGGAGAAGCATTTTTGTATATAATAATATATTGCTTTGCTTGGAAAGTGGGACAGCTGAGCTGAGCTACAGTCGTATGCAAAAGTTTAGGAACCCCCGACAATTTTTGGGTGTTTGGATCAACAATTTCATTTTGTACAAATAACTGAAGGACACAGTAATATTTCACATCAATTTCTTAGTAGAGCCTCCTTTAGTAGAAATAACAGCCTCTAGACACTTCCTATAGCCTGTAATGAGTGTCTGGATTCTGGATGAATGTATTTAGGACTATTCCTCCTTACAAAACATCTCCAGTTCAGTTAGGTTTGATGGTTGCCGAGCATAGACAGCCCACTTCAAATCACCCCACACATTTCTAGATTTGAATATCCTTAAAGACGCACATGGTCGTGTGACATCATCCCTCTATAGAAAAGAAACAGCTGGTAACACCTTGTTACATGCAGACAGTGCACATCCAGCAAATTTGATCCGCAGCATACCTTATGCGCAATATCTGCGGTTGCGCAGAAATTGCACACGGACCCCTGACTTCATTGAACAAGCAAACCTACTAAAAATACGTCTTCTGAATCGAGGATACAGTAAGACCTTACTACGCAAGGCCTTTAATAAGGCCTTCCGTAAAACCCGTTCAAGCTTACTATTCAAACCAAAAGACACCCCCGTTCCCCAACCGGTAAGATTCATTACCAGGTTCTCTGGTCACCATAATGAATTACGTACCATTCTAACAAAAAATTGGACGCTACTCACTGATGACCCCATTTTGAAAAAATACATTGGCCCCAAACCTGACATAACATTTAGGAGATCTAGATCCCTACGTGATCAACTTACATCGAGCCACTATCTACCAGTGTCTAAGCGGTCAACATCTATCAACGGTATTACCCGTTGCGGCCACTGTGCATTTTGCCCATGGTTGACTGAGGGCACCATTTTCTCCCTACCAAATGGGGAAACTTTTAAACCCAACTTCCATGCTGATTGTAACACACAGGGAGTGATTTACCTGATGACATGCAAATGCCAGGCCTTTTATGTTGGGAAAACCATCAGAAAATTTAAAGCCAGGATTCGAGATCATATATATTATTCAGCAGAAGGCAAAATGCTGACATCAGTGAGTAGGCACCTAGATCTTTACCACAGCTTTAATAACAAAATGGTTTCTTTCATTGCCCTAGCTGTAGTCCCCAAAAATGAACGGGGGGGAAATTGGGACAGATTAATACTGCAAAAGGAAACATTATGGATAGAACGTCTCAATGCCCTCTGTGCTCCCGGCCTCAACGAGGCACAATCTTACAAGCCTTTTTTATAATTAATTTTTCTTTTCTACATGATATATTTTTACATAATCCCCATTAACCATGACTAGACTTGGCAATATATCATTCTTGGATATAAATATATGTTAAAACCTTGTGAATTAATTATGCACGATATATAGAATTTGAAACACATCTTGAATATACGACGTTTAAATCTAAAAAATTATGGCAATCCTGCTCTATAAATTCTTATACATATGTTTTGACCCAGTTTTCATGTACTTACACCATGTTGAATGTCGATATAATCTGACAATG
This sequence comes from Rana temporaria, assembly GCF_905171775.1. Classification (NCBI taxonomy): domain Eukaryota; kingdom Metazoa; phylum Chordata; class Amphibia; order Anura; family Ranidae; genus Rana; species Rana temporaria. The sequence continues at coordinate 419,237,844 of NC_053490.1, forward strand.
TCTGGATGTGACCTATGGACTATATATTCCTATATATTAGAACTCTCGGGCCTTTTATATGTATATTTTTTATATGTATTCCTTTCATATTGCCCTATCTCTCAACAGAGGATTTTCTGTTTCTCTCTTTCCCTTCTGTTTTGATGTTTATCTTCCGTTTTTTCTAGGTAATATCAAAAGACAACAATTTTTGTATTCATATCTTTTATATGTGGAATTTATATAAATCAAACTAGTACTAAATACCACATATCTATGGGCACTTCACTTTGCCATTCCTTCCTGATACATTATCACTGCCTTTTCCATCACCTTCCTTCCCCTCCCCATGTTTGTTATTTTCACCCATTGAGATATTTCTCTCCCTTTGATACAGCGAATGGCCGCTCATTACATGTCTCCATCATGGAGATATGCTATCGCACCACTAGATGGAGTCTTCCGTCTGGGAGCGATACCTCTCATGCAGTACGTTGCTCTACTATTGCGACGCCCACGCATGCTAAGGAAAGACGCGGCCACTGCGGATGACGTCACACGGATGCGCCGTGATGTACGCCCTCCGCTTCGAGCAGGGCTCTATTTAAGCTCCCACACGTGAGACGCTAGTTGCTGCAGTCTCTCGGGAGACTTGTGGAGGAGCTAGCCGCTGCAACCCACTACCCAGGTATGCCTCTTTCACCAGGGACATCGACGTCCGCAATCTCCGCCCCCCTACCCGCAATTTTACTTACTTTTTCTTCCCTCTCTATGTTTATTTTTACCAGGTGTATTCGCTGCCCTTACAGCCTGCGCTAGGCTGACATTAGGGCATACACATGCGGTGTAATCTCCTTTACCAAGGAGTTCATTACCCTTTGAGGTCTGACGTTTTAGAAACTTTTGGTTTTCTTGTCCTCCTCTCCAACTAAGCCTTACCCTCCTCCATTGAAGGTAGAGTGCTTTTTCTATCCTTGTCAGCTATTGAAAGTCATTCACTGCTTATTTGTGATACATAATGTGACCTTAAACTACAAATTTTTGTTCACTATTCTTCAGAATCTTTCTTATAATCTTTGGGTTATTTGAATACTTTTCAAACTACGTCCAGCAGCCCGGATATAACCTACTCTTTCCTGATAAGAAATTCCTTATACGCATTACCTATTAAACTTTTTGGATTTTTTCCTTTTGCTCTAAATACTTTTGTCAGTATAATTATCAATATCCCTAAATATTTTATTATTCCTGAGTTATACCTTACCTCCCCATTTATACTTTAACACTTTACACCCCTGCTCTCACTGTACCATAGAGGGAATGCTCTCTGGCTGAACATACATCCCTTCCCCATGTCTTTCCCCTTTCCCCCTCCTCCTCCCGTTTCCTCCCCGTACCTTCCTCCCCCTCTTCCCCTTCCCTTCCCCCCCCCCTTCCCTTCCTTTCCCCTCCTCAATTCCCCTCCCCCCCCCCCTTTTTACCCTTCCCCCCTCCCTCTCTTTACTTTTTTCTTCCTCCCTCACTGTATTGTTCCTTTTTATTCCTTTCCCCTCTCCCTTTACTTTTCCTCTCCCTACATTTTCAGTATTTAGGTTGTGTATTGCTCTGTGTCTGCCCATCTATATGTCTGTAATTTTCTATCTAAACTGAGAAAAAAAATTTTGATTTTTATTTTATTGTTTTTTATGTCTATGTTTAATGTTGTCATACAGTCAACCACACTAAGACTCCGTGAGGAAGCGCTGTGAGATAGCGTGAAACCGGTCGAGTCAGCTAACCAAGCAAGCCAGACCATCGCAGACATCTTTTTGCCTGCATCTCCATAAACATACAGGATTTTCAATTATAATTATAGGTTGTCTTTCGTGTTTTTGAGAGTTTTGTTCAACCTGATTTTCTTGATATATTACTATTGTTTACTATTCCTGTCACTGTATTTGGAGAAGCTTGCCGAATTAGCACTTTAGGTAGTCTTTAATGCAATGGCAATCTCCTTTTAATATGTACAACTTTTTTCTATTGTTGTCTTAATAAATTGAAATAATTTTTATAGAACAACATTCTCTGTGTGACTATATCCTTTTTTTTTTTTTTTTCCTTTCTTTTTTTCCACGTCAGACACAACCACAGCAAGAGACCTGCTCATGATTTTATTCATAATTCCGTCTCTATTTCAGGTATAGCATCATTTGTGGTAGTTTATTTATTTATTTATTTTTTTTGCTTGATTCCATATTTGTTATTCTGCTATTTGCAAAAAAATTTTTTTTTTTTTTTTTTTTTTCCCAAACATAGCTTCTTTCAGCCCTTTAGCAATTTAGACAGGCTAGAGCTTTCCTCATGTAAACGGGGTCCAACATGCTATCATTACGTGGTGACGTGGCGCAACCCCCCCTCCTAGTCCCCTCCCTCCCCCCCCCCCACTACCCTTCCCCCCCCTCCCAGACCATCTCCCGACTCCACCTAGCATTTTTATTGACTGTAATGCTGCATTCTTATTCCTCTCTCATATTTTCTGCGTATTTCCGGGACTTTTTGAAATCAATCCATGTTTCCCAGATGTCCTTATTCCCTACCTTGTTCTTTTCGCCACCGTATTTTACTTTCTCCCTCCTATAGGTCCCCTCTACAGAGTCTATCCACTCCCATATTTGCGGACTTGCCGGGTTTCTCCATTTTAGGGGTATCAATCGTTTTGCAGAGTTCAACAGATGCGGAATTAGTGATCCCCTATATTCGTTCACTGGCGTTTCTCCTCCATGAAAGAGGACTATCCAAGGGTTATTTTCCAGTTCTTTTTTAGTTATCTCTTTTATCAAAGCCAAAACTTTTCCCCAGAATGCTTTGATTTTTACGCAGTCCCACCACAGGTGGGCCATCGTTCCTCTTGCCTCACAACCTCTCCAGCATTCCTCTGCCTCCCCTACTCCAAATTTGGCCATTTTATCTGGGGTGATGTACCACCCTGTCAGGCACTTGAAATTCATCTCGGCGGTTTTTACATCAACCGCCGAAGTATGAGTCAGGTTAAGGATTCGCCCTATGGTCGTCTTCCCCCTTGGGACTCCCAGGTCTCTCTCCCATTTCTGTATGTAGTTTAGCGTATCCGACTCGTCTATTTTCTGCAAATATTTATATACTTTGGAGATATTTCCTTTTGAGCTTTCGGTACTACACAACTGTTCCAATATAGTGTACTCCTCTCGTGACCTCAATGGGTGTGGGAGGCACTTAACGAATGACACCAACTGAAGGTATCTCCACTCGCTGAGTGCCTCCATTTCAATCCTGATTTCGTGGAGGGTCATAATTTTGCCCTCTAGTGTTATGTCTTTTAACTGTGTTCTGTTTTTGATCCACTTACCCCCTATCTCTTTAATCCCAGGTGCAAAATATTCGTTTTCTTGCAAATCCATAAGGGGTGAGTTGAATTTAGTTTTTAATTGTTTGTGTAATCGATCCCATATCCTTAAAGCATTGTGTGTGATTGCGTGTGTTGACGTGTATAGGGTTCTACGGTGTGGAGGATTCCAGATTAATCTCCCTAACTGTGCTCTCGCTAACGTGCATTCAATACTTATCCACCTTTTATCCTGTGACTCTTTAGCCCATTCTATGACACGTGTGAGGACCGAAGCGTTATAGTATAATCTAATGTCAGGTACAGCCAGGCCGCCTTTTTTCTTGGTTCGTTTTAGTATTTGGGCAGAGACTCTGTGTTTTTTATTGTTCCATATGTACTTCATTAGGAGGGAATTCATTATTTTAATATATGACGGAGGCAAATAAATTGGGACCATTTGGAATTTATATAAAATTTTGGGGATAAGTACCATTTTTACCACATTTATCCTCCCAAACCACGATATTGGTCTATTATATATAGTTTTAATTTCTCTTTTGATTTCATCGAGAAGGGGGATAAAGTTTATTCTATATATTTTTTTCAAACTATTTGCCATTTTAATCCCCAAATATTTTATCTCTCTTTGCCAGGAGAAGTTGTATTTCTTCCGCAAGTATAGTTCTTCGTCCTTGTGGATATTAATATTCAAAATCTCCGTTTTTGTTATATTCATTTTAAAGTTTGAGACCTCGCCATATTGTTTTAAGGTATCTATTAACTTCGGGAGAGTGACTCTTGGGCTGCTTATGTAGAATAATACATCATCTGCGAAGGCTGACAGTTTATGCTCGTCTTCACCTACTTCTATCCCATAGATTTCTGGGTTTTGTCGGACCATCGCCAGGAGGGGTTCCAATGATAAGACAAAGAGGATGGGAGATAGGGGGCATCCCTGCCTAGTCCCATTTTTCATCTCAAAAGGAGCGGATAAGGATCCGTTAATTTTGATCCTTGCACACGGATGGAAATATAGAGTTTTGATTCTCCTTATCATCCCTGGACCTAATCCTATGAATTCTAGGGTTTGTATCAGGAATCCCCAGTCTACCCTGTCGAAAGCTTTCTCAGCATCAACCGACAGGAATAGACCGGGGGTCCCACTTTCTTTGATCTGCTCCAGGAGAAGAAGCGCCCTCACACCATTGTCTTTTCCCTCCCTCCCAGGTATAAAACCTACCTGGTCTGGGTGGACGATGGCTGTCATCGCTCCCTTCATTCTTTCCGCTAAAATTTTTGCATACAGTTTCGTATCTGCATTCAGGAGTGAAATCGGTCGATAACCCGAGCAAGTCGTATTGTCCTTTCCCTCTTTTTTGATCACTGTAATCGTTGCTGTTAAAGCCTCTCTACTCATTTCATAATCAGTTCCAAGACCATTAAAGTATTGGCAAAGTCTGGGGATTAAGATGGTGCTGAACTTTTGTAGGTAGGCAGATGTAAAGCCATCTGGCCCGGGGCTTTTCCCCTTAGGAGTATTTTTTAAGGCCTCCCTTATTTCCTGTTCCGTTATTGAACTTTCCATCTCTTCTACCTCCTTTTCTTCTAATTTTGGGAGATTGGCTAACTGTAGTATTTCCCTACTCTTATCCATTTTTTCGTGTGGGCACCTGATCTTTTGTTGGATATCGTAAAGTTCTTCGTAGTACCCCCGGAATACTTCTGCTATTTTATTTGTCGCATGTACTAAGTCACCATTCCTGTCTCTGATTTTTTCTATAAAATTCCTAGTTTTCTTTTTTCTTACCATTCTAGCCAAATTTTTACTAGGTTTGTTTCCCCAAACATATCTTTCTCTCTCTGTCCGGTCTATATATTTCTTAGTTTCTTGTTCCGCCAGAGCTCTGTATTCATCCCTACTTATACTCAACTTATGACATATTTCCCCTTTTTGCCCCTGTGATTTATGCTCCTGTTCTAGCCGATATATCTCCTCCCTTAATGTTTTTAATTTACTCGTTCTTATTTTGTTTTTCCTTGCCCCTTCTACGATGAAGATTCCCCTTATATACGCTTTATGGGCCTCCCAAAGAGATGCTCTGGAGATACCCTCCTTATCGTTCTCCAGAAAATACCATTCCAACTCTTTCTGTATCCTCTCCACTACCTCCTCGTCCCCCAACAGACTCTCATCCAATCTCCATTCTGGTGGTGTGTCTTTTTGTATAGAAGTTTTTATTTTTAAGGTTATAGGGGCGTGATCTGATAACGTCATGATCTCACACTTTGCTTCTATCACACTCTCCAGAAGTCTGTGGTCGACGAGGACGTAGTCTATCCTCGAGTACGTCCCATGCACAGGTGAGAAAAACGTGTAGTCACGGGCCCTCGGATTGAGGATCCGCCATACATCCACCATTTGATTTTGTGTCATTTGTTTTATCAGTATTTTTAGTTGTTCACTATTTGTCCCCTGTGCACAGGACGTACTATCGAGGCTTGGACTCATACAGAAATTGAAATCTCCCATCAAAACTACATGTCCCTCTTCAAATTCTTTTAGTTTTCTCATAATTTTACTCATATATTTAACCGAGTTTACATTGGGGGCGTACACATTAGCTAGGGTATAGATCTCTCCTCCTAGTTTTATTTTCAGGAACAGAAATCTCCCCTCCGGGTCTATTTGTCTATCCACCAGTGTAAATCGGATTCTGCGAGCGAATCCAATAGCAACCCCCCGAGATCGCGATGAGATTGTATCCCCATAATACCATATCGGATATTCTGTTGAGTAGAGCTTTATATTGGATTCCAAGGTAATATGGGTCTCTTGAAGGTAGGCAATGTCTGTTTTATACTGTGTTAATTCACAGAGAATTTTGTGTCTTTTAATATGGGAATTTAGTCCCTTTACATTATATGAGAGAAACTTGACATCTGTCATATATCTTTTTTTTTTTTTTTAAGTGTTTGGGATATTTTCTTGTGAAGTCGGTCAGATGGTCTCCCTACCTCCCCCCTCCCCCCCACTCTTCCCATTCCCTCCTCCTCCCTCCTCCATCCCATCTCCCCTCCCTCCCCCCTCCCCCCTCCCTCCCTCCATCCCCATCCCCCCTCCCTCCCTCCTCCCCCCTGGCCTATTCTTGGCCTATGAGCCTTGGAAGGGCAATTCCTCGCCTTCACCCTCAACTCCTCTAATAGTGGTGGTGCTCGTGCACTCCCTAGACTCCCCCCCTCCCCCTCCTCCCCCCCCCGGTCCATGCTCCCGGAGATCCAGACAACTCATAGCCACACTAATCCACCCAAGTCGACAAGTCGGGGGGTTCTAGCTGCATTTTAGAGCAGAAATCATTCAGTTCTTCTGGGAATCTTAATCGAGCCGTTTTTCCTCCCTTAATGCCTATTAGGCATGCCGGGAAGCCCCATTGGTACTTTATATTTTGTGCCCGCATCAGCTCTAAGAGTGGTTTCAATTGTCTTCTCCTTGCCAGCGTTTCCTTAGATAGGTCAGAGAATATTTGTAAGTCAGTCTCTCTGTATCTCAGGGGGGGTTTCCCCCTAAGTCTTCTCCAGATTTCTGCTTTATCAACAAAATTCTTGAACCGAACAACAACATCTCTTGGCCCATATCTATCTATCATCTGGGGATTTCCCACTCGATGCACTCTTTCAATTTTGAGGGGCTTCGTTTCTGCTGGTCTCTCAAGTAAAGGGCAAAAAATTGTATTCATGATCTCCATGAGGTCTTCCTCCTTTTCCTCTACTATCGCTCTGACTCTAAGATTCTGTCGCCTGTTGCGATTCTCCTGGTCCTCTATCCTGTAGGCCGCCACTCTCTGGCTCTCGGTCAGGGCCCTAACCTGCCCCTTCAGGGTGTTTATTTCTTGATCTTGTTCCTCTAATCTCCTTTCTGTCTCTACTACCCTTTCTCTAAGTCCTCCGAGGTCCTCTCTCACCTTATTGATCTCTGTCTTTATGACATTTTCCATCCTTAATAGCATAGCATTCATTTCTGCCTTTGTGGGGGGCTGTGTGTCCTGTAAGTCCGAGACCAACACTTCCGTGTTATTATGATCTTGCTCGCTTTCTATTGTAGTTTCACCCTTAGAGCTCTCCGCACTACTTGCTCCCTTTTTTAATTCATTCTTCTTCTTTTCAGTCTTTTTTGCAAGCCCCGGACTTTTAAGGCTCCCCTCTTGAGTCATATATTGCTGTATGGAGCTATTCCCCGAGTTATTCTTAGTGGGTTTTAAGGTGACCCCTCTCGTCGATCTATTCATTTTATTGGAGGGTCTAATTCTCTTCCCCAGTTTGAATAAGGACTTTTTACAGTCTACGATATATTATTACTTAGCCTTGCCTGAGCTCCTCTATGTGGGAATATCTATTCCCCTCTTACTATTCTCTCCTCTCCCTTCAAGGGGAAAAATGAGGCGCAGAGGGGAAAGAGGAGATAAGAAAAACGGAGGAGACGGCCGGGAGCACCAAAAAGGAGAGAGAATACAGGGGAGGGGTCCCCAGTGAAGAGCACAGGGAAAAGGGGAGAAAAGAAAAAAAAAAAAAAAAACACAAAAGGACCCGGAGTGGGGGTACCTCCACTCCGCCTCCCTATTGAATCCTGTCTATTCCCCGTCCGATACCCAGCTCGATTACTACAGTGGTCAAGCCAACTGTAGCTTTATCTTCCTATGTAAGGGCTGTCCACCGTATGATTTTAGGGTTTGAGCTGCGGTATTTTCTCTGGCTTGTCCTCCTTACCCAGGGTAGCCTTTCTCAGGGTTGGACTTCCCAAGCATCCGATGAGGTTTTATATATGTGTCTGTGCTTTGAGTGAAAGTTTTGCAACTCCTTAATCTGTTGAGACTTTGATTGTCTTCACTTGATTGTACGCTGCATATAATTCTGTGTGTTTATAATTTATACGGCCACCTTGCACATAAGGGTTACCCAGTGACTTAATCTGACAAGATGTTGGTATCTTCTAAAGGCAACTGGTGATATAGCTCAATTCAGCGTCTCTTGACGCACTGGTACCTCAGCCCACAGTCACGTTGCCGAGCTAGTTTCTCTATATGTCCGCGTTAATTGATCAATGTGACCCTTTTACATATAAGGGGAATCCTGCTCCTTCATAAATTAATGTATATATACAATCTTTTTATACGTATGTAAAAAATAGAACTCGAACCAGTATAACTTCCCTGGTCTGACTGCCACTCAAGTCACAGGTAATTAAGTATGAACACCTTACTGGTGAGATACACAAAAAAAAAAAATAAGAAATCAAGCCAGCTCCGCAACATATAGGATTTCTGCCACAAGTCTCTTCCCTGGAATCAAGGCAGTTTAAGTCCCATATCTTTAGGTACACTTGTCAGCTTAGCACATATTAGTAAATCACCCGTCAACATTCTACCTCATGCTTTGGTAACCGCTAATGACCACCGCATTAATGATAATGATAATAGTCCTGCTATCTCCGTGTTATAAGACTATAGCAGAGTCTTTACTCAAACATGTACAGCATTAGCTCGTTGCACACTAGTTGTAACACTTATAACACTTATTAGAAATTTTCCCTTTTATCTCCTGAGCTGCGTCGCCAGCAGAGAGTCCCAGCACAAGAACACAAAACCGGGGGGAGTGGGGGGGGGGCTTCGGGGAGGAGGGGGGGTGCGGGATGGCACCCGACCCTGCTCGGCTCCACTGAGCGTCTCACCCAACCTCAGGACCTCCTTGACGACCTATTGCTGCCGCTGCCAATGCTGCTGGGACTCCGTTGTCCTTCCTGGATCATCCTCATTCGTGGCGTCGCGTCCTCCGTTCCCCAGCTGCTCCCGGCGCGGTGCTGGCCAATGGCTTCATCCAGGGCACGTGGTATCCCTCTGGGTCCCGTCTGTATGGAGGTTCCTTCGTTGGGCCGGACAGGGCAGGGCTGAGTCTCCGACTCGGTCTCCAGGGGTGTCAGCCTCTCACACTGGCATCCACCGGTCCGAGGCTGGTTTCGTCGGCTCTCCGCTCCCGCTACCACACGCCATGGAGCACCCCGCACCTCCCACCTTTCACGTGCACGTGCGTCACGTCCTCATCCTGCCACACAACTGTTTTGTGTGACTATATCCTGATCAACCAACTGTGCCTAAAAAGTTCAACAACTAGCCCCTAGTTATCTCCTTTATCAGATGTTCAATGATATTCAGGTCTGGGGACTGGGATGGCCATTCCAGAACATTGTACTTGTTCCTCTGCATACATGACCGAGTAGATTTTGAGCTGTGTTTTGGGTCGTTGTCTTGTTGAAATATCCAGCCCTGGCGTAACTTCAACTTTGTGACTGATTCCTCAACATTATTCTCAAGAATCTGCTGATACTGAGTGGAATCCATGCGACCCTCAACTTTAACCAGATTCCCAGTACCGGCACTGGACACACAGACCCACAGCATGATGGAACCTCCACCAAATTTTACTGTGGGTAGCAAGTGTTTTTCTTGGAATGCTGCGTTCTTTTGCCGCCATGCAGAACGTCCCTTGTTATGACCAAATAACTCAATCTTTGTTTCATCAGTCCAAAGCACCTTAAAATGAAGCTGGCTTGTCCAAATGTGCGTTTGCAGACCTCAAGCAACTCTGTTTGTGGCGTGTGTGCAGAAAAGGCTTTTTTCGCATCACTCTCCCATACAGCTTCTCCCTGTGCAAAGTGCACTGAATTGTTGAAGGATGCACAGTGACACCATCTGCAGCAATTTGATGTTGTAGGTCTATGAAGGTGGTCCGTGGGCTATTTTTGACCGTTCTCACCATCCTTCGCCTTCGCCTCTCCAATATTTTTTGTGGCCTGTCACTTCTGGCCTTAACAAGAACTGTCTATGTGGTCTTCCATTTCCTCACTATGTTCCTCACAGTGGACACTGACAGCTTATATCTCTGCAATAACTTTTTGTAGCCTTCCCCTAAACCATAATGTAGAACAATCTTTGTTTTCAGGTCATTTGAGAGTTGTTTTGAGGCCCCTGTGTTGCCACTCTTCAGAGGAGAGTCAAAGAGAACAACAACTTGCAATTGGCCACCTTAAATACCTTTTCTCATGATTGGATGCACCTTTCTATGAAGTTCAAGGCTTAATGAGCTCACCAAACCAATTGTGTGTTCCAATTAATCAGTGCTAAGTAGTTTCAGGTATTCAAATCAACAAAATGACATGGGTGCCCAAATGTATGCACCTGTCTAATTTTGTTTTGATGCATATTGCGCATTTTCTGTTAATCCAATAAACCTAATTTCACTACTGAAATATTACTGTGTCCTTCAGTTATTTGATAGATCAAAATGAAAATGCTGATCCAAACACCCAAATATTTATAAATGACAATAGGCTTCTAAAGCCTTTTAGTCCAGCCAAACCAGTGGGACAACCCTTATCCTTTATCCAATCCAACCTTCATAGCCCAGGACGGCCAACCTAGCAGGTCCTCGAGATATATTTAAAAAAATATAGCCTATTGTCCATGATTGTATTTTATATCTAGATATTCTCTGCAATGTATGCAATGCCATTGTGTGCACTGCTATTTACTAAAGAAATAAAAACAAAAAAAAATACGTGGGTTTTGAATTGCTTTTCTCACAATCCTGCGAGCTGTTCTGTCTAAAAATGTTCTTGGTCTTCCAGATCTTGCTGTGAAAATATTTTTCTATTACACACAGGGGCCTACTGACCATTCGGGAATTCAGGCAGTGACCGAGGGCCCCATGCCACTAGGGGGCCCCCATTAGGGTTGCCAGCCTTAGTAAAACCAGGGACAGATTGTAAAAATCTGTGTATCTTTACATCTGTCCCTGAAATGTCTGACACCGACATTTTGAAGTGAAATTTCGGAAACAATAGCTGCTCCACCCCTCCACTACCTCCTCAGACAATGGGAACATGGTGTACACGCCCCCTTCTTTGAATACAGAGCAGGAGATTGCCGACAGCTGGAGGAGAGGGAGGCAGGGACGCAGCATTGAGTGTGGGATGGACTTCAGGCTGATGCAAGGCAAGTTAAATGTTGTTTTATCAGTGCTTTATCTACTGAGGGGGGAGGTTGTGTTTCCTCTAGCAGAGCTCCTGTCTCTGAGGCTGTTAGATCGTTTTACTGTGTGTGAGAAGTGCACTTCTCCTTGGGGAAGCATGTTCTGAACTTCTCATTTTTTGAGAGATACTTTCAAAAGGAACATGTCTAAAGTGATGCAGGCCCAGCAGATGTCCTCATTTGTGCCCTTCAGCTCCACACCTGACAGTTATTTATGAAACTATTCCCATTACAGAGGCACAGACAAATACACATGAATTTCTTCAGAATAACAAAAGGTAGGAATCTGCAACAAAGTTTGTTATAATCCATGCAATGTACATAGATCACCTAGGGGGAATGTTTTTTTCTCAACAAAAGTGGAGTTACACTTTAATTATATACTTGACTATCTGCTCACAAGTGTGCGAATAATTAAAGTTGGAAGCACGAAATGAAAAAAAAACCCTCCTTTTTCTATCTGCAACATAGAGAACGTCCTGACTCTCCTGTAGTCCAAGGGAGGGGGCGAGCACGACACTCCACACCAGGGAGAAAGCCTTGCATTACTGTGTGGAATTACAGACAGAAGAACAGGAAGTGAGCATTTCTCAGAAGAAATAAGGACATTTAAAAGCAAAATCTAAGGATGAAGTAAGTGAAGGAGGACTGCACAAAGGTAAAGGAAGCTATTTAGGAAAAAAAATGTACCTTTACAACCCCTTTAAAAGACAATGAGAACCTATATCACTTTTATTGTATTTAAAAAAATACATAAAAATAGAAAGCCACCCATATGGAATAAGATCAGACGTGAGCATATATAACTTTAAAAAGTTCCCATCTACAATCGACAGGTCGGATGGCAATTGATTGAATCCCTCAATGTAAGCCTGCATGTCAACTCTCTCTCTCTCAGTGCTGTGACATCAGGCCTTGGCCAAGTTGACAATACAGGCTTATGTTGAAGGATCTTAAAATGTTTTTTGTTGTGTTAATAACATAGTCATTGTCATCCTTATTCAAGGAGGCAAAGAAGGAAAAATGTATAAATATAATACAGAGAAAAAAAAATTGCAAGAAACAGAAGCGGTTCAAAAATGTTAAATGAAATTTATACTTCCAAAATAGGGGACTAATTAAAAATAGTTCTATTCATTAAATAAATAAACAGTAGAATGTAAAAATGTTTATTCATAATAATGAGTTATATGCCACTCATAGTTTTGTTTTTTGAACTTGTAGGGGCACTGCAAAATATGCAGCAGCAAACACATGCATTACCTTGGGAATAAATTGTATTTTTTTTTTTATTGGTACCAAAACGCATTGAGGGCCAACAAAAAAAATGGCCCCATGCAAAAAATTAATTCTCATGTGAATGGGCCCTAAATTATATTTGGTGAAACCTAACATGGGTACAAATAGGGTTCAGATACCATTTTGTCCAATGTTGGTAGTGCTCAATGTAGCGGATGGTTGCTACTAGTTACTAGCATCCACCATGTTCACCCTGCTGCCAGACCTTCATACATCACTCTCCAGTAGACAATGAACAGTCATTTGCTTTTGTTTTGTTTTTGTTTATTTGGGGGATATAACTTGGTTGGGGAAGGGGTATGAGATGCCCAAAGAACAAATCACTTTTGACATCGTTATTAACCTCCCTGGCGGTATGATTCTTTCAGAAAAAACATGCTGAAAGCGGTACCATTATTTGCAAGGAAATTTGGCGTTTTATATTGTAGGCCTGTAATTTTTAGAAATAACTCACTTAAATCTGACCAAACAAGAGACTAATAGGCATCCCGGGTATGACATTTTTTTAAAAACAAAATTATAAATTATAATATAATAAATAATTATAAATAATTATAACAAATAATAATATAATTATAATAAAAATTATTCAATAATGTAATCAAATCAAAATCACTGATATTTGCTCAGTTGCAGAATTGTCGCTGTCATTATTTTTTTTTTATGACGAATTTCCCCACAAATCGCTATCGCACAATTCTGCAAGTGATTATAATTTATTGTCGCTGTTTTTTAGCTGATCTAAAACTATTTTTGACATAAAGGGACACTTTTGGTTGCTATGGACAATCTACAGTTTGCAGGGAGAAAGAAACGTTTTTATTTTATAAAAGTACATGCAGGGCACTGTTTTTTTTTTACATACAGTACTGTAATCTATAAGATTACAGTATACTGTATGTAATGTGTTTGTTTACTTTTTTGAATTTGGCGCCGTTCTCCGTCCCCGTGCGTCGTAACGTCGCAGGGAACGGAGATCGGCGGCACAGGAGGACGCTCGCTCACACAGCGCGGTGGCATCGCTGGATCCAGGGACAAGGTAAGTAAACACTCCCTGTGCATCCAGCGAGGCAAGCCCGAGTCTGACTCGGGGTTACCGCTCGCAGCATGAAAATCTAACCCCGAGTCAGATTCGGGAATACCGCCAGGCAGATTAAAGAATTGTTGGGTCAGTTGCACTTTGAACAAATGATGGACTCTAACATTTACAGTCTCCACTTCACTTCTCCTCAGCACTAGGGATGAGCCGAACACCCCCCTGTTCGGTTCGCACCAGAACCTGTGAACACACCAAACATTTGTGTGAACTTTAGAACCCCGTTAAAGTCTATGGGACTCGATAGTTTGAAATCTAAAGTGCTAATTTTAAAAGCTAATATGCAAGTTATTGTCCTAAAAAGTGTTTGGGGACCTGGGTCCTGCCCCAGGGGACATGTATCAATGCAAAAAAAAGTTTTAAAAACTACAGTTTTTTCGGGAGCAGTGAATTTAATAATGCTTAAAGTGAAACAATAAAAGTGAAATATTCCTTTAAATTTCGTACTTAGGCGGGGTGTAAAGTATGCATGTGAAATAGCGCATGTTTCCCGTACTTAGAACTGTCTCTGCACAAAGTGTAATTTCTGAAAGAAAAAAAGTCATTTAAAACTGACTCGCGGCTATAATGAATTATAATGAAAGCGTGGGGTTCCCCAAAATTCAATTACCAGGCCCTTCAGGTCTGGTATGGATATTAAGGGGAACCCCACCGTCAATTAAAAAAAAAAATATGTGGGGTTCCCCCCAAATATCCATTCCAGACCCTTCAGGTCTGGTGTGGATTTTAAGGGGAACTCCACCCCAAATAAAAAAAAAATGGCGTGGAGTTCCCCCAAAAATCCACACCAGACCCCTTATCCGAGCACGTAACCTGGCCGGCCGCAGAAAAGAGGTGGGAACAAGAGAGCGCCCCCCCCCTCCTGAACCGTACCAGGCCACATGCCCTCAACATGGAGAGGATGTCCCCATGTTGATGGGAACAAGGACATAAAAATAAAAAACAGTGCAGCGCTAATAATGATGCTTAAATACAATTGAATAAAAGTGCAAACAAAGATGCAAACAAAAGTCCTTTCTGAAAAGAATCAGAAAAAGATAGGATGATATTAAGTGTATATGAGATAAAAGTCCATTAAAAAGCCCAAAAATTAAAGTGACTCAATCCAGTGTTCTTTCATGTATCAGAAAGTTCCTTAAATAACCAAATGTGATAAATTCTTGATTGCTGTGAAATGGTGTTCACCCATGCATTCGTGAGATAGGGTTAACCGCTTACCAGAGGTAAAGACTGTTTTCCACCAGTCTTATAGAGCCTATGGGAAGTCAGGTCTCCCAATACCTTTTCAGTTGTATTGAAACTCAGCATTCAATCCAGGTGTCATAAAATGGAACAGAAAAACGTCTCATAGTGCATAACGTTTAAACCAAAGAAATGAGTTTAATAAGTAATGCACTTACAGTTATGTTGCCAAAAACTGCATAACGGTGGACAAAATGAAAAGCGCCTCAGCTGTAGTGTTCCGATGCTCCTCGCTACTCAATCTGCAACCACGGCCAGCGTTCAGGACGGAACGCGATGACGTCACGGCACCCTACAATCGTTTTGTCGCAAAAGGACTTCTACGGGGGATTAGCCGGATATGGACGTCAGCGCGCTTGGTTGTTTTAAATAGCCCAGGAATCCATTAATGAAACTGGAAACTGGATCAGGTTCACATGTAAACTAAGGGCAAACCATTTAACACAGGTAGCAAGAGGAGCGGAAGTCCGGTTAGATAGTTATAAACACGAACCACCCGGAACAGAAAAATAGTAGAAAATATTCTATTATGAACGCGGCGGTGTTTATTTTCAGGCAGCGGAGCAACGGATCACTACTTATAAGGAATAAACAACAATTGAATTATATACATCATAAATGTCCACTAATAAATAAAATATATCCGGATATAATTATACAGCTTGAATTACAATATATACCTAATGAATTTATTTTAAAAATGACAATATAAAATAAGATTATATTTAAGATCCGTAATATATTAAAAAATTAGGTTTGAAGGTCATAATATATAAAATATAGAAAAATTGATTAAAAAATTGTTTGAAAACAATTAGCATCACATATAAAATTATTAAGAATTATTTAAAAAGCAGTTAACATCCCAGTCAACATTAAGTCCGAAAGGGATGAACGATTTCAAACAAAAGATCCAGAGAGTTTCGAGCCTAGAGATAGCACGTACCATATTAGTGCCTCGCCAGTGTGGACGGACATTATCTATAGCAAAGAAACTGGTCCCTTTCAGTTGCCTCCCATGATATTTATCATAATGTTTTGAGAGATTATGTTTCGGGAAACCATTTTTAATTCTCCCAACGTGCTCACTAAGGCCCCTTTCAGACTGGGGCGGGAGCTGCGGTGGCGGTATAACGCCGCTAAAAATAGCGGCGCTATACCGCCGGAATTGCCGCGGGTATCAGCCGCTAGCGGTGCGGTATTAACCCCTGCTAGCGGCCGATAAAGAGTTAATACCGCCCGCAATGCGCCTCTTTAGAGGCGCATTGCGGGCGGTATTGCCGCGGTTTCCCATTGTTTTCAATGGGAAGGAGCGGTGAAGGAGCGGTATACATGCCGCTCCTCTCACCGCTCCAAAGATGCTGCTGACAGGAGATTTTTTTGTCTCCCGCCAGCGCATCACCTCAGTGTGAAAGCCCTCGGGCTTTCACATTGAGTCTGCAGTGAAGGAGTTTTTCAGGCGCGATAGCAGCGCTATTTTTAGCGCTGTACCGCCTGAAAAACTCCTCAATGTGAAAGGGGCCTAAGGCGGATATGTAATTCTCTTTTTGTGCGGCCTATATACTGTTTGGAGCAAGGGCATTGTATCATGTATACAACATACTTGGTAGAGCAGGTAATGAATGAATCTATGTCATACGAAGTCCCAGTGACTGAGGATTGAAAATTGGTGCATTTACGTTCCTTGAAAGAATTAATCTTGCAAATGTTGCTCCGGCGACATGGAAAAAAACCTTTGAGTGAATGAAAAAATGATACTTCCTTTGGGGGATCCACAGCATTAGGTGCTACACTATGTCTTAACGCTGGTGCCCCCTTAAAAATTAAGACAGGGTTCTCGGGGATGTGGGCCCCAAGGATCCTGTCACTTCTGAGAACATCCCAGTGTTTCTTTATAATTTTTTTAATTGAGAAATGTTGATTGGAATATTTGGTTGTTAAAGACCAACTGAATTTGTCTGGGGGGATAAGATTCCTTTTAATGGTATTTTTGGTTAGCAAAGATTCTCTCTCCATCATTTCCACATTATTAATGGTTTCGTCAATCAGGTCTTCTTGATATCCTTTATTGATGAATCTTTGCCTGAGGACACTTGCTTGGTTACGGTAGTCCTCAATCTCTGTACAATTGCGCCTTAAGCGCTGGAATTGACCTTTTGGTACTGCAGCAAGCCAAGAGCTGTGATGACAGCTAGAAATCGGAATAAAAGAGTTCCGATCTGTATCTTTAAAGAATGTATTAGTAATCAATTGGCCTTCCTTGACAAAAATATTTAGATCTAAAAATTGTATGTGCGAAGTGCTAATAGCATATTGCAAAGTAATACCTTTAGTATTGGAATTTAAATTTGAAAAGAATAATTCAAGTGATGAGACATCTCCTTCCCATATGACTAGCACATCATCGATGTAGCGTTTCCAAAGTCGCAGTTGTGGTGGTGGTTGGTTATCAATGGCTTCTCGTTCCCAAAAAGCCATGAATAAATTGGCTAGGCTGGGGGCAAATTTGGCCCCCATCGCCACGCCACAGATCTGAAGAAAAAACCTACCTCCGAACCAAAAATAATTATGCGTTGTCGCAAATTTTAATAGTTCCAAAATAAATTCCTTTTGGAGGGGAGGTATATTGGATTCATGCTGTAAGTAAAAATCAACTGCTTGTAAGCCATGCTGGTGTCAAATGACTGTATATAGGGAGGCCACATCTGCGGTGGCAAGGATATAGCCCTCCTTCCATCTGACTTATTTTAATAAGGTTAAAACCTCCATCGTATCTCTAAGGTACGCAGGAGTGGATGTTACCAGTGGCTGTAAAAAATTATCTACATATTTACCAATCCTGGCCGTGACGGAATCAATTCCGCTTATGATTGGGCGGCCAGGGGGGTTAACCAAACTTTTGTGGAGTTTGGGTAAATAATAGATCACTGGTACCCTAGGTGTGATCGGAATAAGATAAGCATGTTCCTTTTCATTGAGTATTCCTTTCTGTAAACCCTGATCGACAAGGGTAGATAGAAGCTTCCTATACTTAGCTGTTGGATTTGAAGGTAAAGGGGTATATGTAGAACTATCAGATAGTTGACGGTTCATTTCTTCCACATATTTTGTTTTGTCCAAAATAACAATCCCCCCTCCTTTATCTGCAGGTCTGATTATTATTTCATTCCGCTGGCAGATATTTTGGACAAAACAAAATATGTGGAATCCACACTCGGTCCCGGCTCCCCGCTCCAACGTTGTCGGGTGATGTGGCCTGGTATGGTTCAGAAGGGGGTGCTTTTTTTATGAATGAATCCTCTCTGAATTGCCGGGAGCCAACAATTCATTATAGCCGCGAATTTTAAATTAATGTTTTTTCATTAAAAAATGACACTTTGTGCAGAGACAGTTCTAAGTACGGGAAACATACGCTAATTCACATGCTTACTTTACACCCCCCCAGGTACGAAATTTAAAGGAATATTTAACTTTTATTGTTTCACTTTAAGCATTATTAAATTCACTGCTCCCGAAAAAACTTCCGATTTTAAAACTTTTTTTTGCATTGAGACATGTCCCCTGGAGCAGGACCCAGGTCCCCAAACACTTTTTAGGACACTAACTTGCATATTAGCCTTTAAAATTAGCACTTTAGATTTCTCCCATAGACTTTAACAGGGTGTTCCGTGGCTTTTCGAATTTGCCGCGAACACCCCAAATTGTTAGTTGTTCGCCGAACAGGCAATGTTCGAGTCGAACATGAGTTCGACTCAAACTCGAAGCTCATCCCTACTCAGCACAAACTCCTGCAGACTGTTACTTCTCCTCTGCACAAATTCTTGCAGACTGTTACTCCCAGGACTCTTCTCCTCCTGCACAAACGTTACTGTACAATGCTAGTCTTTCCACCCCATCATCTTTACACTACACCAGTGATCGCTCTGAACAACCCCTGATGGATGCTGAACTGATTTCTTATAGACCATGGGGCCTGCAGTACCCCTTCTTGCCAGCCTAGTTGTTTAGCAGCATTGGATAGTTGGTGGACTACTGATCCCAGCTAGCCCGACTTGCAAATCCTGTGCCCGCAGGCCACATCGATTTGACACAAAACCCCACAATCTCTCCTCTGGCCTTGCACCCAGCTCCCCTGGCATGCCTCTTCCAGAAATCCACTGTGCCTCACTTACCAAACTTCTCCTGCCCTGAGTCCTTGGCGAAGAATTTACCCGGACATGCATACTAACTGCTTCTCTAACCAGCTGTTCTTTTCCAGAACACCTCCTCCATGACTGTGTAAAGAGAGAGGCTTCCTCCCAGTTCCTGAGCTCCTCTGCTGAAGCACGCACACCCCCCAGATGGGGGTGGGCCTCCTGCTGCAATCTAACACTCCATTCTTCACTTTACCCAGCCAACAACTCCCCTCCAGTGGGCTGAACCTGAGCTTAAGTAGGAGGCCTGCCCCCTGTCAATTCCATTTGGGGATTGGTCAGGGCTCCTCACATGAGCTCCCTGTCACTCAAATTCCCAGCCCTGCCTCTCTTTCAGAACATTTTCACTGGAAGCAGGGGAGGTGCCCAAGAACTGAAGCACACTAACCACTCCCTGCCCCCAGATCAAAACAAGCAGGCCTAGCATGCAGCATAGGCCTGCCTAAATGTACCTACCTTGCAGCTACCTCAAAAATCCTCACCTCTAACACCTACCTATGGTAGAGGGTGCTACATCAATAGTTAGATATTTCAGTGACCACAAGGAATAGGAGTGATCCATTAACCACCATTTGGCCATTACAGTTGTAAGCAAAGTAATTTAAATTCAAATACAGTCCACAAGGTTGTAATTGTATAGTTCATAAAAACATCAAGATACCTGCATATTAACTTTAGAAAGGTCAACATTGAGAGTAGGCTGTCATGTCATACTACATTGCCATGTTGCATACCTTAAATAAAACATTTTAATAAATAAAAGAAAGGTCAATAATTTGAATAATTCAATAGAGCTCCATCATATATAAATGTTTGCCAAATCACAGCTATCCCAAAGAGTTCCTACCTAAATCACCTATAAAGGTGGACTGCAGCCTTTTTAAGATTTTTATGGTTATACATGTAAAAGCGACCAGCTTAATATAAGCAATCTTATCAATATGTGTTACTGTAGTGAAATCTATACAGGGTTATAGCCTTTGCGTATTGTGGCTTTTTCTATCCCACTGCATAGAAACAGCAGTTTTTTGCTTTATATAGTGATTTTTATTTTTTGTTATTTTTTTTGTTTGTTTTTTTGCTCATAAAAAAAATAAGATTTTTTTTTGCTTAAAATAATGATTTGTTAAGGCTTACAGGCTTACACCTATCCTTTCATACAAACTGTACATTTTAATGATAGATCCATTTTAAAATGTGCAAGTTCCCTTAAATGTTTTCAAATTATAAATAAACACAAAACATGACTGTAAACATAATGCCTTCCTAAAATTTTCTTTATACTTAATCTGAATAAAAACATATGTTCATAAAGGCAATCGTACGCACTGCATTAAATATAGAAAGCTACTTTTAAGACGCCATAAATACCTGAAGGAAACTTCCTGTGTGAGATATGTGACTACTCTCTTTAAGTGTGACTTTTCCATCTTTAGCAGTTTCAGAATCCCATTAAGGGAATGAAGGTGTTACATTAAGTCAATAATGCAGAAGTTTAAGCTTCTAATGGGTAGGTTATCTAATAAATTGTGCACATTAAAAAAAAAAAATTACAGTTACACAAAAAAAGAAGACAAAGTTAATGGGTCTTTGGATTTTTCTTTAGAACAAAATGACTGATAAAAATAGCCTGAATCTGTGGATGTATCTATAAGAAGCAGCTCTGTAAATGTACTTCAAATAAGAAGGATGCATGCTACACACACATTAAAATTTCTGAAGTTTATAGCAATTAGGGATGAGTAAATCCGCCAGTGTTCATAAAATTCTTCTTGAAATTCATGAAGCATCAAACCACATTGATACAAAATGTTGCTCATGTTTAAAGTTGACAGGCTATTGTCAAAAAAAGGGTATGGAGAGCTTGGTACTTAGCTGGTGGCAGAGCGGTGAGCAAGCACTTGAATACAGTGGGTGTCAGTGGCGGCCCGTCCATAGGGGGCGCCCGGGCGCCCCCCCCCCCTCCCCCAGCCAGTAAAAAAAAAAAAAACTTTTTTTTTTTTAAACATGTCCCTTTAAAAAAACGAAAAATGAAAAAAAAAAATCCTTATGTGCACTGTGTCCCGGCACCGGGCGCCGGGCATAGTGCGGTTTGGGTAGAGCTACGTCTGTGCAATCACAAGATTGCAGACGCGGCGCTACATTGGCAGCTAAAATATGCCTTTGTGGCGCAAACCGACGCGCCACTATTTCCGGCGCGATGGCCTGTATTATGGCCGGGCGGGTGCAGTGAGTGCACACAGTGCATAGAACTATTTCACTGCCCCCAGTGGGCGGTGCTTTCTTTCACAGTCTCCAAGCACAGGAAGTGACCTCAGCGCTGCAGCTCAATAGAACACGCACGGCCTGAGTGAGAGGATCTGCTGCAAAGAGGTAGGGAACTAACTGAAGCCATGCCTTCCCCCCCAGTCCCACATGTGAGAAATATATTTTTGGGCAAAATCGCGGCACCCTCCAGCACTAAACCCCCCACTTATTAAGGCCGTCAGGACCCCCAGCCCCCCCCCCCCCCCCCCCCGCTTATTGAAAGTTTCCGGGCGGCCGTCACTGATAATGATTTTTAATGTTCAATGCAATGCATATTATGGGTGAAATGCCAGCCGTCAGCAGCCTGAGCCCAGGAGAAGATGGGGAACTACAAGTCCCAGCAGGTTATAATATAAGGCTCCTAGGTGGATGGGTGTCTTATATTATAACCTGCTGGGACTTGTAGTTCCCCATCTTCTCCTGGGCTCAGGTGCATGCAATCCACCATCTATGGGACTACAAGTCCCAGCAGTGAGAAAAACTAGACAAAGATGGTGGATTGCATGCACCTGAGCCCCAGGAGACGATGGAGAACTACAAGTCCCAGCAGGTTATAATATAAAGCTCCGAGGTGGATGGATGACTGGACAGTGACACAGTGGGGACAATTGGCACATCGACAATTAAAGGGCACAGTGGTGACAATTGGCACAGTGGCTGTGTTTGATGGCATGGCACAGTGGCTGCGTTTGGTAGCATGGCACAGTGGCTGCATTTGATGGCATGGTACAGTGGCTGCATTTGATGGCATGGTACAGTGGCTGCATTTGATGGCATGGCACAGTGGTGACAATTGATGGCACAGTGACCACAATTGATGGCATGGCACAGTGGCTGCATTTGATGCCATAGCACAGTGGCTGCATTTGATGACATGGCACAGTGGCTGCATTTGATGGCATGGCACAGTGGTGACAATTGATGGCACAGTGACTGCGTTTGATGGCATGGCACAGTGGCTGCGTTTGATGGCATGGCACAGTGGTGACAATTGATGGCACAGTGACTGCGTTTGATGGCATGGCACAGTGGCTGCGTTTGATGGCATGGCACAGTGGTGCGAATTGATGGAACAGTGACTGCGTTTGATGGCATGGCACAGTGGCTGCATTTGATGGCATGGTACAGTGGTGACAATTGATGGCACAGTGACTGCGTTTGATGGCATGGCACAGTGGCTGCATTTGATGGCATAGCACAGTGGCTGCATTTGATGGCATGGCACAGTGGCTGCATTTGATGGCATGGCACAGTGGCTGCATTTGATGGCATGGCACAGTGGTGACAATTGATGGCACAGTGACCACAATTGATGGCATGGCACAGTGGCGACAATTGATGGCACAGTGACTGCGTTTGATGGCATGGTACAGTGGCTGCGTTTGATGGCATGGTACAGTGGTGACAATTGATGGCACAGTGACTGCGTTTGATGGCATGGCACAGTGGCTGCGTTTGATGGCATGGCACAGTGGCTGCGTTTGATGGCATGGCACAGTGGTGCGAATTGATGGAACAGTGACTGCGTTTGATGGCATGGCACAGTGGTGACAATTGATGGCACAGTGACCACAATTGATGGCATGGCACAGTGGCTGCATTTGATGGCATGGCACAGTGGTGACAATTGATGGCACAGTGACCACAATTGATGGCATGGCACAGTGGCTGCATTTGATGGCATGGCACAGTGGTTGCATTTGATGGCATGGCACAGTGGCTGCGTTTGATGGCATGGCACAGTGACTGCGTTTGATGGCATGGCACAGTGGTGACAATTGATGGCACAGTGACTGCGTTTGATGGCATGGCACAGTGGCTGCGTTTGATGGCATGGCACAGTGGCTGCGTTTGATGGCATGGTACAGTGGTGACAATTGATGGCACAGTGACTGCGTTTGATGGCATGGCACAGTGGCTGCGTTTGATGGCATGGCACAGTGGTGTGAATTGATGGAACAGTGACTGCGTTTGATGGCATGGCACAGTGGCTGCGTTTGATGGCATGGCACAGTGGCTGCGTTTGAAGGCATGGCACAGTGGCTGCGTTTGATGGCATGGCACAGTGGTGACAATTGATGGCACAGTGACTGCGTTTGATGGCATGGCACAGTGGCTGCATTTGATGGCATGGCACAGTGGCTGCATTTGATGGCATGGTACAGTGGCTGCATTTGATGGCATGGCACAGTGGTGACAATTGATGGCACAGTGACCACAATTGATGGCATGGCACAGTGGTGACAATTGATGGCACAGTGACCACAATTGATGGCATGGCACAGTGGCTGCATTTGATGGCATGGCACAGTGGCTGCATTTGATGGCATGGCACAGTGGCTGCATTTGATGGCATGGCACAGTGGTGACAATTGATGGCACAGTGACCACAATTGATGGCATGGCACAGTGGCTGCGTTTGATGGCATGGCACAGTGGTGACAATTGATGGCACAGTGGCTGCGTTTGATGGCATGGTACAGTGGTGACAATTGATGGCACAGTGACTGCGTTTGATGGCATGGCACAGTGGTGCGAATTGATGGAACAGTGGCTGCATTTGATGGGCACAGTGAGGCTGCGATTTTTTTTTCCCTTCGTTTGCGCCCCCCCAAAAATTTGGAGCACCAGCCGCCACTGGTGGGTGTTGTATAGAAAGAGACAAAGCAGGTAATATTGTGCAATATAAATTTAAAAGAAGAGACAACAGCCACATAAATTGTTCAATGACTGGATGTTCAATAATTAGTTAGATTGCAAAATAAGAGAGAAAAAGAGATGAGACAGATTATATTTGAGAGACACGGGCCACAAATATTGCAGAGTGTCTTCAATACGCAGCTCAAGATGGCAGTAGGCCTCACCCGCAAGTATGGTGGTCTGTGTCTGACCTTGTCCAAGCTCTTTGCTCTGCAACCCTCTCCCCTATGTAAAATAGTCCAAATTTCCTAGTCTGAGTTGCACCCAAAGCTCCCCCTATGCTCCACATCCTAATGTCAGCTTGCCAAAACTGCTGTATTTACAGTATTTTCCAGCTTTACATGAGATTATGGCCTGTGTTACACTACAGTGTCAGGAACCCAGCCACTATTATGCCACCTAGAAGGCCATTTCTGCCTTCCAGTAGCATGTGGAATCCAATAAGGCAAGGAGAGGCAGAGGGGGAATATGAGGGTGAGGAGTTGGATGGATGAAGTGCTAGCAGTACAAAGGAGACCATGGGACAGGCAAAGGAAATCACCCTTTTTCCTGTTGCAGAGTACGATTGCTGGGTGCAGCGGAGTCAATTCAGATCAGACGTTTTGGAGTAACAGGAACTGGCTTCTTTATTGAAACATAACCACAATAGCAAAGATGTCACCACACATGGTAAGAAACACAGACATGAAAAAGAAACCAACAAGTACAGCACAATGTACAGGAAATACAACACATCATAGAAAATGCATAACATATCACTGAGCATTAGCGACATCCAGTGTCCTTTTTGTGAACTGCAGTCAATAGGCTAAGCTGAAAGTTGTTGTATCTCCAACATCCCTTCTCAACAGCTAAAGCTTAGTCTGTTAAACCCATCTTCTTTGTAAGCCTTGAGTGTCTTTCAGCAGTCAGGGGCTTTGTAAGGATATCTGCTGTCATATCCTCGGTTGGGCAATAAAGTAACTCAAGGAGACCTTGTTCTTGAAGATCCCTAAGAAAGTGGAACTTCACATCAATGTGCTTGGTTCTTGAATTAACTCCTTTCGTGTGCGCAAGTACAAGGCATCCTTGATTGTCCTCATAGATTTCTGTTGGTCCCAACTGTGGTTGACCCAAGTCTGTTAATAGCTGTCTCAGTCATATAACTTATTGGCTTGCCTGCGCTGCAGCGACGTATTCTGCTTCAGTAGACGACAGTGTAACAGAGAGTTGCTTTTTACTTGTCCAACTGATGGCACCTCCTGACAGGAAAAATAAGTAGTCCAACATTTCCAACTCAGAGGAAGAACAGGAAGTAGCAAATGGGAAGGGATGGATTCTATGATCAGGGAAAATGGTAGACAGCAGTAAAAAGTTTAGCACCAAATCCTACAGCCATAGGCTGATTGCCCTTCCTTTAATCTTCCTTCAATGTACAAACATATAAGAGCATTCTTGAGCTGGGTCTTTTGATACATTTAATTTTTTACATATCTACAAAATTTGTGTTCTTATTTTTTCCTGCTAAGGCAATCCCAGCCCTGGTTAGGCACACATGCAGGGATGGTATGGTTGTAACCAAAGCACTAATGAACGATCATACTAAATGCTACGTATATAATGCAGCAAACACTTTTTCTAAAACATGCATCTGTGCTATAAGAAAATACAATTCTCCAACATGAGTAAATGACCATCTAAGAATGTAAGAGTAAGTATCCTTATTTGTGTGACTGATAAAAGGTTTTGTTATATAAATAGCAATATTCAACATATGTAATATAGTGTATCAATAAAGTGAATTCTACAAAAGTCTCTGGGCCGGATTCAGATACGAGATACGACGGCGTATCTCCAGATACGCCGTCGTATCTCTGAGTGCGGGCCGTCGTATCTATGCGCCTGATTCAGAAAATCAGTTCCGCATAGATTTCCTTAATGCCGCGTACACACCATCACTTTATGTGATGAAAAAAAATGACGTTTTTAAAAACGTCACTTTAATTGACTGTGTGTGGGGGAAAACGTCGTTTTATGTCTTGTAAAAAACGACCAAAAAAAATTGAAGCATGCTTCAATTTTATGTGTCGTTTTTCAAAAGTGCACTTTTTACTTCACAGAAATTGACCGTGTGTAGCAAAAAACGTCGTTTTCTAAGACGTTTTTTCATCCACGCATGCCCAGAAGCTACTTATGAAGCGAGCTTCAATGGTAAAACGTGGTGGAACGTAACCTCACTTTGCAAGATCATTGTGAGAAAAACGATGGTGTGTAGGCAACTTCGTCTTTGAAAATTGAAGTTTCAAAAACGTCATTTTTTACTTCACAGAAAGTGTCGTTTTTTTTCATCACATAAAGTGATGGTGTGTACGCGGCATAAGATCCGACCGGCGTAAGTGTCTTACACCGTCGTATCTTAGGCTGCATATTTACGCTGGCTGCTAGGTGGCGCTTCCGTATAGTTACGTGAGGAATATGCTAATTAGGTATTTACGCCGATTCAGAAACGTACGTCCGGCCGGCGCATTTTTTTACGTCGTTTACGTTAGGCTTTTTCCGGCGTAAAGTTACCCCTGCTATATGAGGCGTAGCTAATGTTAAGTATGGACGTCGTTCCCACACCGAATTTTGAAAATGTTATGTCGTTTGCGTAAGTCGTTCGCGAATAGGGCTTTGTGTAAGTTACAATGAATAAAATTGAATGATGAGCGCAAAAATATGTGAATGGTGCATACACAAACAATATAATATAAATCTATATAAGATCCCCAAAAGGGGAATAAACCAAATATTATGAGGATTATATTCTGAAATGAAATACAATAGCACCTCAAAACACTGTGACAGTGATAAACAAAAGTGAACCAAAGTGTCCTGTGTTGCAAAAAATAAATAAATAATGTCCCAAAATAGTGGCAATAAACTTGTGTATCCAGATACA
Organism: Rana temporaria; assembly: GCF_905171775.1. Lineage (NCBI taxonomy): Eukaryota > Metazoa > Chordata > Amphibia > Anura > Ranidae > Rana > Rana temporaria. The sequence goes on from NC_053490.1 coordinate 419,265,001, forward strand.
AGTGTTTAAACACAATCCCACCGGCAGCTGGGCTCACGGAGCGCTTACCTTCCTGATGTGTAAAAACAGCATGTAAATCCTCAGATGGAGACTCCACAACCTTCTCCCCGCTCGGTCGAGCTGCTACAGTCTTCTATATTCTTGCCTGGAGAGCATCCACCCTCGCTGTGTGAAATGCGGGGCTACACAAAAATGGAGGCTCCGTGCCCAGAGCGTGCACCGGCAATCACCAAGATAATAGGAAGAGAAGAAAAGGGGGCTCCAAATAGTGAAATACTTCACGGCAAAGATATTTATTGGTCCAAATAGTAAAATTGCTCAGCATGAGCTTTAAATCGTTTAAAACAGCAAGTTGCGGATGTGCGGACGGGATGTCACGTCACTTCCGGTCACGTCTAAACAGGGCCTTACGCGTTGCGTCACGACACGTGACTTCATCAGAGGCTGGGGATTGGCTAGACGGATTCTCTTTATATAGGCCAATGGGCGGAAGTGAATAGCGGCCATTTTTAAAGTTGGAATGCCCATCGAATCTATCGCGGCCATCTTATATGTGGGAAACACATAGACGGATTGCAAATAGATCACTTAAAACAAGTATTGGCAAGCAAAGTACATAGTGTACAGACATCTTGTGGTTCATGTTATAATTATTACATATATGAACGATACATCCTAATTAAAATAAAAATTTAATGGGTATGTTAAAAATATATATATATATAAAATTATATATATGAAAAAACAGGATAATATATATAAAAAATATATGGGTGTATATAAAATGCATTCTATATTAAAAATAAAATGGAACCATATATTTGATTGCTCAGGACAGGTCCTACAGCCCCATTCACCATTATGTTTACACTCATGGGGGGAGACTGCCTGGATTGCATCAAGGAAGGGATTTACAGGGAACTAGAAGACTAGACCAACAGTGATGCTAGATCCCATCCTTTACATTAAAATATAATTGCAATAAAAAGTTACTTCAAAAACAGTTGACATCAAAGTCCACATTTAATCCATCAGGCACTAATGTATGTAAGGTGTGTATCCATTGAGATTCCTTTTGGCTAATAGCTCTAACTAAATGTGCCCCTCTTTTGAACTTATCAATAGCCCAAAAGGACAGATCACGTGGATTCTTATTATGGAACTTCTCGAAATGTCTACTGACATTGTGTTTGTCAGAACCCTTCAAAATATTCTTGATATGTTCTTTAATCCGGACCATTAATGGCCTTTTGGTTCTACCCACATATTGTAGATTACATGTACACTGTAATACGTACACCACACCCTCCGTATGACAACTAATAAAATCTTTTATAGGATGCCTTACATTGGTGTGTGTACCCAAAAATTCAGTTCTCTTCAATTGAGGACCCCTTGCGTGCAAACATGCAAAACAATATTTGCACGGAAAGAAGCCCTTTTTGTTGAAAAACGTGTACCCACTCTTAGGGGGAGGGTCAATCACGTTTTTAACCAGCATATCTCGAACAGTCGGGGCTCTTTTATAAATAATATTTGGTCGAGCAGGCAGAATCTTCTTCAGGTGTTTATCTGCTGTCAATACATGCCAGTATTTTTTGAATACTTTTTCCACATCCTTATGCTGGACGTTATAGTCCAGAATAATAACTGGTGCTTCCATTTTACGTTGTGTTTTAATGTCTCCTCGTAGCATCGAATTCCTGTCCAGTCCTGCTACTGTTTGGATTTGTTGCTGAATAAAATGTTCAGAGTAGCCTTTCTTTTTAAATCTATCTCCAATAAATTCAGCTTGAGTTAGAAAATCTGTCTCCTTCGTGCAATTCCGCCGAATGCGCACTAACTGCCCTTTCGGGATATTTAAAAGCCATGATTTGTAATGGCAGCTCTTTAATGACAAATAGCTATTGGTGTCAACGCTTTTAAAATGGGTTTTGGTAATAAGCGAATTCTCTGTAATCGTGATATCTAAATCTAAAAAACTAACAGTTTTCTCACTGATGTTCACCACCAACTTGATATTTTGGTCATTTGAGTTTAATCCTGTAAAGAATTCTTCCAAAGCATTTTTTGAACCTTTCCAAACAATCAGCACATCATCAATGTATCTTTTATACAAAATTAATTCTGGTGGGGTGTTGGAATACACTGTGTTTTCTTCCCACTGTGCCATAAAGGCATTAGCCACGGACGGAGCAAATTTAGCCCCCATGGCAATGCCTGTTTGTTGATTGTAGTAGGTTTGGTTATACCAAAAATAATTGGATTTTAAACAGAACTCTAAACACTTAATCAAATATTTGCGTTGCTTGCAGGCTAGAATGGTGTAGTTCTTCAAGAGCCATTTAGTTGCACTGCACGCTTGGTGATGTTTCACGATTGTGTACAGAGATGACACGTCTGCAGTGGCTAATATTGTATTTCCTTCTGAGACAGGTATTTCTTCTAATATTTGGAGAACGTGTTTTGTGTCTCTCAAATAGGCCTTCGTTTGCTGAACTGCTGGTTGCAAAAAATGGTCAAAATATTGACCCATCCTTGCAGTCAGGGAATCAATTCCATTAACGATCGGCCTACCCGGAGGATTGTTCTTATCCTTATGTAATTTTGGGATAGTGTAAATGACAGGAATTCTGCAGGTTTCAGGTAACAAATAGGTGGCCTCTTTTTTGTTTAAGATATCCTTTTTCTTGCCTAAATGGATGAGTTGTTTTAATTGTGTTTTATATTTAACAATGGGGTTTCCTAATAATTTTATATAGGTGTCCTCATCTTCAAGTTGTCTAAGGAGTTCTTTATGGTATTGCTCCTTCGATTGGACAACCACTCCTCCCCCTTTGTCCGCGGGGCGGATCACAATATCATTCCGTTTCTTTAGGCTTTGAATTCCCTTTTTGATATGTGGGGGATCTGATATTTTCTTTACTTTGAGGCCATCCAACTCTTGGAGCACTAATTTTTTAAACACTTCTATATGTTGCCCATTGGTCACCTGAGGGTTAAACACAGAGTTGTTTCAAAGAGTACTGTGTTGTATAGAGTCACTTGTTGTGGATGTCGGTAATTGACATTTAGCTCGATTTCCTAGGAAGTACTTTTTGATATTAATTTTTCGAATATATTTTTGGATATTTATGTACGTGTCAAATTTGTTTAAATTTTTTACAGGTGCATGTTTAAGGCCCCCTTCCAGCACTGCCAACTCCTCAACAGATAGCATTTTTCCACTTATGTTGAAGACACCCTCCCCTTTTCCACTCTTTTTCTTTTGGGATCTCTTTCCCGCTCTGCATCCCCGTTTTCTTCTGGTGTGCGGGTTCCTCTTTCCTCCCTTGGTCTTCTTGGTGATCTAGGTGGTTCTTGAATTCTCCTTGGGGGTGAGCGATCCTCTTGAGTGTATCTCCTTGGGGATTGATGAGTTTCTTGGTGGTGTCTCCTTGGGGAGCGATCCCTCCGATCTCTGTCTAAAAAAGACCTTTGGGCATCATAGTGGTATGTTGGATAGTGATGTTCTGGATAGTGTCGTAGGGGTTCATATCGATTGTAGGTAGGTATTGGACTCCGCTGCGAATGGTTATAGTAATGAGGGTAATAGGGTGGAGGATTAGGGGGCGGTAGATGGTACATAGGTCCTCTATTGTCCCTGTATTCCCTCTCAGAATTGCGACGGTTCCAATTGGATTTTTTGAACGTTTTTTTATAGGGTTTCTTCTGTTTATTATTATGGGGCGTTTGATGGCTAGGCCCCTCACCATTTTTTGGATGGTGTGGTTGTTCCTGTTCATGTCTTTCAATAGCGTGTCCTTTCGTTTGCCAACCCATATACTTCATGGGTCTACTTGTAGTCGGGTCTTGAATTTGTACTTGCTTTTCAGGTGTTGAATATGTAGATGTGGGTGGTGGACCTATAGTTTTAGTCTGCCACTTAAACACCTGATCCATACTGTAATCAGATATGTCTCGTTGATATTTTTTCATTTCTCTTTTTTGGACTTCTAGATCTTAAGTCGCCAAACTATTGTTTAATTGGGCTGCTAATTTTTTAAAATCAGCTGAGTCTTTAAATGGCTCTAGTTTCAGTTTGGTTTCCTGTATTTTATTAGTTGTCATACGGAGGGTGTGGTGTACGTATTACAGTGTACATGTAATCTACAATATGTGGGTAGAACCAAAAGGCCATTAATGGTCCGGATTAAAGAACATATCAAGAATATTTTGAAGGGTTCTGACAAACACAATGTCAGTAGACATTTCGAGAAGTTCCATAATAAGAATCCACGTGATCTGTCCTTTTGGGCTATTGATAAGTTAAAAAAAACATGGAGAGGGGCACATTTAGTTAGAACTATTAGCCTAAAGGAATCTCAATGGATACACACCTTACATACATTAGTGCCTGATGGATTAAATGTGGACTTTGATGTCAACTGTTTTTTAAGTAACTTTTAATTGCAATTATATTTTAATGTAAAGGATGGGATCTAGCATCACTGTTGGTCTAGTCTTCTAGTTCCCTGTAAATCCCTTCCTTGATGCAATCCAGGCAGTCTCCCCCCGTGAGTGTAAACATAATGGTGAATGGGGCTGTAGGACCTGTCCTGAGCAATCAAATATATGGTTCCATTTTATTTTTATTTTATTTTTAATATAGAATGAATTTTATATACACCCATATATTTTTTATATATATTATCCTGTTTTTTTATATATATAATTTTATATATATATATATTTTTAACATTACCCATTAAATTTTTATTTTAATTAGGATGTATCGTTTATATATGTAATAATTATAACATGAACCACAAGATGTCTGTACACTATGTACTTTGCTTGCCAATACTTGTTTTAAGTGATCTATTTGCAATCCGTCTATGTGTTTCCCACATATAAGATGGCCGCGATAGATTCGATGGGCATTCCAACTTTAAAAATGGCCGCTATTCACTTCCGCCCATTGGCCTATATAAAGAGAATCCGTCTAGCCAATCCCCAGCCTCTGATGAAGTCACGTGTCGTGACGCAACGCGTAAGGCCCTGTTTAGACGTGACCGGAAGTGACGTGACATCCCGTCCGCACATCCGCAACTTGCTGTTTTAAATGTTTTTGTTTTAAAGCTCATGCTGAGCAATTTTACTATTTGGACCAATAAATATCTTTGCCGTGAAGTATTTCACTATTTGGAGCCCCCTTTTCTTCTCTTCCTATTATCTTGGTGATTGCCGGTGCACGCTCCGGGCACGGAGCCTCCATTTTTGTGTACCCCCGCATTTCACACAGCGAGGGTAAATGCTCTCCAGGCAAGAATATAGAAGACTGTAGCAGCTCGACCGAGCGGGGAGAAGGTTGTAGAGTCTCCATCTGAGGATTTACATGCTGTTTTTACACATCAGGAAGGTAAGCGCTCCGTGAGCCCAGCTGCCGGTGGGATTGTGTTTAAACACTTGTATCTGGATACACAAGTTTATTGCCACTATTTTGGGACATTATTTATTTATTTTTTGCAACACAGGACACTTTGGTTCACTTTTGTTTATCACTGTCACAGTGTTTCGAGGTGCTATTGTATTTCATTTCAGAATATAATCCTCATAATATTTGGTTTATTCCCCTTTTGGGGATCTTATATAGATTTATATTATATTGTTTGTGTATGCACCATTCACATATTTTTGCGCTCATCATTCAATTTTATTCATTTTAATTTCTTTGTCGTTAGTACATTTTAGATTTGAGCAGCAATTATTCTTCATTATTATTGTTTTCACAATTTTTATTCCTCACGTTTTTTATTCCTCACGTTGATAGTATTGACTAGCGCTTTAGTTCCCCCCTTTTGTTTGTGTAAGTTACGTTCACGTCAAAACCAATGAGGCTTTGCGGCGTAATTTCGAGAATGCGCACTGGGATTCTTTCATGAACGGCGCATGCAAAAAACTTAAAATACGCGGGGTCATCTTAAATTTACATAAAACACGCCCACAACATCCCCATTTGAATTAGGCGGGCTTACGCCGTCACACATACGTTACGCCGCCGTAACTAAGGACGCAAGTTCTTTCTGCATACGGAACTTGCGCCCAAAGTTACGGCAGCGTAACGTATCTGAGATGCGTTACGCCCGCAGATAGATAGACAAATCTATCTGAATCCGGGCCTCTATGTATACTTAAAGTGTTTGTAAACTTAAAAAAAAAACTAAGATAATCTTCCTTTAAGATCCTGTTCCTGCTTGTGCTGTGCAATTCTTCTCTTCCTAACTGGTAATAAACCTGGTTGATCTGGCCAGTTTCTGTGTCCCCATGCCTCTGCTGACCACGATAATCAGGGCTGCTGAGCCCTGATTACGTGGTCAGGTTACATGCCTTCATCATCTGCAGCCCTTGTCTCTCTTCTGACAGCCCCCCCCCCCCCGGTCAGCATGAGAGCATTTCCTCCCTGCCCCTCCACCCTCTATTTAGCTGCATAATGCAGCACATGTCAATGTATCCCATACAGATATCCAGTCATTACCAAAACTGTATGTGTTTGTTAGAAATAAAAGGCTAAATACCGTTTCTGACACGGCAGCTGTGCAGTCACGTGATACCCCTTTTCTGTCCGGCCCTGATCTATGGAGAGAAGCAGGAGGGGTAGAGATTCCCCTGTGCTGGCTGGCTGATGTCACAGGGGAATCTCAGCCCCTCCTACTTCTCTCCATAGCTCAGGGCTAACCAGCACAGGGGGATCACGTGACCGCACATCTGCGGTGTCAGAAATTGTAACTAGCCATTTAATTTCTAACAAACACATACAGTTTTGGTAATGGCTAGATATCTGCATTAGATACATGTAAAGTCACTTTAGGGACTTTACAAACACTTTAAAGTCCTCCAAATAGTGCAAGTGTCAGGGCTCCATTCCCGGCTCCATTGAGCTCCCGCGCATGCGCGGTACGGCAGCGCGCCGAGTGCGTGGAAGCGCGCATGTGCAGGTATGCGGCAACCCTGGGGCCAATCAGAGGCCGGACACTCCTATTTAAACCAGCAGCCTTCCCTGAACAGGTTGCTGGTTTGTCTTCAGCTCCTATGTGTTTACCTGTTGCCGTACCTGCCTGTTTTGACCCAGAATTCCTGACGACTCTCCTCTCACCTGGAACCTCTGACCCTTTGGCTAATGTTACCTGGATTGCTGTTGTCTCCTGCCCCTTGACCTTGGCTTGCTCTCATGGACTCCCTCTGAACTCTCCTGCCCTTGACCCTCGGCCTGTGACTCGGATTTGCCTTCATCTCCTGTGGACCCTACCAGACTTACCTACCAGTTCCTGCCTGACCAACGCTTGTCTCCAGTCTTCTGCACCTGCCCTGCTTCTGTCAGCTGCACCAAGTCTGCCTGCCAGCTCCCGGCACCGGTGCCTCCTTGTGCCGTCCCTCCTCTGTCCCAACTCCAGGGAGTGGTCTGCACAGGGTCGCAAAGGTGAGCCGCCCTCAGCATCTCGGTCTCGGTGAGTACAGGCTCTGACAGCAAGCCAGACTTGTGTGAATAGTGAGTAAAAAAGTGCGGTGTTGATTGACAACACAAACAATGCCGTCAGGCCTTTCATTACTAAGGCTAGGTTCACATTAGTGTGGGCTGTGGGAAGGCATGTAATAACACACCTACCTGCACCCGCAGAAAAAATGGAATGCCGTTTAAGAGATGTGTGGGGGTATCGTTAATCAAAATGGAATCCTTGCATACCAGAATTTGAAGCACGGTTTCCCGCACCAGAAACCGCACTGCATTGTGCAGCTTCCCTGCAGACATGTTTTCTGACAAGGTGCAGGGACCTTTTCCCGGCTTTTTAGTGGGTACAGCAGCCTATTCAAATGCTTAGCAACCTGCCTGCTCACCTGCCAACCGCTTACCGGCCTGCCCACTTGCTCACCCGCCTGCCTGTTCACTATTTCCTCGGGGGGTTGTGATTTTAAGCCTCCCCTCCAGTCAGGGTGGATTCGCTCCTGGTTGGAGGAAAAGACTGAAATCTCAATGATATGTCACTCATTGATCTTGCCTGGTTAAACTTCCTATTCATTTAATTCCCCTACTGGTTGTATAAATACGTATTACATGTATTTCCTATTCCCAATTTGTTTAATGAATGTGTTTTGATTCTGTGCCTTAAAATTGTCTTCTTTGGAAGAATTCTGTAAAAGTATACAGTATTTGTTTATGAATCCAACCCTCATATGAATAACCCAACTATTCTTGGATAAACTCGTACATAGTGTATAATAATGTATCACCAGTGTATTCACCTGTAAGTCCTTCTATTGATATAAATAGCTTCCTTTGTTATTCCAATGCATGGGAAATTCTGTACAATGATACTGTGATCATTGCTTACATGACCCCACGCAGGGAAATCAAGCAAGAAACATTTCTATTATTAACCCTAGAAACTAACATACTACAACCTTTTAGTTTCATTTGTTTGGAACCCAATGAACTGATGTCTGTGTTAGGACACAGCTTGGCCACAGTCCTTCCTTGCACAAAGGGGTAGGGAGCACTTTTGTCACCTTTGCCCTTTTGCAGAAAGAGATATGGGGCTTCCTCCTCGTTTTATCTTCAGCCGCTCTCATAGGTGCTGGAAATGTCCTCCATCGAAGTTGCCAAATTCCTGGTACCTATCCCCGACATTATAACACACAGTGGATGTTCCTTACTTCCTGTTACTGTATCTATGCCACCCATACAACAAATGTGACAGGAAGGCAGGGACTTCTAAAAACAATGATGATCATGCCTTACACTACTAAGATTCTTTTGCTGTGTTCTACTAGAAACATTTTCTATCATACGATGTTCTGCCAGGAGTCTAATGACCTTTATGATACGTATTGTACAATGCATAATAATAGCAGATCATTAATGGGCAAAATATTCTGACTTACTTAGCCTGCAAAGTGCTTAGTGATAGAAAACTCTACCTATACATTTATGACTAAACACTATGCATTTAAAACACACCAGAATAAGAAATGCAGCACTGGTTGGCCTACTCACCTCCTCTCCTTTCTTCATTTTCTCATAATAATTTCTTCTCACTGCCAGATGCCCTCAGTTTTCTATCTTTGATGGAACCCATTCCAGCATGAAGACATCCTGTGAGGGCAAGGCCTCATGGACTTGCCTCCTGATCAGGGGCATTGTTAGGGGTGGGCTGGGGAGGCTGGAGCCCCAAAAGGGTCGCCGAAAAGCCCTGAGTCCCGGCCATGAAGTATACAATTACTAGCTCCGAGTGCCGCCGCGCCGAACAGCCACGATCACAGGAACAAAGTTTTAGAAAGGGGCGGGTTAACAAACTTCTGAACGTTCTGTCCAATGACGAGAAGGGGGTTTTGTTCGCTGTGACACCCACATTCCTGTTTTCTTTTCCCATTGGCCACAGCAGAGATAACACTGGTGATGCATCATGGGAATTGTAGTCCAGGCTGTCACCTGAGCCTCTGTAATCATTGCCGAATGTCAGCTTCTCCACCCGCCTCCCAGCCAGAAGTCTGTGGCTAGGAACGGGTGCACACTGCACAGTGCTCTCTGTGGCTGCCTTTACTGTTACTCAATATCTCACTCACACAATGTCCTGAGTGAGATATTGAGACCAACTTCATAGTGAACAGCGCATGGTGCTGGAGAGGCCAATAACTTTTGTCCTGCCTCCTTGTAATGTGGCCAATCCCTGCTGTGCCTGTGACAGCAGCTCCACCCCTGATGTGGACAGCACAGACATCCATGTGCTGGAAGTATGGAAGGTGTGTGTGCATGGCAGCAGAACTGGGAGGAAACACACAAAATTGGTAAGTGACTCCAGTGTCCAAACACCCCTCACCCCCACCTTTACAATTGCATATTTTCCTCCCTGGTCTCCGCTGCTCTGAGTCTCTGATTGCAAACCAGTGGGTTCCACTCCTCTGAAAAGCAATCCACACATGGATTGTTTTACAAAGGTATTTGACAGGCAGTAAGGCGGCCCTCACCACCTGTTTTACCCCCTCTAAATGCTGCATCACCCCACCACAACCACATGCATTGCATGCGGTTTTGGGGAAGATTTAGCACAGAACTTTTTATTTGAATGCCCACCAAATGCAACTGGTGATATAAATTCTTGTATAACTCAATATAATTCTTGCTGCAGTCATGAAGAAAAGCATTGTGGCTGCAGCATGTGCACAAGCCCAGCTAAGGATTTTCTGGTGTGAATATACCTTTGCCACCGACATGTACTATTTTTTATTGAGCTTGGGCAACACAGGCATGCCAGCTGCACACGCATGCCCCCACCAACCCATGCTGTGATTGGAGACAGCACAAGTTAAAGCAGTTGTATAGGGTAGTTTTTAACTTTTTAACAGTTAAACCTATAAGGCCCCATACACACCATAGAATCCATCCGCAGATAAATCCCAGCAAATGGGTTTCAGCGGATAGATCCTATGGTGTGTACACGCCAGCGGATCTTTTTCCGCGGATAAATCTCCCCTGGGATGGATTTCCAGCAGATGGATATTTGCTGACATGCACAACATATCCATCTGCTGAAGTCCATCCCAACGGATGGATCCGCTGGTCTGTACAGACTCACCGAATCCATCCGTCCGAAGGGATCCCCCGCATGCGTCGCAATGATTCAACGCATGCGTGGAATTCCTTATATGACAGCGTCGCGCCCGTCGCCGCGTCATAATCGCGGCGACGGTGCGACACGTCATCGCCAGAGGATTTCGGCGCGGATTTCAATGCGATGGTGAGTACACTCCATCGCATTAAAATCTGCTGAAATCCTCGAGAGGATTTATCCGCGGAAACGGTCCGCTGGACCGTATCCGCGGATAAATCCTCCCGTGTGTATGGGGCCTAAGGCTTACCTGTAGGTAAAACAAATATCTCCTAAACCTCTACGGTTTAGGAGATATTACACTCGCAACTAGCTGCTGAATGCAGCGACGCATGCACACTGGGGATTTTCGGCTTAAGACCCGGCAGCCGACGGACCTTGCTGGAAAGAAGTCTCCCGTGCACATGCGCGGGAGTGATGACGTTGTGGCTCCAGCCACTCACAGTGCTGGAGCCGTGATACCCGGAAGACACGGTGAGGGGAAATGTCATCTCCCTCGGCGTGGACCGGCAGCAGTACCAATGCCTCGTTCCAAGGTAAGTATTTCATAATGAACTAGTATGCGGTGCATACTAGCTCATTATGCTTTTTCCTTTACAGGTGCCAGGAAAAAATATATATTTTTAGCCTATACAACCACTTTAATAGACAGGTTTAAGCCAATGATTTTGTCTGAAACCTGCTGATCAGCTGTGTCCAATCACAGCACAGAGTCCTGCGTTTAAACACACAGGACTCTGTACACAAAACAATGATCAGGCTGTTTCTTCTCAGGGGGGGAAATCTAATTTTATGTAGGGGCCCAATGCAATACTTTTCCCAGGGGCCCATATTGCTATTAAGATGGCCCTGCTTCCCATAGATGCACACATCTACTCATCACAGATCAATGACACAAATAGTCTTCAATCAGTAATAAAACCCAAAATGGATTCGATTGCAGCTCACCAGTTCTTAGGTGGGGTAGCTGTCGTTCGTTCTTTTTTTATGTTGGCTTCAGTAATATTATCCGATGGACATGCTGGTCAGTGTAGTCAGGTCACTGGTCAGTGTAGTCAGGTCAGTGTAGTCAAGTCAATGGTCAGTGTAGTCAGGTCAGTGGTCAGTGTAGACAGGTCAGTGTAGTCAGGTCAGTGTAGACAGGTCACTGGTCAGTGTAGTCAGGTCACAGGTTAGTGTATGCAGGTTATGCAGGTTACACACACACGCTCACGTAGGTCAGGGTATGTGTGTCAGGTAGGTCACCCTGCGCCGCGCCACTCCACCGACCGTGAACGCGCCCCCCCCCCCACCCGGTGCCGGCTTGGCTTCGGGCTGAAGCCCCTGGTCTTTTTGGCACCTAGCAACACCCCTGCTCCTGATACATCACCAACACCATCTATTAAGTGTAATGATTCAGAGAGCTCTCTGTATCACTGAGGATCACCCAGTGCCGAAGAAGAGGCAAAGATAAAAAGGACCCTGTGCTTTCTGTGACCTGCCTGGAGACATCAGGAAGAGGTAACTATAATAAAAAAAGTGCTAAATAAATGCAAAGGGCTTCCAGCAGAAGTTTTCCCAAAGTGAACTAATGTGCAAATCGTTTGTGTAGGGTATCTATGTGCAACTTACCTTAATTGACCTGCTGATCCTATATCTAGTGATTTTGCAACCTTATTAAAGGACCCCTTTCAATTATGGTTAAAAAAGACATGAGCAGTAAAAAATATAATAATAATATAAAATAAATAGTTTTCCAATGAACCAAAATATATGAAGTGATAATGTACTTTTGTATAGTTCATGAGGTAAACATTGCATATAGAACTTCAACATTTCAGCCAAATTGGTCAGTAGTCAATTCAAAATATATTATAGAAACATTCAATCGATGCTATGATTAAAATGCAAAGGCAAACCTGATACTGTTTAAGGTTGAAGGTAAAAGTAGAATGGGACAACTGATGTTAAAAGTTAGTATGCATCGGAATTGTAGGGCAGTTTAAAATCAGGTTGAGGTTAGTCTGGGTGCACATTGCACCATATCTCAAATTGGCTACCATGGACAGCTGCACCAGATTTTACACTCTCCAGTTATAATAAATCAACCCTTCTTGTATTAGGCCCCTTTCACACAGGGACGGATCCGCTTTCAGAGGTCCGCAAACTCAGCAGGAGATCTCTCCGCAGATCTTCGCTGAGCCAGCGGATGACAAGTCCCTCTCTGCTCACTGAGCGGGGAGGGGCTTGTCCAGCACCGCTGTCTCCTATGGAGAGATCTGATGAAAACGGACAGCATGTCCGTTTTCATCAGATCTCAACCGATCCGATCCTCCATGGATGGCGACGTATGATTTTAGCGGGTCGGGTCAGATGTCCGCTGACATCCGACACTCCATAGAGATGTATGGAGCGGCCGTTCAGGTCAGCCAACAAAACTGACAGGCGGACCTGAACGGTCCGACCGTGTGAAAGGGGCCTAAGTGAGATGCAACCCTGGAAGAATGAGCAGAGGAGGCACAGCAGGCAGCACCGCTGTCAGTCTGGGGGGGGGGGGTGTTAACTATAGTAGCCAATTTAGATACGCTAACGATATAAGCCAAACTCCAGCTCAACCTTTATAGGCAGTTACAGCAAACTGTTTTCCTTTTGGGATAAAGGTTTTGCATTAATAAATAAAAGCTAATCATTTAAATCACCCCTGCCAGTGTTAAGTGATTTATCTCATCCACGTAATCTGATACATTCTGCTAGAGAGCTTGTGCTTGTGAAAAACAACAGATTTGTTGGCTGGATCAACAGATGAAAATAGAAGAAAAAGACTAAAAAATAAAACTTATACAGCCACCACATCTAATGCCACGTACACACGACCGTTTTTCATGATGTGAAAAATTACATTTTTTTTAATGTCATTAAAAAACGATCGTGTGTGGGCTCCAGAGCATTTTTCATGATGTGAAAAATGGGCATTAAAAATTTAGAACATGCTCTATTTTTTCGCGTAATTTTCCACGTTGTCGTTTTTCACGATGTGAAAAATGGTCATGTGTAGGCCTTAACGACGTGAAGAAATGCTCAGAAGCAAGTTATGAGACGGGAGCACTCGTTCTGGTAAATCTATCGTTCAGAATGAAGATAGCACATTCTTCACGCTGTAACAGACTGAAAAGCACAAAGACTGAAAAGCGTGAATCGTCTCTCACCAAACTTATACTAGCACGAAATCAGCAATAGCAGCCCCAAGGGTGGCACCATCTGAATGGAACTTCCCCTTTATAGTGCCGTCATATGTGTTGTACGTCACCACGCTTTGCTAGAGCATTTTTTTTTCACGATTGTGTGTAGGCAAGGCAGGCTTGACAAGAATCGGGTTGAAAAAAACTTTGTTTTTTCTAGACCATTAAAAATGGTCATGTGTACGCGGCATAAGAAATGGTAAGCTGCAATATAATAAATGATTGCTTTTGGGTTTAATACTGTTTTAAGTAAGGTGTACATGGATGATGTAATTCACAGAACAGTGCTATGCAAAAAGTTTCCCACCACACTAACCAGCTAGTCAGCAAAAAAAGCTAATTTAAACTGTTTTAACAATTTGCATTAAAACAGAGGTTTGTCTGCACTTGATGCAGACCTGAACCCCCATGGGTACTTTTTATGTTGTTCCTAAGTTAAGGTTCTTTTATCTATTTTTCGTATTGTGGGTCTCTTCTACATCGTTCTCTAGAACCAGGAAGGGTTTGAGTTTTCTCCTCTTTCCTGGCTCTCAGGTTCACCCACCCCCTGAGCTTTTTCTTCACCTGGTCCAGACCTCTGCTCTACAACTATCTGTTTTCCTGACCATACCTTAGATGTTCTCTCTGAAGCGCTTGTTGTTCTGGGGGTGGCCTGGCCCAGACGCCTCCTGCACAGCTTGATCACTGACGGGGTGCGGGGGGCGAATGGGGTGGAGACCCCTAGTTTTCTTTAAGACACTGGATTACCTACTCTGTCATGTACTCTTAGTCAGTGTAATTTGTTGTCACTCGTTTGCTCTGGACATTGTTTGCCTCATTTTGTATTATTGCACATTTTCAATAAAAAGTATCAAACGAAAAAAAAAAACAGAGGTTTGTTGAATACATTTGTAAATATTAATAAAGCCACACTGCTGTGCCAAGCTCCTTCTGCAAAGTGTGATCCCAACTCCAGTCCATTAGAGCTATATATATATATATATATATATATATATATATATATATATATATATATATATATATATATATATATATATATATTTAGCACTGAATGAATTGAAAGCAGGTATGCCTTGATGGTAACCTATTTGTGCTTAAACGCACATGGACAGACTTAAATCTCAGACTTGATCAATATAGTAGTAGCTGAAGACCTCTAGTGTCTATTTGCATATGTAGCGCCTGGCTACTTTCATAGTAGGTGCTACTGTAAATTTAGAGGGGGTCAGATAGTTGGTTGCCTCTGACCATGTTCATTTGGCTAAATTTGGGGCCTCTGTTCCAGCTCTGGCTGTGCTGTGTGCCTGTGCTTGCTGTCTGGGGACTCTCAGGCCCCCCCTGATGGCAGGTGGCAGCAGTGAGGTCAGGGTCGTGTGGATACTTATCCTCGGCAACCAATCAGGAGGGTTGATCGCCTCGCTGTGCATACTGGGGAAAGGTATTTAGGGGGCGGACGTCATTGGTTTTGGGTCGTCACCTTGCTGCCATCCACCTGGGCAGTCGTCCCACCACCCCTGTGTGTGGCCCTCCTGGCTGGGGGGTGTGTGTTGCAGTGTTCCTGGCTCCGGGGCCTCGTTGGTCCAGAGCTGGGAGAGCTGGGTGCTGAATCCAGTTGAGAAGGATTTTGGACCGAAACTATCTCCACCTTTAGGAGGGTCTGTGGCAGAGACTTCACCCTAAAGTTTCCGAGTGGCACTCTGGCTGCTAGGCTGGTGAGAGAGGCCTATCCAGATGCACTATACCCACTCTGGCTAGAGTGGCGATGAAAAGTTGTCGTTGGAAGCAGGACTGTTTCCAGGAACCAGTTACACCTGAATCTGTCACCTTCTATTCCTTCTATCCCTTCACCTTTCTACTATTTACCATTTTTACCCCGTTGGGTAATAAAAGCACAGAAAAGGCACCTGTCGTGTGGACATTGACTTTGTTATAGCTCTCAAATCAAACCAGCAGCTCCTTCGGGGGTAGTGCTACACATGAATACAACAGGCAAAATTCAAATAACTACGCAGCTCAGAAGCAATCACTATAAAAATGAAAGATCTGCTAGAAACAGTTGCTTCTGTGTCATGAAAAAAAGGTATAAAAAAAAATGCATTTACTTCAAAATTCTTACATCAGACACAAGATGATGTAATCAAAATTTCTTGTCTGTGCTAGACAGTCATGAAGGTGCCACATCTGAAAAGGGTCTTCAAAGGACTTTTCATGAGGCCCTGTCCCAAATTTTAAAGTTATAAATGGTCTGGTGTGTAGTTTAGGAAATACACACCTGGGCCGGTGCTAAAATATTTTTCACCCTAGGCAAGACCCGCTATTTGCACCCCTCCCCAGCCCCCTGTCATCTATGTTATATCTGTGAAGAAATATAGAAGACGAAAAAAGCTCAGAGTATCAGAGATAGTATGCAGCGAAATGCCACCCCTGAATAAGCACAAGGCTGTGACAGGCTTACCAGTCCAATTGCCCCATCCAGGGAAAGAAAGAAAGGATAGTACTACCAGTGCAAGGCCAAACTACAAGGCCAAATGACCTGCCAAATCATCCTATATACTCCCAATGAGAGAGAACGCTCGCTCAGTCCAAGACCCACAGCAGAACCAATCACTGCCGTTATCATCTTGAAAAAGAGCAGGGCAGCGGCATACTGAGCTCCAGGCAATGGAACCAACAAGGAGAGCGGGACAACCTGTCTGTATGACCCTGAAGACCTAGGCATCCAAAAAAAATTAAATACAATGACAGGGACTACTGTAGGTCAAGGTCAAACAGTATGAATCAGTGGCCGTGGCTGCATCCTAAACAGCAGTGAACCATAGGTGGCTGCCTAGTTTGCATTGTGGTAGCAAAAAAACAATGTATGTGGAGTGAAGAAGATAACGAAAGGGGAGGGGGAGGAGGGGCTGGTGCACGCAGGAGGCGTGGAGATGTAAAAACTGGGGGTATGAACTAGATGGGTGACAGGAAATAGGTGGACATTAAATTAACTAAGGGAAATTAAATTAAATTAAATTAACTAGGCAAAATTTAAAATTTTTAAATTGGTTACTACACATAGTGGATAATGTAGATGTAAAGGCATTTGTATAAGCCATGTTATGAAGGTAAATGGAACTGGTGGGCTGGGGATATTGATTTAGAGTGAGAGGCCATTATAGTCGAAGAGTATAAAGGGGAGGGGAATCAGACATTATGAAATTAGGAAATTTAATAATGGAACACATAATGGAAGGATGGGGAAGGAAGTTAATAGGGGCTATGTTGAGTGGGGGGGGGGGGTGGGGGGCTGATTACTGGGACTAGGGGATGTCACATCAGAGTGGGAGATAACATGTACAGAGATATATGATGTTCAAGAACCAGAACAGATAAACAATATACATGTAAAATTAGCATAGGAAGTACATCATAAATTGTAAATACAGTACGTAACATACAAATGCATGAACAAAAAAGAATATAAATTTAAAATAAATATAAAATGAATAAAGTTAATATTATTGATAAAATTAACAGAAGTATCATGTACATACACACATATATATGCACACGCACACAGGGGAGGGGGGGTGGAGGGTATTAATTTAGGGGAGGGAGAAAAAAACGGGGGGGAGAATACTTACTCCCGCCAACCCCCAGACTATGGACGGGCCTTTTGTTATCAGACACCTGAAATTACAAATGTATAAAATTAGCCGGAAAGAGTGGTAGGTATTTTGGGGGAAAAAAGGGGAAAGGTATTATTTTGGGGAGAAGGAAAGGGAATAACAAACCAAATAGAGTTATATTTAGGAGAAGAGCGGAACTTACTGTTAGATAATATAAGACTAAAAATAAATATTGAGTTAAAAAATTTATGGCGTTAATAAAGGATTATACCAATTATATAAAAAAATGTAAATATAAGCATACCCGGTGACGTCATCATCCTCCGCCTGCTGTCCAGCAGCGTTCCAAGCCTCATTTGAGGATCTCCTATCGCAGCCGGCTTTTCTCCATCAGCGGTGAGAAGATTACCGCACGACACAGTGTTCCAGGAGGACCAGGAAGTGAGCGAAGGACCGGACGATATCCTTCCCTCCCTGGGAATTTGTTACATGCCTACCTGTCACTTCTAAAATGTGAGTGACCAATGCCTATGCTTACAATAAATTGTATTTTAAAACTACTACACCCAGAGGCGCCTCTTCCCTTGTTGTTCTGCATTGTGGTAGCACCAGCCCTGCACCTGTGAGGCTGGGGTAGTGGTCTAGACTGAACTACAGCTTAACTCCACAGAGGTAAGTTTCATGTGTTTTCCATAATTCCTACAATAATGAAGCTTTCTACCTAAAAAAAGAGGTTACATTACAGTACAAGAAAATATCACTCAGTTAGACACCAACATGACTATACTACAAGGTCCAGAATGCAAATTAAAAATGTTATATCTTCTAGGAGAAATATACATCAGATATATATCAAATTTTGTCTCTAGCAGCTCATAATGTTATTCTGATGAACGATATGCTAGTTTTCGGATTGTGGAGTGGTGTTCGTTAAAAATCTTGACTTACCTAGCATAGTGGGCATTTAAGATGTTTATACGTGACATAATAAAATACCCCATCACACCTACAATACACTCCTTAGACCAATTCACTGCTGGGTTATCTGCATCACCTTGTACAGGAATAAGAAAAAAGAGTTGCGCAAAGAGCTGCAATCTCTTGTTTCACCATTGAAACTGTGAAGGAATACTATGGATATATGGATATAATACTAGGAGTATTTTTTTAAATATAGGGCCTCTTTTACACAACTGGTTACACATGCAGCCACCAGATGGAAAGACCTGGACATGTGATAAGCAATTACAGCTCAGCCTACAAAAACAGGCTGACAGCAGCCACCGCTGTTCACATGTAGCTGCACACAGAGGCCCAGATTCAGGTAACACTTACGCTGACGTATCTTGAGCTACGCCGCGTAAGTGCAGAGATGCGCCGTCGTATCTATGCGCCTGATTCTTAATGCAAGTTACGCCTGAAATGTGGCATCATCCGACCGAAGTAAGTTCCCTACGCCGTCGTATCTTGGGCGCATATTTACGCTGGCCGCAAGGGGTTCTTCCATTGATTTACGCGTTGAATATGTAAATGACCGAGATACGCCGATTCACGAATGTACTTGCGCCAGTCGCAGTAAGCTACGCCGTTTACGTAAGGCGTAAGTCTGGCGTAAAGTTATTCCACCTAAAAAGGCGCATTCCATGCAAAGGTATGGACGACGGAACACCCGTTGTATTTTACGTCGTTTACGTAGTAGTACGTGAATGGGGCTGGGCGTAGGTTACGTTCACGTCGTAGGCATTGAGCCGTCGTATGTTAGGGAGTATGTTTGACGTGATTCTGAGCATGCGCGCGCATGCGCCGTTCGTTCGGACCATCATTTGCATGGGGTCACGGTTCATTTAAATGGATCACGCCCACCGTTCACCTACTTTGAATTAGGCGGGCTTACGCCGAAAGATTTACGTTACGCTGGCGCAACGTAGGGAGCGAGTGCTTTGTGAATACTCTGCTTGCCTCTCTGGAATACGTCGGCGTATCGCATATGAGATGCGCTACGCCTGGAACAAAGATGCGCCGATCTACCTAAATCCAGCCCAGAGTGGTTAGCTGTGGTTGTGGATGGATGTCCAAGGACATCTGTTCTAACTGCGGATAACTGCTATTATACACGTGCTCCATTTATTCCAGCCACAAAAATCCTTGCCGCTGGAATCTGGTGGCTGAATGTATCCGGCTGTGTGAAATAGGCTTTAAATCCTTTAGTTTTACTGTTGCTTGTTGCTGTTTTGCAATACCTTTTCTGTAAATATGATTTTATTTTATTTTCATCAAAACAATGTTTTAAAATGTTAAGCTGAATCTCTAAATGTCCCAACTAGAGATAGAGGAACTCCATCTTTTTGAAGTTGCTACAAAAATTTTAAGTCTGTTACATTCCTGTCTGGGAGTGGCAGCAAGTGATACATTTTTGGAAAATACATATTTTGAATGTGAATGGTGTTTCCTCTAAAACACAAAGGGGTTGTTTATTATTTAGTTATTTACTAAAATAGAGAACGCAAAAACGGGTTCAGCTCTGCATAGAAACCAATCAGCTTTCAGGTTTTCTGCCAAAGCTTAATTGAACAAGCTGAAGTTAGAAACTGATTGGCTACCATGCACAGCTGCACCAGTTTTTGCAATCTCCAGTTTTAGTAAATCAACCCCTCGGTAACAGTTGTGGTGTGTGTAAAGGGTTAACTACTCATTTGACCTGCCCCAGTGATAATGACTCTCAATCTGCTAGTGCTTAGATTGTTGTCCCACAAGCTGGAAAATCTTTGTGCAGCGTAAGGCTGAGTATGTGTATCACATCCTGCTGTGTTAAACTCCTTGACATCTGAAGTACCCAGACCAGGTAAAGGACTGTTCAACAACAAAGATTGTGTATGCCCAAGATATTGTAGCCAG
This sequence comes from Rana temporaria, assembly GCF_905171775.1. Lineage (NCBI taxonomy): Eukaryota > Metazoa > Chordata > Amphibia > Anura > Ranidae > Rana > Rana temporaria. Next base: position 419,285,365 of record NC_053490.1, read on the forward strand.
CTTAGGCAATAGGGCCCTACATAGAGAGCACTGTACAGTAGACATGTGTAATTTGTTTTGTTATGAATTCGTTTTTCAATGAAGTTCAACAAAATCGTTAATTTGTAAATATTTAAATTACCGAAAACCCGTTTACAATTTTTTTTACGAAAACTAAAATTCATAAGTTCGAAAATTCGTAAATCCTTAAATTCGAAAGTTCGGAAATTCCAAAAATTTGTAAATTCTAAAAACCAAAAATAAGAATGAATTTTTTAAAATTCAAAAAAATAAAATCCGAAAATTCGAAAACCCGAAAATTTGAAAATCTGAAATAATAACTAACTAATAATAATAATAATAATAATAATAATAATAACTATTACTAACTATTAAATTATAGGTATTGGAATTTCCTTTTAAATTTGGCTGTTAGTGAACGTAACAAACGAAGTTCCGAATTACCAAAAATTACATATGCCGCATCTAAACGAATGGAACATAACAAATTAATAATAATAACTAAAAATAATAACAATAATAAAAACGTATTATTATTATTATTTAGTAACTTGTTACATTCCATTCATTTAGAAGCAGCATTCGTTTTTTTTAGATAATTTCCTAATTTGTAACTTTGGATAAATTCGTATTTGTTCATAAACAGCCAAATTTAAAAGGAGATTCCAATACCTATAATTTAATAGTTAGTTATTATTAGTTGGTTATTATTTTGGATTTTCGGATTTTCGTTATTCCAAATTTCCAAATTTTCGATTGTATGAATTTACAAATACTGCATCTAAATGAATGGAACATTACTAATAACGAATTTGACCCGGAAAATGACCCGGAAAGCAAACAAAAAATTGGCAGCACACATGTCTACTGCACAGTATGTAAAAGAGATAGACCAAGGAATATCAAAACATTCCAAGTATAATTATTGGTATGACTTCACTACTCTCATCATGTCAGAAATAATACCTATGAATTCAACATACAGAGATGTTCTTCATTGTACCTTTCACATATATTAATGGCAAACATAATTATTATTTTCTTAGTTACAAAAACTTAAATGAAAAAAGTTGAAGATATGTGGTTGCATATCTAATAAGGTTTATTGTAAATTATAATTATGCACATCATTATTTAAACTAGTGTTTTTGATGAAAGCTGTCCAGTTCATTCCAGAGACGTGACAGAGCTCAGAATTCAGCTGGCCACATGCTCCAGGAAACATGTTAAGGTCTGTAACAGAAGTGCCAACATCCTTCTTGGAAAATAAAAATATAGCATGTGTCATGTTAACAGCAGCAATATTTCACTGCATGTGTTCAGAATTAAGCAATCGGCAGGAATAGATTGGACGTCTGGCACAATTATGAAGCATCTAGGGATTTGTGAGGGTTAAGGGGCACCTAACTGCCAGCTGTCTCCTCTGGCAGTTAAATAAATAATAAATAAGTAAGCAAGCATATTTTAGTAACATAATAATACATATTTCTTAAAGTCAGACAGTGTGTTTTAGGATATTATTTCTTGATAGTAAAACTAGAGACGCAATATTTATACCTAGGCCCAGTATTTCATGTATGGTGATGAATACTGTATTTATTGGCGTATAACACTCACTTTTTTACCCTGAAAATAGAGGGTAAACTGTGGAAAGTTTTCTTCCTGAAACTTCCCTCTTAGGCCGGGTACACACGAACAAACATGTACGGTGAAAGCGGTCCGTCAGACCGTTTTCACCGTACATGTCTGCCAGAGGGCTTCTGTACGATGGTTGTACACACCATCGTACAGAAGTCCGCGCGTAAACAATACGCGGGGCGTTTTCAGCACGTCAGTGTGTTTTATGTCACCGCGTTCTGACACGATCGGTTATTTAACCTATGGTGTTTAGGCGTGACGGACCATCAGTCAGCTTCATCCGTTAACCTAGGACAACGATCCTTCAGACCGTTGTCCTCTGGTTAACCTATCATGTGTACGAGGCTTAAAACACCTTCAGTCAAGAGAAAACCATCAATAGATCTACATATCATCATATTGATTGCCCACTTGAGATTTCTTTGTTTAAATTTGAGCCACAAGATAAACGTCAGTTGGCTCTATATAGATTCTGTTTTTGGATGCATTTTTCGGCAAAAGAATTAACAATTTACAATGTTTGAGCGTATTATAAGCACGTGTTTTCTGAAATTTTCTTTTCTCTACATTTTCCGAACATTGCTCTGCTCTTGCTAGTATAGTCATCAACATAGACAATATGTGTGAGGTAAGACAAAGTAAACACATTCAAACCAATAATGACTCAATAGTACCTGGTTTGAATGTGTCTACTTTGTCTTACCTCACACATATTTTCTATGTTGATGACTATGCTAGCAAGAGCTGAGCAATGTTCAGAGAATGTAGATAAGAGAACATTTCAGAAAGCATGTGCTTATAATACTCTCTAACATTGTATATTGTTAGTTCTTTTAACAAAAAATGCATCCAAAAACAGAATCTATTTCCACATGCAGCTTCCTGTGATGGTCTCTTTTACTTGAAGTACTGATCAACACTTGATGCAATGGAAGGGCTCTCGCGCTATCGATATTCTAAACCTAGGGGGCACTGCTGCAGTTACCTGAAATTGGTCCCAGCCAAAAATGAAAACAAATGAAATGAGTGATAATAACTGCGCTGTGTGGGTATGGAGGGATAGGGCAAAAAAAAAAAAAAAAACTAAACAGTGATCAAATAAGTCCCACCAAATGGGCGGGGTGAACTCTACAAGCAGTGTGCAATCTGAACTGTGAAGGTGGGTGATCTGGAAAAGGTTAACACTTTGCAGCAAAATCCTTATAAGGAAATAAAATAAACATGGAAGTACAGTTATCAAAATAAATGTCCAAGATTGGTACTAAAGACCAAAGGTAAGTGATCCCAACACATAATAAAGGGTAAAAATCCAGTGAAATCAAGTGCAAATACAAATCTCGCATCCAAAAAAGCATATATTTAAAGGTGCAGTCCTTGATAGCTGTGAGTAATAAGTGATGAGAAACCAGGAAATCCAATATTTCAGAGAAGAGCAAGCTTCGGTGCGCACACCTCTAGTGGTATGGAATGCTCACCTCAAGGCCATAGCACGAATAGCCTGGATACCACTCAGGGTGTACTCAAAGATCCAGCAGGATGAGGGCTAGATGTAGTCTCCACATTAAATAACCATATTGGAAGAAACAAGAAAAAGATATGGCTGGAAGCAAGGGTCTAAAAAACGATCAATCACATGCACATGCACTCACATGGAGGCCGTGAGCAGTGGGCCTATCTCCTACGAACGGCGAGTTTGTGCGACCCAGTCTGAGATCTTGATTGTATGCTGATCCTCTCTCTTTGGCCTCCACCTAAACATCCACGGATACTGGCACTAAATGCTCAGCAGGTATAGATGGGCAAAGAGAGAAGAAGGCACATAGTACAGCTCCGCTTCAAAAGGTATTTAATATAAAAACATATAAAAAACTCACATGTAAAATGTCAGAAATATCCAAACAAAACGAGCAGCGAGCTCATATCTCTCTCTTCAGAGTGTGTGAGGTCTGGTACTTCCTGTCCCTACTAGTGGCGTCATGTCACATGACTTCATCAGGGGATATTGATGGGAGTACTGAAGGATCTTAAATAGGCCATCAAAATGTCTGCAAACATGGGTGTCCGTCGGCCATTTTGTCGGAGCCCATAGAGAACAATGTCACCACCGTCATGGATTAACATTGGAACACAGTTGGTGTGCAGACAGTATGTATTGGCGTATAAATCAGCAAAGAGGATAAGATATGGATTGGTAAGCTATTAGAAACATGAAAGGAGAAGTTTTAAAGGACGGATGGGGACAACACTATAGGCATGGAAGGCGTTGTGTCAAAACACTGGATGGCTGACCAGTCGAGACACAGCTGCCAGGTGCATTATAATAGTTTGTAACTATTCTGGAAGCCGAACGCTAAACTGGATGGGAGAGACTTAGTTAACACCGAAGACGCCATACAATGGATCATATATGGGATATGATTAGGCTCTAAAAGATAATTAAAAATAAGTGTAAAAAAGGGATAAAAAATAGGGATAAAGGGGTGTTTCCACGTATGGGAGGGGGAGGGGTCCCAGTCGATGAGCCATTTCAGACTACTAGCATGTAAAAGAAGAGAAGACCGAGTCTAATATGTGGAAGTGCTAGAACCCACACACTCGACATATGGTGGGTGTGTGGGTTCTAGCACTTCCACATATTAGACTCGGTCTTCTCTTCTTTTACATGCTAGTAGTCTGAAATGGCTCATCGACTGGGACCCCTCCCCCTCCCATACGTGCAAACCTCTCTTTATCCCTATTTTTTATCCCTTTTTTACACTTATTTTTAATTATCTTTTAGAGCCTAATCATATCCCATATATGATCCATTGTATGGTGTCTTCGGTGTTAACTAAGTCTCTCCCATCCAGTTTAGCGTTCAGCTTCCAGAATAGTTACAAACTATTATAATGCACCTGGCAGCTGTGTCTCGACTGGTCAGCCATCCAGTGTTTTGACACAACGCCTTCCATGCCTATAGTGTTGTCCCCATCCGTCCTTTAAAACTTCTCCTTTCATGTTTCTAATAGCTTACCAATCCATATCTTATCCTCTTTGCTGATTTATACGCCAATACATACTGTCTGCACACCAACTGTGTTCCAATGTTAATCCATGACGGTGGTGACATTGTTCTCTATGGGCTCCGACAAAATGGCCGACGGACACCCATGTTTGCAGACATTTTGACGGCCTATTTAAGATCCTTCAGTACTCCCATCACTATCCCCTGATGAAGTCATGTGACATGACGCCACTAGTAGGGACAGGAAGTACCAGACCTCACACACTCAGAAGAGAGAGATATGAGCTCGCTGCTCGTTTTGTTTGGATATTTCTGACATTTTACATGTGAGTTTTTTATATGTTTTTATATTAAATACCTTTTAAAGCGGAGCTGTACTATGTGCCTTCTTCTCTCTTTGCCCATCTATACCTGCTGAGCATTTAGTGCCAGTATCGGTGGATGTTTAGGTGGAGGCCAAAGAGAGAGGATCAGCATACAATCAAGATCTCAGACTGGGTCGCACGAACTCGCCGTTCGTAGGAGATAGGCCCACTGCTCACGGCCTCCATGTGAGTGCATGTGCATGTGATTGATCGTTTTTTAGACCCTTGCTTCCAGCCATATCTTTTTCTTGTTTCTTCCAATATGGTTATTTAATGTGGAGACTACATCTAGCCCTCATCCTGCTGGATCTTTGAGTACACCCTGAGTGGTATCCAGGCTATTCGTGCTATGGCCTTGAGGTGAGCATTCCATACCACTAGAGGTGTGCGCACCGAAGCTTGCTCTTCTCTGAAATATTGGATTTCCTGGTTTCTCATCACTTATTACTCACAGCTATCAAGGACTGCACCTTTAAATATATGCTTTTTTGGATGCGAGATTTGTATTTGCACTTGATTTCACTGGATTTTTACCCTTTATTATGTGTTGGGATCACTTACCTTTGGTCTTTAGTACCAATCTTGGACATTTATTTTGATAACTGTACTTCCATGTTTATTTTATTTCCTTATAAGGATTTTGCTGCATAGTGTTAACCTTTTCCAGATCACCCACCTTCACAGTTCATTTTGCACACTGCTTGTAGAGTTCACCCCGCCCATTTGGTGGGACTTATTTGATCACTGTTTAGTTTTTCTTGCCCTATCCCTCCATACCCACACAGCGCAGTTATTATCACTCATTTCACTAATCAGCACTTAAGTTTGGTGTTAGCAAAAATATTGTAGATCCAACCAACTCATTGTCTGATGCTGCTTTCAACCAGGGAGAAGGCTCTAAACAACATTTCAGATGGAACATGTTGCGTCATCATCTTTCAGAAAGGAAAATAGTGGATCAGAGTGTAGCAATTAGCACTAGCTAGACTCACACTGATGGGAAGATTGGTATAATTTCTTGGAGTTGTAATACTTTACAAGTAGTCTTAGCAATTCCTTGATTGATTTAAAGTGCAAGCTTATCTTTACTAAAAACTACTTTAGTCCCCTATTCTCTATGGGCCAGATTCAGGTACAATTGCGGCGGCGCAACATAACCCGTTTACGTTACACCGCCGCAAGTTTTCAGTGTAAGTGCCTGATCCACAAAGCACTTACCTGTAAACTTGCAGCGGTGTATCGTAAACATGTCCGGCGCAAGCCCGCCCAATTCAAATGGGGCGTGTACCATTTAAATTAGGCGCGCTCCCACACCGGACATACTGCGCATGCTCAGTTTTGAAATTCCCGATGTGCTTTGCGCGATGTGACGTCATTTTTTTTAACGGCAATGTGAGTTACGGCGTTTCGTATTCCCAGACGTCTTACGCAATAAAAAAAAATTGAAATTCGAAGCGGGAACAACGGCCATACATTTACATGGCTCGTGTAAAGTTAAGGCATGTAAAATCATGACTAACTTTGCGACGGGAAAAAATTACTAGCGACGACTTAACGAACGCGAAAACCTTTGTGGATCGCCGTAAATGCTCATTAGCATACCCGACGCAGGAAAACGACGCAAACTCCACCCAGCGGCGGCCGAAGTATTGCATCCTAAGATCCGACGGTGTAAGTCAATTACACATGTCGGATCTTAAGGCTATCTATGCGGAACTGATTCTATGAATCAGCCGCATAGATACGCCAAGAGATACGACGGTGTATGAGGAGATACGCCGTCTTATCTATTCTGTGAATCTGGCCCTATGTGCCTAACTTAAACTAATCAAGATTCCCTCAACACATCCTAAAGCATAGTACACACCCAGCAGGGCTGAGTGAAAAAAACTGACAGCTCCGGAGGAGCCTCTGGACTAACAATTCACTTTTAGTACAGCGATCTCTCCTGCTGTGCTATTGTGTTCTGACAGGGGGGAAGCCCCCCGCCAGAACACTTTGGTCAGCTGATCGTAAAACCTTTTTTGGTCATGCCCCATCGACCGAAGCCAGTTGACTGGCTGCAATACGCACAGGCTGAATGTCACCCAACATTCGGCCCATGTGTACTAGGCTTAACCATGACAGCTGTGGCCTCCTATGATGTTTACCTCCTTTGGCACAAAATACTTTTTAGTACTGGTCAGGCCTGCTCAATGGGCGCTCTATAGACTTGAATATGACTTTGTCCTCCAACATGTTTTCTAGAATTGCAATGCATTTAGGATAGCGTCAGCAGTTTCTTAATTGGTTTATCATGATGCCTTTGCATCCTCTGGGTCTAGACAGTAGTTTTTTAGTAGTTATTATTAGGAAGAGAGGTATTGGCTATTTACACTCATTAGCAGAGTAGAGTTTACAATCTCTTTTAGGTTTTTATTGCATTCTGTGTTCTATTATTGAGATTTCCTCTAACTTGCTATTCAAGATACAAAGGTACGGACATAAGATGTCTTTAGTCGCAATCCCTAAAGCCATATCAATATGGCACAATGCTAGCAAAGTACTACAGCATGGGTCAAATGCAGACACTCTAAACTTGTAAAGACCAACTTCTGGCTTTTTCTTCTGCTCCCTACCATTGAAGATCCCCCTGCATGTATGATATACTTGTTTAGTTAATACTTACTGTGACAGACTAATCCAGGGCAGGGGCTTATGGAGGGGACACAATGGGGCCTGGCATTTGAGGGAGCTACAAGCATTTAGGAAGATGTTCTGTTATATAATGCAAAAATACATTATTACATTTAATGAGTTTGTAAACCTTCATTGGTAAGTTGCACCTATAGGTCAGCCTATAATCCCGAAATCCTGGCTGAATTCCTGGCTGAAGTGTTTCCAAAGGGGCAGAGTAACAGTGCTATTTGCCCACCTGCAGCCGCGGCTATAGAGGCGGATGCAGCGAGTGTTGACTGACCTTGATGAACCTGTTTCTGCACTGGATGAGCATGGATGAAGGAATGCATCTGTCCAGCTGCCCGGTAAAGGTATGGGGATTGAGCAGCCGGCTTATCTTCCCATTTGCAGTTCCAGGACTCGGGAGAATCGGAAGCCATCCTCATCTCCTAGCCACAGATCACAGAATGTATGGATTTAATTGACTTTTCATCTGAGGATGTTATGGATTATGCTACCTGCCAAGGTGTTTGCACTGGGTCCAAGTTCCACCAACCCGTGCCACGCAATTTTTTTATTAAATGTCGGTTTTTTCAATGAACTTTATCTGTATTGCCGAGACCCAACAATTCATTACAGCCTCGAACAGTTTTAAATGACATTTTTTTCTGTCATATTGTCATAATGTCATATTGCTGCGGGACTGTTCAAAACACGGGAAAAATGCGCCACTTTACAGGAATACTATAGACACCAATTGTGGATTGCGCTGACTACTAAGTCCGATTTAAGCGGCAGGGGATATTTACACACATATGCATATACGTTTTTTGTCACGATAAAAAATTATTATTTAAATCTGAGTAGTCAGTGCAATCCACATGGCATACATCTGATTGCAGAAGACTGAATCAATAGAGATCTATTTATTTTCTTTGCGCCAGTAGCATTTCTTTTATATACTATAGACACCCCCCAGGCACAATATTTAAAGGAATATTTTGTTTTTATTTTTTCACTTTAAACACTATTATCACTGCTCCCGAAAAAACTGCATTGATTCATATCCCCTGGGGCAGGGACCAGGTCCCCAAACACTTTTTATGACAATACCATGCATATAAGCCTTTAAAATTAGCACTTTTGTTTTGTCATGTTAATCTCCCATAGACTTTTAAATGGTGTCCGCTGCATTCAAATTTGCATAAGGTTCGCTATTCAGCAAAAAGGCAAACACCTGATGTTCGAGTCGAAACTTACGTTCGACTCGAACATCGGGCTCATCCCTACCCTCAACTAATGAACAATGGATTTCCTGTGATAGTGGATGGGACCACAGTCTCCACCTGTATACTCCAGGGATGCTGGGCAGTCAGCCCAGATCCCCAACAGCATGGCGGAGTGAGCCCAGCCACTCTATCTTCTCTTCACCGGGTGAAAGGACTCCAGGGAGAAGGGGCAGTCCTCACTTCTCCCCAGAGGCAGGAATGTTCTACAAGAGGTTGGCTGGGTGAGTAATGCTCTGTTCGGGACAATTTGTTAGAGTACTGTGTGGCTACGTGCATTGGGGGACAGGAACTATGGACTAACTTCGAAGTCAACCCGTCTGGGGTCTCCTTCTATGGGGACTGAGTGCTAGTCTCTTGCCTACCAACTATGGGCCCTGGCATTTGAGCTAAAAGCATTTAGGGAGATGTTCTGTTATGTAATGCAAAAGGACATTATTACATTTAATAATCAGGGAAGCCATGATGGTCTCTCCCAGCCTGAAACTCAGTAAACAGATGTATGTGAAAAGAAAGCTGAGTAATGAGATCTGAAAAGCCCTGGGTCTTTTGTTGTCTACTAGTCTGAGGAGGAGGGGAGATCTTTGTTTGTATTGTTGATTGTGCTAATTGACTAATTAACTCACCTATTGTCTGCTAGCAAACTACTGTGGGGATGTTTTTATACTTGTAATAATGTGTATTGTACTTTGTGAGCTTGACGCCGGCCAGTCTGCCTTGCAATGAGATATCTGATTAGTCACAATATTGTCCAGTTGGCTAGTTGTTTAATTAACGTAATGTTTATAGCAGGGCTCAAAATTTCAAGTCTTGAGCCACTAGCCAGGCCTCAAGGGTCACTCGCCACCAGTTGCCCAACCCAACCCAACTCATACCCTGCTCCGCCCCTAATTCTGTCGCTAATCACACCCTCATAAATGATCTCATGAAATGACACTTAAATGTTTTATGCAGAATTAAGTTACAGAAATAAATATTATCAGTTCCCTTCAGCACAGCCTCACCTGTGCTTATCAATGCAGCCTCACTGTGCCCCACATTGCGGGCTCATTGTACCCCCGATTGCAGAGTCATTGTATCCCCGGATTGCAGAGTCATTGTGCCCCCCCCGATTGCAGAGTCATTGTGCTCCCCCCCGATAGCAGAGTCATTGTGCCCCCCCAATTGCAGAGTCAATGTGCCCCCCGATTGCAGAGTCATTGTGCCCCCCCAGATTGCAGAGTCATTGTGCCCCTGATTGCAGAGTCATTGTGCCCCCCGATTGCAGAGTCATTGTGCCCCCCAGATTGCAGAGTCATTGTGCCCCCCCAATTGCAGAGTCATTGTGCCCCCCGATTGCAGAGTCCTTGTGCCCCCCCCGATTGCAGAGTCATTGTGCCCCCCCAAATTGCAGAGTCTTTGTGCCCCCCCCAGATTGCAGAGTCATTGTGCCTCCGATTGCAGAGTCATTGTGCCCCCCGATTGCAGTCATTGTGCCCCCCAGATTGCAGAGTCATTGTGCCCCCCAGATTGCAGAGTCATTGTGCCCCCCAGATTGCAGAGTCATTGTGCCCCCCAAATTGCACACTCTTTGTGCCCCCCAGATTGCGGAGTCATTGTGCCCCCCAGATTGCAGAGTCATTGTGCCCCCCTCCCCCGATTGCAGAGTCATTGAGAGCCCCCCCCTGGTGGCCAGATCATGAGAGAATGAAGAGGAGAGAAGCAGATCGCAGAGCTGTATAGCCCGTTAGAACTTACATTTCCTCCGCTCTGCTCGTTCACACAGCCCCGCCTCCTCCTGACCCCACGCCTGTGATAGACAACACATCCCAGCATTGGAACCGCATTCTGTCTATCACAGGTACGGGGTCAGGAGGAGGCGGGGCTGTGTGAACGAGCAGAGCGGAGGAAATGTAAGTTCTAACAGCGGGCTATACAGCTCTGCGATCCGTGTCTCTCCTCTTCCTCCGTGTTCTCAGCCATCGGGAGGATCGCTGGGAGAACAGCTCCTGACCCCGCCAGCCACAGTGCTCGCCCCCCCTCTCCCAGGCAGCCCAGCTCCTCGCCAGACCTGTTTTTTCACTCGCAAAATGTGAGTAAGCGAGTGCAAAATTTGAGGTCTGGTTTATAGTATATTTTGATTGTTGTAATTATATTCCTGTGTACAGTTTGTATTGTTAGGGTAATATTATCAGGAGGGAGATGTCCTCCTGTGGAGTATATATTCAGTGGGTGTTTGTTCAATAAAAGTTCCAGTTTTGCAGCTGAGCTAGTCCTATTTAGTTCTTGGTTGCAATATGCAGCTGTAATATCTGATATCTATGTTCAGACTGGAGGAAGCAGTATACTCACTCAAGCGGAGTGTGGGACTGTTCCGTCACACTCACCTTTTTCAGATGTCTTTAGGGCAGTCATGTGACAAGCTGGGGACTTCTTCCTTTTTGGTTTTCCTGGATGTAGACGCCATTATTGATGTGATGGCTCTCTCTGTGGCACTCTCTGCATCTTTACACGATAAGTGTAATGGGCCCCTGTGGCACCCCCTTAGAGGTGGGTCCATGATTTCTGCAGTTACAGCAGGGATGTGCGGGGAGGTCAGTGGCTGGTGAGGCACTGGCTAGTATCAGAGCCAGATACACACAGGTTACATTAGATCATTAGATCATTAGAGTGAGAGCAATAATTCTAGCACTAGACTTTCTCTGCAACTGTAAACATGTAACCTGTAAAAAAAATTAACACGACACCTATGGAGATCTATAAGTACTGAAGTTTAGTGTCATTCCACAAGTGTGTGCAATTTTAAATGTGACATGTTAGGTATCTATTTACTCGGCGTAACTTTATCTTTCACATTATATCAAAAAATAGGGCTAATGTTTTTTTATTCATGAAACAGTTTCCCCCCCCCCCAAAAAAACACGTTTAAAATGTTTTAAAATTTTTGTGACATACAAAAATTAGCAACGACCACCATTTTATTCCCTAGGGTGTCTGCTGAAACAATATATATAATGTTTGGGGGTTCTGAGTAATTTTCTAGAAAAAAAATATGATTTTTATATGTAGGAGAGAAATGTCAGAATTGGTCTGAGTTGCAAGTGGTTAATTACCATAAGTAAGTAATATACAAATAATTATTACATATTGTTTTTAAGGTCATTTACTATATTTTCAAAATCAGTAGGGGGCTTAATGGACAAATTACAAAGTTATAACTTCCAACCAGCAATTTCACAGTAAATAGATAAATAATAAATTATTATGTTAGAAAATATAGCATAAAAAAATATGATTTAGCTTGAATATAACAGTACCTTTTCAACAGAATCAGTTTATCCCTTTTAACTGTGTGAGAAAAACATATCATTATGGGTAAATCTTATACACATAAACAAATGTATTTCCTTGTACATAAATGGGCTGGGCTGGAAGGGAGCATTTTCTTTTAGACACATGCCCCTTCTATGACACTGCAGTGAGAGGAGTGCCTCAACTGCAGCATTTTTATTGGAAAGCTGGGACCAATGGTACTTTAAGAATGCACTGAAGAGAAGGGGGAGTATCACAGTTGCTTTTTTATCTTATAAGCTTATGAATTTAAAAATAAATAGTAAAAAGTGAAGCTCTAAGGCATCGTACACACGATAGGTTAAACAGAGGACAACGGTCTGATAGACCGTTTTCATCGGTCAAAACCGATCGTGTGTGGGCCCCATAGGTTATTTAACCATCGGTTAAAAAAAGCCAACTTGCTTTAAATTTAACCAATGGTTTCCTAACCGATAGGAAAAAAAACGATCGTTAGTAGGCACAACCATCGGTTAAAAATCCATGCATGCTCAGAATCAAGTCGACGCATGCTTGGAAGCATTGAACTTTGTTTTTTTCAGCACATCGTTGTGTTTTACGTCACCGCCTTCTGACACGATCGTTTTTTCAACCGATAGTGTGTAGGCGCGACAGCCCATCAGTCAGCTTCATCGGTTAACCGATGAAAACGGTCCATCGGTCCGTTCTCATCGGATGGACTGATCGTGTGTACGCGGCATAAGAGTAAAATTGGTGATTGTGTTAAAACAAAACAATGACCCCTATGCCCTAAAAAATTCCCAAACTGCTGGTTATGTACCACTGGTGTTACTTACCCTCACTGTAGGTGAGATACTTTAGAATTTAGGTTTTCTGTGTGGAACTAATTTGTAGAACAATGCACTTATATTACTGTCAGCCCATAGGTGGCATAGAGCATACAGCTCATGATGAAACAGGTTGCATTGGTCTGTGAGTGTCCACATGAAGATTGTGAGAATACATTGGGGATAGTATAGCATAGAACATTTACTTAGTCTAGTGAAGCTGTGTTCACTTTATTTATCAAGTAATGTACAAGGTACCTGTGACAGACCCAACCGGGACAGGGGCTTTTGGAGGGGAATGCAGTGTAGCCTCTTGCCTACTGACTATGGGCCCTGACTTTTAAGGGGGGTTCTATTCTTGGGAGGTGTGTACCTGGGGTACCGTTGGAGTGGTCTTGCTTCAGATTGGAAACACACAGAATCTAGGCCTGGGATACATATTTGGGTCCGTTGTGCCCAAACCAGCAATGACTGCTTTAGACTGTAAGACTCAGAGTTAATGTAATATAGTCAGCTCAGACCAACCTGATACTGGGGTCTCCTGCTATAGTCTGTCTACTGTTTAAGGTGTTATGTGTTTATTGTTAAGTATGTCTCTCCCATTGTGTGCCTCCCTATTGTTAATTGAGTCATTTATTTTTTCTGTCTGTCTGTCTGCTCTTCTCTTGGAGATGTGATTAATATTGTGACCACTTTACCTTGTTACCTAACTATTGTGGGATGTTATGTGTTTATGCTTATGATAATGTGTAATTTACTTAATGTATCCAAGGTTGTGGGCTATGTGCCGAACAGCCTGGGCACCTAGGTTTGTTTAAGTGACTAGTTGTTAATTAGTTCATGTTAATTAGATCACTGTCACCTTTAGTTGCTAGATGTGGAATAGCATACTTTTTATGTTGGCTGTTCCTTAGATGTGTTGTCTAAAGTTTGCTTTGGTTAGGATAATGTGATCAAATTCTTATCTGATCTTGCATGGTATATATTCTGTGAGAATTTACAATAAAGTCGGTTTGGGGGCGCATGCACGGCGCGATGCTGGACAGACGCTGCTAGTGTGAGCTTTGTCTGACCAGGAGAGCCAGGCACGGATCCCGGGGCCATCCTGCAGCGAAAAACTCCCAAAATTCACCCAGCACTCCTGCGGGAGACCGTGCATGTCCTCTGGCAAGAAGGGGCGCAAACACCGCTCCCCTCACACCATAACCAACTATCTTCTAGACCTAGAGAGTAAGATGTCCCAAAATGGCGCTGGTCACCATGCGGCCTCCAACAGCTCTTCACAGGCTCCTGCCCTGCATTCTTCCAACAGTGAGTACACACAGCCTCTCTCCAAGGCTGATCTGGATGCAAGTTTAACAGCAATATATGAAAAGCTTGTGGGTAAATTGGAACAGGAACTGCATAAATCTACCAGTGCCCTTACACAAGAGATTGCTAGTATTGGGGGCCGCACAGACATATTGAAAAATTAAGCATGATGAACTAGCCCTTGCACATAATGATCTGAGAAAGGATTATGAATTATTGGCTGATAGTTTTTCTTTCATGCAAGCACACGTGGAGGATTTGGACAATAGAAACAGACGCAATAATATAAGAGTGCGTGGCATCCCAGAATCGATCACTGATCTTAACCAGGCGATCACTAAGTTGTTCCATAGTCTAGTACCTGACAGACCAACGTCTGCATTTGCCTGTGACAGATTGCACAGAGCACTGCGCCCCAAACCGACTCCAGATAAACCTCCTAGAGATGTAATAATGTGCCTAAAAGACTATGGGCCAGATTCAGAAAGAATCGCGGCGGCGTAACGTATCGTCTTTACGTTACACCGCCGCAAGTTTTCAGCTCAAGTGCCTGATTCACCAAACACTTGCATGTAAACTTACGGCGGTGTAACGTAAAGCCGTCCGGCGCAAGCCCGCCTAATTCAAATGGGGCGTGTACCATTTAAATTAGGTGCGCTCCCGCGCCGAACATTCTGCGCATGCTCCGTTAGTAAATTTCCCGACGTGCTTTGCGCGAAATTACGGCGCCCGACGTGTTTGTGAATGGCGACGTGCGTAACGTACGCCGAAAAAAATAATTTAAAATTCGACGCGGGAACGACGGCCATAATTTAACATGGCTGGTGTAAAGTTAAGCCATGAAAAAGCAGGTTTAACTTTGCGATGGGAAAAAACGACTTGCGACGACGTAACGCAACGCGAGTAGCTTCGTGGATCGCTGTAAAAGCTAATTTGCATATCCGACGCTGGAAAACGACACGAACACCACCCAGCGGCGGCCGAAGAATTGCAGCCCAAGATCCGAAGGCGTACGAAGCCGTAAGCCTGTCGGTTCTTAGCCAAATGCCGTTGTATCTTGTTTGTGAATCACAAATTAAGATACGACGCGGCAAATTTGAAAATACGTCGGAGTATCAGTAGATACTCCGGCATATTTCTTCTATGAATCTGGCCCTATGTCACTAAAGAAGATATTATGAGGGCCTCCAGAAACACTCCAAATATCAATTTGGATGGAGTTAAACTACAGATCTACCCTGATATCTCCCCTGCGACCTTGGATCGCAGACGCAGGATGAAGGAGGTCACAAGTATTCTTCAATCAGCCAGAATTAAATACAGATGGGGCTTTCCTTTCAAGCTGTCTCTAATGCATGGTACTACATACACCGTTTATAATGTAATAGAAGGAAAGGATCTGCTGATCAAACTGGGCCTATTAGACCAGGAACCCCAGCAGCACTTTCCTGTGACCCCAAGATCTTCTCCCATCTGGTCAACCCCATCGACCAGACGCAGTCAGAGGGAACAGAGAAGATGGATCCAACACCCCATCCAGGACCGAGCTGCTTAAGCTATTCTGACTGTTTGGGTTTTTTAGGCTTTTCAAGTTTTTCAAGTTTTTCAGATTCTTCATGTTTTTCAGGCTTGCATCACTGAACTCTGTTTGGGGGTCAATTCCCCCCCCCCTTCCTCCCTGTTTTTTTTTTCTCTCACTCTTCCTTATAGGTGATTCTACATTACGGTGGTCCCGTCTGGACAGCTACACTTGAAGGTCCACCCCTGATGGCTAGAACCATTGTGACCGGAAACAAAATGACTGTCCGGAGGTGAATGGCTAGATTATGCACCTTGGTTTTGGGGTCCCCCGTTCTACAATCAGCTCTATCTGGACTTCCCCGTGGGTTGCTCTGTATTGCAGGTTTGCACCCTCCACTAATTGGGGGCCCCCCACCCCTATCCCCCTGCCATTCCTCCCTTGCTTGTATACCCGTTATTTAAAGATATGATGCCCTCCATGTTGTGACTGGACTCACGGGTAACACTTCTTTAATAATAATAACAAGGAACTCTCTCCCCCCCCCATTTTCTCCCCCATCTGCCATTGTTTGTGCCAATAACCCCTTGGGCTCAGTGGCACGGTTTGCTATACCCACCCCGTGTAAATCCTACTGAAACCCTCCCTAAGACGTTTTGTATTATGTTGTATAATATGTTTGCTCATACATTCACATGTTTTTGCCAGACTAGTTCTCACTTTTGAAACTCCTGGCTCGTCTGCCGCTGTTGGATTGTCCGCCATTCCCCCTGCGTGGTCCGCAGGCTTGCCTGATTTCTGGGCTTGTCTGCTGGCCCTGCTGGTGGAAATTGGACTTGGTTGTCCACTTTTATTTTGACTGAACCAGGGGACCCCCTGTCCCCTTTTCCTGGCACTTTTTAGTTGCCAGCTTCTTTGCCCTAATGGCATTTAACCTCTTGACCACTGGGCACTTAAACCCCCTTCCCGACCAGACCAATTTTCAGCTTTCGGTGCTCTCACAATTTGAATGACAATTACTCAGTCATACAACATTGTACCCATTTGAAATTTTTGTCCTTTTTTTCACACAAATAGAGCTTTCTTTTGGTGGTATTTGATCACCTCTGGGTTTTTTATTTTTTGTGCTATAAAAGAAAAACTACTGAAAATTCTGTAAAAAAAATATCTAGTTTCTGTCATATTAGCAGGTTATTTCTCACACACAGCATATACATACCACAAATTACACCCCAAAACACATTCTGCTATTCCTCCCATGTATGACGATACCACATGTGTGCGACTTTTACACAGCGTGGCCACATACAGAGGCCCGACATGCAGGGAGCACCATCCGGCGTTCTAAAGCACCCAGGCCAATTCTGACATTTCTCTCCTACACGTAAAAATCATCATTTATTTGCTAGAAAATTACATAGAAACCCAAAACATTATATATGCTTTTTTAGCAAAGACCCTAGAGAATACAATGGTGGCCGTTACAACTTTTTATCTTGCATGGTATTTTCGCAGAAATTTTTGAACGCGTGTTTTTAAAAAAAATGTTTTGTGCTTAAAAAAAAAAAAAAGTAAAGTTAGCCCAATTTTTTTTCATAATGTGAAAGATGAAGTTACGCCGAGTAAATAGATACCCAACATGTCACCCTTCAAAATTGCGCACACTCATGGAATGACGCCAAACATCGCTACTTAAAAATCCCCATAGGTGACGCTTTAAATATTTTTATTGGTTACATGTTTTTAGTTACAGAGGAGGTCTAGGGCCAAAATGATTGCTCTCGCTCTAACATGTGTAGCTTGAACACCGTTTTCATATGTGGGCGGGACTTACGTATGCGTTCGCTTCTGCATGCGAGCACACGGGGACAGGGGCGCTTTAAAAAATGGGTATTGCAGAGTATTTGGGTATTGCAGAGTATTGGGGTATTGCAGAGTATTGGGGTATTGCAGAGTATCGCACAGGGTATTGCAGAGTATTGGGGTATTGCAGAGTATGGGGGGTATTGCAGAGTATTGGGGTATTGCAGAGTATTGGGGTATTGCAGAGTATTGGGGTATTGCAGAGTATCGCGCAGGGTATTGCAGAGTATTGGGGTATTGCAGAGTATCGCGCAGGGTATTGGGGTATTGCAGAGTATCGCGCAGGGTATTGCAGAGTATTGGGGTATTGCAGAGTATCGCGCAGGGTATTGCAGAGTATTGGGGTATTGCAGAGTATCGCGCAGGGTATTGCAGAGTATTGGGGTATTGCAGAGTATCGCGCAGGCTATTGCAGAGTATTGGGGTATTGCAGAGTATCGCGCAAGGTATTGCAGAGTATTGGGGTATTGCAGATTATCGCGCAGGGTATTGCAGAGTATTGGGGTATTGCAGAGTATCGCGCAGGGTATTGCAGAGTATTGAGGTATTGCAGAGTATCGTGCAGAGTATTGGGGTATTGCAGAGTATGGCGCAGGGTATTGCAGAATATTGGGGTATTGCAGAATATTGGGGTATTGCAGAGTATTGCGCAGGGATAGCTGAGCTGGGATGGATGGATGGCTGGATCTGTGACTGCAGTTGTCACAGATCCAGCTCAGTGCTGCTGCTGACACCCGCCCCCCCCTCTCACACTGTACCGAACGGTACAGAGAGGAGAGGGAGGAACCGGCGTCATTTGATCAAATGACGCCGGTTTGTTTACAAGTGATCGCTCCGTCATTTGACAGAGCGATCACGTGGTAAACGTCCTCCCAGAATAACTCCACCGCGCTGTAGCAGTAAAATGTCTATGGCGCAGTGGGCAAGTGGTTAATTATAAACAATTTTTTTCCGGAAGACTAATTTTTTCTCTTAGTTCAATGTTTTTTCTATTGGGTAACATACTGCATACAATGCCTTTATCCTCTGTGTACTGTCCTCTCGTCAAGACTTTATTGGGTAATCTGCTTTTCTATTGTATTGATAATTTTTTTTGTTTATCGTTTATTGTATTCAAATTTCCTTTCCTTAGGACATTTACTGATCATTCCCTACCCTCCCCCTTTGGGACTAAAATTGTTTTCACACAACGTTCAGGACTTTAATTCCCCCAATAAGCGTAAGAAAGCATTTAGACACTATAAAAGATTAGGTGCAGACATCATCTT
Source organism: Rana temporaria (assembly GCF_905171775.1). NCBI lineage: Eukaryota > Metazoa > Chordata > Amphibia > Anura > Ranidae > Rana > Rana temporaria. The sequence goes on from NC_053490.1 coordinate 419,304,395, forward strand.
AATGCAAGAAACCCATTTTGCTGCGGTTAATCACCCCCAATACTTCGATAAAACTTTCAACCAATTTCACTACACCACATTTTCCAATAAATCATGCGGTGTGGCAATTTTTATAAGAAATACCGTGATTTTTGAACTACAGTCTGTCTTTAAAGATGTTGATAGTAGATTTATTATTATGAAGGGCAGCATTAACCAACGCAAAATAACTATTGGTTCATTATACACCCCTAACGAAGCTCAAACTTCATTTTTTACTAAATTCTTCGACACTCTTGATCTTTATGACTCCCCACATATGGTTATAGGCGGTGACTTTAATCTGGCCGCCCACCCCACACTAGACAGGAATAGGACATCCCCCTCTTCTAAGGCCTTCACCAAAACTATAAACCTCTTTCTCAATAAATCCCAATTGATCGACACTTGGAAAGTTCATAACGTTGGAATTAGGGCCTACACACACTATTCTTATCCTCATGATTGCTTTGCCAGGTTAGACTATGTTTTCTGCACTCCTATACTTTTGGCCAACTCTTCTAAAGAAACAATTCATCCCTGCCCTTGGTCTGACCCCAAAATTGCAGCTTTTGAGACCTCCCACATTGGACTGGCCCCAACCACCTTTAAATGGCGCCTTATTGACTCCCTTCTCTCTGACCCCTCCACCTTCCAACAAATTAGATCCCACAATGAGAACTATTTTCAGGAAAACATCCCTGGAGAGGTGCTCCCCACTTCTACATGGGCTGCTCATAAAGCAGTCCTGAGGGGACACATTATTAATATAGCCGCGGCTAAACAAACCAACATAAAGTGTCTTACTAGAGAATTAAACGACTTATACAATAAATTGAATTCCTCCCCCTCACAGGCACTGACTGACCTTATTCACTTAAAATGCCAAGCCCTAAATACGTTGCTTTCTGAGGACACTGAAAAATCACTTAGATTCTCCAAGGCCAAATTTTTGCTACAAGGCAACTCTGCCTCTGCAATGTTTGCCCGCAAATTAAATCATGACACTAAACCCCCCCTTGTATACAAATTGAGAGACCAAAAGGGTAATTTGGTTACCCACCCCCAAGATGTTCTCCAAATTTTCACCTCCTTCTACAAGAACCTCTTCTCTGGCCCCCAAACTCACCCTAAACCCTCCTCTTTAGACTGGCTAAACTCTTTACATCTCCCTAAACTAGATGATGCTCAGGTCTCCTCTTTAAATGAGCCTTGTACTGAGGCTGAGATCTCAGATATCATCAAATCTATTAAAATGTCAACAGCCCCCGGCCCAGATGGCTTTTCAGCTATATACTACAAAAAATTTGCCCTCCTACTAGTACCTTACTAAACTTTTTAACTATATCCTTCAGGGAGGCCACTTTCCAGAGGACATGCTGCTAGAAAATCTTTCCCTGATACCCAAACACCAAAAAGGCCATTCTCTACCTCAGAACCTCCGCCCAATTTTGATCAAAATCCACGCGGAATTCATCCGCGGTGACGTGTCGCGCCATTGCCGCGATGATGACGGGAAGGTAAGTACTTCCACGCATGCGTCTAATCATTACGACGCATGCGAGGGAGGGGAGCGGACGGATTGATCCGGTGAGTCTGTACAGACCACCGGATCAATCCGCTGGACCCGATTCAAGCGGATAGATTTCTTAGCAACCACATTTTTTGGGATTGTAAATTACTGAAACCCATATGGCTCGCATTAGTAAATAGACTTGAAAATATCCTCAAAAAAAGAATCTCCCTTACCCCACATATATGTTTATTATATGCCACGGCCCCAGATGTTCCCCTTCCATGTAATAGATTGATCCATTCTCTTATCAGCGCAGTGCAATGGATGATAGCGTGTAGATATGTGCATTCCCGTTCGTACGAATGTTATTTTCGTACGAAAATGTTCATTTTCGTACCCGCAGAATAATGTGTACATACGAAAAAAATAAAGCACCAAAATACGAAAACGACAGGATTACGAATGAGCCGCATAACGAACAACCGCAAATACGAATGAACGATCTGACGAAAATACGACAAAACGAAAACGGCAAAAGAACAAAAATTACATCTATAATAAAAGATTTGCATTCTGTATCCTGTTTGAATCCCCTCTCTGTTCGTATCCTCAGCCGTATGTTCACACGACATCCACAACAAAAGAGTTGCATTCTGTATCCTGTTTGCATCCCTTCTCTGTTCGCACCCTCAGTCGTATGCTCACACGACATCCACAACAAAAGACCCGCACCCTGTATTTTGAATTCCTTTTTTCTGTTTGTATTTTGGATTCAACAGAATGCAAATCTTTTGCCACAGAACACCAAAAGAAAAAGGACCCAAAATACAGAATAGAAATCTTTTATTATAGATGTCATTTTTGTTTTTTTGAATGGGCAGTGAGTGTAGTTAGTAAAGCAGCTTCTCTTTTGTGCTGAGTAGTACAGTAAAGCCAAATAAACTTTTCTGTGGATTTTCATCTGAAGGGAGATCAGTTGGCCAGACTTTTGAACCCAAAAATGGTTTTCTGATGGAGTTTAAAAACGAACAAATTTTCTGAGAACGAACGGAAAACGATCGTTTTTATGTTTGTTGTTAAAAAAGTCTGACCAAGTGTATGGGGCTTAACAATCGTTAATATGGATGAGCCGCGTGTTGAAAGTGCCGTGAATCCCTGCGATATATTTACGAAAGTACAAAATGACGAAAATCCTTTTTCTGTTCGTATCTTCAGTCGCATGCCCACATGACATCCACAACAAATTGTCATAGATGTCACACGAACACACGACCGAAAACACGAACAGAAAAAGGAATCCAAAACACAGAATGCAAATCATTGACAAAAATTCACGAAAATTATTGTCTAACAAGTAACGAACATAAATTAAACAGAATAACGAACCATCCCGCATGTACGAAAATAAAACGGTAACGAAAATACGAAACGATCGGAATACGAAAAAATCTCGTCATACGAAAAACGAACGGGAATGAACAGGAAAACGGGCGTCTTACGAAAAACGAACGGAAACGAACCTACGGAACGATACGAAACAGAACAAAAAAAAACAAAATTTTTTTCTGTGCACATGTCTAATAGCGTGTAACTGGAAATCACAAAACCTTCCATGGCCCCAGGTTGTATCCAGAATGGAATCCATCAGACTCTCGGAAATAATTCACCACACTTTACTTGATAGCATGCATATTTTTACTAATAAATGGCTCTATTGTTCTATGCCACCTTAACAAATTTCCCCATCCCCCATCCTTCTACAACACTATGGTTTTCTGACTATCTACCCTCACCCATATGTTTAGTCGAAACTAAGTTCATTATTCCTATATGCTTTGTTTATAACTCATGTCTCTACTTAAATATGTACACAAGTCATTACCCTCCCACTTTGTATGCCCCTTCTACCAATATCTCCTTCTCATTGATTCCCCCATTCACATTTTCCTTATGTTATTCATAACCCAATGCATTGTATTGTACTGTATTATTACTTGTCATCCAAATAAAACTTTTTTGAAAACAAAAAAAAGCAAAAAGTCGGTTTGAGTTCCAGTTTTCACCTAAGCTAGTGTTGTCTAGTCCTTGGGTGCAATATTCAGCTACATTATAATACCTGATTCCTGGTTCCCTACTGGAGGAAGCTGCAGCATATCTTGAGAGAGGCACCCAAGCTGGTTGTTGGATGGTTCTGTCACGGTAACCTTTTAGTTTAATAAATTCTCCTGCAAATGATTGGGTTTTTGTGAACACAGCTTCACTGGACTAATTTTCCATTCTGCTGCTTTAGCAAATTCACTTAGTTACCCTACCTGGATGGCAGCATTGGAGAGGAATGTGTGACAGTTTTTAATAGTACAGGTGGGCTCAAGACACTGCAAATGTCTAATTAAAGATGAGTAATCTGTAAAGCAGGCAGAATCAGAGTTTTTTTTTTTTTTTTGATAGAGCAGAATATGTGAATGGTAAAAGTGGTAAGGAACTAAGCATAGCTTGGAAAACATTGCACTTTAACAAATACATAACAGCTAAATTCAAAGCAAAGACAATTCTTCACACAATAAAGCATTTATGTTTTAAATGCATCCTAAAATACATATGTGAATGTACTGTAAATGTGTCAGTAACAGAGAAAAGTAATTACAGGAAGGGATAAATAGCCCATCTATGCATTGTGCAGCGATTGTTATAATCACACATGATCATTGATTATTTCTCGCTTTTGACAAGCACTATGTACTATGTGCGCGTGGAACTTATTTTTGTGTTTGAAATAATTTGCCGTTTTCTTTAGAAAATAAGTTAACATAATTTTCAATAGGGCAGTGTGTATTGATCCAGGAACTAGAGGAAAAGATTGTAGCAAGTGGTGTGGAAACATCATTGATGTGTGTAGGGAAAAAAAGTGTTTGTAAAAGACATTTTATTGATGGGGAAACATGATCGAAAATGTAAAAACAAACCACCGCATGTACCATAGAGAAACACAATTCTGATATGTAAGCAGTATTTTTTTTCTTTTTAATGTTTAAAGGATAGCTGTACAATTAAATAAAGACCCTAAATCGGCAATATGCCTTGTCAATAAAAAAATAAGTGCATTGTCTCTCCTGCAACAGTACCTTTGCACTGCACAGCCTATGTATCTTCACAGCCTGTCATGTTATGCCTATGATGAGTGCTATGCCTCCACTGTATCTACAAACTGCAAGATAAGTGGGGGGACTCTACCTCAGGCTGGTTTAGAGAAAACAGTAAGCCTGCAGTTTGCGAAAACAGTGTATATGCCGACTATTTTCTGTTTGTAACCCATAGCTATCCTATTCAGATACAAAGTTGGTGTAAAAGTGCATCTAAATTCAAGAACAAACTGCATTTTATTGCAGCTCCCAGTGCCTATAAATTGGGGCTGGGTTTTTCTCTTTTTGTATTTTCTTGTCTTTTTTTACCTGGGGATCCTGGCAGTAGCATACTTTCTTTCCTAAATCTATGAAGAACCATTGTCATCCTGGGACAGGAAGTGTGTTAGAACTGCAGAACATCCCCCCTCTTTATCCTAAAAACATTGGAGGGTTCCATAGTCTACACAGTAGAACTGGGAAGGCTGGCCTTTGTTTGCGATTTGATGAAATTACAAGAACACTGGATTTTTTTGCAGGATCCACAGGAATTTGTCTGTACTTGAAGAAATTGTACTTAGCCTAAACAATGGAAATGAAGGCAGCCAACACATCTAATGAATGGAAAGCTGTAATATATTACATTATGGTTCTCAGATTTGGATGTAGATTTACCTTTATTTGAACATTGTGTTAACCTTTATATCACCTTTCCAAAAAAACTTACCTATACATTCCAGCTTCTCTAGTTTACCAAAAATTACTCCACACAACTTCTAGAGTGGACGCCCCTCTTTACTGCTGGCTGTTGGACATGTTCCCCCATCAGCAAAGGAATTAACGTTCTTGCTAGTTTATAACCTGTGCATGCGCAGTGCCCCCTCTCTCTGCCTCTGTTGCACAATGCTAAGCCCAGCCACTGCTGCAACAGAGAGGAAAAGAATGCACTACATATGCACTGGTTTTGAATAAGCTGATTCCTGTGCTGATAGGACAATACTCTTTTTAGAGCTTTTCTTGTAGAGGTCCCCTATGTCCACCAGGTTTGAGCCTTAAACATTCAGCATGTCTTTAATAAAAATATGTGCACCTGCCCAATTTGTGTGTTGATTGTCCACAAACCCTGGACCCAGGATCGGAGATTTCATCTCTCCTAGGTCTATACAAAGTCTTTGGACACCAGGGCCCGGATTCAGATAGAAGTTACGACGGCGTATCTCCGGCTTTTTCCGGCGTAAAGTTACCCCTCATAAAGCAGGGGTAAGTCATGTTAAGTATTGACGTCGTTTGCGTAAGTCGTTCGCGAATAGGGCTGTACGTAAGTTACATTCACGTCGAAAGCTTTGACAGTTTGCGGCATAATTTGGAGCATGCGCACTTGCAAACGTTCTTGGACGGCGCATGCGCCGCTCGAAAACAGCGTCAATTACGTGGGGTCATGAGAGTTTTACATAAAACACGCCCACTACTAGCCACATTTGAATTAGGCGGGCTTACGCCGACACATTTACACTACGCCGCCGTAACTTAGGGCGCAAGTTCTTTCTGAATACGGAACTTGCGCCCTAAGTTAAGGCGGCGTAGTGTATCTGAGATACGCTATGTCCGACGAAAGATACGTAAATGTATCTGAATCTGGGCCCAGGTCACAATCCAAGTCTTAGGAATTAATATAAAAACATAAATAAACAATAGCAGCCAGCACTACAAGCTTAACAAAAAATGTGTGAATGAATAAAGTGAAAACAGTGCAGTGCTAAGAATCAATAAATAACCATAAATTGTGATTAGCACAAATAAAAACTCTAAAGCCATCATCATCTGATTGATAGTGTGGGGCTTAAAACGGCATAGATTCCAAGATGTATTGCATCAATTTATAAACTCTGCTTTGTGATTACAAAAGCATAGAATTCAAAAAGGCGCAATGGCATGGAAATTACTCATCAAATTCGACGCGTTTCGTCTACAAAGACGTCAACTGTCACAAACCAAGTCTTATCAAAAAACAAATTCAATTCCCTTCATATGAGACAAGCACCCAGCACTGACAGAATAAATGTGCAGGGTTTAAAGTGCTGTGTATAATTAGAAATGATACACATATGAGACTATACCAATATAAATACAATTAAGTTTGACTCCCTGGTTAAAGAAGTTTTATGTTTAATTAAATCAAATATATCAAAAAGTGAAGACCGATTTTATATACAGTAACCAGTTAAAACAAGGTAGTAATTACTTTCACTTTTTTTAATCTATATTCCAGTGCTGGAGCTTTCCGCACTGTATTGCAGAATATTGCATTGAATGAGAATCTCTGCACATTGTTTAGTGTAGTGTGGTAAGGACCACATCTCCAGGTAGAAGAAAAACTACTCCGCCAATTGTGAATACAATCAAATATAAGGTGTAGCAAAACCTAAGAACACAAATAGAATATACTACAACTTCCGTACACACAATCGGAATTTCCAATGACCTAAAATCCGATGACATTTTTAGTCGGAATTCTATTCAAGCTGTCTTGCATAAAACGCGGTGATGTAAAACACTACGACGAGCCGAGAAAAATGATGTTCAATGCTTCCGAGCATGCGTCGACTTGATTCTGAGCATGCGTGGGTTTTTCTCCGTCGGAGTTGCACACAGACGATAGGAATTTCCTATCGTTTTTTTTTTCCATTGGAATAAAGAAAACCTTCTCCTCTTTATAAAATGGGATGGGGGTATTTCTCTAATTAGCAGAGGTGCACTGGGCAGGTTAATAACACTGGTTCAGCACTACAGTGCACAAGACACATGACAGAACTAGATGTATGGTAGAATTAAAAGGAACTGTATGTTTTTCACCTATCAAACAGATAAAAAGCATTATTTCAATGGCATAGTTATTAGACCAAAAGGGAGGTACATATACTTTAATTGCCATGAAGATTAAAAATAGCAACTATGCAGGCCATACCAGTACCCAGATACATGCAGAAGATTCTCCATAGAAGACATGCCCAATGATGGTGCCCCAATGCATCTCATGGCTTGATCACTTGAACTTTGATGTGATGTGACATATATCACTGCCTTTTATTTTATAGCATGATATTATACCATACGCTGAAAGACTTGGCAGAGCCATGTCAATTTTACAGGCACTGACAGATTTGACAGAACAGTGTAAATATATGTACATTTTTAAATTTCTGGAATATTTAATAAGTTGCATCAGGATTCATTAGTGACATTGAATCCCTACCCTTGTAAATCCAAGGCTTTTATTATGAGTTTCCACATTTTCCTTACTGAACCCCTGAGTCTATTTTACATGCAATAACCCACATACATTTGTTAAAGCAATTCTATCTTTATTAAAACCAACATTTATTCCATCTATATATTAATTTTAAGACCTTAAAAGCCACTTATTACTCTCTCTGGAAATGTTAAATATGCTATCTCGTAATTCTGATTTGATGCCTGTCAGCTGCTCTGATCCTCTGCTTATGGCCTACTAGCAGTAACCAGCATAAATTATTATTTATATCTACTATCTTTTAGTGCAATAATAATCTCCATTGAAAAGCATCTCATCAAAATGACACTCTACTTACTATGTCTATTACATGTAACGCTTTTCATTTCCAGAGTAGAGGTGAAATGATTTTAGCATACACCCCTTCTGCCAGCAGAGGGCAGAGCATACTCATGTTACTGCTGAAGATTTTTTTGTCTTGTGAATCCTTGGTCTGCAACAGTTTTTATTCTATTAAATATGTAATAATAAGCAAAAAGGGCTTAAATAAGCATTTCTAGAATGATGATGATAACAATGATTATTTCTATATTCATGAGGGTCAGTGTAGGAATATCAATTGCATCTTTCTAAAGGCAAAAATGGAATCAAAATGGTCAAATGCTCTTTTTGTAAATTATACATTTATAGTCAAGAAAGCTATTATACTAATTAAAGTGCATTAAAAAAAACGTATTTGCAGGCTGCCTTAAGTCGTTTGGGAGTTACAGATCTGAAAGGAGTAAATACCATTCAGTACAAGCAGGAATGTCATCTTGACATTATTATAATCAAGGCAAAAATAAAGATGCGATATACACAACTTACTCTGCAAAGGTTTATTGGGTAGCTTAGTTTTTGCCACTTTTAAGTGCTTTGTTCCTTTTTTTACAAGTGAAGTTTTATATATCTTAAATCAAATACCAAAATTTGAATAATACTATTTATTAGGGAGCGTACGTTCATGCTTCCATGACATATTCTCCAACACAGACTTCTTTTGAAATTCCAATATAACAGAGCTGCAGGCAAAGATGTACCAACAGTCAGTACTGTATAGTTCACCGGCATAACCCTAGAATTCATAGAAACCTCTTCTAAGCACAATTCCAGACCCCCAAATCATCTTATTTTCTAAGGTATGGGAAGAGTAGGCATGCTTCCTCTAAGTTACCAGACAGAAATGCTAATTTCCAGGCCAAAATCAGAGAATGTTTAGTGGTCATTTCATACTTACTCTATGCTTACCTTAGATGATAGTTTTTGGTTCTTTAATATTGCCCCTTTCTGTCTCCCCCAGGCTGCTCCCTAAGCTGCTGCCCCTCTGTGTGTTTGTGGGCTTCTCCTTTAGCTAGCCAGGTGCATGCACACTCCTGTTTCTGCCCTTTGCTGAGTTGTTTGTGTCCATAGACACACCAAGCTACACCCCTGCACTCTCCTCCCAAATCCTACTGACCTATTGTGCTTAGTGCTCTCCTCTACAAATGTAAGATCAGGAAATTAGCATGGATGGCTCCAGAGCTGGTTGCAAGTGTTTTGTGACAAGCGGTACAGAAAGGTGTTGGGGTAGTTTCAAATAAATATGAATTATTGCATTATAATTAAGATAGATTATTCTATCCATACAAGAGGTGAAACTTTAGGCTTCCTTACACATGCCTGCCAATATGTCCGTTGCATCTTTGTTGTAAACAGTATGTTGTTTACAGAGTTCAGTAGCACAAGCTCAACTCTACAGACACAAGTCAATGAGTCAGATTCTGCTTCATAACTCCCCCTTCCTTTGTAGGGCACTGCCCAAAGTTTAGTAAGAGATATTCTGTCTGGAAGGGCACAACTATCGTTGTGGTCTCTCTTTAGAAAGCCCATGCTGATTTCCCTACTGAATACTTTTTCATATGTTTAAAATGTTTATTTTTAGTACAAAGATTGAATGAATATGTAGTAAAAAAAAAAACACATCAGCTTAAAACTTTAATGAACTTGAGGCAAAACAATTTAAATATAATTGGCTCTAAATCGTTAATTTCCGTTATGCAAAGCTGCCAATCGTGTATGATACTCCTGGGAAAGCAGAATTTAGAAGGCTCTTATAGGTATGCTGGAGATATACCAGAGGTAATCAGAACTGTCATGGTGTAGAATATTGAGAATTACTATTCGTTTCTTACATATCTCCTACTAGGTAATAAAAATAAGAGAGATATGCAAGCCCATAACAACCAATCCGAATTCATGTTTTATTGATCTAACTTCAGTCTTCAGATCAAACAAAAACATATTTTTTTGCTATAGATTACAGCACATGATACATAATTTCTTTTATACATTACTTTAGTAAATATATTTTTTTTTATTTGATTTCAGCTTCCTTACTTCTGTATTGTTGGTATTTATACTGTATGTGACAAACCAACTAGCTACATAGTTAAAGTTAGCAATGTTGTTGTACAATCACTTATTATATCACATATCACATTTAAATTTTAAAAAGAACACTGATTAGACTCCATCTAAGCTCAACAGATCCTTAGCTCATTATGTGTTGACTCTTCCTGAACTCAGAACAGCTTAAGACAGGTGCAATGTAATGTATGTCTGCCTTATGTTGACCTCAGGTTTAAAAGCATTCTAATGAAACTTTCCCGCATATGTTTTAAGAATATCCTTATAATTCCTACAAACAGCAAAGACATAAATACTTATAATATTACTAAATATAAAAATATATATATATTATTTTGTATAGTCCAAGCTTCTTGGGCTTGCAGGCAACTTTACAGAAGTGATGTTGTGTTATTACGCCTAAACAGGATTATCTCCAGTGTGATGTAGTTACTGTGAGTCAATTGACTTCAGTCCAGGCTCTTGATTCCAATCCACCAAACTGCAGGGGTTCATGGTGTTACAATCACTGACAGTAATTTGGTAGAGATCAAGATATCTCTGAGGAGTGAAGGCAGCAGAGCAATAATGAAATGTCAGAATACCTTAAATGTACAAATGCTCCAGTGCAAAAAATCAGCATGCACAGCAGAACCAAGCATTTGTCACCCAGAAGAAAAATAGAACAAACAACAAACTTAATATTCTGAACAGTGAAATTCTTATCTTTAATTTTGTTTCTCTTGTACAGAACAGAAGACAGTTTAGCTACTTTATTCAGGTGACTTTTTACAGGTAGCACATAAGTAGTCTGTGTGACTTGTTGTCTAAACTATACAGGCATGTTCTAGCCATTTGGCCAGCTCCTTTCCCCTCTACAGGTACTAAACCTTTTTCCAGATTGTTCTATAAAGCCAACTGGTAAATAAAAATAAAGGCCCAGATTCACGTAGAATCGCGGCGGCGTAACGTATCGCTGATTGTGATTGCACATTACATTTTTTTTTTATAAGAAACTTGTAAATAAGTAAAAAGTAAACTAGTAAAAATGTAAACAAAGACAATTAGTTACATAACATCCGCTTGCCGTCCACCGCATGCAGATGTACGTCAACAGAATGGCACGGGCAGGCAGATTTGTGTACAGGTACGTCCCTTTAAATCTGCTGCCCAGCAGGCACGCGTGCTCCCACCGTGTGCCTCATGAGCGTGTTCGCGGGTCCGCGGAACTTGATGTTCCCGGGCAGCCTGCGATTGTGGTCGGCAAAGGCAGAACAGGGGGATGCCTTTGTAAACAAGGCATTCCCCTATTCCGCCTAGTGACACTGTCACTGATGGCTGTGATCGGGAATGGTTATCAGTGACATGTCACGTGTAGCCATGCCCCCTACAGTAATAATCACTCCCTAGGGAACACTTAACCCCTACCGCGCCAACTAGTGGTTAACCACTTCACTACCAGTGTCATTTTCACTGTAATTGGTGCATTTTTTAGCACTGATCGCTGTAAAAATTACAATGGTCCCAAAAATGTGTCAAAAGCGTCCGATGTGTCTGCCATAATGTTGCAGTCACGATAAAAATCGCTGATCGCCACCATTACTAGTAAAAAAAAAAATATTAATAAAAATGCCATAAAACTATCCCCTATTGTGTAGACACTATAAATTTTGCGCAAGCCGATCAATAAACGCTTATTGCGATTTTTTTTTACCAAAAATATGTAGAAGAATACATATCGGACTAAACTGAGGAAAAAATTGTTTTTTTATATTTTTGGGGATATTTATTATAGCAAAAAGTAAAAAATATTGAATTGTTTTCAAAATTGTCGCTCTATTTTTGTTTATAGCGCAAAAAATAAAAACCGCAGAGGTGATCAAATACCACCAAAAGAAAGCTCTATTTGTGGGAAAAAAAGGATGTAAATTTTGTTCGGTAGACCAAGACGCACGACCGCGCAATTGTCAGTTAAAACAACGCCGTGCCAAATCGCAAAAAGTGGCCTGGTCTTTGACCAGCGTGATGGTCCGGGCTTAAGTGGTTAAAACATGAGTAAACCGATTTCATTATAGGCATCTACTGTATTTTCCTATCTAAGGCAAGCCTTGCTTGCCTTCCATTAAATCTTATTCCTAAAGCCCCATATACACTATCAGTTTTCCTGCAGGTTTTTCTCTTCAGGTTTACCAAAACCATCTAATATGAGGTCAAACCTTAAGAGTTTCAATATGTATGCAATCAGGCAGGCCCTTGCACTACATGGTTTTGGTAAACCTGAAGAGAAAAACCTGCAGGAAAACTGATAAAGTGTATGGGGCTTTACTTTGACAGTTACTTCTGCTATCATGGACAATATTAGTAAGACCTCATTTGGGATATACAGCTCAGTTTTGGGCACCTGTTCACAAAAAGGATATCTGGGAACTGGAGAAAGTGCAGAGAAGGGCAACCAAACTGATAAGAGGCATGGAGGAGCTTAGCTATGGGGAAAGATTAGAGGAACTGAATTTATTATTTTTTGAGAAGAGGAGAATAAGGGGGATATCGTCAATATGTACTGTATAAATTCATAAATGGTCCATATAGTTAACTTGGTGTTGAGTCAACATTTATAGGTAAAGTTAACCCAGGGAATATCTGATTGCCTCTCGGGGGTATGAATTATTGACTAAGGGCTAGTGATTTTTGGACTTTGCAGGCACACGATAGTTATGATAAGAAACTAGATAATTTATTTATAGAAATGTCATAAAAACAGTTACAAATATAAAATCAAAGAAATTAAATTAATAACTGGTCCACACAGGTTATCACAATCATAATATAGCAATACATATTTTATACATGACACTGATACTTGTTAATGTTCATGTATAAAATATGTATTGCTACTTTTTTACTGATTTACCTATATAAATAACTTATTGTTTTTCTGTGTGTATAATTTTTAATAGATTGATATGTCTATGCTCCTGAGGAAGCGTTGTTTCCAAATGCGTAACATGTAGAGCGAGCCCTCCTTTTCCTCTGGACCCACCGCCTGGTTACACATTACACAGCTAAACCTTGATCATACTCCTTTCTGAGTCTTTTATGATAGAACTGTATTATGATTGTGATAACCTGTGTGGACCAGTTATTAATTTAATTTCTTTGATTTTATATTTGTAACAGTTTTTTATGACATTTCAATAAATAAATTATCTAGTTTCTTATCATAACTATCGTGTGCCTGCAAAGTCCAAAAATCACTAGCCCTTAGTCAAGAATTCATACAATATTGGGATGGTGGCACACAGGTACCAGTGTTTCCTCAGTAGCACCCTGAAGGGATATACGTTAAATTTAGCCCTTGTTCACATATGCCTCTCGGGGGTATCAGAAATATTTTTTTCCCCTGCTGGAGCAAATTGGTTTATGGTTTGCTGTATATTTTTTTTTGCATTCCTGTGGATCAAATGTGGGTATTGGATTGGGTATATAGGGTTGTATGATTTATTTTTTATTTTTTTATTGGTTGAACTAGATGGACGTATCTTTTTTCAATCAGACTAACTATGTAACAAATGTGACAGTTTAGAAAAACAATTTTGGAAATGTACACCGTTTCCCTGGTGTCCATTATAGAAATAGGCAGATGATAAAAATAAAAGCCAATTCTGGAGAGCAGAGCCTAAGACAAGACTCTACCCTGGCCTCATGTCAGGAACAGCCCATCTACCTCTCATAAGAGATACTGAAATTACCTGAATATGCGGAAGGAAGTGTCCAAATAAGCTGATGCATTTTGAGGGGTGTCCCCTCTTCTTCTAAAGAAGAGGGGACACTCCTCGAAATGCGTCAGTTTATTTGGACTCTTCCTTTCACAATTGTCACTGGCCAGTGGACCATGCTAGATGAAGCATCTGGTGGATTCAACATCTTGCTTGATTTTATTCTTTGTTTGTGGGTATATTATATATGTTTTAAAATAATAATTGTCGCAAACATAATGCGCTAGGCTGATGCGCCCTCTGTTTCTTTTCTTTTTAGAGTTCCATTTGGGTATTCCCTGACCTGTTGGGAGTGGCAGCACACCCAATGCGGTGGCTAGACCAGTAGAGACATCTGTTTTTAATCAGCCGCATAGCAATTTCTCAGGCGCAGGAGCATTTGTTTATTTTATATTACCTAAATATGAGCTGGCAAGCACTTTCTACCATAATACCTCTGTTAACAGCAACTATTCTATTTGTCATTTACTGTAAAGCTAAATTCCATAACTAGTCAAACAATCTGACAACAGAGAATCAATACTGCTAGTATCACATATATTTAATTCAAGGCAGAATATCTTTATTACTATAAATAAAGAAACACATAATAAATAAAACCTAAGGGCCAAATTCACGAATAATTGCGGCTGTGTAACGTAACCCGTTTACGTTACACCGCCGCAAGTTTTCAGTGTAAGTGCCTGATCCTCAAAGCACTTACCTGGAAACTTGCGGCGGTGTAACGTAAACTCATCCGGCAAAAGCCCGCCCAATTCAAATGGGGCGGGCACCATTTAAATTAGGCGCGCTCCCGCGCCGGACGTTCTGCGCATGCTCCGTTCGCAATTTTCCCGACGTGCTTTGCGCAAACTTACGGCGGCCCGACGTGTTTGTGAATCGCGACGTGCGTAACGTACTTACGCCGGGGAAGAAAAAAAATTCAAAAGCGACGTGGGAACGACGGCCATACTTTAACATGGTGGAGTAATTTTACACCATGTTAATAGCACACCTAACTTTGCGACGGGAAAAAAAGACTAGCGCCGACGTAACAACGGGAAAAACCTTTGTGGATCGCCGTAACTGCTAATTTGCATACCTGACGTTGGAATACGACGCAAACTCCCCCCAGCGGCGGCCGAAGTATTGCATCCTAAGATCCGACGGTGTAAGTCAATTACACCTGTCGGATCTTAGGGCTATCTATGCGGAACTGATTCTATGAATCAGCCGCATAGATACGACAAGAGATACGACGGTGTATCAGGAGATACGCCATCGTATCTGTTCTGTGAATCTGGAACTAAGTTCCTACTTTGATATATAGCTGTTTGTATAGGGCATGTGTGGGTCCAAGGATAACTCTGCAGTAAAGGGCTGGAAGAACAAAGTATAATGCCTTGTACACACAATAGGAATTTCAGATGAAAAAAGTCTGATGGATTTTTGTCATCATAGATTCCTATCGTGTGTGGGCCCCATAGGATTTGTTTCCGTTGCAGTTTGGAAATAAAACATGTTTTATTTTTTTTCTGATGGAAAAAAATCCTATGGGAAATTCCAATCGTCTGTGTGGAAAAAAACATGCATGCACAGAATCAAGTTGACGCATGCTCGGAAGCATTAAACCTAATTTTTCTCGGCTCATCGTAGTGTTTTACGTCACGGTGTTTCGGAATTTAGTCTGACAGTGTGTATGCAAGACTGATGGGAGACAGCTTGAACGGAATTCTGACAGAAAATTTCATCAGACTTTAGCCCATAGGAAATTCCTATCGTGTGTACAGGGCATCAGACATTATTAATACGACAATTATAACCTGTAAAAATCGGTTCTATATTTAGTTACTCTCTAATGGGGTTGCTATTTTACTAGCTTAGGGGATCATATTGATTCTGTATAGCCCACTTCATTTGCATAGACCAATTTGTAATACCTGCCCTCTCTCATGCTTATTGTTCACAGTAATTCATATTGCGTTGTCACAATTGAACCTTTTAATAGTGGCAGAAATACTTGAAATCCTACATCTTTTGAAAAAAAGATATATTAAATTACTTATGGTACACACTTATGATTATTTTATCACGGTAAGCTTTCAATATGGGTACTTTCAATAAGTAAAATTTAGTTCACACTGTTTAACAAAAATTAGCTATAATGCTGCAGTAATAACTCAGATAATTGAGTTCTAATTGCTAGATTGCAGCTGACAATTATCTTAATACTTTGACAGCTTACAGTGCATGTAGTATGCACAACTATGAGCCAATCAAATTAACCCCTTGTCATTTGAAAGAACTGAGATGACAACACTCTTCTTGCTAACTCACAAAAGCGCACATAGGTCAAAATTACCTGTAATTTTGTTGATTAATTACCTTAAATCAAAAAGCAGCTTCTATATGTTAAAATGAAGACCTCCTACAAGCTCAGAGAAAAAGGGGGGAAGTGTGCAACAGTCAAATTGATAGCAGCTTTTACCACTTGCTTCCTAAATAATTTTACCTTTTTATTTGGACAATTAAAGGGCCCGAATACTAAAATTTGAACTGCAGTGAAGTATACTGAAACACAAACATACAATCATGTCCGGTAGAAATGAAAAAAAAAATGCACATTTTCTTTCTCATGACTGAATGTTTGAAGTGAACATGATTTTACATCTATAGTTTTGCAAGCAAATCTTTGGTACAAATATAAAAAAAAAATGGTGGTATTACAGATCCTTTCTCATCTCCTCCAGTGTGCACAGTGCAGTAGTATTGTTATCTCAGGCCTGTGTATTGATAATGTGTCTCTGATGGACTCAACTCACTGGAAGAGGAGCACTATCTAGTGGCAAAGTGTTCTTTCTGTAAAGGGATAAAGTTGTATTGGAGGTAAGTATTGCAGCAAAATTTGCATTTCTTATTTCCAATACAATATGGATATTGGATTGGATTGGATCAATATGGATATACATTTTTTTTTTTTTTTAATGGAATTCTGTTGTAAGTAAATTGGGCCTTCAGCATTGAGATGATGTTTTCATATGTATGCCAGTTCATGTTCACTGTTTTAGCTATTGTATATTTCATGGTGACATAGTTTCCTGATGCAATTATTAGCATAATGCTACACAAATTTACAACAGATTCCAGTTGGTTATAGTTCTTATGTAGTAAACACTAAAATGCATAGATTACAATTTGTGCATAGAAACCTGTCATATGCCTAACCTTTATGGATATTGCCATTTGACAACAGGTATGAGCATTTTGCAAGTTAGGAAGATCTATATAGGAATTTTGGGTACAAAATCCATTGCTGGTGCTAAACCTCACCTATTGGCTCAAAGTTTCCCCTACCAACAACTGTAGATATTCTTTCTGCCACAGACACAAGAAAAGGGTGCAAGGATATAGATTATGTAATGTTCTTTCAGTTTGTGTTAGGCAACTGTGAAAGCATGTACCCAAGTGTAGAGAATGTTGATCATTCTGGTACTTACATAAGAACCACTTATGAGCTTCAAACTAGGACTTCTGCAAAGCATAAAATTAACCAAAAAAATTCAAAATAAATAATTTTCCCAATATATGATGACTTTTAAGTATGGCCCATAAAACGTTTGTCTTTTGTTTGTTACGCTAGGTTCACATCTCTGCAGGTGGGGAACATGCGTGAAATCATTCACATTCCTGTCCCACAGAGAAACACACTGCACTATAGCAAATCAGCAACCATAAAGCAATTTCGCAAACACTTAACTGCATGGTGCCCCAGCATGGTTTCAAAATAGGGTTAGGGATTCCTTTCCTTGCGTCCTTCGCAGGTAGGGTAGCTTATTGAAATGAATGGGCTTCCCTATCAGAAATGGGCAAGCGGAAATGCGCTTGAGTGGGTCTAAATTGAGCTTTACTGACTAAGAAAGGACGTTTTTTGCAGTGCATTTTGGAGACGTAGAAATTGTGTATTTGTATCAACACGTTTGGAGAACATGGAACAATCATGGGATCAGGCAAAATAATAATATCATGTATTTAATTATCATTATTATTATGTTGCATAGGAATCTTATCTTCACCAATATATTTGCCTGGAAAAATAAGGGTAATTTTACAATAATGCCTCTAAATTAAGAAAAGTTATATGTTTTCTGTTAAATAAATCTCACCACCATATTTTCCTAACCTGGTCATTATGTGTTATCCATATTTCACTATGTGAATCAGTAAGTTAATGATGTGAAAAGCAAGAAAGATTTGCTTTTTATTGCGATAATATATGGAATATAATTTATGCCCTTGATTTATGAGATTGAAGCAGCAGTAATTTTCCTATGCATTCTACAGTTGGAAAATTAGTCATTTAAGTTCTTATATTTGGATTGCCCTAGCTGTCCTTTTCAAATTCCTTTCTCACTTGGGCATGTTTACCTGCAAGACTTTTCATTGTGCCTTCTATGTGCTGTATAAGGTTAAAGCACATTAGCAGACTGACTTTTGTCTGAGTAGATCCATTATATGTAATATTTTACAATGTATTCAACTTTCACAGTGCATTAGTGCCTGTCTAACTAAAGCATTTTACATGTTATTTTATAGCATGCCTTCCATATATTTAATAGACTTTTCTGCTAGATTAACCGTCTGATGCCTGTCTAGATAAAACTAATTACATATGTGTATAACCCCTTGACTTGCATGTTGTAGGTTCAGGCTACAATGGTGCAATATTGATGATTCAAAAATAATTTAGGATTTTATAATCCTAATTATGCAATTACCTGCTGTTATCCTAGACAACATCCTTCACAGTAAAGTCAAGGGTAGCTCTGGTGACACAGGTGAACAGCTAGTGGGATCCAAGGCACAAGGATAAAGGGCTAGCCCACTGGACCTGGAGTGGTCTAAAAGCAATCATGGAGTAGCTCCACATAGTAGTTGGGTCTTCTGGAGAAGTTGCATGCTATTATGCTCTGACCTGGCTGCCTGCACATTAGTTCTGACATTGAGAGACTGCAGATCACTTGTCCATCTACCTTTGTCTCATCAGGTGTGGCCCTTCTGAGCTCCTCAAAAAGGTAAGCAGAAAAAGCTATATTCCCTGGGCATGTCTGGAAATCCAGATGTTAAAGGGTATGATAATGATACCTATCAAAAGGTCTTAGCATTGTATTATTCCTCTAGTATTTTTTTGAGGCAGAGCCATATTTGCAGCAAAAAGTAGCCCTGGTATACAACACACACCCTCCCACACATGTTTATTTACTGGCCAGCCTTATTAAGTAATATCATATTTTATCATGTCTGCATTTATCAGCCTTAGAGTCGGTTCACACAGGGGCAACACGACTTCCAGCACGACTTTGGGAGGCAACTTGGACACGACTTGAGTATGAATCATCAGGCAACTTACAAGGCAACTTCAAGTTGCCTCCTAAACAGTACAAGGCAACTTCAAATCGCCTCCAGGACAGGAGGCTTTGCAGTGGCCAATCAAACAACAATCAGCTCTGTGGGAGGGAGGGGGAGGGAGGGGTTTGCCTGAGAAACGTATGTTATCTTCCTGGAAAGTTGCTTCAGTTAAGACAGTGATCAGACTTCTGAGGCAACTTCCATTGAAATCAATGGGTACAAGTTGCCTACAAGTTGCCTAGAAGTCGGATTAAAGTAGTACAGGAACCTTTTCTGAAGTCGGAGCGACTTCAGTAGTGTACATTAAGACGGCTCCATTCACTTCCATTGATTTTCTCAACCACGTCACTTGGGACTACTTGGGGAGACTTCAAGTCGGATCCCAGGTCGCCCCTGTGTGAACTGGCTCTTATTGTTGACTGTTGTGTTGTTGTGAAGCCCATGTGTATAGTTTATATAGTCAACATGAAAATTTGTTTCAAACAGAGCTGGCTAATAAGCTCAGGCTAATAAGCTTATAGGCGCTCACACATGTATACTGCTACTTTCAGCTCTCCTACAAATTGCCATCAATTACAGATCTTCAATTTGGCCTTGTTATAGAGCAAGTTTAAATATCTTGGGATATCACAACATACCTAAAGTTCAATCATACCTACTTACCACAATAACAAGTCCTAAAGTTGTCATGGATTTCATACATTAAACGTGGATGTGATATTTACTTTAAATGTATAAGGTCAGGTTTCATCCTTCAGTGTTACAAAATGGTGTATCCTTCTTCTGACCCCACTCCTTTGTAACATATCATCAAAAATTAAAATTGCTGCAGAAGAAATTTTTGTGATCTATAAGATGTATTACATCTACTGGACTCAAGTATCAACAGGTTATCTGTTCATTATTGAGTCCTGATGAACTTTTTATTTTCTTGTTGTGGTAAAAGTACATTTTGGACAATATAGATACAGAGGAAAGTATAATTGTGTCATATAATATTTGAAGAGTAGTAGTTTGACATATGAACAAGGGCAAGATGTGAATTTGACGTCTCATATTGCCCAATTGACATACTGATGATAACCTTTAGACAGCCCTTAGCTGTCATCTAAATGATTAGTGCTGTCAAGTCCTTACAATACAAGAAAACTACCAATAATGTTTCCTTCAGCTTCAAAATATAATGCATATTTTATATAATGGCTCTATAAAGTAAATAGTACCACTATACTGCGCTAATGTCAGCCTGGAGTGTCACATACTGGATGGAATAACCCATAAAGTCATGTAATACCAAAATCAGGTGCTCATTTGGGGTATTGATTTTTTTTAAGGAATCTAAACCTAAAATGTATGTATCAATGGTCTTCATTCTTCTAACTACTACTGAAATCTGCGGTGAATTTTTCATTTTGTGAGTGAAGCAGGAAAAAAGGTTGTACTCCATGATACATCACATTCTTCTTTATCTGAGCTGTATTGTCAGACAGCATTGTATTGTCAGACAGCATTGTAACTATGAGGAGGTAAAGATATACCCCCCCCTTTTAGGTTCAGCCTGCTAGAGAGATTAGGTGTTCCAAATAATAATAAAGATGTATCAATAGTTGGGGGGGGGGTGAGTGATAAGCAGTTGGCTTGTATTTCCATGAAAGTAAATGAAATAGAGAATACATTTTAATGTTGGACTTCTATAAAATGGCAGCTTCATTGGATGAGTTCTGTTCCCACTGAAAACACACACAATGTGCACAGAGCTCACGAAGACCAGAGGGACTACTGGCCTCTACATCTGCACTTGTGAGGATATGATGTCACCAAGGAATGGAGAAAGTGAGCCAAAAGCCCAGAAACTCCAGGCTCTACATGAAGGTATAATGTGAAATATGCAGTACTAGATTTGATAGAAAGGTTTAATTGTAGGGTTGCTGGGTGACAGGGAGATACAATGTTGGGATGCAATGTTATGATTCAGAGTGCCAGGTTTACAGGGTTCTTCATAGGCCAGCATATAAAAACTTTCTACTGTAGTTGCAGGTACAGGGGCCAGGAGCGTGTATCGTGCAGGGTGCAAGGGCAGGTATTGCACAAGGGTCAAGGATTAGTAATGGGTATTTCACAGGTCTCAGTATTGTGTATTGCGCAGGCTGCAGGGACGGGTAAGGCTTAGGGCTCACAAGTGTATATTGAGCAGGGTGCAGGGATCAGGATAGGGTGATTTACAGGCCTGTGTACAAGAAAATATTACTTACACTCCAAACTCCCTTCCCAGTATAGAGCTCAACCCTCAACCAGAGCTCTTCCTTCAACACCTCCACTACAAAGCTTCTCCCCGTCTCACCTCTCCAGTACAGAGCTCTCCCCTCAACCTCCCTGCTGCAAATCCCTTATCCCCAACTTTTACTGAAGTTTAAATAGTTTGTTTTGGCTAGCTTGGTTCAAACAACAAACAACAAATTTAACCACTTCAATACATGGCACTTATACCCCCTTCCTGCCCAGGCTAATTTTCAGCTTTCAGCACTGTCGCACTTTCAATGTCAATTTACACATTAATGCAACACTGTACCCAATTTTTTTTATATAATTTTGTTCACATAACTAGAGATTTATTTTGGTGGTATTTAATCACCACTGTATTTTTTATTTTTTGCTAAATAAACAAAAAAAAATTGAATTTTGAAAAAAAAAATGTTTTTCTTAGTTTCTGTTATAAAATTAGGTAGGGTAGAGTCTTTGGGATAGGCTAAAATGGCTCCAATACCTGGCGCATGTGCAGTAGCAATAAAACTGTGTCACTGCTACATATGCACTCTAGATTAAAAATTGCTATTAAAGTCACCCCCCCTCCCAACAGCAGCCATACCAAGGGAAGCACAGTAGTTCCTGCAGCAGGTAAATCCATGTTGCAGTGGTAATTACCTAATTTGTGGCCCTATAAGTTCACACCACTTCTCTACCTCCTGGCTTCTGCTTTGGGTTACACAGGTTCTGAATTCTCCATAGTATAAACAAAAAAAGTCAGTGCTACTACCCATACAACATATAGAAAGCAGAGCTCCCAGGTGCTCGATCCACAGTCGTAGGCTGAGTAGAGTAATGTAGGAATGATGATCTGCACTTTGGTTGTTGCTCTTAAAAAAAGTCTTAATCTTATTGAAAAGCCATAGTGCACAAAAAGCAGGAAAAAAAACAGTTGATGCATTTCAGCCTATAAGGCCTTAGTCATAAGGGTTATGACTAAGGCCTTATAGGCTGAAACATGTCAATGTTCCTTATCTGCATTTGTGCACTATGGCTTCTCAATAAAACTAAGATTTTTTAAGAGCAGCAACCGGAGTACAGATAAATCTTTCCTACATTGCTGCATTCTCCATCCTGGCTGGTCACACCATTAATCCTCCCATTTGGGTTCTGCTGCTAGCCGGAAGTACTGCACTTGGAGTTAGAGATGAAGGATCCCCACAGAGGCACCATTGTGCTTGCAACCCCCCCAACCCCTTCATCACAGTACCAGCACTCCCCTTCTCATTACAATACCTGATTGCCATCCTCATCTATTGCCATCACTGTAGCAATGCACACTTCTGTGCTCTCTGCCACTGCAGTAGCACTCCCTGCCATATTCATCTCCATTCACCAAACTGGCACACTTTTGTGTATATATATATATATATATATATATATATATATATATATATATATATATATATCAATTTATTCTACTACTTTGTATTTACACTGAACGTATTTGTGATCTGGGATATCTGACTGTTCCATCTACAGCATACATTTTTTCATTTGCAACGTATGTCAAATGAATCATACGGAAAAGAGATATATTATATCTTTATTATATAGTTGATGTATTTTAAATACAGAATTGTTGGTTTGATCTTAGAAGGCAGGGAAGAAAGAAAACCCATTGAGCTCCAATCAGCAAATGTGTCAACAACATGTCATCATTCAGAGGTTAAGAAAATGAAGCCTTTGTTCACCATAGCAACTAAAAGGGTTTTTATCAGAAATCCATATATTTTCAGATAATGTGTGGTTTTCATAATTATCCTTTCAGCAGTCCTTAAATGCCTTTGAAGCCATTACCAATTAAATATTCATCTTCGGTAAGTATATATTTGAGATACTGTAAAACATGATTAATTTATCATCCTAAGATCTTAAATCATGGTTCATGGGCTCTAACAATAAAATTGATCTTCTTGACCTATCTATTCACTATGGCATTAATTAGATTTGAATATGACCTAGCTATTGTGGAAGCATTATTAAAACAAGACAAGATTTAGACACATTTAGGAAAGTATATCACAGTGTTATTTTCTTTTCTAAGTATAAAATTGTCTTTGCCACTAAAGAATTGTTTAGCTATATATGTTCCTAACAAGGTTCCAAATTTTAAAACAAGTTATCCTTATGATTTAAACTCTGCACATGATAAGCTGACTAACTGGATCATAGGTGCAGTTACAATCTGCAAATATGTCTCTTCCTACCACAATCAGGAGCTCCTCACTCATGTATAAAAGAGTCCATTAGCAACTATTCAGATTCTCCCTTTCAAAGTTCCTTTGCCGTATGTTTAATGAAGGGCATGGCTGATTGTATGTTAAAGGCAATACACATTTTGGGGCAGATCCACATACAATTGCATGGGCGCAGCGTATGTGAGATACGCTACGCCACTGTAACTTACTTTTTTTATCTTTGAATCCACAAAGAATTTGCGCCGTAAGTTACGGCGGCGTAGTGTATCTCTCGTGGCGTAACAGCGTGTAATTCAAATGGGCGAGTAGGGGGCGTGTTTCATTTAAATGAAATGCGTCCCCGCGCCAAACGAACGGCGCATGCGCCGTTCCTAAATTTCCCGCCGTGCATTGCGCTAAATGACGTCGCAAGGACGTCATTGTTTTGACGTGAACGTAAATTACGTCCAGCCGCATTCACGGACGACTTACGCAAACAAAATAAAATATTTTCAAATTCGACGTGGGAACGACGGCCATACTTAACATTGCGTACGACACCAAATAACAGCTTTAACTATACGCCAAAAAAAGCCATACGGAAACGACGTAAAACAATGCGACGGCCGCTCGTATGTTCGTGGATCGTCGGAAATAGCTAATTTGCATACTCGATGCGGAATACGACGGGAACGCCACCCAGCGGACACCGAAGAATTGCATCTAAGATCCGAAGGCGTACGGATTCAAAACAAAGATACTACGTGGGAAATTTGAAAGTACGCCGGCGTATCACTAGATACGCCGGCGTACTCTCTTTGTGGATCTGCCCCTTTTACTTTAGATGTTTGTGTACATTTGGCCAATTATTCCTAAAACCACTGTTTTAACCACCAATAGCATTTCCTGTGTCTTGTTTGGGAAACTAAAATACAGTTCAGCCAAATGCAATTATTTCAGAAATTATCAGTCATGAGGATTATTTTTATAGCGGTCTCCCAAAAACTGCCCTTTACACCCACACTTTATACCCAAGACCAGGAGCTGTGGTTTATCCATTGTGAATACATTTTAATCTATGATTCTGTCCAGGTAAAACAGAAGATTCTGGGATATGACCAACCCCCGGTAGACATTTATTAAATACATACATGTTCATGGTTATCACTAAAACATTTGTGGATGGCCTACGCAAGATGATTTACTCTGAATTCATATTTACAGTATATTACCAAGCAAATTCTACACAGAAGCATAAAAAATGACAGCAAATATTATTATTTTTTGGGGGTGGGTATTGTTTTTTGGGGGGGGTTGTTTTGCTTTTTTTGTTAACTTTGTTGTCTGACTATAGATCTATGTTTATCCCAAGCATGTTTGAAGCCATTTAATGTTGACTGTCTCACTACCTCTGCTGGTAGTTTATTCCTAGCATCATGAACTTCCCTGTCAAGTCCCTGTGTTCTTGATTTTGGTATCATATTGAAAAAACGTATTCACCCCCTTGATGTATTTAAAGGTTTCAATCATGTCTCCCCTTTCCCTTCTTTCCTCCAGACTGCACATATTAAGTTCCTGAAGTCGCTCTCTATGTTTTATCCCACAAACCTTTCACCATTTTTGTTACCCGTCTCTGGACTCGTTCTATCTTATCAAAATCTGTGTATAAGTGAGGTCTCCAGAACTGGACACAGTATTCTAAATGAGGTCTCACTAAAGATCTATATAGGGCAATCAGAACCTCCTTCCTCCTGCTAGTGATCTCTCTAGTTATGCATCCTAGAATTCTATCTGATTTTCCCACTGCCTGGTCACATCGTTTGCTCATTTTGCAATCATCTGAAAAAAAAGACCCCCAAATCTTTTTCATCTATAATGGTGGCTAACACTGTACCCCCAATATTGTACTCTCTCAGGGGATTATATTTCCCTAGGTGCATTATTTTACATTTAGGCTACATTCATATCTTGGCTTATGGGGGTGACAATCGTGGTAAAATCGTGCAAATAGAATCGTGGGACTCCCGTCGCCCAAAATAAGCTCATGCACTTTTTTTGGGTGACAGTCGCCCCGCAATTCTTTTTGCTTGATTTTACCACGATTGGTGCCCAATGAATCATGGGTACATCATGCTGTGTTTGGGGTGCTATTGAAATTGATGGGAAATGCATGGGGAACACACAGGCATCCTGTGATTTTCCGCTATTGCTCATGGTGGGCAGAATCACATAGATTACGCCCACAGTTCGGAACACGGAGATGTGAATGGAGCCTTAGAAACATTGAACTGCAGTCTCCACTGCTTTGACCAATCTTCCAGCAAATCATGTTCCATGGGACAGACATCTCCAGGGATATCAACCCTATTACACACCTTTGTATCATCAGCAAAAAGACATACCTTGCCCAACAAACCTTTAGTTATATCAATTACATATAGATTAAAAAGAACAGGACCCAGTACATAGCCTTGTGGTACACCAATAGTGATTGGTCTCTGTTCTGAGTGAACCTCATACAGGCGGTCCCTGGGTTACAAACAAGATAGGGACTGTAGGTTTGTTCTTAAGTTGAATCTGTTTGTAAGTCGGAACAGGTACATTTTTTAAGCGTAACTCCATCCAAAAAAATCTATTTTTCAGCTTTTTGAATAGAATAGGGAAGGGTTATCACCCCTATAACATTTGGTATGCTGTCTGTGCACCTGTTCAGAAGATTTTAGCTCACTTTCTGTCCCAAAGACAATTGGATTTAGAAAATTTGGGGTTATTAGGGAAACAAGGATTGATGATAAAGCATCAGTGGAGACACCTTTTTCCCATATTAACTCTTACAGGAGAGAATTTCCCTTCCTAGGGGTAGATTTCCTCTCACTTCCTGTTGTCTCCCTCCATTTGTAAGTAGGAGTCGTTAGTAAGTCAGAAGGTTGGAAGTAGGAACCACACTCTGATCTCTATCCTAATAATCTATTGTCTATAGCCCAATTCCTTCAACCTCCAACCTAAACAAGATGAGCTGTGATCCACTGAAAATTTTGTTATAGTAAAACTATACTTTCATTTTGGTCAGTCAATTCCGCAAGTGCTTCTGTGGTTTTACATATTCTTATACAATGTGACTGCACTTTCTCCACCTAGTTCAATCCACTCAGGGCATCTGTTATATTTAACTAGTAGCCGACCGCGCACCGTCATTATACGGCGGCAGGTCGGCTCTCCTGGGCGAGAGCCCGTAGCTATACGTCCTATCGTATAGCCGCCACTAGGGGGCGCGTGCGCGCCGCCGGAGGCGCGCGCGCGCTCCCCGCTCGCCCCCGACTCCCGTGCGTGTGCCCGGCGGGCGCGATCGCCGCCGGGCACACGCGATCGCTCGGTACAGAGCGGGGAACGGGAGCTGTGTGTGTAAACACACAGCTCTCGTTCCTGTCAGCAGGGGAAATGCTGATTTTCTGTTCATACAATGTATGAACAGAAAATCAGTGTTTCCCCTAGTGAGGCCACCCCCCCCTCCACAGTAAGAACACACCCAGGCATACTTAACCCCTTCCCCGCCACCTAGTGTTAACCCCTTCACTGCCAGTGGCATTTTTATAGTAATCTAATGCATTTTTATAGCACTGATCGCTATAAAAATGCCAATGGTCTCAAAAATGTGTCAAAAATGTCCGAAGTGTCCGCCATAATGTCGCAATACCGAAAAAAAAATCGCTGATCGCCGCCATTACTAGTAAAAAAAATATTAATAAAAATGCCATAAAAATACCCCCTATTTTGTAAACGCTATAACTTTTGCGCAAACCAATCAATAAACGCTTATTGCGATTTTTTTTACGAAAAATATGTAGAAGAATACGTATCGGCCTAAACTGAGGAAAAAAAATGTTTTTTTATATATTTTTGGGGGATATTTATTACAGCAAAAAGTAAAAAATATTCATTTTTTTCAAAATTGTCGCTCTATTTTTGTTTATAGCGCAAAAAATAAAAAACGCAGAGGTGATCAAATACCACCAAAAGAAAGCTCTATTTGTGGGAAAAAAAGGACGCCAATTTTGTTTGGGAGCCACGTCGCACGACCGCGCAATTGTCTGTTAAAACGACGCAGTCCCGAATCGCAAAAAGTACTCTGGTCTTTAGGCAGCAATATGTTCCGGGGGGTAAGTGGTTAATGCTGATCGCCAACTTTTATTTTTTCAAATATAAGTTTTATTAGGTATGCACCAAGGGGAGAAAATCCCATCATTACAATACAAGTACAGGTGTCACCACACAACAACATTGAACCCGTTGCGTCAACATCATCAATGCATGTGTATAATATTCATGTACAATATGTTACTCGTGGACATGGTAGAATACAGGATCTTCCCTAAATCTTTTTCTTTAATAACACTAGCTTGGGGATAGCCAAACTATAAAAGAGTGGAGAATAAGTCAGGGAAAGGGGGAAAAGAGAGAACGGGAGGACTGAGACTGAGCGAGAGCATAAAGGGGTGTTGCCACGCCGGGGCACTATAGTACTATGTCCCTAAGAAGGCGATCCCCTCATCGGAGTAGATAAAAATATTCCAAAGGCTACAGGTCTGTGTATATTTCTCATGGTTGTGTTGCGCCGTGAGAACCAGGTCTTCCATTTTTTTTATTTCCTCCACCTTTCTCAGCCAGCAACCAATGGTCGGAGGGCACTGCTGTTTCCAGTAGAGGGGTATGCATGCCTTAGCTGCGTTTAGTAGGTGTCGTAGTAGTGATTTTTTATACGTTTTGACTGAGATCTTGGATAAGTGTAGTAGGAAGAAAGATGCATCTGAGGGAATTGTATAGTCCGTAAACCTTTGTGTTATGTTACTTACATCATCCCAAAAGCTCTGCAGTCTTGGGCAGGACCAAAAGATATGATCCCCAACATTTAGTGAAGTTTAAATAGTTTGTTTGAGCCAACTTGGTTGAAACAAACTATTTAACCACTTCAATACATGACACTTTTACCCCTTTCCTGCCTAGGCCAATTTTCAGCTTTCAGCACTGTCGCACTTTGAATGACAATTTGCGCGGTCATGCAACAGTGTACCCAAACTATATTTTTATCATTTTGTTCACACAACTAGAGATTTCTTTTCATGGTATTTAATCACCACTGGATTTAAACATTTTTGCTAAATAGACAAAAAAACTTTGGAATTTTGAAAAAAAAAAAGTGTTTTTCTTCGATTCTGTTTATTTTGCAAATAAATTATTGATCTTCATAAATTTGGGGCAACATTTATTCTGCTACATTTCTTTGTTGAAATAACCCAAGTCAGTGTATATTATTTAGTCTCTAGGAAAGTTATAGAGTCCACAAACGATGGTATATATAAAAAAATATATCAATCCTGATGTGCTGATGGACTGTCTCATTTCATGAGGCCCTAAAATGCCAGGGACAGTACAAATACCCCCCAAATTACCAGTTTTTGGAAGATAGACAGTCCTAGGTATTTAGTAAGAAGCGTGACAAGTTTTTTGTAATTTTTGGGGGGGAAATAAAGTAAAAAAGTAGGGTTTCTGACTGGTGACAGTACGAAATAGAAAAATGTATATATTTTTTTCAATTTTGTTTATTTTTATTATTACACTTTTTTTAATTTGTTTATGATTTCTTTTTAACACACCGTGACCAGAGCAATATAATTTTGCCATTTTACTACTCTGGGGAAGCAATCTTAATTTATTTATATTTTTTACACATTTTCATTGCTTATAGCAGTGCATTACATTGCTATAAGCAAGCATTTTACTGAATGAAACTGATTCACTCAGTTTGTTGTGTTGTGATAAGCTGTGATTGGTCAAGCTAATCACGTGGTACAGATGGGCTGTGATTTGCCCTGACTGTAACATGTGATAACATTGATCAATCACAGCTAGCAACACAATTGTACACAATGGATGACATAAAAGGAAGCCATCCATTGTTTACAACTGGCATGTGACCTGCTGTGATTGGTCACAGCAGTCACACGGTACCGGCAGCGAGCCAGTTCACTGGTCAGTCATCGACTGTGTCCAGTCACAGCCAGTGGCAGATTGCACTGCTGCATGGCAGCACGAGCGACACTTTCTGGGAAGACATCAATTTAACTATAGTTGTACTATTTTCATCATTCAAGTCCTGCAAGTGCCTCCCTTCATTTCTTCTTTAATGTTGTGTGGGCCCTTTGGCCTGCTTCTCCAATTTACCAAAATGTAAGTTATAATAAAACTATAGCTGAGCAGTTTTTATCATTCAAACAAATTTAGTGCTTCTCTGCTTTTTATATATTAGAAAACAAACATAAAACATCAGTTTAAAAACGTAGAAAAATAAGTTTGCATATTAAAATTGAATTGACACAAACCCAATAGATTCTCTGTAAGATATTGCCCATCGTGTTTCTGTGTATATCTAATATTTATTAATCGTTTTTTTTTTTAAGTTGAATCATATTGTTATATAAATAATGTTAGTAGAAACATAGAGGCTATATAAAAGGGTAAGGACATAACATTTGGAATAAAACTAAACTCCCAACCATTGTTTTAACTAGAAAGTATAACCAGACAGGTTATAATGATGTGGACCAAACAAAACTAAAATGCCCTCCACCAACCCGAATACATAGTAGACCCTTGTTAAAGCAAATGGTTTTAACTGCATATCTTGCTTCTATCACAAACTACAAAAATATGGGCATAGAAAGAAAGAAGAAAGTTCCCAAATGCTGCACAACCCACAAAGCCCGATAGTGTTTATAATAAAAGCAGCCTTAGGGAGATACTCATCCAGGCCATGCCATGCCATGCCATGCCTACGGGGTTTATTCTTAATTTTGGGAAAATTTAAAGCATAACTAGACAGGCTTATGAGCCCAACTCCTATCTGGATATATTTCCTTTGTTGCTCTCCAATCCCTGTTTTGTAAATGTCAATGTTTTTGTTGCTCTGTACAGGTGATGGTCAACCAATCAAAAACAGTTTTGAACCTGACAGGTTCTCGGCAAACTACCTCAAAACTTTTACTGAGTTACTTTCTCCCAGACTGGCAGAGGCATTTAACAACTTACTAGAGCAAAAAACCTTCAGACCTGAAACGTTGCTAGCAACGGTTTGTATGATTCCCAAACCACATTCGGATGACACACTTTGTAGCAATTATCGTCCCATATCTATGCTTAACATAGATATAAAACTATTAGGTAAAATACTAGCTACCCGCCTTAACAATTTTATCGGTACTCTAATCAATCGAGATCAAGTAGGTTTTAATGCTTCCAGACAAGCGGGCGATAATATACGCAGGGCATGCCTCTTGGCCAACATAGCAAAGAAAAGGGGTATACCGGCGTGTCTTCTCTCTCTGGACATCAAACAAGCTTTTGATTCTGTTTCATGGGCGTATTTAAAATATACTCTACAGAAATGGGGCTTTGGCCCTAATTTCACTAATTGGATTATGGAACTTTATAATAACCCTAAAGCTTATGTTAAATACGCAGGATATAAGTCTGACACATTTGATATCAGAAGAGGAACACGTCAGGGCTGCCCGTTATCCCCGTTATTATTTGCCCTCCTTATCGAACCGCTTGCTCAGAAAATCAGATCAGACCCCACTATCCTAGGTATAGAATTAGGAGGTCATAAACATAAATTATGCCTATTTGCGGATTACATTCTTTTATTTCTTTCTTCCCCACAAGTAACTGGCCCTAATCTCATCCCAATACTTGATAGATTTGCGACGTTCTCAGGTCTAGCCATTAATCCCAAGAAATGTGTAGCACTAAACATATCCCTCTCAAGACTAGAATTAAGTGCAGCCACAGTAGGTCTTCCATTTACATGGTCGGATAAGAGCATCCCGTACTTAGGAACACACGTAACGGCTGATACATCTGATTTATTCTCTTATAATTATCCCCCTCTTCTTAAACAGATAACAAACTTACTCAAATCCTGGTCCCAGCTCCCATTATCCTGGTTAGGTAGGATCAACGCAGTTAAGATGACAATATTACCAAAATTGTTGTATCTTTTTAGAGTGCTCCCGAGTCCAATACCGGCTTACTTTCTGAGGATAATACAAAACAGAATGACGACCTTTATATGGGGCACATCTAGGCCCAGAATAAAGGCAAAAATCTTGCATCTCCCCAAAACTCAAGGAGGGTTAGGATATCCGAATTTTACAAACTACTATAGGGCAGCGCAAATTTCAACCTTGGCCAAATATCATGCAAAAAAGGAAACACCTCTCTGGGTAGCGATTGAGGCAACCGAGTGTGATCCCATCCCTCCAGCTAACTTACTATGGATTCTTCCCAAGCTACGCGGGAAAATCTGCAATCCAATTATTAAACATTCTCTCTCACTATGGGATAGCTATAAATCCAAGTATTCACTGGTGTCCCCTCTCAACCCACTGCTTTCATTTTATAAAAACCCAACATTTTATCCGGCATGGATCTTCCCTAACACATTCAAGGAATGGGTAAGGAAAGACTGTATATATGTCTATACATTTTTGGATTCATCGGGTATCATGCCCTTCCCGACAGTATGTAAAAAATACGGTATACCTCAATCAGAATTGTTTCGATACCTCCAAATAAAAAATTTCGTGGAAACACATCTGACTTCTTCGGCTCTGAAAAACCAGATGTCACCTTTTGAAAGTATATGTAAAGATAATCCACATGTAAGAGGTACAATTTCGGTTCTGTACTTGCAGTCACTATCCCACAATAACACAACAAAGCTTCCTTATGTTCAGAAATGGGAGAGTGATCTGGGTATAGAACTAAATACCTCGGATTGGAATCAAATATGGCGAAACACTAAATCGGCTTCCTCGAATATAATAGCATTGGAAGCGGGATATAAGGTATTAATGAGATGGTACCTGGTGCCAAGCAGAATAGCTAAATATGCACCAAACTGCACCGGACATTGCTATAGGGGTTGCATCACCGAAGGTACATATTTTCATACTTGGTGGACGTGTCCAATAGTACAGAAATTCTGGGATAAGATTTTCAAGATGGTAAATGCGGTGACTAAATTGAGAATACTTCCAGACCCTAAATTGGCACTACTGAATTTAAAGCCCATCAATCTAACACACACGCACTTCAAGCTACTAACACAACTCTTTACGGCAGCCAAACAAACCATAGCAAAAGCTTGGAAAACTCCAATTTTATCAACGACGGAAACAAAAAATAGAATGAATATTGCTATGACGCACGCCAAAATGGAAGCGTTAGAAACGGACACGATCGCCAACTTTGAAAAAATATGGAACCCTTGGATACAATATGCTATACCAGAAATTTTTAATAAAGGTGTAATGATGCCATGGTAGCTTTCCTATACAAAAATAACCGTTGTACATTTCATGCTTTGACGACGGATCCTAGCGCATCCCTGCAGACTTCCTTACCTGACCCCCCCCCATTTTCCTTCCTTTTCTTCCCTTCTTCCTTTTCCTGATCTGATACTGCATAAGGTAGTACCCTCGTGTATCTACCGTTAACTTGGAAAAGGTAGCACATTTTAGAAATTTAAAGTTGATAGGTAGTAAGGTTACATTAAATAAGGACGTATTATCTTTGATATATTATCCATTAGCCACTAGGACAAGTTGTAAGGATTACATATTTGGCTTTGTTAACTACTTAAACTCTTCCTGCGATAGTACACAGAACATGGCTAAAATATTCCCGTTTATTGTTGTTTAAGAAAGATGATACTGTTAGTCAATCTTATGTTATAATAACCACCTGATTACTGTAACGAATGTATGCTTCATGTACAATTTATTCTTGCATTTAATAAAGATATTCTTGACAAGGAAAAACAGTTTTGAATAAATGGCTTCATGATATTGCATTGTATCAGTGCGAGTCCTTACAACTTACTGACTGAATCTTTAAACGTGCTATAAACATGGTATTACAATTCAAAATATACAAAAGTGGCTATATTTACAGTTTACACTGTCTACTTGCAAGGAAATTAATTAAATGAACAAAGAAAAACAATGATTTGTTTTTAACACATTGAATAATGTGTAGATCTATAAGCTGATGGAAAAAAACACTAGCCAAACCTCCAAATATATGTCATTTACTTGGTCCAACTAAACTTTTTCAAGTGTAACCAATTCACTGCACAGAGGTGTCTATAATCATAACTTATTAATAAGCCATATGTCAAGGCCTTTACACTTGTGATGCCTATCATAAAATAGATGAGTGCTCTGTCTTTGTTGGGTTTGCTAGAAGACCTGTGCTGCAAAATAATTTATTCATATTTTCATTAAAGAGAGTTTAGAATAGTTATGTTGAAAATATGTTTCTTCTTTTCTGGATTTATCTAGAAAGAGGAAATAATCCACTTCTGAAGGATAATCATGGTTGCCATAAACTATCTGTAAATGTGAATCCATTCTTCTTTAAGAAAGCTTTCACGGTATCTGTCACTTTATATTATATGGTAAAAGGTCTATAATTGGTCTGAAATAGTACTTTTTATCTGTCTCTGACAACTCTTGCCACAATGAAACTAACTGTATGCCTTTGTGTCATAGTTGATACCTTATAAGTAGATTCTTTTGTTCTGTCTGTGAAAACTGTGGTTTTCTCAAATGGTTATTAGAATTTCTTAACCAGAAGTTAACATATTAAAGAAAAATTTGAAATAATCTAAATAGCATTTCGCACAGTACATTTTGACTTGGGCATAATGTGGTGGTGCAGTAATTTAGCACAGAACGGGAGCATTGGTAGGGTTCTTAATTACAAGGAAATATCAAAAGACATGGGCAAAAATTGAGTATTTATTTGGCTCCATTGTGCGTTTTAAAGGTTATGTTTACACAACGAAAATCTTTTCAATTTCAATTTCCAGAAAACACCTTTCTATTGTTTATGTCCCTGTTGATATCAGCAATGTATAAAAATGGTTAATACTGTAAAGCCATGTAAAGAATATTCTGTGTGGACCTGCAACAGAATATATGTCTGTGTAGACCTACTGGTAACTTTTTTGGCAAAATAAAACATTGCAATAATGTTGTAAATAAGACTTGGAATACCCACCTGTGTTGTCTGCACTGCCAATTATTGCTGTATTAAATAGCAAATGTAGCAGCATTTACTGAACTTTTCTTCCGGAAAACCTAGTTATCTGACTAATCATGCTAATCCAATGGCTTCAGTGTTTCTGGACTAGAGCAAGAACACTGAAGTGCTCTATAGGAAGGGCCAGAGCTGCCTCTATTTTTTTAGGTATTTTAACATTTGCTGGAGGATGTCGAAGATGTTTTATGTGTCTGTGGTGGCCAATGCTCTCCTGTATGCAATGTCATGCTGGAGAGCAGACTTAGGGTGGCAGACTAGACAGACTCAATAAACTGATTCGCAAGGCCAGTGATGTTGATGGATTGGTGTTTGAGTCTTTAACAACAGTGTTGGAGAAGAGAATGTTGTCCAAGGTATGTTCAATCTTAGACAATTACTGCCACCCACTTCACACTGGTCAGTCTGAGGAGTACCTTCAGTGATTGTTACAACCATGATGCACCACCGGGCGGCACAGGAAATCATGCTTGTGACCATAAAATTATATAATTCTTCTATGTGAGTGCTGGATGTGAGGATTTATTCTGGTTTATGATCCATATGTGTATGTAGTTTTTATATTATGTTGACATTAAGTTAACTATGTGTGATGATTTTTGGGTAATGATATAGAAATGATCAGTGGTATTTATTCTATGTATTACTAAGGATGGTTTTGTTTATTACTGTATAGTATTAATTAAGTTTTATTTGGTATTGAAGGCAAAGTACAACCAAAGGTTGTTCTGCACTCCCATGACCTGTTTTCAGCTGAAGCCCACTGTCAGCTGATGTAAAAAAAGCCAGTTCAGGTAAGATCGTGTTAATAAAGTTGGGATCTGCCCACAACCCTGGACCGGGACCTAGCACAGCCTCTCAATGAGTTGCTGAGAGCCTGAGCCAGCTGCTCCACAGCCCAGCACTCCACTGAGATTGGGGGGGAGCAGAGCAGAGAGCGGTGACTGACAGTCACCAGCTCTCTGCTCACAAAGCTCTGAGAACCGAGCGATCGGTTGTCTTTGATCTCTTGGTTTTCAGTTTTAGAGCCGGCAGGAGACAGATGCAGCAATTGGACCGATACTGCATCCACCTAGGTAAGTGTGATTTTGGAAAAACAAACAAACCCGAACTTCTCTTTTAATTGCTCCTATTAGTAATTTTATTGTTGTTATTGTGTCTTGTTTCCATTCGTTATTGTGGATTATGTGTTGTCTTCATTAAATGTAACTATATCTTAATAATTTTCTCTTTAGGATTAGTAAAGTAATCTGAATCTGAAACTGAATCTTGACCTGGAACAAATATACAGCTGAGATGTTCTGATATCACCTGCTGCAGATTAGTTTCAGGTCTGAAAATGCTGAAGCTAGAAACAGCCAGTGAACCAGTATTTTCAGAAAGAGGCCAGCAACATATTTTTTCCATGACAGGTCTTCTTTCATTAAAAAAACAGAAGAATCATGCTGATTATTTAAAAAAAAAATCAACCCAAATATATTTCATTATCCAAGAAAATAAAATATGAATCAAGTGGGCCTCACATGCAGCATCTACCAGTCCCCATTTTTTTTTTTAACTTAACCAGTCTATTAAGTATTGCATGTATTTAGCCCACTACCAGACCACCTCCCCTATTTGTAGAAAAATTCTAATGAAAATTCATATGAAAATTCTCATTCAATAATTTGATGAAAAAATGTCATTTGAAAGTACTTTAAAATTTTGTTTGCTTCTAATATTTGATTTTGGAATTAATGGACTTTCCAAAGCAAAAATGACAGTGTTAGAAATGTGTTTGTTCAAGAGACATTTTCCATCCTGCTCCTTAAAATTTTCTCGTTACTGATTGAAAGCGAATGCCAATTTGTCCCCGTTAATGAGTAGAAAATCGAACACATTTTCTTAAAAGATTATTTTTTAAACATAATTCTACTAGTGTATAGCCAGCGGTAGACTGTGTCTGCAGGCTTACATATCTCCTACACCTCACTATGGGAAAGAAAGTACTGGCTTTGACAATAGAATGTTTAGAAAGCTATGCATATTTACAATATCAAAGAGAAGAGTCATGATTAGGCTTATGTAAGAATCTGCACATTGCGTTCTAAATTGTTATAACTGTGCAGGCATACTTAAAAAGATTTTTACTGCACATTCGGTCCTAAATCGTAATAAGCCTAAATAATAAGTCTAAATCGCTGGAAGCATACTTATAAAAGATTTACCTGTGCCCTTTGTTTAACTTTATTTACTTTGCCTGTGTCTGACATTTAATTTTTAGTCAAAAGGTAAAAGGTTACCTAAAGACAATTTGATTTCCGGTTAACTGCCTGACCTCACATATTGCGGTTGATTTACTAAAACTGGGGAGTGGAAAATCTGGTGCAGCTCTGCACAGAAACCAGCTTCTGGGTTTTTCGTCAAAGCTTAATTGAACAAGCTAAAGTTAGAAGCTGATTGGCTGCCATGCACAGCTGTACCAGTTTTAGTAAATCAATAATAAGTGACTATCCCTATCCATGAGCCTAACCCATAATGGTTCTTTTTAAAAGTATTAAAATTCAGAAAAGAGTACACCACACACAGGGTGGACTGTGGGTGTCTGTGGTAGTGCAGTGCCATGTCCTAAATACGTTGGAATAGCAATTGTTAGAGAAAGACAAAAATGGACTTTGTAGGCACCAATTATAAAAATATGAATACGTTTATTGATACAATTCCCATAGGGGTTATTGGACCAACATTACAGTAAATACATATAAAAACATTAAATCAAGAGAATTAACACAGAAACGACTGTATTGAACAGCAACAAGTCAAAATTATCCCATAATGATCCAGAAGAGGGATCAAAAAATCTCAGGAGAGATATGATGACTATCATACATAGTAGATCACAACCAAGCTCGACATGTTTCGCAGAGACCGCTTCTTCAGGAGCTAGTAATATTTCTAGAAAAAGAACAGACTATTATTGTCTTTTAAAAAGTAGTTTTGGGATAATCCAACAAGAAAGCTAAGATGCCCCGGGAGGCTAAATACAATTTTTTTTTCCATATTTTTTTTTGCTGGCTACTATTACAGTACATTGGCCAATAATGTTTGCATTTCATTATGGTGCATCAACATTACAAACACAATTCTGCAACACACAATGCATTTAACAGAATTGACTTTTAACTACTAGCCAATATGCTTTAATGGTTCCACCTTCTTGTGTTATATGAAATATTTTTTTGGCTGGACCATACTCTGATTTACTTAACCACAATGCACACGGTCCTGGAGATTTTGGGCCAGATTCACATAGAAGAGCGGCGGCGTAACGTATCGTAGATACGTTACACCGCCGCAATTTTTCATCGCAAGTGCCTGATTCACCAAGCACTTGCGATGAAAACCTACGCCAGCGGCCTCCGGCGCAAGGCGGGCCAATTCAAATGGGCGTGTGCCATTTAAATTAGGCGCGCTCCCGCGCTGGACCTACCTCGCATGCTCCGTTTCCGAATTCCCGCCGTGCTTTGCGCAAAGTGACGTCATTTTTTCGAACGGCGACGCGCGTAGCGTAATTCCGTATTCTCGGACGGCTTACGCAAACGACGTTATTTTTTAAATTTCGACGCGGGAACGACAGCCATACTTTATACAGCAATACGATTGCTGTGTAAAGTTAAGGCACCAAAAAAAACGACTAAATTTGCAACGGGAAACTAGACTAGCGGCGGCATAGCGAACGAGAAAAACCGCCGGGGATCTCCGTAACTCCTAATTTGCATACCCAACGCTGGCTTACGACGCGAACTCCCCCCAGCGGCGGCCGCGGTATTGCATCTTAAGATCCGACAGTGTAAAACAATTACACCTGTCGGATCTTATGGCTATCTATGCGTAACTGATTCTATGAATCAGTCGCATAGATAGAACAACAGATACGACGGCGTATCAGGAGATACACCGTCGTATCTGCTCTGTGAATCTGGCCCTAAATTACTATCTCTTGCTGAATGCCTTGTGTGCTTTCCAACATCTCTATGACCATGACTCATTGGGGTTGATTTACTAAAACTGGAGAGTGCAAAATCTGGTGCAGCTCTGCATGGTATCCAATCAGCTTCTAACTTCAGCTTGTTCAATGAAGCTTTAACAATAATACCTGGAAGCTGATTGGTTTCTATGCAGAGCTGCACCAGATTTTGCACTCTCCAATTTTAGTAAATCAACTTCATTTTCTCTCAGACCATCACCATCAAGAAACTACACGAGTCTTGCAATGGAAAACATTGAAATGTGTCCTTTGAGATGCATTTATTAAACACGCTGTAATTTTTTTTTAAAAAAGGTCCACCAACATAAATGACCTCCTCCAATAAACTGCAGGTCTAAAAAGGTCACATGAGAAATATCCTAATCCTACTACACTTTTAAAATGTTCGGTGCTAGATAATATCTTCTGCAGATTTTCAACCACACTTGTCAGGTTTTTTTATGAAGAAAGCGATAAACCTGGTAAACGGCTCTTCACGCTAAAAACAGCATTGTGGCTAGCCCTATGCTGAAGTATTTAAAAAGCAGCAGTGCTCATGACCCAATTATATTAGTTAAATTATTGCATTTCTTTTATAAAATGCTTTATAATATTTTGGGCCATTTCCATGATATTGACCCTTCCTCCCTTGAATGTAAGCTTAGTACACACTGTATATATAGAAAACTATTCTCCCTACTATCTCTCCAATAAAAGTAGAGACATTGGGACAACAGTTTTAGAGAGACAGAGTACTAATTATGATTGCTACATTAAAGATGGACAAAAGACCAGGCCCCAATGGTTTCTACCCTTGCTTATATAGAATGTTTAAAGATGTATTGGCTTCTATCCGTATCAAAAGATACAACTATTAATCTAGCTGAGACCTTTCCGAAACAAACTCATATTATACAAAAAACACAGTAAGGACTCCTCCTCCTGTGGCAGCTATAGGCAAATTACTCTCACCAGCATTGACATTCTTCCACAATTGAAAATCATGACCAACAGACTTAAGTCATGAATCCCTAATATAATCAATTCAGAAGTAAAACAATCTCTCTGATTGAATACGCCAAGAAAAATCATACCTCAACCTGACTTATTTCACTAGTCACTGAAAGGCTTTAATAGGGAAGGCTGGGGATTTCTAGGGAAACCCTTTCTCAGATTGGTCTAGGTCCAAACAAGCTTCAGAAAATAATGGCATTCTATCATAACCTGACAGTGGGTATTCGCACTAATGGGATTTTATCAGATTCCTTACTGATTTTCACTGACACCCAACAGGGATGTCCCTTGTCACCCTGGCTTTAAGTCCTTACTTTTGGAGCATTTACCTATTGCATTGGATAAGAACTCTAACATATGTGACCAGTCAAAATAAACTGTCAATGACCTTAATAGTAATTTTAAAGGGAACTACAAAAAATTGTTAATTAAAAAACCTAGGATACACAAATTATTCCCACGCAACTGAAACGTAAAGGTGGACCTCTCTAATTAGGATTAAAGACTGGTTCCCAAAAAAAAAAAAAGACATTAGATCAAATTGGAGGAAGACTTCACCACTCTAAGCCTAATCTCTCTTTTAGAGTTACCTATGGCCCCTTGCCCAGACAAATATAGTCTTGCATACACTAATCCAATACACTCAACATGTCTAGAGGATGTACCCAACCAAGTCCTCCAACCACTTTGTTTAAGAAGTAATGCATTTCTACTGCTGTCATATCAACCTTCCTCTTTAACATGGCATAGATCAGATCACCTCTCAATTGGCCAAACTCTACCATTGTGCAATCTCCCTCCATTTACACATTTGTTTCCTTCCTTGAGGTGTTTTGGTGTACTCTGGGTGGACTTTTGGTTAAACTTTGTATAGAATACAGCGAAGTACTGAAAAAATGATATGGTCACATCATGTGACTTCATCAGAGGACCTCTGATGAAGTCACGCGACTTGACGCAACGTGTAAGGAGCACGTGACCGGAAGTGACATGGAGCCCGCCTGTCCGTCCAAAGTTTCATTGTATATCCGCGTTTGGTTGGTTTTATGCTTGTAAGCATCCATTTTATACTAATAAATTTGTCTGTTTTTTAATGTACTTCAGGATGGGAGCATATTTTTTGTTTTTTCTTCTGGTTAACCATCACATTCCACTGTGAGCCTCCATTTTGCCAGAGACCAACACTGCCATCAGGAACAT
The DNA here is from genome assembly GCF_905171775.1 of Rana temporaria. NCBI lineage: Eukaryota > Metazoa > Chordata > Amphibia > Anura > Ranidae > Rana > Rana temporaria. The sequence continues at coordinate 419,345,747 of NC_053490.1, forward strand.
TGGGAGGATACAGTTCCTAAGACATCATTTGCTCAGGAAGCTTGTTTGCAGTTACTTCATGCCCAAGTCTTTCATGTTGGAGGTAAGCGCTCTGTGAGCCCACTGATTAAAGAAGATCTGCATTTGAAGCATTATATGTTCTGAAACTATTTGAAGCACGCATTTGACAGCATTTATTGGACTTTATTCACTGTTTGGATTCTGTTTTGCTTTCTTTTTGATACATCGACACTCTGTTTGTTATCAGCACTATTTGGTAGCTGTTACTACCATCATCATTTAACTGGCTAATTAATAGCCATTGTTGTCTTCCAAACTGCTAGTTGCACTGTATTGGTACACTCACTGTTTTTACATAGTACTGTGTATATTTATATATACATATCATTTATCACGTTTAGTGTGTAGGGGATTGTGTTCATCACTCTTTTTTCTCTCACTCCAATTTTTTTATGTTTTGTACACTTTTAGATTTGAGCAGCATTCCCATTAGATTACACATTTTCCCTGGTTTAGATCCTTTATCATTCATTTTGGCCAGAGCAGAAGATTTTCTTCTATTCAATGATTGAATACTAGCTGTGTCGTCCAGTCAAAGAATCTCCCACAATCTGATTAAAATACAGATAACATTGTCAGAAAAAAACAAAATATGCCCCATGCACAATAATATCTCTACCACAGCACAAACCTGCATTATAACTCACCTAAATTGTCTTCTCAATTTCTCAGTAACTTATATTCTGCAGGATTAGTAACAGTCTTCAACAATCCTGAAAAGATCAATATCTCCAAAGAGCCATCATTTATTTCTGCAACGATAATGGTGTACATAGTATAAACACAGTCCATGATTGACCTATAAGCATTAGTTCAAATTATGCAGTAATCACTGATACATGTGAAAATGAGGTGGAAGTTGGAAATGAGCACCCACAGTTACTGAAAAATTCATTCTCTGTGCATCCAACATTTATTTCAATGTCAATAAAGCTAAATGCATGTAGAAGTTCCATAAGTGGTGCATTGGAGCATGCACTGAGTGTGCTGCCCTTTCTTAGCATATATCCAATTTTACTACTGTGCAAGATAATGGTTACCCACTTGCAGTTGAATTTAGCCCAATAAGGTCTACAAAAAGAAAAACAAGTAGTTTACAGGCATACCCCACTTTTAAGTACACAATGGGGGTTTATTTACTAAAGCTGGAAAGTGCAAAATCAGTCTCACTTCTGCATAAAAACCAATGAGCTTCCAGGTTTTATTACCTGGCTTAATTGAACAAGCTGGGGTTAGAAGCTCATTGGTTTCTATGCAGAAGTGAACTTGATTTTGCGCTTTATAGCTTTAGTAAATAAACCCCATTGTGTACTTAAAAGTGGGGTATGCCTGAACTGACCTTGCACTTTACTAATCAACCAACTTTTGGCAAGCAATATTTGGGTCCACCGTCATGACTGAAGTAATGCTCCAGATGCAGTGATACAGCAAAGGATTTCTGAGGACCAGAAGAAAATCATGCTATGAAGCACAGATTTTGCCAGTGCACAGGCAACATGTGCATATCCTGTCAGCAAGCTATGATGCTTTTCACCTACTTACATGCAGATTTTGTCAAGATGAACCTTGCTGGGCCATATTTAAATATAACTACTTGGCCTTTATCTTTATGCAGTAGTAAGATTGCATATGCTGTATACTGTACTACACTGAATTGCTACACAAACACAGCTTTATTACTGTTGAAATACTGTTGAAATATGTGTTGGATGCACAAAGAAGTGAATTTGTCAGCGAATGTAGGTGTTTATTTCTACCTCTATCAGTGATTATTGCATATTTGACTTAAAGGGGTTGTAAACCCTCATGGTTTTTCATCTTAACGCATTGAATGCATTAAGTTGAAAAAACTTTTGTGCCAGAGCCCCCCCCCCCCCCCCCCCCCCCGTTTCTTACCTGAACCATGATCTTCCAGCGATGGGTATGAGGACGATAGATTGATAGCACCAGAAGCCATTGACTCCCCTTGCTGTCAATCAAATCCAGTGACACAGGAGTCAGGGGTGGGGCCGAGTCCTGCTCTCTGTGTCAATGGACGCTATGAATTTTGACATACCTGTAAATTTCATGTCTTAGAGTACAGTACAGAACACTGGTTGGATATTCATAGACCCTGAGTTACAGGCTGCTACCCTCAGGTAATTGGACACTAATGTTTACCATGCCCTCCCCCCCATCCACTGAACTACTCCTATAACCCCCTCCAACACAGGAACAGAGGGGAGGGGAGGGCGGCCTGAGTCCTGTACTGTACTTCAAGATAAGGAATATGCAGGAGATTAAAATTCCTATTATCTTAACTGTACATACAGGACACAGACTGGATGTTCATAGACCCTGGGATGTCCCTTAACAGCAAAACAGTGCCAACAAGCCAAACAAAATGAACAAGGGTCGAAGAACCAACTCACAGTGCTCTGGGTAAAGTGGGAATGACAAAGTCAAAGATACCCTTGTCCTTCAAGACCTGGGTTTCGAAAGTAATCCTGTTAAAGCTAGTGACTAAGAAGCAGGATTTAATAGTGATCCTTGAGACTGCAGGTTTAACCTGTTTTGAAGAGTCATCTCCCATAAGTTTGAGTATGTCTGTGTACCAGGTTCTTCTGGGAGGTTTTTGGTGTAATGACAATCACCAATATTTTCTTTTCCTCTATTTTGCACAGAAATCGAGGAAGAATACACACTCGAGGCAACGTATATATTAACCTGGAGTCCAGGAAATTACCAGGACATGCAATGAAAGTGTTGATCCATGGTCCTGGCCACAATCAGGGGTAATTTGTTGTTAAACTTAGAGGCCATGTCAGAATAAAGAGAGTGTTTCCCTTGGTCCAGCCACTGAGGGCTAAGGAACTCTACCTGTTAATTGTCCACTCTCAGAATGTGAACGGTAGAGATTGCTGAACAGTGATTTTCTACCCATGAAAGAATCAGACTGTCTTTCTTTAAGGCTGCATGACCCCTGGCACACCCCCTCCCTACCCCTATGATTTGATACCATTGTCTGATTGCACCCTTATCGCATCTTTCTGAAGAAAAGTGGTCCAGTGACACAGAGATCGTTTTCTTGCTCTAAATTCCAAGATATTGATGGGGAGCTTCGCTAGGATCCTTGAACAATGAGAGATTGGAACACTCCTCCCTAGCCTCTGAGGTTGGCATCTGTTGTTATGACCATGTTATGGAAGAAAGCACTTTCCAATTTCCAAGGCTGGGTTGGAAAGCCACTAAGCTATTAAGTTCCTTGCTTGACTGTAGAGATGCATAAGGAGATCAAAAAATTGGTGTGTTTGTTATAAAAACAGAATGTTGTGTTGAAGAAGCCTTGAGAGGCACTGAGTAAAAGGAACAGCCTTGTATGAGACCACCATAAGGACCAAGACCCTTGCGGTCTTTTTAAGCTTAAAATATAACTAAAGGCAAAAGGGATTTAGAATGCTTGTTAGTTTTAATTGCTGTCTGTGCCCCCCCCCCCCCCCCGTAGATTCACCCTCTCTATTTGTCCTATTTACCATTATCATTGAAAGTGAAAGTAAGATTTTGGGTTGTCCCCAGAAAAGTAATAGAGGGGAAATCTTCAAAAGGGGACACTAGTTCTGGTGACTTGGGGGTCCCCAAGAAATTCCCTTAATTTGTAGGTATTTCCTCTCACTTCCTGTTTGAGACAGGAAGTGAAGGGAAATCTCTGCAATGGTCCACAGATGGGGAAAAAACACCTGACAGGGGTTATAACCCTCCCTTGCTCAATCCAAAATTAAATAAAACTTTTTACCTATAGTTTTATTTTAGGGTCTGAATGTGGGATCTTAAGGAGGCAAGTTTGTTTACTGGAAGAAAAACTTTTGCTTGTGATATTTCCAGAATTAAGTCTACAAATTCTAGGTGAAGGGAAAGCTGAAGAGCAGACTTTTGAAAGATGATTACCCAGCTGAAGGCCTGGTGAATCGGGGTAGTTGCGTTAACATTTGCAGATAGTTTTGCGGGGGGCAAGCAGGGGTGCAAGCACCTTTGGAAATGCCCAGGGGTCAGAGTGTTCACAAAGGTAGAAGTGTCATATTGCGAAGTGTAGAAAGTGCTGGTGAACTGAATAAATCGGAATGTCTACTGATGCCAGATATTCCCAGTCTCAGAAAGGCAATAGCTGATCTTGCAAATTCCATGCAAAACTTTGGAAAATAAGGAACTTGTTTAGGGATTTTAGGTCCAGAATAGGACAAATACTCACATTGGGTTTTGGCACCATGAACAGGTTTAAATAGAATCCGTTTCACCTGTCCACTAGAGAGATCACATGGCCACTCCCTGGAACAAACGATGGTTCAGGGTAGTCTGCGAATTTTACTGTCTTTGGGCAGATATTGGATGTTTTGAGAAAAGGGGAGGAGATTTTCAAATGCAGCATTTGAAAATTTATTTTGTGCCCTTTGAGACCACCAATTAGGCCATAGGTTTGGGACATCTGTGACCCAGAGGGATGCAAACTGCAACAGATGTATCCTCTGCAACAGATGCACCCCTGTTTACCCTCTAAAGCCTCGTACACACGATAGGTTAACCTATGAAGCTGACTGATGGTCCGTCACGCCTATACACCATAGGTTAAATAACCGATCGTGTCAGAATGCGGTGACGTAAAACACAACGACGTGCTGAAAAAAACAAAGTTCAATGCTTCCAAGCATGCGTCGACTTGATTCTGAGCATGCATGGATTTTTAACCAATGGTTGTGCCTACTAACAATCGCTTTTGACCTATCGGTTACCAATCCATAGGTTAATTTTAAAGCAAGTTGTCTTTTTTTTAACCTATGGTTAAATAACCTATGGGGCGCACACACGATCGGTTTTGACTGATGAAAACGGCCCTTGAGACCGTTGTCCTCTGGTTAACCTATCGTGTGTAAGAGGCCTTAAGAAAACCTTACCTGTTTTCTCCTGTACCACCCCTTCGTGTGTCCTGATGAAGCTGACCAGAGAAATGTGTTGATGCACAGGGGCTCACTCATCTGATACTATGTAACAAAAGTACTTGGTCGATGTGGCTCAAATTCTACCTCAAAAGGCATACTTACAGGAAACTTCAGCTGAAATTTGATTTATTATTGAAATTTGTGTCAAAACCTCTTAAAGGGCTTTAACACAGAAAGGTATGGCAGACATAAATTTTTGAAAGTGTTCTGCCAGAACTCAATCCTGAAATATAGGATCCTGTTGATTGTTCATTGACCTTGTCTAATTAACTGCAGTTTGACAAAAACGAAAATGTAGCAATAGCCAGTTGCAGCACTGCACCTTCATGAGCAAAGACAGCCTTTAAAGTGGTTCTAAAGCTAAAATGTATAGCACCAGTGGGGAACCCCAGAAGACGAGGTTTTAGGCCACTCTGTGCAATATCATTGCACAGAGCAGGTAAGTGCAACACATTTGTTGTTAGAAAAAACCTGAGACTTTTCAAAGAGTGTCTCAAATTTTCATCTGATATACTGTAGCTCTGCAATGATTCTCAGAGAAGTGAAAATCTTTTCAGTTCTCCAAGCATCATAAATTGTCTATTCTATTTGTTTATAACTGGGGAATATACTTTTGATTTTCCAGGTCTCTTAGTACCTAGAGGGACATGGCGAGATGGAAAATAATCAAATGTAACTATGTTGAGGCTTTTGCAGGCAGCAGAATTGAGAATATTTACATTAACAAGCATTTTGGATGAAGCCATAGTATCTGGTGTATAGAAGTCTGTGGGTTAGAAATCTTTTGCAGAGTAGGTAGACACAGTTTGAGTGTCTTGCAAACCTTTGAAAAAGTAAGTGTTTGCCTGGGTTTTTGCTGTGGTTCCCTTGCGTCTTGTTTCTGCCATTGTGGAAGGAAGTGCCTAAGTATTTAAGGATGGTTGTAGTAAAAGCGCAACCTGTGGTGTGTTGTAACACCTATTCATCCACCTGAGACTAAGCTCTAAATGATGGATTTTTAACATCCATGTTTGAAAATTTAAACACCTGATAAGTGAATAAACTCTAACATATTTACAGCTTCCTGATAGTTTTGCACAAAGTGATTTCTATTTGGGACATTTACAGTACATAAGTGTACTGCAAGCAATAGGAATATTGAGTCTCATATTTGCTGTGAAACTACAGTATCAAGACAATAACCAGAATTAACCTGTATTACCTTTCCGTGTTGCTCATCCCAGACCTTGGCAGTCACAGTGAGCATACCCCTAAAGGGGTCTTCATGGTCTGGGAACTAGAGTCAAACCAGCATCCAGTGCCCGAAGCAACATTACAGCTTTGGTTCCAGGTACAGTTTTCAAGGTATTACCAAGGTTTTGCAGTGTCCAATCATCTTAACAGAGCAGCTTTTAAAGTGGTTCTATACACACAGGGGCAGATCCACATACATCTGCGCCGGGCGCAGCGTATCTAAGATACGCTACGCCGCCGTAACTTATCTTTTTTAAATTGAATCCACAACGAATCCGCGCCATAAGTTACGGCGGCGTAGTGTATCTCTCGTGGCGTAAGGGCGCGGAATTCAAATGGCTGTGATTGGGGCGTGTTTTATGTTAATACGTCATGACCCGACGTAAACAACGTTTTTTTTAAACTGCGCATGCGCCGTCCCTGGGGGTATCCCAGTGTGCATGCTCGAAATTAAACCGGAACCAGCCAATGCTTACGACGGTGACGTCATTCTACGCAAATTCCTATTCACGAACGACTTACGCAAACGACGTAAAAAATTTAAAATTGTACGCGGGAAGGACGGCCATACTTAACATTGAGTACGCTTCATAATAGCAGCTTTAACTATACGCCGGAAAAAGCCGAACGGACATACGTTCGTGGATTGCCGTAAATAGCTAATTTGCATACTCAACGCGGATTTCGACGGGAACGCCACCTAGCGGCCGCCGAAAAATTGCAGCTTAGATCCGACGGCGTACGAAGACGTAGGCCTGTCGGATCTAGTCGAGATGCCGTTGTATCTTGTTTTGAGGATTCAAAACAAAGATACGACGCGGGAATTTTGAAATTACGACGGCGTATCAATAGATACGCCGGCGTAATTTCTTTGTGGATCTGCCCCACAGGGTTTATGCATTCTCCACAACATCTGCATGCTGGTCTCCCCCAAGACCCTCCTAATACTTACCTGAGCCCGTTCTCAATCCAGCGATGTGCATGAGAGCAGGGGCTCTCTTCCTCCTTATTGGCTCAAACACAGCAGTGGGAGCCATTGGCTGTCAATCACAGCCAGTGAGGAGGGAGTGGAGAGCGGGGCTGAGCCATGCCCTGTGAGTCAATGGACAAAAAGCAAGGGGCTCAGGAGCAAGTAGACACAAGTGGCAGGGGGAAGGAGCCAGGAACGACAGCAGGGGACCTGAGAAGAGGAGGATCTGGACACGAGAAGAGGAGGATCGAGGGTCTTCTGTGCAAAACCATTGCATAAAGCAGGTATGAATTACATGTTTATCATTTTTCATAGAAAAAGGGGAAGCTTTACAAACACTTTAATCTAGGCTTAATGAATGTCCAGCCGGTGTCCTGTGCTGTACAAATAAGATATTACACTTCTGTACCATATTGGAAATAGTAATGAAAACCAAGAATCTTTTATCCTTTTAAATTTTCTGATAATGTCATCTGTGTTTTAATCACATTGTGGGAGATTCTTTGACTTAAAGGATTTTGCACTACTAAAACCTATTCATTTTTTAACACCAACTCTCTTTTTTTTTGCATGGTGATGAGCTTTGTAACCCACTCCAATGCTTTTTGTAAAGAATAGTACATTCTTTATTAAATATACCTGCCTGGGTTTAAAACACATCAAATGACAAACTTATAAGTTAATTACAATATTGAATTCATTCAAATGCCGCACACTTAGCACAATTAATACGGGGAAAAACTAGGAATTGCCCTGACCATTCACCCAGCTGATGACATATTATGTTAATGTACCTATTATTACATAAGCAATTAGCGTTATGCATGTGCATAGTGGAAGAACTGGAACACAGGTCTTAGTGGGGTCACAGTCACAATTCCTGAGAGAGTGAACTCACTGAACTTTGTCCAAAAAGCCTATATTTTGACATTTTTATTACCAGCTTTACCCAAGTTAACTTACAGACAACTACAAGAAAATTGTTATATAAAAACTGAAAAGTACCAATTTATTATCAAGCATCCAGGTTGTTGTTAGTCAAATTAATTATTATTTCATGCTACATACTTTATAAAATAAAACTCTTAGATTAAGGTTCCTGGTATGCATACACATGCACTGTTGTCAGTATACTGTACCTATGATACATTGTTGTTATAGATACAGGCAGATACACATTTTTGGCAAATAAAACAGTTCCCTTGAATTTCATCTTTGTATTCACCTGTTTGCCCAGAGTTTAGTGTTAATGTCGGCTAATAATGTAAGCACCTAGTTCTAGTAGAATGATACAGGAAATAACACTATTAAAGGGGTAGTAAAACTACCCTTGACCCCAAAGACCCAAACAACCGGAGGCCCATAACAGCTCTAAATGTCTTCTCCAAGGTAATGGAGAAAGTAGTTGTACAACAGCTGCAACTGCATTTAGACACCCATAAATTACTCGATCCTTTTCAATCAGGCTTCCGTCCGGGTCACGGAACAGAAACGGCGCTGCTCAAAATATGGGATGATGCTCAAGAGGCCGCAGACGAAGCAGAATCTTGTCTCCTGATACTGCTGGACCTAAGCGCGGCTTTTGACACTGTAGACCACGGACTACTACTGGCTAGGCTAGCTGAGGTAGCCGGAGTCGCTGAAGGTGTTTTACCCTGGTTCTACTCCTTCTTGGAAAACCGATCACAAATAGTGAAACTGGGGTCTTTCACTTCTGAAAAACGTATGGTGTCATGCGGAGTCCCTCAGGGATCTCCCTTATCGCCCGTATTGTTTACTATCTATCTTCGCCCTCTCTTTGAAATCATCAGTAACCAGAAGTTACTTTACCACTCCTATGCAGACGACACACAACTATATTTCCGCATCTGCAACAAAAAGGATCATTCTCTTGGACTAGAGAAATGCCTCACTCTAATAGATAACTGGAAAACAAACAGTTATCTTAAACTCAATGGTTCGAAAACAGAACTTCTCCTGTTTCACGCTAACCGGAAAAATCACCCCGCGTCAACATGGACTCCCCCACCCATTCTGGGTAAAACTATCACCCCTAGCACCAAAGTCAAAAGTCTCGGAGTCATTTTCGATACCTACTTGACAATGGACGCACAAATAGGGTCAGTAGTCAGCGGATCCCACCATCTGCTGCGCCTACTACGCAGACTCATGCCCTTTATCCCGGAAGAGGACATTGCAGTCGTGGTGGGAACAATCATCAATTCCAGACTCGACTACGCAAATGCCCTCTATCTAGGACTCCCCAAATACCAAATCACTCGTCTGCAAGTCGTTCAAAATACGGCCGCTCGACTAGTGACTGGGAAAAAAACATGGGAATCAATCTCACCTTCACTGAGATCCCTTCATTGGTTGCCAGTAAAAGACAGAATCACTTTCAAGGCACTCTGTCTAATACATAAGTGTATTCAAGGCAACGCCCCCCAATATCTATGCGAAAAAATAAAAGCCCATAACCCCAATCGCATTCTGCGATCCACCAATCAAAACCTCCTCCAGATACCCAAAGCCAGATACAAGTCCAAAGGAGATCGAAGATTTGCAGTCCAAGGACCCCGCCTGTGGAATGCACTACCAACCACCATCCGACTGGAGTCGGACCACTTGGCCTTCAGGAGAAAGATTAAAACCCATCTCTTCTGAGGTCAAGGGGTTCCTTACCCATGAAATGGATACAGCGCCCAGAGGCGATTCAGTTCGCATGTGTTTCGCTTTACAAGTCTCTCACTCACTCACTCACCTTTTACTGTTGTAGGTCGGCTGACACCTGTGGTTCCACAATCTTGTGTTCAGCTTGTTCTGCACTCAGCAGCTATGGGTGTTGCCGGCTTCACCTGTTGCTTAATATATCCTTCCTTCAGGCTACTTCCTGTCCAGCCTCCCATGAGCCTCTCTATTTAAATTCCACTCGGACCAGTTTCTGGTTGCTTGAGCAACACTTGTTCCTGAGCGCCCTTTGTGTAACCTACTTAACCTGACTTCTCATGAACTGATCTCTTGTGTACTGACTCGGCTAGTTCTCCTGATTACATTGTCTGCTGCCCGCCCTGACCCTGGCTCTCTATCCGGCTCTCATTTTGCTTCATCATCCATGTCTGACAGTGTCTTCTGGTACTCTCCTTGCGAGGAATGTGAACCTGGGGGTCGTGACCTGGGGTCAGCATGCAGCTAAGCCCAAACCCTTGTGAGGGGGTCCCTGGCAGAATACAGCTGGCCCTTAGATTCCACGCCGGGGGATCCCGTGTCACCTGCTCGCCTGTGGGTTCAAATCAGTAGCACCATGACAACTTGATGAAAGCTTTAAGCAGAACTATATGGCTTTAAGCACAGCAACCACTCTTGGACTGGTCTTATATGTGGCTCTTTCTGATGACACAATGCAGAAACATCATTAAGAAAAAAAAATATTGGTAGATGCTGAATTTACACTGTTTATATCTTTCAGGGACTCTATTCAAGTGATATCTGCCTTGAGTCCCCAGGCCTACCTACCTGCTGTGGCCATTTATGAGGTGGGGACTCACCCTGTTGGATTTTATAGTTTATCTTATTTTAGGGTAATTTCAACAAGAGATGTGGGTAAGGGTTAAAGATGGCTTCAGCTCTTGCCTCTACCTGTAAAGAACTCCTCAGATGAGTTTTGCCCTTTTTGATGCTTAATCATAGAGACCTATATGATTAAAGAGGAAGAAAACCCTAATGGGTTTTCATGGCACACGCTAGGGAAGAAATGACACGGAGGTCCATTTCTTCACAGTGCACGGCGCACGTTTAGGAGATATTTCCACTACCAATAGGTAAGCCTTATTCTATAGTTAGCCTATAGTTAAAAGTCAGGAAGGAGGGTTACAACCACTTTAAGCCTCAAAAAGGGTGGAACACATGTGAGGAGTTCTCTACAGGCGAAGAACAGGTGCTGAAGCCATCTTTTACCCTTACCTACCTTTAACTTGCAGGTAAAGTTAGGAACTATGGCAGGGACGTAGAGAAGGAAGGAGTTAAAGCAGTTGTAAATCGCGGCTGATAAAAATATATATATATATAATTTAATACTAGCACATTATGGAATACTTACCTTACAACAAAGCTCTCTGTGGACCGCTGTCGCTGCTGAGAGGGCTGACATCTTCCCCCGGAGCGATTGTGATTGGCTGGAGCAACAATGATGTCACTCCAAAGCATGCGCACAGGAGCCTCTGTACCGGAACGTAGCTCTAAAAGCCCTGACAAGGTACGCCAAACCTTCAGAGAACATGTGCCTGTGATGTCACTGGCTGTATGCAGGATGAATATCTTCTAAATGGTTCACGTTTAGGAGATCTTCATTTTACCTACAGGTAAGTCTTATTATAGGCTGACCTGTAGGTTAAAATCACAAAGGAGTCTTTACTACCACTTTAATACATTTCTTCCATTTTATCCATGTTTTCAATGCATTTGACTTTACTTTGAATAAGTACAACATTTCTGAAACCCTTAACTTTACCATGGTCAAATAAAGAAGAGTGATTTTATAGAAAGAATAGAGTTGCTGGTTTCTTTTTATTTGGGTATACCCATTAAATCAGTGCTCTGTGGACTCTGCTTTCCAAGTCTTCTCTATCTACTGATATAATACACCTCAAATTCTTCCTTTCAAGGAAGCCAATGGAAAGGAAATTATTCAGCAATAGCAATATCAAGAACTATGGTATTGATGGCATTGTCCTGATTCCCTAATTCAGTTTAAACTTCCTCATCATAATACAGTCCTTGAATAGTCTTGGCCTCATCCACATGCTTTCACTATTTAGCTTTACACTAGAAATTTACCAGTAACTATTTATACAGTTACACCAACATCTTTCTCTTACTGTCTGATACTTTTATCCCAATTCCAACGTTGTTCAGATATAGCATGTTCATAGTAAAGGGACCCATCCATCTTCTACAGAGAAACAGGAAGAATCACGTAATAATCAAAAAGGTTTTTAAACATGCTAGAAATTTCTCTGTGCCTTGCTGAAATTGCTGAACAATGCACACATATTTGTGTTATGACACATGTAATTGTCAATTTGTATTTGCCTAAGCCAACACTGTATAAATATCTGTGCATGAAATATTTCAATAACAATTTTAAATACAATCTACACAATAAAAGTTATGTTTAGCTATGCCCTGTATTGTTAACGTTCATGTTAAAAATTGAACATTTTAATAAATATGATAGCAATAAAGAGTCAGGGAAAAAGCCATTGGTGACATTACAGTAACAAAATCCACAATGAGTTAAGATTTAATAGTAATGTAGTACAAAGCATCAAGATATAATTATTCTGAAATACAGATTTCAAAACATTGAATTAAAATACTTAGTAGGTTTTAATCTTCTTAATAAAGTCTTAACAGTTTAGGAAAAAGTCATTCCATATTTAAAACTACTACATAACGTTTTTTATTAAGATCTTTTGGTCCACACAGTCAATCCATTTCCCTATTATGAATGCTGTATGAAATGTGACGTTGTGGTCCTATCATATTAGAATACTGACTCCACACTCCTTGGGGCTGATTTAATAATAGCAAATAGGCTGCTCAGTTTGCAAGGACATTTTTACTTTGCAACAGAATTTTTACTAAGCTTAGTGAATGGATAAAAACTCTGCTGACTTCTAACATCCAATCACGTGCAAAAACATTTTTTTTTTTTTTTGGACAAACATTGTGCTTTTTTAATGTTTCACTTTAGGCATGTACAAAATCACTGCTCCTGGCTCGAATTGATCTTTTTTTATTAAATGTTTTTGTATTGGTGCATGTTCCCAAGGGAAGTGCCTGCCCCCCACCTCCCATGCTATTTTTTAATACTTGCTTGCTTATTAGCTCAAAAAAATTGTCATTTTTAATTTGGCAGATTCTGTTCTTATTGATTTTAATGTTGTTCGAGTTAGGCATCCAAAGTTCTTCAAATTTCACCTAAACAAGATAGAACTGAACCCATGCTCATCCCTGGTCATTAAAGGGACCTTGTGCTGTGATAGTATAAGGCATCTATGACTGACTTTGCATTCTGAAAAAAACTAGTACATTGGCTGTCATAGTTATCTAATATCTGCAGCACACCCTGGGTCACTGACAGAACAAAAATACAGATCTTGAGTTATGACTTTGCTTTGACTCCTCTAAACTGCTTGCTTCAACCAAGTCAGTAAGTAATGAAACTTACATTTAGTATATTTTTTAGAAGGATAAGTGTAAGTGATGGAAGCCTTCTTATTTTTTTCTTGGCACAGGCTTCCTTTAAAGTGTTGTTCTACCATACCTTTAAATATTTCTAATCCCATCTTGAAGGTACTATGTCCTATAGGGCAGCCCTCAAACTTTCCACTTACCTGCTTGCATTTGGCAAGTAGAAAAAGCACCTCCGGAGGAGGGGCAAGCACCACCGGCAGGAGGGGCAAGCACCTTTAGGAAGGAGGGGTTGAGTGGGAGCCATTCTCACAACGATCGGCCAGGGGACGAGAGAAGAGAGTCAAAGAAGAGCCGGCTGGATCATTACACAGAGCGGGGATCGCCCACTGTGACAGAATTGATTTGAATTGCCTGGCGGCCACAGTCTGGCGATGTCCCGCTTCCTGGACCAGCTCGTTTGATATACAGCATGCTGGTCCAATGCCGGGATGTTTATTTTTTCATTTTTTTATCACTTTTATCACTTTTATTACTATTACATTAGTATTAGTATTAATAATCTAAACATCCCTTGTAATAGAAATAAGAATGGAAGGTCCTCTTTATGGAGAGATCAGTGGTCAAAAAACAAAAACAAATCTCTCCTTCACCTTTAAAAGCAACAGATCAAAAAAATTGCTTCGGTCCTCCAAGGCCATAGAGGCGATCAAAGATGATCCATCTTTGATTCGCCTCTGGGACCTGCCAGTGGCACCATTGGATCATTTCCCAAGTGACCTGGCAGAATCGGTAAGCCTGAGACACAACGGCTCATGAGTGTCAGGACCTGGGCTTGAACCTGGGACCTCTTCTGTGTCTGGCATTAACGCTTCCCATTGAGCTATCTGGGGATGCTGGACAGCTCCCTGTCTGATCTGCTGGACAAACTTACCTGATCCATTGGAATACTCTGCCTTGTGTCTTGATTGTTGTTGAACCTTGAATCCCTTTGCTCATCCCATGAACTTCCTATAAAAGCCATGTCCCTGCACTTCCTCTTTGCCAGGTTATTGTGCCTTCCCAGCCAGTGCCTTGCGATTTGTCTGCTCTGCTGCCATTTATACCTGCAACCACCCATGTTTGCCCCTCAGCCTGTTCCTGGACTACTCTTCTGCCTGATCCCAATCTGCAACCACCCGTGTTTGACCCTCGGCCTGTTCTTTGACTACTCTTCTGCCTGATCCCAACCTGCAGCCACTCGTATTTGATCCTTTGGCTTGTTTACTGACCACGCTGCTGTTTCATCCTTGTCTGCTCATCCGCTACTGTACACTGGCTTGCTCACACCCTGGTGGGACAAACTTGAAGACCGCGACCTGGTACTAGCTTGCCGCTAAATCCATCTCCACCATCGCACCTCAGGGGAGCCTGTATTATCTGCCAGAAGTGACTGCCAGTATACCTGTCCTGCCACTGCTATAGCTATTGGCCTCTGATCCTGACGCCTGATCGTGACATTGAGCCTCTTGGAATGCTTTTTATGTTATTTTTTTTTATTTAAAGTTTATTTTATTGAGTTATAAAAAGTTATTTCCACCATACAAAATGCGTATAAATACAAAACAATACTTTACATAAAATCCATAGTGATTTATCCCAACCCAATCTACTCTAGTCCTTATTTCTCCTTGTTTTACTATATCTTTTAATTGTGCTTTTCCCATTTGCCTTCCCATCCCATCAGTGGTGTCGTGCAAAGTGTGTTTTCCATTTTTATCCATCTCTTATTTGTGTTTATATTGGCTCATTCTAATAACCTTGCCATTATTGTCGCCGTATGATATATTTTAATATCGGGAACCGCCTGTCCTCCTTTCTTTTTTTTTCCTAGATAGAAGCACGTTCCTTATTCTGGCTTTTTTATTCTGCCAAATATATTTCAAAATAATCGTTTTTATAAATTTAAAAAAAGATTGGGGTATCTCTATTGGGAGCATATGAAATTTATATAAAGTTTTTGGTAGGATCACCATTTTTAACAGGTTTATCCTTCCCATCCAAGAAATCTGTCTCCTCTATACATTTTTTATATCTTCTTTCACTTCTTTCAGTAATGGGATAAAATTGGTGCAATATATTTTTTCCAACATGGGGGTCAGTTTTATTCCCAGATAGGTTAATGCCTCTGTCTCCCAGGAAAACGGGAATTCCTGTTGTAATGCTATTGCCTCATTGTTCTCTATTCCTAGGTTTAGTATTATGCCCCGTACACACGATCACTTTTTGTGATGAAAAAAAATGACATTTTTAAAAACGTCATTTAAAATGATCGTGTGTGGGCTAAACATCATTTTTTGTCTTCTGAAAATGTCATTTTTTTGTGTCGTAAAAAATGATCGTGTGTGGGCAAAAACGACGTTTTAAACCCGCACATGCCCAGAAGCAAGTTATGAGATGGGAGGTAAAACTACCATTTATAATGGAGTAAGCACATTCATCACGCTGTAACAGACAAAAAAGCACGAATCGTCTTTTACTAACAAGTAACCAGCTAATAGCAGGCTCAAGGCGAATAGAACTTCCCCTTTAGAGTGCCGTCGCTTTGTTCATCATTTTTCAAAAACGATGGTGTGTGGGCAACATCATTTCTAATGATGAAGTTGGAAAAATTTCATTTTTTTTTCATGATAAAAAATGACATTTTGTTTCATCACAAAAAGTGATCGTGTGTACGCGGCATTACAGTTTTAGTAGGGTTTATCTTAAAGTTTGTATGCTCGCCATAGTCTTTGATTTATTTTATTATATTTAATGACAACCTGGGCTTGGTTATATATAGAAGTATGTCGTCCGCGTACACGGCCACCTTGTGCACCTCGTCTCCCACTCTGAGCCCTCCTATGTCCACATTTTTCTTTATTTTTTCCAACAACGGATTCAGTGCGATTACATACGGGAGGGGCGAGAGCAGGCAGCCCTGTCGTGTGCCGTTAAACATCTCAAACGTGGACAACATACTTCCATTCACCTTAACCCTAGCCGTAGGTTACTTATAAAGATTTTCAATCCATCTCATAAATCTTGCACCCATCCCCATGCTTCGTAATTTATCCATTAAAAAACCCCAGTCTAACCTGTCAAATGCTTTTTCGGCATCAATTGACATGAGCAAGACTGGGGGTTTCTTCTTTTGGTCTCTGCGCATTAATAACATAGTTCTAATACTATTGTATCTTCCCTCCCTACCAGGGACATAGCCTACTTCATCTTCGTTTATTAGGTCCAGCATCAGGTTTTTTAACCTTGCTGCCAACACTTTTGCGTATAGTTTTACATCTGCGTTTAATAACTCAATGGGCGGTAGCTAGAACAGATAGATTTGTCTTTACCTGTTTTTGGTATTATTGTAATATCTGCTAGGCGAGATTATTTTCTGATTTCCTCATCTCCTATGTTGTTGAAGTAACTACATAATACTAGTACTAATTGCTCTTTAAATTTTTTATAATATTTTATCGTGAAACCGTCCGGTCCTGGACTTTTCCCTCCTGGTATTTTTTTAAGGGCCTCGTTAATTTCTTCTTGTGTTATTGGCCTTTCTAAGAATTCTGTGTTTTCTGCTGTTATCTTTGGTAGATTTACTTCTGTTAAATATTGCTGTATTTTAAGTTTCCTATGAATCTCCTCCTGTGGTGTTTCTTTATTTCTGATTGCATATAAAGAGCTATAGTATTTCTTGAAGATATTTGCAATATCTGTTGTTTTATACTTAATTTCTCCTTTTTCATTTTTTATCCTTTCGATATAATTTAAAGTTTTTTTTTCCTTGACACTTTAGCTAAATATCTTCCAGGCTTATTGCCCCATCTATATCTTTATTTTGCCACATTGCTAAATAGTTTCCTGGTCTCTTCTTCCATTAGTTCCCTTAATTGGTCTCTATTTATCACCACTCTCTGATATATCTCCCTATTGGAGTAGGTTTAATGTTGGTTGGTATGTATGGTTTTATGCTGTTCCAAGTCATTTAGTTCCCTTATTGCCCGTTTCATATTCATTTCCCTTTCTTTTTTTTGCTGCCCCTATTGAGATTAATTTACCTCTAACATAAGCTTTATGGGCTTCCCAGATTGTGGCCTTTGTGACATCCGGAGTATCATTTTTACAAAAAAATTGTTCAATTTAATTTATTAAGTTGTTGGTCACTTCTGCATCTTCTATCGAGTCTTCGTTTAACCTCCATGTTCCTTTCCCTCTGTCTTTATCGTTAAATTACATTTTTACTGTTACCGGGGCATGGTCCGAGATTGTTGTTGTCTCTATTGTGGTTTCTACTACAGACTCTAATGCCCTGTACACATGATTGGTTCATCCGATGAAAACGGTCTGATGGATTTTTTCATCAGATATCCGATGAAGCTGACTTTCACCAGTCTTGCCTACACACCATCAGTTAAAAAAACGATCGTGTCAGAACGCGTTGACGTAAAACACAATGACGTTCTGAGAAAAATTAAGTTCAATGCTTCCGTCGACTTGATTCTGAGCATGCGTGGATTTTTAACTGATGGACGATCGTTTTTTTAACCATCAGATCATTTTAAAACAAGTTCCTAGTTTTTTCACCGATGGATAAAAACTTGTGTTTTTTGTTTCCTGTCCTTAACCCCTGGATATATAAGTGGAATTGATTATTAAAAAGCGAATGGAGGAAGGTGGTGTTTGGAGACAGTTTAAATGTTGATTACCCACACAGAGGTGCAGTCTGGAGACTGTAGGAATTACTACCATTGGTAAAGTGGATTGATCGTGGTGGACACATGGAGTGATCTGTCTATGAGTTTTTATACTCATCCTTGAGGTGAGCAGGCATTTTAGCAGGTGGTGGTGTGCACTGAATATTGGATCCATTTAAATAGGATTTTTCACAGCAGTGACAGCTTTGGAAACCTACATATGAACTGTGTTTTTATAATTCATTTATTTTCTTTTTTCATTAATTGCTTTATGGAATGTATAATTATTTGTTTATATAAGATTTATAGATACGCAGCAATGCACTATTTTCACAAAGTTAATATATATATATATATATATATATATATATATATATATATATATATATATATATATATCTATATATATATATATATATATATATATATATATATATATATATATATATATATATATATATATATACAGGCATACTCCATTTTTAAGTACACAATAGGGTTTATTTACTATCGCTAGAGAGTGCAAAATCAGGCTCACTTCTGCATAGAAACCAATGAGCTTCTAACCCCAGCTTGTTCAATTAAGCCTGGTAATAAACCTGGAATGTCATTGGTTTCTATACAGAAGTGAGCCTGATTTTTCACTTTCCAGTGATAGTAAATAAACTCCAGTGCGTACTTAAAAGTGGGGTATGCCTGTATATATAATGTACGTATTGCGGTCATATGTAAAGGAATACCTTGTAAAACAATCCATTTAATTTAAAATAGAAATTACATGTATAACACTTATATACAGTATTAAAAAAATTATAAATATATTTTTTATTTTTTTTGTAAGTGATCACTAGAGTTGAGCGAACCCGAACTGTAAAGTTCGGGTTCGGTACGGACTTTGGGTTTTTCCCGAACCCGAATAATTGCTGAAAGTTCGGGTCCGGGTTCGGAGTTCGGGAAAAAAAATGCGTGGAGGTCCCCCCAAATTCAATAACCAGACCCTTTAGATCTGGTATGGATATTAAGGGGAACCCCACCGTCAATTAAAAAAAAATGACGTGGGGTTCCCCCTAAATATCCATAACAAGACCCTTCAGGTCTGGTGTGGATTTTAAGGGGAACTCCACCCCAAATTTAAAAAAAAAATGGCGTGGAGTTCCCCCTAAAATCCACACCAGACCCCTTATCCGAGCACGTTGACCTGGCCGGCTGCAGAAAAGAGGGGGGACAGAGTGCGGCCCCCCCCTCTCCTGAACTGCACCAGGCCACATGCCCTCAACATTGGGAGGGTGCTTTGGGGTGCCCTCCCAAAGCACCTTGTCCCCATGTTGATGGGGACAAGGGTCTCATCCCCACAACCCTTGCCCGGTGGTTGTGGGGGTATGTGGGCAGGGGGCTTATCAGAATCTGGAAGACCCCTTTAACAAAGGGGACCCCCAGATCCTGCCCCCCCCTGTGTGAAATGGTAATGGGGTACACTGTACCCCTACCATTTCACGAAAGAAGTGTAAATAGTAGTTTTCAGAAGAAAAAAAAACACACACACCGTAGAACAAATTACTTTATTAATTAAACCAAATAAAAATCTAGCGGTAAAAAAAGACGAGAGAACATCCATCCATTCACAGCACAGCTCAGCGAATTATGCGCCGATGCTTTGACGTTTCTTTGATCACGTGTCACGTGACCCCGTCCTGCTCTGACGCAAGGGCTGTCCCAGTGACGTAGCAGAGTGTGCATCAAATGGGGACGGGGTCACGTGACGCGTGGCCCGCCTCCCCTATAAAAGAAACATCAAAGCATCGGCGCGTCATTCGCTGAGCTGTGCTCTGAATGGATGGATGTTCTCATCGCTGGACCAATCGCTGGAGACATCACCCGTCGCTGGAGAGATCACCCGTTACTGGATAGAGACAACGATGGAACTGCGAGCAGCATCGATCGTCTTTTTTCACCGCTGGATTTTTATTTGGTTTAATTAATAAAGTAATTTGTTCTACGGTGTGTGTGTTTTTTTTCTGAAAACTACTATTTACACTTCCTTCGTGAAATGGTAGGGGTACAGTGTACCCCATTACCATTTCACACAGGGGGGCCCAGGATCTGGGGGTCCCCTTTGTTAAAGGGGTCTTCCAGATTCTGATAAGCCCCCTGCCCGCATACCCCCACAACCACCGGGCAAGGGTTGTGGGGATGAGACCCTTGTCCCCATCAACATGGGGACAAGGTGCTTTGGGGGGCACCCCAAAGCACCCTCCCAATGTTGAGGGCATGTGGCCTGGTGCGGTTCAGGAAAGGGGGGGGCCGCACTCTGTCCCCCCTCTTTTCTGCAGCCGGCCAGGTCAACGTGCTCGGAAAAGGGGTCTGGTGTGGATTTTAGGGGGAACTCCACGCCATTTTTTTTTTAAATTTGGGGTGGAGTTCCCCTTAAAATCCACACCAGACCTGAAGGGTCTGGTTATGGATATTTAGGGGGAACCACACGTAATTTTTTTTTTTAAATTGACGGCGAGATTCCCCTTAATATCCATACCAGACCTAAAGGGTCTGGTTATTAAATTTGGGGGGACCTCCACGCATTTTTATTTTATTTTTTACTAAAAGTCCGTGTCCCATTGACTTCAATGGGGTTCGGAGTTCGGGTTCGGGTTCCCGAACCCGAACTTTTTTTTTAAAGTTCGGGTTCGGGTCCAAACCTGAACATCCAGGTGTCCGCTCAACTCTAGTGATCACATAATCTCTGTTCGCTGTGGCATAAGGGACTGAGGGCCCTTCACATCTGAGCGTTTAGAAGCTTGAAGCTCCAAGATGCACAACAAGCCAAATTCTATTCATATCAATAGCCCCTGTTCACATCTGAGCGTTCTTTCACCTGTCATTCAAAAAAGCACCTGAGCTTCTTTTTCAGCAGATTTTAGCCAGATAGACTTCAAGGGGAGTGACTGAAAATGAGTATCATGAGCATTTTACAAGCATTTTGTTGCACGTTTTCTGGCTAAACAGCAGCTCTCCACCCTAATCTCCTCCTCTAGTGCTTTCTATTGATTGTCCAAAACAAAAATACCTGAAGATTGAATGCACATGTAAGATAATTGTAATACACTTATAAAACACTTGTATATGCTTGCAAAACTCTCAAATAAAAATTCCTGAAAATGTCTCTGCTCAGGTGTGAATGCAGCCTTAGAGAGGTGGGGGTGGAGAAACAGAAGTACATTGATCTTTCCAGTGATTAGCTGTGCAGGTGTCAGTGTGTCAGCACAAGTCTGATCATTGGAGGACTGGCAGGCTTTGCTCCCAGAATAGCCAGAAAACTGACCACGCTCAGATGGATGTGCTCTCATGCCTAGTGTGACCAGTTTGAAATAGGAAAGCAGGGGGGCTGATGGCAACACCAGTTATTTCAGGAAGGAAGCAATACATAGAGAACAGGAACATATCAGGATTATGAAAAGTTGGGCTAAAATAATCTTTTAAATGTATTTCTCTTTTGCAGTCAAATGTGAAAAAAAAAACATTATATGTTTGTTATGCGTTCCAATTCACACAGCATACCTGAATTTTTTTTTTACCACTTAAGGACCTTGGCTGTTTTTCAGATTTGGTGTTTACAAGATTAAAATATTTGTTTTTGCTAGAAAATTACTTAAAACCCACAAACATTATATATTTTTTTGTTTCTAACACCATAGAGAATAAAATGGCGGTCATTGCAATACTTTTTGTCACACCGTATTTGCGCAGCGGTCTTACAAGCGTCCTTTTTGGAAAAAAATCACTTTTTTTAATTACAAAATTAGACAACAGTAAAGTTAGCCCAATTTTTTTTATATTGTGAAAGATACTGTTACGTGAGTAAAATGATACCCAACATGTCACGCTTCAAAATTGCACCCGCTCGTGGAATGGCGTCAAACTTTTACCCTTAAAAATCTCCATAGGCGACGTTTAAAAAAATCTATAGGTTGCATCTTTTGAGCTACAGAGGAGGTCTAGGGCTAGAATTTTTGCTCTCGCTCAAACGATCGTGGTGATACCTCACTTATGTGGTTTGAACACCGTTTTCATATGCGGGCGCTACTCACGTATGCGTTCTCTTCTGCGCGAGAGCTCGTCTGAACGGGCGCTTTAAAAAAGTTTTTTTTGTTTTCTTATTTATTTTTATTTATTTTATTATTTTTTACACTGAAAAAAATGTAAACATCCCTTGTAATAGAAAAAAGCATGACAGGTCCTCTTAAATATGAGATCTGGGGTCAAAAAGACCTCAGATCTCATATTTAGACTTAAATGCAAAAAAAGTTGTCATTTGAAAAAATGACATTTAGAAAATATTGCTTTAAGAAGTATGGGCGTAAGTGACGTTTTGACGTCACTTCCGCCCTGCTATGCTATGGGGACGGTTGGGGGCCATCTTGCCCTCACGCGTATCCCAGCCGAGGAGAGGAAAGGACCCGATCGCCTCCACCGCTACCGACGGCAGGAGAGCGGCGGGCCCCTCTCCCACCGCCGATAACGGTGATCTCGCCGCGAATCCATTGTGGAGACCACCGTTATTGTTTTACAGGACCGCTCACAGTAAAGATGGATATCTCGGTTGTGGCAGCAGCTGCTGCCGTTACCGAGATATCCATCTTTAAAAAAGGAGGTATATAGTCGTGAGCAGGTCCTTAAGTGGTTAAGTGCAGACTTTCAACTTTAATTTGAGGGTATTTTCAACAGTTTGTATATGTGCCTCCCACTTTTTAAGGGACCAAAAGTAATGGGACAGATTAACAATCATAAATCAAACTTTCACTTTTTAACCACTTAAGCCCCGGACCAATATGCAGCTAAATGCCCAGAGGTGTTTTTACAATTTGGCACTGCGCTGCTTTAACTGGTAATTGCGCGGTCATGCAATGTTGTATCGAAACAAAATTTGCGTCCTTTTCTTCCCACAAATAGAGCTTGTTTTTGGTGGTATTTGATCACCTCTGCGGTTTTTATTTTTTGTGCTAAAAAATAAAAATAGAGCGACAATTTTGAAAAAAATTCAATATTTTTTTACTTTTTTCTATAATAAATATCCCCCAAAAATATATAAAAAAAAAAAATTCCTCAGTTTAGGCCGATACATATTCTTCTACATATTTTTGGTAAAAAAAATCGCAATACGCGTTTATCGGTTGGTAGCGTTTACAAAATAGGGGATAGTTTTATTCCATTTTTATTAATTATTATTTTTTTACTACTAATGGCGGCGATCAGCGTTTTTTTTCGTGACTGCGACATTATGGCGGACACTTCGGACATTTTTGACACATTTTTGGGACCATTGTCATTTTCACAGCAAAAGATGCATTTAAATTGCATTGTTTATTGTGAAAATGACAGTTGCAGTTTGGGAGTTAACCACAGGGGGCGCTGAAGGAGTTATGTTTCACCTAGTGTGTGTTTACAACTGTAGGGGGTGTGGCTGTAGGTCTGACGTCATCGATTGTGTCTCCCTATAAAAGGGATGACACGATCGATGCAGCCGCCACAGTGAAGCACGGGGAAGCCGTGTTTACATACGGCTCTCCCCGTTCTTCAGCTCCGGGGAGCGATCGCGAGGGGGCGGCTAGAAATGAATAGCCGCGCCCTAATCCCGGATCACTCCCCGGCGATTTCCGACCGCCGCATGTACCAGGGGGTCCCCATCGGACCCCCGACCCACGTCTAGGCAGCGACGTGCGGGCACGTCATTCTGCCTGTCCGTGCCATTTTGCCGACGTAAATGTACATGCGGCGGTCGTTAAACGGTTAATACTTGGTTGCAAATCCTTTGCAGACAATTACAGCCTGAAGTCTGGAACGCATAGACATCACCAGACGCTGGGTTTCATCCATGGTGATGCTCTGCCAGGCCTCTACTGCAACTGTCTTCAGTTCCTGCTTGTTCTTGGGGCATTTCCCCTTCAGTTTTTTCTTTAGCAAGTGAAATGCATGCCTTATCGGATTCAGGTCAGGTGATTGACTTGGCCATTGCATAACATTCCACTTCTTTCCCTTAAAAAACTCTTTGGTTGCTTTCGCAATATGCTTCGGGTCATTGTTCATCTGCACTGTCCAATGAGTTTTTGGCTGAATATGAGCAGATAATATTGCCCGAAACACTTCAGAATTCATCCTGCTGCTTTTGTCAGCAGTCACATCATCAAAAAACACAAGAGGCACAGTGGTGTAGTGGTAACGCTATTGCCTAGCAACAAAAGGGTCGTGGGTTCGAATCCCGGCCACGACACCTGCTGGAGTTTGCATTGTTCTCCCTGTGACCTGCGTGGTTTTCCTCCGGGCTCTCCGGTTTCCCCCCACAGTCCAAAAACATGCCCAGGGGTTAATTCTCCAAATTAATGAATTAACAAGTTAATTGTCCAAATTAACCCCTCACACGCCGATTCATCGACTACACAGGCTTCCAGCCAGCTGACCTCGGGTTCACCTGTCATTAACCTCTCACATGCCGATCGATCCGCGGCTACACTCCGATTAAATTCACACGTGCCAAGTGATCAATCCGGCCACACAGAGGAAGAGGACTCCCTGCAGCTGACTGGAGTAATCCTCACACGTCCATCAATCGGCTTCCCAGAAGACAGGGGGTACAGGCAGTACTACCCCCTTAACAAAAGAAAAAAAAAAAAACACAAGAGAACCAGTTTCATTGGCAGTCATACATGCCCACGCCATGACACTACCACCACCATGCTTCACTGATGAGGTGGTATGCTTTGGATCATGAGCAGTTCCTTTCCTTCTCCATACTCTTCTCTTCCCATCACTCTGGTACAAGTTGATCTTGGTCTCATCTGTCCATAGGATGATGTTCCAGAACTGTGAAGGCTTTTTTAGATGTTGTTTGGCAAACTCTGGCCTTCCTGTTTTTGAGGCTCACCAATGGTTTACATCTTTTTTTTCTCTTGATTGTTGACTTTGACACCCATACACCTACCTCCTTGATCTGGCCAACTGTTGTGAAGGGTGTTTTCTTCACCAGGGAAAGAAAAAACAAAAAACACGTGGTCTTACGTGTTTTTTGGTGTTGCTGAGCTCACCGGTGTGTTCTTTCTTTTTAAGGATTTTCCAAACAGTTGATTTGGCCACACCTAATGTTTTTGCTATCTCTCTGATGGGTTTGTTTTGTTTTTTCAGACTAATGATGGCTTGTTTCACCGATGGTGACAGCCCTTTTGGATCTCATATTGAGAGTTGACAGCAACAGATTCCAAATGCAAATATCACATTTGAAATGAACTTTGGACCTTTTATCATTTCCTTGTAAATGGGATAATGAGGGAATAACACCTGGCCATGGAACAGCTGAGCAGCCAATTGTCCCATTACTTTTGGTCCCTTAAAAAGTGTGAGGCACATATACAAACTGTTGTAATTCCTATACCGTTCACCTGATTTGGATGTAAATACCCTCAAATTAAAGCTGAAAGTCTGCAGTTAAAGCACATCTTGTTCGTTTCATTTCAAATTTATTGTGGTGGTGTTTAGAGCCAAAAAGATTAGAATTGTATCGATGTCCCAATATTTATGGACCTGACTGTAACTGAATTTATTTTGGACATTTACTAGATTTGTTTTTTTTTGGACATTATATTTTGGATTTTGGGAAATTGTTTGCTGACATTGTTTGCTATGCACTTTGTATGCACTTGCACTTTATAGTACATTCAGGTCTTCTTGCTTTAAGAGAGAGTGTGGTTCAAATTAGTTCACCTATATAGGTTACTGTTAGAATGTTGGTGGCTATAGATGCAGGAATTTTAATTTTAGCATGGACTTCCCCTTAAACTTTTTTAAAGTTTTTTTTTTAAAGGGATTGTTTCTATGGGCTTTGAGTCTGTGCAGATGACACCATTTGAGATCCTTCTGGGATCATTCAGAATTCATTGACAGGTTGATCTCCATCTGACATGATCTTAACCTTATGCCCTGTACACACGATCGGAATTTCCGATGGAATTTTCCGTCAGAATTCCGTCCAAACTGTCTTGCATACACACTGTCAGACCAAATTCCGACCATCCAAAAAGTGGTGATGTAAAACACTATGACAAGCCGAGAAAAATTAAGTTCAATGCTTCCGAGCATGCATTCTATTTCAAAACACTGACGGAAAAAAGTCCGATGGTGCCCACACACGGTCGGAATATCAGATGAAAAAATTCTGTTTGACTTTTTTCTTTGGAAATTCCAATTGTGTGTACAAGGCATTAGACTTTTATAAGAATGCAAAACCCTTATGACATAAGCAAAAGCCCATTGGCACTGGTCCTAAAAAAGAATAAGAAAATGAATATAACATAAACAAGAAAAGAATGATGTTGCTCATTGTAACTAGTCATGTACAGTAATTTTCTATCCATTTTCTAAAACATGCTAAAAAATACTTTTTATTTATTTCTTTATTTATTAACCAATACACTACCTCCAGATCATTAAATGTATTCTTAGTGTCCTAGTAGTTCTAGAGCATAGTACTCTGTACACACTGAGATAATTATAGACTAGCCGGCCAGTAAGTGCTGAGACTAATGGATAAATAATAATGATGGAAACAGCAAAAATTCTATTAAAGGTTTTAAAAATTATGTATATTTAATAGTATGTATATGACACCTATTTTGTTGAATATAGCTGTATATCAATCAAAGGTTTTGCTTGCGAAATGTATACTATATCTGTGCGTTTTATAGTGTGTAAGGAAAAAAGAAAGGTGGATAGATAGATAGATAGATAGATAGATAGATAGATAGATAGATAGATAGATAGATAGATAGATAGATAGATAGATAGATAGATTCTGTCGATAGACATGGATAGATCTCAACCTAGGTTTATTCATGTATTTATTTATGTTGTATGACATGCAATGGAAGCTACTTTTACTCACACCCAATGTGATGTATTTAGCAATTAGCATGTATATCTTTTGTAGTTAGAAAATTGGCATCTGAAAATGTGTACTCATTCCATGCCATTGCCTGCCACCTGCCACCAAGTGTCATGAATGGTCTTGGAAATCAAAGCCTGTTATCTAGAATCCTTTTGAGCAGCCTCCTCAGATCCTTCTTATTCTTAAGTGCCTAAAGAATGTACTGGTTTCACAATAGAAAAAAAAATGTTAAAAATACATAATGTAACTTGTCTTAATATACTTTTCCAAGTCTAAAAATATGCCAGACCAAAAGAAACATATTTACATAAAAAGCAGACAAGGTCAAATAACAAAGAAAGCCCTTAATTAGTTGTAATCAACTTTAATTTGCATACCGTATATAATTCCTAAATGATTGTTAATAATAACTTTATATAATGGACTTCCAATTTTCATGAAAATGGCACATTTTGATAAGCAGACACAGAACCCTAGTACTAATAAGGTTTAATTTGCATACATTAGTCTGATTATCCAAACAAAAGGATTACAGTATTACTTCTCCGTACCTTTATGTCCTTATTATGCACACTGATTAACCTCACAAAAGCTAGCTCTTATTAACAAACAATAGCCGTGGTTGAAAGAAATTCTTTAGAACTGAAAAGGGTACATTATACTTTATTTTTTGGTATGAAGAATGTTTAATTTAACAGTGTCTGTCAAAATGCACTCGTTTTTCTTTTTTGATTCACATTTACAATGACAGGTTGGTAATTGTCTGAAACAAAAGGTTGTGCTTTCCAGGCATACTCCTACTTTACTATAGTTTGTACAAACTTTAAAGCACGGCCATGATAAAGAAGCTAATAGATAACTAACATGCATATTTGTGAACTGTGTTACCTGCAATGGATTTGCAATTCTGCTCAGCTAATCATCGGATTCATTCACCCTTGCCAGACAGCATAGTCAGGTCCCTGACCTTACCTTTCTTCATTAAAGTTAAACCAATACAGCTTTCTCAAGGATCTGCTGCAGTTTGTGATTGGATAGTGAAAGAGCAGCAGCAAACCAATGAGGTAATCTGTGCTCTATCATCAACAAGCTCTCAGTGGTAGATTGACAGCACTTTACAAATGTAATATAGTATAATTGGCTTACTGCGCTGTCCCTTCCCCCTATAGTCTGAGCCAAGGATTGCAAGTCAATATAAAACAGATTTGAGTATTATTCAAAAATACATTTAAGTTTTTTGTATCAATGTGTAACTGGATTAAATGTTAATCATTTATTTATTAATACATTTATACATGTATATATATATATATATATATATATATAGAGAGAGAGAGAGAGAGAGGGAGAGAGAGAAAGAGAGAGAGATTACAATTCTATTATATGTGTGTCTTCCTAGATCACCAAAACACATTAACCACTTGCCGACCTCCACACGCACTTATATGTCAACAGAATGGCACTCCTGGGCAAAAGGACGTACCTGTGGACGCGCCCGCCGCAAACTCCATGAGCCCGACCGCTGGTCCCGCGGACTCGATCGCCGCGGGGATACCCACGATCGTGTCACGGTGAGGAAGAACTGGGAGATGCTGATGTAAACAAGCATCTCCCCGCTCTGCCTAGTGACAATGACAGTGATAACAGCTTCCTGTAATCGGTGATCACTGTCTTGTCACACACAGCCCACCCCCCCAATAGTAAGAAGCACTCCCTAGGGTACACTTAACCCCCACTAGCGCCACCTAGTGGTTAACCCCTTCACTGCCAGTGTCATTTTCACAGTAATCAGTACATTTTTATAGCACTGATCAATGTAAAAATTACTATGGTCCCAAAAATGTGTCAAAAGTGTCCGATGTGTCCGCATTAATGTCGCAGTCATGATACAAAGTGCTGATCGCCGCCATTACTAGTAAAAAAAAATATTAATATAAAATGCCATAAAACTATGCCCTATTTTGTAGACGCTATAACTTTTGCGCAAGCCGATCAGAGCAGCACTGCCCCCCTTAGAACTGAAAGAGTTTTAAGACTACAAAAACGAATTGATAGGGTCAAAATTTTCTGGTGAGTTTCCAAATTTAAAGGGTGTTGGTGGAGGTAACATGGAAGATTCACATTTCTACTTTTGTACTGACACAGATACAGTACCTATTGGTTGGGATACATCCGTGAGCAAACTTATATATTTTTTGTTTTCATTTTATGGTTTGATAATATTTGTTTTGTGTATTGGTATATTGAAATCTAGGAAGATTATTTTTTTTATTCAAACATGGGGATTACGGTTTATGATTGATGCGAACTATAGGCATCTAAAAGGGAGGGGGGAGTGCTATTTGTATATTTACACATATTTATTTATGCAACTTAGTTAATTGATACAACACTGAATAAAAGTTGGGTATCTTAGTATTTAAATTAATTTCTACGTAGTCATATTTTTTAAGTACCAAAAAATTATGGACAATTTGAAACTTTACAGTTGTCACTGGAACATCATTAGGATGGAAATCAAAAATAGAAGACACCTGGAAAATCACAGAAAAAAATGAAAATAATATTTCGTCTTGTATCACAAAGCTTTAGATATACTTTAATTGCCCTAGCTGCTGAGATGTACCAGAGGATGTCATCGATTGAAGATGTCATCAGGTTTCTTTTTTAACTATTGATGATCTGAGAATACATTTAAAAAAACGTGACACTTCATATTGTTGGGACAAATTTTAAAAATACAGCACGTTTTTGAACAAGGAAATTAATGATCTAAACTATACGTTTCTGACAACTTAAACAATGTTTGACAGTGAAAGTATTATTAAGCATGCAATAACTTCCACAAAAGGCTTATTTATTGCTCAGTGGGGCAGTATGGGAATAAAAGTCAGAGTGATAAGCCAGGGAGATAAGTTAACACTACAGCACCAATTGCCATTCATTTTGTAGCTATATAATTAGTAAATATTGTTTGTAGCACAAAAGTAATTGGAGGGTTTTTGTGCTCCATTCACAGTGTGCAACATTCTCGTTTGACAATCTGTATACATTGTTAGCACATACCCAGGCGACACAAACCCTAAACGTCTAATGCGCACATCACTGTAAACTGACAGCCTATGGAGTATACCTTGTCAAATTTATGATGCACTGATTGTAGTGTGCAGATACATGATGTATATAGCAAATAATAGGAATGTATATATTAACCAGAGCTTTTCAGTTTCTAGGAAGAAGGAAAAAAGAGCCTAAGCATGAATACTAAAACAAATGCTTATTTTCATATCTTGTCATATACTGTATGAGTAACCCACTATTTTGACATGACTTAATTTCATCATCTGCCATTTATTTTATATTTAAAATAAAATGAGATCAATAATTAAATAAACCAACCTCTGATCCTTACCCTTCTCTAGATATGGGGTTCATTACTAAAAGAGGTAACGACTGTTCACCTGGCTTCCAAATAATTAAATGGTAGACATGGACAGAGTTTTAAGCTTTTCTCCAGCTATGCTCCAAGTAAATATTCACAAACAAAACTGGGCCTTGGAGGTAGAGGCAGACTGGCCTACAAAAGGGCCTGTGGACCAGGAAGAATGTGGCCGAAAGGAGGGTTTGTCATTTTTAGCTAAAACTGTACCTGTCAGCTTCATGCCGGCCTAACTACACTAATTGTTCCATCCCTGGAGCTCCCTGGTACATCATTCCTATGAATTCTCATAGTGCACTGGCCTTAAAAAGTCACTAACTTGATTAATGGCTGCAACCCACCCTCCATGTTCCACTCTGTCTGTGCCTGCTTCCTGTTTTACAGGAAGTGATGTTGGTGATGTCAGAGACTTGGGCAGATGTCAAACCACCTGACCGCCTCCTTCTGGCAGCACCCACAACAGGCTGAATAAAACGTAGCCCATGGAGGCCTGCCCTAGAAGCTGCAGAAGGCCATGCTGCTGAGCTGGCTGTGTGTGTGGCCCAGGTGTCGTGAAAAGAAGAGACACATGGCAGCAGAAAGCCAAGTGAACAAGGAAAGCCTAAACTAGTTTGCATGATTACTAACTAAAATTAAAATGTAATATTTTGATGATGGGACAAAGTGAGAGTGGTGCATTTTTTGAGGATCTGCTGTTTGGTTTGCTGGTTTTGGGGCTGGCATGGGGTGTCAGTCACTTATTTCTGGGTAGCCACCTTTTTAGCAAAAAAAAATAAAAATAATAAACAAATCTGAATAACTGAATGACTAAAAATTAACAAATTATATCTTGGGGCACAAAAAGGATGGTACTATATATTTTGGGAACCTGGTAGTCAGTCACTCACTTATGTACTGATAATGCTGGGATTTTGTAATTGGGAGGCCATCATCTCTAGCAAGTAATTTGAATAAATGATATATTAAAAATGTAATAATGATATTGTGTGAGAGAGGTAAAATCTACTTTGGAGTAATTTCCTTGCACTTTTTAGAGCTTTCTAGAATTAACTTTTTTACACATAAAGCCAGGACCTGAAAAAATCTCACGCATGTGGCAATGAACTGACAAATCCACCCAATGGGGGACTATGTTATTTACAATCACAGGCCCAAAGAAGCCACCTGGAGCAATGAACTCCACCCGCTGGCTGCCGATTGATGCCGTTTGGAAATGCACACCTCGGGAACGGAATCTTTCCGAGGTTTGCCAAGGTCAGTCGAGGGGTCCTTGGGCCTTTCCGGCCGTTTCCGAGGCTCTCCAGCTCCCCCCACCTCTGGTCCCATGCGGTATTGCATGCCATTGAAGTCAGTGCGGAACAAATTATTTTAGTTTCCATTGACTTTAATGGGGAAATTCATTTTGATATGCGAGTACTTTGAAATACGAGCATTCTCCTGGAATGGATTATGCTCGTAATCCGAGGTTCCACTGTAATTCAGTTATTTACATTTTTTAAATGTAGTATTTTATGTAATTTTTTTCTACCTAGATATTACAACTTTAACATAATGATATCCTCCAGCCTCTCCTGTAGCAGGGACCTATTGCTGACATTATTTTGAAGTCAATGATCAACACTCAAGTTGATTGCTCCATTCTTGTTGCTACGACAAAGTCAACAGATACCAACCAAGATGCAACACAGTGATTTCCACTGGAAATAGTTTCCCATTCCTGATGCTATCCCCAGGTTAACTTTCAGCAATCAAAAACTTAATAAAGAGATGTCCTCTAATGCAGAAGTGGACAACATGGACTCTATGCTATGCTATAAGGTCTTTTCTGTTTGTTTCCTAAATAGAATAGATCCCCAAACTCAAGTGCCATCACCAGGTTAACAGGCACCAAGCCGAACACAACCCAGAGAAGAGTCCCTCACCATCTAACAGTCTTGAGGCCTAGTCTAAGGTAAGTTCATAAACACTTGCTACTACACTTACGCACAAACATTCATTTTGCACAGGCATTTCAATTATTTGACTCAATAGGTCACCCTCACATTTTTTAACATAAAGTCTCCCACATGTGAAAACAGTGAAGACGTAAAACAAAAATAGTTATGCAAAGCTGCTTCACAAAAGAAATTACATTCCCAAAAAAAAAAAAGACTGATTGTAGCGGGTTCATTAAAAATGATTCTTGCAAAAATGGTCTACTATTGCTATCTCTGCATATTCTGCAATGTTAGGTTTGTCTATCAGTAACCAGGTGACTGAATCGGTATGTTTAGATGAAACTGTAGGTGATAACACAGCAAAACAAAAGAGTGTAACTCATTTTGAATTTAGGAAATAAGCAAGAACAAAAGAGGAATGGGGTTTTAAGGGTGCCACACACATAAATTGTTATAAAATATCCAAGTTTACATTCTAAATTCAATTAACGTAGTACTTCATGTTCAGATATGCAATTCTAGAAACTGTTATCTGCATACATGCTTTGTTCAAGCACTGTGTCTGCAAAATTTGTAATGTTCTGCCCTCTTATACCTTACACATTTGAGTAGTCTAATGTAAATCTAAGATATGTTGTTCACATATGCAGAATCTCTAATTCATGGTCAGATTCATGGTCAGATATGATTTTGCCTTCTTTAAGATTAGAATCTGTTGTTTCACTTCAGATATGCTTTCTACATCTGACAAATCATATTTCACATGTTCTGATTAACCTTCTACATCCATTTATAGGACATTTGTGGTACTAGATCCTTAGTCCAGCACAACTACTAAATCATACTTTCTTAAATCACATTATCTTTCCAAGGGCATAAATACTACTCTAGCCCTGTGCCCAGTTTTTGTGCAAGTCAAAGAAGATGTAAATGTGTTACCTTTCCAGGGTCAAAAGGTATACTTATGCTGTGCCTCAGTGGCAGCTGGTGCTCACATTTTTTGGGGGGGTGTAAACAAACTGAAAGATTCTGAAAACCAAAACATCAAATGCAGCCACTGTGCCATCAATTGCAGCCGCTGTGCCCATTAAATGCAGCCACTGTGCCCATCATCTGCAGCCATGGTGCCCATCATATTCAGCCACTTTGTCCATCATATGCAGCCACTGTGCCCCATCAAATGCAGCCACTGTGCCCCATCAAATACAGCCACTCTGCCCATAAATTGCAGACACTGTGCCCCATCAAATGCAGCTAATGTGCCCCATCAAATACAGCTACTGTTCCCATCATATGCAGCCACTGTGCCCCATGAAATGCAGCCACTGTGCCCCATGAAATGCAGCCACTGTGCCCATAAAATGCAACCACTGTGCCCCATGAAATGCAGCCACTGTGTCCATAATATGCAGATGCTCTGCCCATGAAATGAAGCCTCTGTGCCCATCATATGCAGCCTCTGTGCCCATGAAATGCAGCCTCTGAGCCCATGAAATGCAGCCTCTGTGCCCATTAATTGCAGTCACTGTGCCCATTAATTGCAGCTACTGTGCCATCATATGCAGCCTCTGTGCTGATGAAATGCAGCCTCTATGCCACATCAATTGCAGCTTCTGTGCCCATCATATGCAGCCACTGTGCCCCATCAATTTGCAGCCTCTGTGCCCATCTTATGCAGCCATTGTGTCCGTCCCCCCGGCCCACACGCCTGCTCGCTGTCTGACCGGCACTTACCCTATCTTGGTGGCGGGTCAGGCATCAGGTGATGGTGGCGAGCTGTGGGACGGGTAGCACGGGTCAGGCTTCTGTGTCCTCCATTCATCTCTTCTTCACTTTTGTTAGCTGGCCAATTGGATCGCCTGTGCCTTCAGCCAATCAGGTGACCAGTATTAGACCCATGCCTCCTGATTGGCAGAGAGGAATTTCAGTGTTAGAAAAGCAAATAATCATTTGCTTTTCTAACACAGTTGGGTGGACTGCGAGCACAATTTTTTGCACTCCACCTTTTTTAAAGCCTATTAGAGTTTATGGCTCTAATCAGGTGCTTCAAAAAAACACCCCATCACTGGAAATCAGGCGCCCGGTCTCCAAATTGAGGCCGGACGCCTGAATAGGGGGTAGCAGCGACGGCCTCGGATAGATTCATACAATTTAATACAATCCATTAATCTATTCATTTGTCATATAGGGGACGGCGCCCTTAATGGATGGGCCGTCCCTGCTGTGTCCATTGTTGGTGCACTTCCAAGAAAATGCCTTCCA
Source organism: Rana temporaria (assembly GCF_905171775.1). Classification (NCBI taxonomy): domain Eukaryota; kingdom Metazoa; phylum Chordata; class Amphibia; order Anura; family Ranidae; genus Rana; species Rana temporaria. The sequence continues at coordinate 419,380,454 of NC_053490.1, forward strand.
TGCTTGTATTGCTCAAAAAGTGCATGTATGCATGTTAAGGGTGTTTCTCCTTATGTTTTGCCCCACATAGTTTTAGCCCAACAGAGAAACCTCTGGGGCTCTAGCATGCCAGTTTGTATGTTTCAGGGAGCTCTGGGAATCTGTATAACATCAGGCACTGGCAAATGCTTATATTTCTGCAGAAAACAGGGTTGATATTGTAACTCCCTGATTTATTTTCAAACCTTTATTTTCAAACCTAACTACACTAATGGAATAATTTGTCACAAATGCAATCAGCATCATTCAGTATCAGTCTGTTAATGCTGCAATTGAAAGACATTTGCCTAAAAAAAAGTAAAAAATCCTAGATAATTGTCAAGGGATGAACCCTTCCCTAAGCCCCTTGAATGGTTTCAATATTAGATTTTCTATATAGTCATTTATCAGGCGACAACCAGCCTTGAACTAAAACTCTAAAAAATATAAACTATAAATTAAGAAAAAAAACAGATCATGATACAGGTAGGGCTGGTACTGTTGGGTGATTTGGGAGGCTACCTTCTTTAGCACGCTAATCTAATAATTGATGCTGATATCAATAATTGACTGAATAATAATTAAAATATATCCCATGGCACGGAAAGAATGCTCTAATTTCTTGGTGGATCAATCACTCTTTTCTTGACTGAAAAGTCTGAAAAATCTCAATAACTGACAAAATAATAATCAAAAGCATAAATTCTGTGGCACAGAAAGAATGCTATAATTTATTTAGGGCGGGCAGGAGAAGGGGGGTAGTGAATCTTTTTAAGGCGACTGATACTGAGATTATAGTAGTTTACATAGCCATCTTCTTTAGTAAGTAAGTCTCAATGACTGACTGAATAATAATCCCCCAAAATATCATGTGGCTGATGCACAGTAATAATGGTATGCTTCTTTTTCTTTCTTTTTTTTTTGTAGGAAAGGGGGGGCTGAAAATGTTGGTATTTGTCAGATTTTGTCTGCCACCGTTTTTAGTAAGTGAACCAGAAAAGCCTTAACGATTCTGAATAATTGACTGCATACTAATAAAAATATATCCTGTGTCACAGAAAGATTGGTGTCATTTTTTGGGGTTCAATTGCTTACATATGGCAATTATGATTTTTTTTGCTATTATTTATGCATATTAAGACTACTAATGGTTTAGCCAGATTAAACAAAGTGACATTGCTTTCCAAAGAGAGAGGGAGATCAGCTAAATATTAATTTAGGATGAAACCATTGTTAAATGCGTTCATTTCTTTTTCACTCTCACTGGAAAGACATGGCTAATGCCTGCATAAGTAATGCCAATGCCTTGAGTATCAGTGGTCATCCTCATCATACAAATCATGCACAAAGGTTTAACCAATTACTGTGTATGTAATTTTCCTGTTACATGTTCATTCACTCTTGTGTACATTTTGCATTTTGTTATACATATGATGCAAACTATTTTAGTTTTTATTAAGTAATGACGTCAAAAATAAAGGCAATGTTGTTGGGTGAAGAATGTGGTTGTGTCATGTTGAAAAATTGGATAGGTTGTTGACAATGAACCCTGAGAGCTAATATCCCTTTGAGGGCCTAAAAGTCTCAAATTGATGTCACATTAAAAGCAATAGGCGGTTTATTTAGTAAGCAGGAGGTTTTCACAAGCAGCTATAATAAGCTGCCTTTGGCCTTGTTTGAGTTTTGTTGGGCAAGATGTGGTTTTGGAGCAGTATTGGAAGGTGGATGCTTTGACTGGCCTTCCTAGTGACTGCAGTATATTTTCACTTCATTAAGTAAATCAACCTGAAAGAATCAGAGGCAGCAGCATTATGGAAACTCTGAGTGGAGTCAGACTTGAGTAGCTCATAATATTAGAATAATTAGTCTATGTTTAAAGCGGCTGTAATCCTAAAAAGAAAAAAAAAAAGCTTCTGTTCTTTTAAAGCATGATAGATATCACAGCACATCTGCAGTCCCATTCTATGTTGTAAAAAACCTGGTTGACCCTCATGCCTGTTCCTGAATGAATTAGTGACTTGTATAGCGCTACACAAGCAAACTTAATTGCCTCTAGGCGCTTTTTGCAGCCAGTGTCTTCCTGGCTGGTGTGGTCATTTACCCCGTAGGATGTCGACACGCTTGGGACACACAGTCGTACACACATATATACTGGGTCAATTTGGACAGGATCCAATTAACCTACCAGCATGTCTTTGGAGTGTGGGAGGAAACCCACGCAGACACAGGGCGAACATGCAAACTCCAGGCAGATGATGCCTTGGTCGGGATTCGAACCAGTGAACCATTTGCTGCTAGGTGAAAGTGCTAACCACTACACCACTGTGCTGTTCCTGCACCCCCTAGGTGTACTGACCACAGTAATCATGGCTGCTGAACCATGATACTGTGGTCAGTTTATGTGCCTCCTTCATCCCGAAGTGTGCTCAGAGTTTCTCCCCCCCTCCCTGCCTGTCATTTCTGTGTCTGAGTGACAACCCCCCCCCGCCTCCACCTGTAGCTATTCCCTGCCACTGTAAAGTAAAGTAAAATGGCATACTCTCTGTTGTATGAAGATATAAAGTACTGTGTGTGAGTTTTTTTTTATTATAATTCTAAATACCATTTGCACAGCACCGCTGTGTGGTTACATAATCTCCCTCTACTGGCTGGCTGACTTCAAAGGGGAATATCAGCCCCTCCGGCTGCTCTCCTTAGATCAGGGAAGAAGACCAGAGGGAGGTCATGTGACCACACTGCAGCATTGTGAAAGAAGATATTTAGAATTATAATTTTAGATAAACTGACACACAATATTTTATACAACAGAGGGGTGGCAGCTGTAAATCTAACTTTACAACCACTTTAACAGGGAATTATGGAATTTAGAGATAACTGCCACGATGATTCAGCAATATTCTATTGCCTTACAGCATATGTCAAGGGAAAAAAAAACATATGCAGTACATCTTTGCAATCTCTTTAGATGCCCCATTTATCCATTTTAAAGACCCTGCAAATACAGTAAAATACCTGTTGATCTGCCAGAAGTACACTCATTCCCTAAATCCTATTGAGACTTGACTACACACAAAATTTTTGTAGACTGAGTGCTGTCAGTCTTTATTTGCCAATCTAGACAGATCCACCTACTAGCTTGTGTCAACAACATAGAGGTTAATCATTCTGTAGGCCCAAGGTAAGGATTCAGTTGGCTAATTTCTTTCCTTGAGAAAGCAAAGTGAGTGAGCATAGGAATTTATGAAATGATCAGCTGTTTTATTTTTACACTTATTGAATAGATATAACAAAACAATAATGCCCCGTACACACGATCGGGATTCCCGGCGGTAAAAAGTCCGCCGGGAATCCCGGGGGAAAACCTAGAACCTGCTCGGTCACTTTCCCCCGTGTACACACCAGAGGTTTTCCTGTAGGAAAACTGCGGTGAGAGCTTTGGCTGGGAATCCCGGCCGTGTGTATGCTCCACCGCAGTGTTTCCCATAGGGAAAAAAGACAGCCGGGAATCGTGGCAGCAAAAAAGAGAACAAGTTCTCATTTTTCCTACCATGATTCCCGGCGGTTTTCCTGTCTGGAAAACTGCCATGGAGCATACACAAGGCCAGTTTTCCCCGGCCAAAATCTGTCATGGCAGTTCTCCCAACGGGAAAACTGGTGGTGTGTACGAGGCATAAGAGAAGTTTATTGCAGTCATTGATCAGACAACAACCCGGTCTGAGCTAAAACTCAAAAAACCTAATTCAAATGTGGTAGATGTGGGCGTGTGTTATGTAAATTTAATGTGACCCCACGTAAATAACGCTTTTTACGAACGGCGCATGCGCCGTCCGTGAAAGTATCCCAGTGCGCATGCTCCAAATTAACCCGCAGGAAGCCAATGCTTTCGACGTGAACGTAAATGACGCCCAGCCCTTTTCGCGAACGACTTATGCAAACAACGTAAAATTTTCAAAATTTGACGCGGGAACGACGTCCATACATACATTGGTACGCCTCATCTACGCTTCATATAGCAGGGGTAACTTTACGCCGGGAAAAGCGTAACGTAAACGGCGTATTTGTATTGCGTCGGCCGGGTGTACGTTCGTGAATTGGCGTATCTAGCTGATTTACATATTTCTAGGCGTAAATCAGCGTACATGCCCCTAGCGGCCAGCGCAAATATGCAGTTAAGATACGACGGCGTAAGAGACTTACGCTGGTCGTATCTTAGTGAAATTTTGGCGTACTGTATCTGATTCTTTGAATCAGGCACCAAGACACGACGGCTTGGACTCAGAGTTACAACGGCGTATCTGGAGATACGCCGGCGTAACTCGTACGAGAATCCGGGCCATTATGTCTAACAACCTAATTCTAGCAGGTAATTAAACAATAAAAATCAATGTTTTAAATAAAGCAACCCAAGTTCATGATGTCCTTGTAAAAACTACAATATGCAAAATGTATCATGCAATTATGTTATCAGCCTGGTTATGCTGAAGATTGTCCATGAATATTGAATTAATACCATTAAAATGATTCAGGTATTGTTATCATTTTACATGCATGCTGCTTGTATGGTGATAACCTGTTACAATAATATGGTGTATACAGTAAGTTACTATGGTAACATTCTGATTAATCATGGAGAAGATGATAAATGCAGTTGTGAAAGGTTTTCAAATGCAAGGTCAACATGTTTTATGTTAAAGAAGAACAAGTACGGCTATACTAATCACTATACAATTTAAGCAATATAATACATAGTTTTAGTGGTTTGATCCAATCTACGGTGAGTTTTTTTTATCTCCTATATGCATAGGAAATTATAATATATTAGATCTATTTTGAAGAGGCACTATAGGTACTCTATTGCTGTGAAATAGGACCTAAAGTGAAAAAATATCATGGTTTGCCGTAATTTGTAATTTTCCAAAAGTCACAGTAGTAGAATCGATATATTTATTGCGAAAAAAAATAATGCTCTAAGTGTAGCATAAAACATCACCAAGCAGCAAATTTTCTGTGAGATATTACCACAGTCCCAAAAAATATAAAACTCTATAAAGTTGTGCTAATAGATAAACAAAAAAAGGGGCACTGTGGACGAAATCAAACTTATATCAAAACGCGTAGGTAGGAGAGAGGCGCTGACGTCACCGTTGTATCCGTGTCCCAGAAGGACAGGTTTTATGTATGTGTGCCAGCCTACGCATATGAATTAAGCTTTTTTTTTTTACCACAATCTTGTAAGTGCAATCTTTTTTCCAGTGTATTCAAGTTTTGAATATTTTAAACTATGTGAAGTCTTTTCTATTTTGGTGCACCCCTGTGATCATCTTATGGGGAGGATTTATGTCCCAATTTGAAAGACTGCTTGGAGTTAAAGGCCCTGGCTGGGTATGGAGCCACAGGCGTTTATGACCTTTTGTAATGAGGGGTCCATTTAATCTGGTAAGCATTAATCTTCAGCTTTAAAAAGGCAATACAAAATCTTTTCACAATTGGTCTTGACTTACAGTACACAACCAAAAACATCTAGGCACAGCACCCAAAAGCCCCCCAAAAATAAGTGGGAAATTTTAAAGGATACCAGAGGAAGGGATGCAAAGCCAGTGCCCTGTGCAACTAGAAACAAAAATCTCACTGACCAGTATTTAATGGTTGGCTCTACTCTGGGGGCCCCTCACCTCATAAGGAGATCTTCAGATACCCATACAGGACCTGGAGATGCCACATCATCACCAACTTATATCCTCATCCATAATAGAGTCACTCATTACTGATGCAGCATGTGAAGTCACCATGGATGTGCTGCCCATAGAAACAACAAAGTGTCCCAAGCGCTATGTCCTATGGGGAATCACACTTTCCACTGCCCAAGGGCCAATCAGATGCAGCGGTCAGCAATAGTACACATAGTGACTAGAAATTCATAGCTAGATTCAGGTACAATGGTGCAAACTTGCGGCGGCGTAGCTTAGCGTGTTTAGGCTACGCCGCCGTAAGTCAGCTAGGCAAGTACATGATTCACAATGTTCTTGCCTGCTATGTTACGGCGGCGTAGCCTAAAGCGGGCGGGCGTAAGGGCACCTAATTCAAATGTGTGTTAGGGGGCGTGTTGTATGCTAATTGTGCTTGACCTTACATTTTTCACGTTTTTTCATTACTGCGCAAGCGCCGGGCGCCTACATTTCCCAGTGTGCATTGCGACTAAGTATGCCGCACGGGCCTATTGATTTTGACGTGGACGTAAACGACGTAAATTCCGATTCACGGACGACTTACGCAAACAACGTAAAAAATTTGAATTACGACGCAGGAACGGCGGCCATACTTGACATTACTATTCCAATAGGGCCTAGCTCTAACTTTTTAACGTAAAAGTGCTGCGTCAGCTGGGCGTACGTTTGTGAATCGGCGTATCTCCTCATTTACATATTCTACGCCGACCGCAATGGAAGCACCACCTAGCGGCCATCCAAAATATTGCAATCTAAGATAGGACGGCGCAAGCTGTCGTATCTTAGATATGTTTAAGCGTATCTCTGTTTGAGCATACGCTTAAACATAAGTCGGCGTAGATTCTGAGTTAGGTCGGCTTATCTACTGATAAGCCGGCCTAACTCTTAGGCCCCATACACACGATAGAATCCATCCGCTGAAATTTATCCGCGGATCGGTTTCAGCGGATCGACGGATTTATCTGTTGATCCGCTGGAACGTACACACTAGCGCCCAAAAATCTCCGCGAACCAGAACGTATGCAACGTAAACCACGTAAAACGTCACTATAAAGGGGAAGACCAAAGTCAACGTTGCCGCCCTCTGTTCCGCTTTTGCTAGTTCCGTGTGACCGCGTGCTAGTGAAGGTTTGGTTAGAGCCGATTCGTGCTTTTCATTCTCCGCGTTTTGACAGTAGGTATTCTCGGGTTCAGTGCGTTTGCTTGCGGGTTTGCAGTTGGCATTCGGGCACAGGCTTTCAGCACGTTTCCGCGTACTGTGCGCTCGTATCTGTGTGTCGTGCGGGCTTAGCAGGTTGTGCTGGATTTGCGAGTGCTTTCTGTTGGAGTGTGTTCTTGACTGACCAGCCGGCCGGTTTGAATCCATGATGGAGCAGCAGCGTCGATTCTCGCGAATTGGTGCTGGTTATGGGATTGCTAATGGACAGGCTCAGCGAATCAGTTGTTTGGCCAGGAACAGTGGGAGGAGGCGTTTCTGGGCCAAGAATTGGTTGCGCCAGCGTGACCATTTTTCTCATATGCCTCTGCTTAGGGAACTCCAGGAGAATAATCCGGATGATTTTCGGAATTTTCTCCGCATGACGGACCCCGTATTCAACCGTCTGCTGGAACTTCTGTCCCCCTATATCACGAGGCAGGACACTGTGATGCGCCAAGCCATCACGGCCGAGCAGAGGCTTATTGCCACGTTGCGGTACCTGGCGACTGGGAGGAGCCTGCAGGACCTCAAGTTCTCGACAGGCATCTCTCCCCAGTCACTTGGGGTCATCATACCGGAGACGTGTACTGCCATCATACATGTTCTGCAGGAGGAGTATATTAAGGTAAGTTCCCTAATTTGAACAACACAATTTTGTTTTTTTAAATGTGTGAGAAAGTCTTTTTTTTTTTCTTCCCTAATAACCATGAGATTGTAATCTGCTGTGTGTGGGATGTTCCCTTTTCTTCCCAGGCATGTTGTTAACCTTTACATGTTTGTTTTGGGCCTAGCTGCATATTTTTTCCTTACCCACCATAAACCTGTCCAGCATGCTTTCCTAGGCCCAAACCCACCTAGCCTAAATTCTGGTTTATTTTTAGGATAATCAATTGTAGCTCTGCCCCTCCCCCCCCCCCAAAATAGTTTCTTGCTCTATCATCAGAGGGATGTGGAGTCTGATAATTAAGTGGGTCTATATTTTTAACCAAAAAACAAAAAATTCACAATGCTTGTGTGAAATGTGAATCCTGTTGTTGATGTTGCACAATGATGGTTTTTCGATTATGTTTGCAATGTTTATGTGCCAAAGTAGTAAATCTCATTTTTTGTTTGTCCCCACAGCTACCCTCCACCCCACAGGAATGGCAGTCTGTGGCTTCCCAATTTGCCCAGCGGTGGGATTTTCCTAACTGCGGTGGAGCAATAGATGGGAAACACGTCCGCATTGTGCCCCCACGCCGCTCGGGGTCCTACTATTTTAACTACAAGGGTTATCATAGTATTGTGTTGATGGCGGTGGTGTCGGCACAGTATGAGTTTCTATATGTGGACGTGGGGAAGAATGGCCGGATGTCAGATGGGGGAGTGTTCTCACGGACTGAATTCTACGATCGTCTCCAAACTGGTGATCTGGCACTGCCACCAGATGAAGACAATGTGGAAGGACTTCCGTTTGTGTTCCTAGCGGACGAGGCTTTCGGGCTTGGACCTCACCTAATGCGGCCTTTTCCCCAGAGGACCCTCACCTCAGAGAGGAGTGTGTTCAATTTTCGGTTGTCCAGGGCTCGGAGGGTAGTCGAGAATGCCTTTGGGATCCTCAGCAACCGGTTCCGCCTGTTCCTGACATCGATACATTTGGCGGAATATAAATTGAACACCGTTGTATTTGCCTGCTGCATTTTGCACAACTTTTTACGCAGGCATTCCCAGACGTACCTATCAGACAGCGTTTCTGAGGCAAGACTACTCTCAGATCCTCTCCCTGGGCTGGTCACTGGTCGCGCTGGCATTGGCACCCCATCTGCTCGTGAGGTACGCGACAAATATGTTGAGTACTTCATGGGTCGGGGGGCCATTGCTATGCCAGATCATATTTCTTTCTAATTTGGCCCCCCAAAGAAAGGAATATTCTCATGAAAAATAAATAATTAGACCATTGGACTTTATACAGTTGTTTGTCATTACTGCTTTTTCTATTTTTTTCTGTCTTCCTGGTTAGCCCAAAAAATAGTGCACTTCTAGTGCCAAATGTAGGGTTCAGGTTTTAGTAAATAAACACAATTGCACATTATTCACTCATCTCCAAACTGGGTATTCATCATCTTAAAAAATCAAGCCACTCCTTGTAATGTTTTAAAACCAACTTTTTTTATTGTCAGCTTTTTTCTATGTTTTTGGCAAAAGGTTTTTTTTGTGCTCTTAAACATGCCAACTTTTTTACGTTTCACGTTGATTAGTTATTTTTTTTTTTTTTTGTAAGTATCCTTTTTTTTTTTTTTGGGTTCCAAACAATTTCTTCAATATTTTTTGTCGTAATAGTGTGTAAAAATATATTCAAACTTTTTTTTACATATTTGTTCACAAAATAATCGTTTTTTTTTTTTTTGGGGAAATATTTTATAACAATATAATTTTTTTTTTTTTTTTGGGTGTTGTTTTTTTTGGAAATCAATTAAAAATATTGATCATATTTTTGGGATCGATGTGTTAAACAATCTTTTTTTTTAATTTTTTGTTAAATTTTTTTGTTTTTTGTACATTTTTTTTTTTAATTTTTGTTTACTTTTTCTGTTTTGTATGGCTTGTTGAATGGAAGCCATTTTTAAACTATACAATAGAAAACATGTCCCAAAAAATACAAACCCAAATGTGTCACTTTTGCATTCCCAAAAACAGTCATGGTGTGAGGTCACACCGGAACACGCCAAAATTTCAAGATGCACACATTCAGTGCTTTTCGCCAAATGTCAGTTCTACCACAACAAAAGACTTTAAAAAGGCGACATGTGCTATCTGCCATCATGGGTGAACAATGTCTGGGTTTTGTGGGAGCAAACCTTTCCTCGAAAATTATTTAATAATCGAGGAGGGGGTTGTACCCACAAAGCACAGATATTCTATATTCTGTGATGGCAGATAGCACATGTTGACACACTGTGTGTGCATCTTCAAATTTTGGCGTGTTGCTGAGTCAGACATAAAAACAGGTTGGGGGATGGGCGGGGGGGGGGGGTTGGTTTATTCTTTCACACGGCCCATCATGTCAATGATGTTCTTATAGTTTTGCTCTATAAGCACCATTCGTTGCCGCATAGTGTCCAGCTCGGCACAGCAGTCGACTATTATATTGCGCACATTCTGTTCCATCTGAACCATCTGTTGCCGCATATTTTCCATTTCGCTGCTGCACTCCATTACTTGCTGGATTATAATTCCCGCACTTGCCCGAGAAAAATGGGGAACAGCATCTTCATCCCCTACAAAATTAGTACAAAATATTAAATTTTAGACATTTGAGCGGACGAGATACATCTAGGGTTGCCAGCTCATCACTTTAAACCAGAACACATATTAATTACACAGGTTCTGTGGCTGATTAAAAGGTGGTAATTTTACTCACCTGGTGCCATATCAGCATTACATTAGCCACAGAACATGTGTAATCCATATGTGTTCTGGATTAAAGGGATGAGGTGGCAACCCTATCTACATCTGTTTTGCCCTATCAAGCTGGGATGACACTGACCTGATGTAGTGTTGATTTCCTCCTCCTCCACCACTTCTCCATCTTCAATAACTCCTCCTTCTTCTTCTTCCACCAATCCACCATCTTCAAAATCTGCTAAATCTTCTTCTTCAATTTCATCTTCCTCCTCAACAACTACCAGATCTAAAATTACGCCATCATCCTCTCTTCCTTCCTCCTCCTCCTCCACATCCTCCTCTCTTCCTTCCACCTCCTCCTCAACATCCTCATCTCTTCCTTCCACCTCCTCCTCAACATCCTCATCTCTTCCTTCCACCTCCTCCTCAACATCCTCCTCTATTCCTTCCTCCTCCTCCACATGGCCAGATGGCAGATCCCGGGCATGTCTGGCCCTCTCTGCCTCCTCAAATTGCTGGCGTCTTCTTTCCCCTAGAAAAAAAAAAAAAAAAAAAGATATTGTAGAGCATAAATCGCACACATTGCATAGAGGTTTAGAGGCTTTTTAGAAAAATATTTAGTTGTCTTATGAACACAAACCTATATTTTAGGATGACTTCTAGGCCAAGCTCTGATTAATTCCATTTTTAGCAAAGTGACACACATGGATGTCCCCCCTTATAATTTAGAGCTGAGACCATCCAAATTTTATGGTAAGATTTTGAGGGAGACACAGGTGCTATGGATTACAGATATGGAAACACCTGCTTAGTAGCACTGTTTGCATTTCCCATTCTTGGATTTAATTGTTCAATTACAAAATTTGACCACAATGTTTACAAACAATGTTTTTGGCAAGAGAGGCATGTCCAGGTGTGTTGTTCCTGGGCCAACATCGTATTTTTGCGAAGCAACCTGATGTGAACAAGGTTTCCTATTAACAGTCGTTGGCCAAGCAAATGAGATTTTGAGAAATACAATTATTTAAACATATTTTCAGAAGTACAACCAGGCCAAGGATACAGATGTAGAAATGTACCTGACCAAACATTCAAATAATAAAATTGTCCCCACCCCTCAAAACAAAAAATAACTTACGTTTTTTCAGTATTTTTTTTATTTTCTTTAGTTGATGTGGCTCACGAAGCTTTAAGTCGGACCACCGCTTCCGTAGCTGCTCCTTGGACCTTGCGATGCCAAACATCCTCTGCATTTTACGTGCCACCTTCTCCATAATTTTCCCCTTCCTGCGGTTGGGGGTCTTGTATGGGCCATATTGCCCATCATAGTCCTTCCTCCGCATAATGTCTACCAGCTCAACCATTTCGTCAAAGGACATATTAGTTGCCTTATAACGTTTAGGCCGGGATCGGGACGTTCCTGCCTCTGTCCCCTCACTTCTGGCCTGAGAGCTCCGTGCATGCTCGCCTGTCATCGCCATCTTTCATCCCCACAGAGATTAGGGGCGTGGAAATCTGGAAATGTCCCGTCATGGGCGGGGACCAGGGCGGCGGGTACTACATACGCGGAGTCTAGAGAATGAATAAGACGTGATTACGTAGGTTACGCGGAGATAATGCGCCCGTTTCTGCTCAGTTGCTTACGCGGAGATTAGTAAAACATTTGACTGCAAGTAACACAGTTAACGCCAGATTTACATAATTAACATTGAGTAGGGGGCAAGACGAGGTGTCACGCACACGCGGAGTCTATAAAAGGGAACCGACGTGATTACGTAGGTTACGCGGAGATTTGTAGAACATTTGACAGCAGTAACACAGTTAACGCCAGATTTTGAGAATTAACATTGATTAGGGGGCTTGGCAATGGTGACGATGTGTCACGCACACGCGGAGTCTTTTAAAGGGAACCTACGTGATTACGTTGCTTACGCGGAGATTTGTAGAACATTTGACAGCAGTAACACAGTTAACGCCAGATTTTGAGAATTAACATTGATTAGGGGGCTTGGCAATGGTGACGATGTGTCACGCACACGCGGAGTCTTTTAAAGGGAACCTACGTGATTACGTTGCTTACGCGGAGATTTGTAGAACATTTGACAGCAGTAACACAGTTAACGCCAGATTTTGAGAATTAACATTGATTAGGGGGCTTGGCAATGGTGACGATGTGTCACGCACACGCGGAGTCTTTTAAAGGGAACCTACGTGATTACGTTGCTTACGCGGAGATTTGTAGAACATTTGACAGCAGTAACACAGTTAACGCCAGATTTTGAGAATTAACATTGATTAGGGGGCTTGGCAATGGTGACGATGTGTCACGCACACGCGGAGTCTTTTAAAGGGAACCTACGTGATTACGTTGCTTACGCGGAGATTTGTAGAACATTTGACAGCAGTAACACAGTTAACGCCAGATTTTGAGAATTAACATTGATTAGGGGGCTTGGCAATGGTGACGATGTGTCACGCACACGCGGAGTCTTTTAAAGGGAACCTACGTGATTACGTTGCTTACGCGGAGATTTGTAGAACATTTGACAGCAGTAACACAGTTAACGCCAGATTTTGAGAATTAACATTGATTAGGGGGCTTGGCAATGGTGACGATGTGTCACGCACACGCGGAGTCTTTTAAAGGGAACCTACGTGATTACGTTGCTTACGCGGAGATTTGTAGAACATTTGACAGCAGTAACACAGTTAACGCCAGATTTTGAGAATTAACATTGATTAGGGGGCTTGGCAATGGTGACGATGTGTCACGCACACGCGGAGTCTTTTAAAGGGAACCTACGTGATTACGTTGCTTACGCGGAGATTTGTAGAACATTTGACAGCAGTAACACAGTTAACGCCAGATTTTGAGAATTAACATTGATTAGGGGGCTTGGCAATGGTGACGATGTGTCACGCACACGCGGAGTCTTTTAAAGGGAACCTACGTGATTACGTTGCTTACGCGGAGATTTGTAGAACATTTGACAGCAGTAACACAGTTAACGCCAGATTTTGAGAATTAACATTGATTAGGGGGCTTGGCAATGGTGACGATGTGTCACGCACACGCGGAGTCTTTAAAAGGGAACCGACGTGATTACGTTGCTTACGCGGAGATTATTTCATTGAGCTGCACGAGGAGCTAGAGATAAGGTACAAACTTGAAACATGGGATCAGCAGAGGCCTAGAAACTTGAGAGCCATGGGATTGTGGTTTTGTCTGTTGTTTGCAGCCTTTTAAGGCAAATTAGTATGTTTATTGTGTCCCCACAAACTGAATTAAATTCTCACAAGGCTTTTACACATCACTTAAATCTAGATGTGAAGAATGCTCTACCTAGTTTTACTTTTTGCCAGGTGTATTGTGATCATGCAAGTATTGTTCTGTGTTGGTTGGCCAAAGGTTATTAGGAAGTGTATTTAGATTTCAGGAATGATGAGTGGCAGGCTAAGTACACATTAAATACTGCCTTCATGAAAGGTCGCAATCTGTAAATTTTGGGATGGGTCTAGATTACACGTATTTAGCAAAATGATTTTAAAAAGGGTCTGCATGTGAACTAATTTTGGGTCACAACAATGGGGCAGAGCTGGCCAGCATTTTGGCTGCAGGAGACACTGTGTTTGCATAGTACAAGATCAATCTGGGGCCACATATGAATACAATGTGTATGATGGGCATTTTCTAATTTTTAAAATTTTTGGTTTAACAGTGTTCATCAGAAATTTACCTACAAAAACTCAGAAATGGAAAATATCGTGGGAAAGGAGATAATTTCTAGGCTAATAGAGAAGTTTAGGGAAATGCCCCTACTTTGGGATTCAAAACATCCTCATTATTCAAACCGGGACCAACGAAAGGCAGCACTTGCTGAAATAGCTCGATATCTGCAGACATGGGTTCCCGGCTGCACAGGCAACATGGTGAAGAACAAAATGAATAACCTGAGGGCCGCATACAGAGCAAAAAGAAGAGAACTTCGGGAGCAAAGATCAGGAGCAGCAGCAAGAGAGTCCACGTTGCCAAGTCTGTGGTACTACCAGGAGATGGAGTTTTTGGGGGATCAAATAGAGGGCCGGCAATCAATGTCAAGCCTTCCACCCAGACAGCAGGGCAGCAGACCTTCCACAGATCACCCCAGCCAGGAGGAGGACGGTGAGGGGCTGGCTGGCAGTCAGGAAAATCTGCGACTCTCCACTTCTGATGAGGTAGAGTATTTAAAAAAATGTTTTTGGCCTGCTAATTCTTGTTTGTTTATTGAGTTGATATTGTAATCCCAAACAAAAAAATGGACTTGAAAAGTCATGGTCCTAAAAATAGGGGTGATGGATGCCAAGTACAGGGATCAGAAGGAGAGTCTATTCAAGTTTAAAGTAAGATAAAAGAAACCAGTCTAGAGCATGAAAATGTGTGTGATTTGCTTGTGCCAAATTTTTAAAAATGTCACTTTTTTTTACACAGGAAGAAGGGAGCAACCAGGAAAGATTGGCTCATGATGCTGAGCTGCCTGCCAGCCAGGAGGAAGGGGTCATTGTCAGCCAGGAGGAGGAGGCCGGGCCCAGCACCAGCCAGGAGGGCCCCAGGCCCACGGTCAGCCCCACCAGGCAACTCCCTCCCCCCAGGGTCAGGCAAACTGGCCTAATGAGGCGCAGGAGGCAGGTGGAGGATGAGAGCCTCCGAATGATTAGGGAAGCTAGCGCCTTAATGAGGGCCCCCCTCAACCCCACTGAGGCCTACAGTGCCTATGTGGCCCATGAATTGTCCCAAGCGGGGGAGGACGGTCAGAGGCGTGCCAGGAACCTCATGAACCAGGTGCTTTTATGGCTGCACCAGGGCTGGCTGACCGATGACACTGAGCTGAGTGACCCGGCCTATCCTGCACAACACCTGCTAACTCCTCCTGCTGCCACATCATCCCGACCTGCAAGGGGCCGTGGACGGGTCCGTGGAAGATCTGCTGCAAGGAGGGTTCCAAGGAACAGGAGACGATGATTGCCGGCCTTCTATTTGATCCCCCAAAAACTTCATGTTTTTTGGAGTACCACAGCCTGGGCTACATTGGCTCACTTGCTGCTGCTCCTGGTTTTTGTTTTTGTTGTTCTTTTTTTGTTCTCGGTATGCGGTCCTCAAGGTTATTCATTTTGTCCTTGACTATGTTGCCTGTGCAGTCTGGAACACAAGTCTGCATTTATGTTGCTATCTCAGCAAGTGCTGCCCTTCTTGGTAATTTAATTTATGTATCTTTATGTACCAAATAAATGGTTATTTGATTTACTGAAATACCTTGTCTATTGTGTTTTAATACTGTGGTGATTAGGCATGAAACATTTTAGCAAATAATATGTGTCATTTAGAAAGGACACCAACTCCTTGGGGGGGGGGGGGGGAATTTGGCGTACCAACTTGGGAAAAGAAAAGAGGAAAAACACACGCCTACATAAAATGGTGACATAACTTTACCAAAACAAAACCTAAAAAAAAGGGTAAAAAAATGGCCAAGGGAAAAGAATGGGGACATAATTAGCTAAAACTAAAAAAAAGGGTAAAAAAATGGCCAAGGGAAAAGAATGGGGACATAATTAGCTAAAACTAAAAAAAAGGGTAAAAAAATGGCCAAGGGAAAATAATGGGGACATAATTAGCTAAAACTAAAAAAAAGGGTAAAAAAATGGCCAAGGGAAAAGAATGGGGACATAATTAGCTAAAACTAAAAAAAAGGGTAAAAAAATGGCCAAGGGAAAAGAATGGGGAAAATAATTTACTAAACATAAAAAAAAGGGTAAAAAAATGGCCAAGGGAAAAGAATGGGGACATAATTAGCTAAAACTAAAAAAAAGGGTAAAAAAATGGCCAAGGGAAAAGAATGGGGACATAATTAGCTAAAACTAAAAAAAAGGGTAAAAAAATGGCCAAGGGAAAAGAATGGGGACATAATTAGCTAAAACAAAAAAAAAGGGAAAAAAAATGGCCAAGGGAAAAGAATGGGGAAAATAATTTAATAAACATAAAAAAAAGGGTAAAAAAATGGCCAAGGGAAAAGAATGGGGACATAATTAGCTAAAACTAAAAAAAAGGGTAAAAAAATGGCCAAGGGAAAAGAATGGGGAAAATAATTTAATAAACATAAAAAAAAGGGTAAAAAAATGGCCAAGACAAAAGAATGGGGACATAATTAGCTAAACATAAAAAAAAGGGTAAAAAAATGGCCAAGGGAAAAGAATGGGGACATAATTAGCTAAAACTAAAAAAAAGGGTAAAAAAATGGCCAAGGGAAAAGAATGGGGAAAATAATTTACTAAACATAAAAAAAAGGGTAAAAAAATGGCCAAGGGAAAAGAATGGGGACATAATTAGCTAAAACTAAAAAAAAGGGTAAAAAAATGGCCAAGGGAAAAGAATGGGGACATAATTAGCTAAAACTAAAAAAAAGGGTAAAAAAATGGCCAAGGGAAAAGAATGGGGAAAATAATTTAATAAACAAAAAAAAAAGGGTAAAAAAATGGCCAAGGGAAAAGAATGGGGACATAATTAGCTAAAACTAAAAAAAAGGGTAAAAAAATGGCCAAGGGAAAAGAATGGGGAAAATAATTTAATAAACATAAAAAAAAGGGTAAAAAAATGGCCAAGACAAAAGAATGGGGACATAATTAGCTAAACATAAAAAAAAGGGTAAAAAAATGGCCAAGGGAAAAGAATGGGGACATAATTAGCTAAAACTAAAAAAAAGGGTAAAAAAATGGCCAAGGGAAAAGAATGGGGAAAATAATTTAATAAACATAAAAAAAAGGGTAAAAAAATGGCCAAGGGAAAAGAATGGGGACATAATTAGCTAAAACTAAAAAAAAGGGTAAAAAAATGGCCAAGGGAAAAGAATGGGGAAAATAATTTAATAAACATAAAAAAAAGGGTAAAAAAATGGCCAAGACAAAAGAATGGGGAAAATAATTTAATAAACATAAAAAAAAGGGTAAAAAAATGGCCAAGGGAAAAGAATGGGGACATAATTAGCTAAACATAAAAAAAAGGGTAAAAAATGGGCAAGGAAAAAGAATGGGGACATAAATTGTAAAAGAAAAACAAAGACATTCACATGTGGATGCAAAAAATAAAGTTCAAACATCTGGATAGATGGCATCAGCGAGAGAACGGGTTTATTCTAGCAAGAGAACGCTGAAAAAACAAGAGGAAATAAACGACACACTATATAGTTACAATGACGAATGTGCCATATCACAAACAAACGAGAGTTTTACCTGAACGAGTGCTCCCATCCCCTTATTTTGTCTGAGCATGCGCGTGGTTCTTATCCGCGGATAAT
Source organism: Rana temporaria (assembly GCF_905171775.1). NCBI lineage: Eukaryota > Metazoa > Chordata > Amphibia > Anura > Ranidae > Rana > Rana temporaria. The sequence continues at coordinate 419,398,105 of NC_053490.1, forward strand.
GTGTACTAACCAACGGATCTATCCGTCGGATAGATTCGCAGCGGATAGATTTGTTCAACATCTCAACAAATATTCGATCTGCTGAAAAGCCATTCGACGGAGAAATATCCGCGGAAACAGATCCGCTGGAGTGTACACACCATAGAATATATCCGCTGAAACCCATTTGCGCGGATTTATCCGCGGATGGATTCTATCGTGTGTATGGGGCCTTACTGAATCTACCTATATGACAGGAAAATTGACAATGCTATCTGGATGTGAGTGGTTGACTCAAGGCTAATATTTCTGATTTATTGGTCACAGAAAAAGTTTTGACGTGAAACGCGTCATCACGGGAACAGTTCCCCTTGCGTTCTAGCCTGATTTGATTGGCAATCCACTCCAGTCCGACACTTCTGCCCCTGTGTCACTGTGACATCACGTCGGAGTGCCGACGGACCCTGGCTTGTCTCCCAAGCATCTGCAACTCTGTGTCAGCAGTTGCTGTACATCATGGCAGACTATTCCCATCTCTATGCCCCCCGAACGCAGTGGATATCAGCCCATCCACATCCATCCATACGAGCTTGGCTTGGTATTGTATTACCTGTTATGGTTTTAAATATTTTCTGTGAACAATAAATCCTAATTTTTAGCCTTCACCATCGACTTGCTGTTATATAGTCTGAGGATTCCATGTAACCACTCACATCCAGATAGCGCTGTCAATTTTCCTGTCTGCATTTAGGGTGCTACACATGACTACCACTCAGTGACAAGATATAGCAATGACTGGCTGGTGGGGTAGAAAAGAGCAACATATGGGATCGATCAATTTAAGAACTATAGACAAAGACAAGCACATAAAAGTTCTTTCTTTGTACCCTATGAAATGTTGTATGTACAATAGAAGAAATGTGTTAACCTTTTTAAACAAAGACTAGTAGCAGCTGAAAAGTAAAAGTATGCCTTATTTCTTTATTTATAAAAAAAAATGCAACCATTGCTGCAATATTCTCCTTGTCTCTAGTGTTTTACCCTGCAGAAACAGCAGCAAGAACATAGCAGTTGAATCTTGACATGTATTCTAATCCTTCCTACTCTATCCAAATAACAATAAAAAAACATGAGGCTGTGTATAAACTTTAGGGTAAATTGAGGGAACTGTATGACTTTATCACAGTCTACTGCTAAAATAATTTTCCTGTTCTATGTGCATTTTATACTCCTACACAACTAAGTTGGTGGGAGGAAAATCCTATAGCCAGAGCTCCCTAATGGTATGTAGAAATGTTAGTAGAGAGACTGAACAGAAAACTATATTTTAGGGCAATGCTTTTTTTAATTTATTTTTTAAAGTAACACATTTATCTAGTTATATCTGGCAGGTACAAATGAGGATACCCTGGCAATTTAATGGCTAAACATCACAAGTGTGATTAGCAAGACTGACATTATATTATCACTACAGAAGAGCTATTTAATTAACCAAACCCATCTAGATAAAATGGTTTTGCACGCACTTGAATATTGAGAAAATTTGCCTGATACAATGGCATACAAATTTATAAAGTAAAGCAACCAAGAATAACTTCCTACGCATTAAAGCTTAATTCTGGGCACAAAAACGTTCATTAAACTATATTTATCAATTGCCACAGACAATATAAATCAAATTTGTGTGCACCAAATACTTTTGTAAATCAAATAATATGATACAATGATAAATGTAATATTATCCCTGTGCTTCAGAGAGCAAGGCTGTGGGAGGAACCCAGTAGGCCCACCTGTGATGAAAGGAAGGCCTTACAGACTCTAAATGATGTGGGGAGAATGAGGAAGTTGGGTATAATACAATGACATCCTCATGTCAGCCCCTATGTGTTAGCACTAAAGTTAAGTGTTTTTTTTTTTTACAGCAAATCAGTAAAAAAATAAATACAAACTAAAGCCCCCTCGCCCCCACGTATATACAAATATGTGGGTGCACCTATGTACAAAAATAACTATTGTATCACACATATTAGGTGTCACTGCTATGTCAGAATGAGATCAATAATTCTTGTCTATCATTCATGATTACAATGGAACCTTGGATTACGAGCATAATCCGTTCCAGAAGAATGCTTGTAATCCAAAGCATTCGCATATCAAAGCGAGTTTCCCCATAGAAGTCAATGGAAATGAAGATAATTTGTTCCGCATTGACTTCTATGGAATGCAATACCGCATGTGACCTGAGGTGGTGTGTGCCGAAGAGCCTCGGCTTACACACACGATCGGACTTCCATTGGACTTTTCCGTGGATTTTTGTCCGAAGGGGTTTTGGATGTGAACTTGGTATGCATACACACGGCAGAACATTTTCAGCCCACTTTCACCAAATCACGTGGTTTTTCAGCTCTTTACCGCCACCCTTTGGACAACTTCTGCTATTGTTGTCTGATGTTTAGCATTGGTTCTGAGCATGCGTGTTTGTACTTTGGATTTTAGTCTGGTGGACTTGTGTACACACGATCAGATGATCCGACATAACACATTTGTTGTCTGAGAGCATGCACAGCGAACATTTGTCTGTGAAAATTCTGACAACAATTGTCCGATTGAGCATACAGACAGTCGGATTGTCCAATAAAACACGTCCGTCGGACCATTGTTTCAGAAAGTCAGATCGTGTATATGGGCCTTTAGATAACCCTATTTGTGTTTTAAGTATTAGCCTGCCCTACTGCATGCATCATGTCTGAGGTTTCCACCAGGAAATATTGTGACTGGGCTAGATTCAGGTAGGGGGGGCGCATAGTTACGGCGGCGCAGCGTATCGTATTTACGCTACGCCACCGCAACTTACAGGAGCAAGTGCAGTATTCACAAAGCACTTGCTCTGTAAGTTGCGGCGGCGTAGCGTAAATGGGGCCGGCGTAAGCGCGCGTAATTCAAATGTGGAAGGGGGCGTGTTTTATGTTAATCTATGATGACCTGAAGTGATTAATGTTTTGTACGAACGGCACATGCGCCGTGTGTACATATCCCAATGTGCATTGCTCCCAAGTACGCCGCAACGACGTATTGGTTTTGACTTGAACGTAAATTACGTCCAGCCCTATTCGCGAACGACATTTACGCAAACTATGTAAAAAATTCAAAAATCGAAGCGGGAACGACGTCCATACTTAACATTGCGTGCGCCTCATAGAAGCAGGAGCAACGTTACGCCGACAAAGCCTTACGCAAACGACGTAAAAAACTACCGCCGGGCGCACGTACAGTACGTTTGTGAATTGATCCAGGTAATTTGCATACTCTACGCCGAAAAGGACGGAAGCGCCACCTAGCGGCCAGTGTGAGAATGCACCCTAAGATACGACGGCGTAAGAGACTTACGCCAGTCGGATCTTAGGCTAATGTTGGCGTATCTTGCTTTCTGAATAAAGAAAGAAGATACGCCGGCGCAGCTTTGAATTTACGCGGCGTATCGATGGATACGCCGGCGTAAATCATTGCTGAATCTAGCCCACTAAGTTTATTAACCTAGGGTGAAGGTGTGAGGCATTGTGTATGCAAAGGATGCAGTGAGGTGTTTGGACAATAAAGGCAGCTCTGGAACAGACTGTTAGCAACAACTGACCGATGCAGTCTAATCAGGACAAAGCTAAAAGAAACATTTAGAATTATAAATAAAATAAAAAATTATGGAGATAAAATAAAATGAATTACACGTTATCAATATAAAATAAGACTGTGTTATTTCAAAGAGCGCAAACAGAAATATTGTACACATTCACTCCACAGTATATAAGCGTTTTTGCAAGACTGCAAGGGAAAACCCAGGAAGGTTTTAATTGAGTAATTAAAATTAAAGTGTATTATTTCAGTGAGAATTCCACACATATTCGATGCATACTATGTAAAACAGTTTAAGTAGACTGCTGTCTAAAAGGAACAGACCAGGCAGGTGTTCACTGGGAAAAAATCTAAATCTAAAAATCAGAACACAAAAAAATCTGAAATATTGTTCTGATATGATTCAGACATTTTAAGCAGATTTAATAAGACAGTGACCAGGGAGGTTTTAAGCAATAAATCACAATTAAAAACCACAAAACCTACCCACAACGTGTGAAAAAGTGTTATAAATCACACCTCAGCATCAAATAAAATGTAAAGGAAATCAGATAACATAAATACCCACATACAGATACTGTATTACGGTTAATCTAAAACCATACATGCAAAGCGCTATCCTCAGTGTTCACAAACATCAAACATAGGTAATGTTACTTTGAATTTACAATATACCATGCGCTATTTATGTTTGAAATAAAGTCTCAAATAAGTCCTTTTTATATTTAAAATAATAAAGTGATAAAAAGTCTACAAAAGTACTCATGAAAACAAAAGATCCAAATTCTCTTATGACAGGATGCGAGCAAACCAATCCAGCCGCCACCACCGGAAAAGATAGCCAAATACTTTACCCTGTACTATGAACCCTATATCACAAGGAGGTTCCTAGCTCCTTCCTGCTCCAGACCTGCGCAGATGTTTTTCCCAGGATTTAATGCACAACTCACAGGACCCACATGGATGGTTTCCAGGGCATACATCCAACACTCAGGACCATGGGATGGCAGGTATTCAGCCACTCAGACCGATACACCTCGTTTCAACTTCTTTTTTAGACTTTATTTTAAACATATATTGCATGTGGTGTATTGTAGATTTAAAGGGACATTATCTATGTTTGATGTTTGTGAGGATAGCACTTACATGTATGGTTTTGGAATAAATCAAAGTTATAGTGTATAATTTGACAGAAAATAGGAATACATATTTTACTAATATCCTGCACAGTGTATAGGCACCTTTACTAGGCCACACTTTTATGAAGAGAGACAGCAGCCAGATTTAATCAACTAAACAACAGCAAAGTGTATTTATTAAAATGAAATAAGCCATCAAACTATTATTGTGACTCCATGCAGATTACTAAAGCACTTTTAGAAGGTCCCATTTTGAACAGGACACATATCAACCAGCTTTTTTACATCAGCATTAGCAAGTATTTACTGTATTTCACTGGAAAATTTCACTTTGTGGGGTTGACTTGCTAAAACTGGAGCACTCAGAATCTGGTGCAGCTGTGCATGGTAGTCAGTCAGCTTCTAACTTCAGTTTGTTCAGTTAAGATTTGAGAAAAAAAACAGAAGCTGATTGGTTTCTATGCAGATCTGCACCAGATTTTGCACTCTCCGGTTTAAGTTTATCAACCCCACATTTTATAGTGCCTACATGCACACTTATAAATTGATGGAACATGACTCCCACAAACAATTTTCTCATAAAGAAATCAAATTATAGTGTAGTATATTCATAAAAAGGCCCTCAATATTGTTTTGCCTACATGTTCCATTTGGAACAGAATCCCTAACAGCAGATGTAAAATCTATAAATGAACATTAGAGTGTAATTTGAAAAATATTCCAAAATAATGTAAAGCTTACTGTGCAGTATGAAATAACTTGTAAGAGGCTCCATTTTGATCAGGACTTCTCACCAGTCATTTTAAAAACATGAAATAGTGTAATTTCTTTGCAGAAAAAAATATCATACAAAAGTTTGTAGTGGCTGTGTACGAAGTCCACAAATCAAAAATAAATTGCACGCTATGAGTTGCATTTTAAAAAATAGAGACCAGGCAGAATTTATTGTAAGATAAATATTGCTGCTTACTTTGGTAGCTATGGTCGTAGGTTTGTAGAGGTCTGCTCATCATTTTGAAGAGTGAATCATATGATTTAAGCACATTATTCTATTTGCCGATGCAGGACCTACTGGTCCATAAAAGCTGTGTGTGTATAACCACTGCCTTATGCACAGTAAATACACAGTTTTGAATAACTTAACAGGCCCCGATTTTAAAATCCTGGCCCCCACAACCATTTTAGAATCGAGTATTAACATTAAAGTGTAATTTGTTCACAGAGAAAACACCCAAAAGATTGTATCACCTGCAGTATAAATATATTAGCACCAGGTCCCAATCTGAAAAGACTGCCCAACAATCATTTTTTAAATGTACAAATCATCATTTGAGTGTCTTACTGCATTTAGAGTTGAATATATTTTTATTAGCATTTTGAGAAAACAAAATAACATGACATGAGCGAGGCACGGAGGACAATTACAGAGAATAAACAACAGGGATTACATGGTGAGCAAGTAACAGTGCCAGTCCCCAAGGAGGGTGCAGGTAATCATCGCTCAAGGCATACATTGAAGTTAGAATGATTTGCACCACTAAACATCAGAACCTGGAAAAAATATATCCGGGTATAAAATAGAAATAAGGGAGAGACAGGTGTAGAGGAAAGTAAAGAGGAAGAAAAAAAGGGGGTAGAGGAGGAGGAAAAAGAGGGGAGAGGGCGGAAGGGGGTATGCAGGTCAACTGCAGGGGAGGGGCGGGAGGTGGACGGTGCTGTGCAGACCGAGATGTAAAAATCCCACATAGCAGATTCATGAGACACATCCAGGCCGACTGTAAGATTCTAACCTCGCTTTCAGGGAATCAAAAGTAGAGTAGTCTATCCAGAGAAGCCAGAGGATCTTAAATTTATCAAAGGTATCATTGTCTAAGGCGATCATCTCCTCCATGCGCATGATATCATTGACCAAGGAGACCCATACAGTCAGAGGTGGAGTGGTGGTGGTTTTCCAAAACAAGGATATGAGTTGTCTAGCGGCTGATAGAAAGAAACGCAGAAGAAAGCTCTTTTGAGACGCTATCGACCCGGGGGGCATGGACAACAGGGCTATTTCCGGGGCAGGTGATAATGTTCGATCATAGAGACTATTATATATGGCAAAAACCTGCGACCAAAGGGGTTGGACCGCAGTGTAGTCCCACCATATATGCAAGTTGCTTCCCTCCGCCGAGCCACATCTCCAGCATAAGGGAGACACGGACGGGAAAATGTTATGAAGAGTTTGAGGGTCCCTGTACCATCTAGAGAGGGGTTTACATTTTTTTACCAGTATTCATTCATTTGCACTAGGCCTACATTTGAACAGGAATATCAACAACCATCTTCTAATCTAGAAATCTACATTTAAGTGTGTTTTATTCCCAGAGGAATTCCCATAAAATATAAATTCTGCCTATCAAATCATTTGCACTGGACCTCAGTATGAACAGGACCCCCAGCAGCCATTTTTGAAACCAGAAATCAACAATAGAGTGTAATTTATTGTATTAAAAAATGATTGTAGTAAATGTAAAAAACAGCCATTCAATTGACCATCTTGACAGCCTTTTTCAACCTAGACATCAACAATTACTGTAAATGTAATTTATTCACAGAAAAATATTGTAGAACCTTCATTCACAGTATTAAATCATTTGCACTATGACCCAATTTGAACAGTATTCGCAACATACATTTTCACATCAACATTAGAGTGTTAATAATTTCCAGGAAAAAAATATAATACCAACAGTTGTAATTATAAATTATTTGCACTAGGCCCAAACTTAAACAAGACCCCCAACATCCATTTTAAAATTTGAAATATAACACTGGAGTGTAGTTTATTCCAAGGCATAAACTATACCAAAATATTATAGCACCTACATTTACTGTATTATTATTATTATTATTATTATTATTATAATTATTATTAACCACTTGCCGACCGCGCACCGCCGTTATACGTCCACAAGGTGGCTCGGCTGGGCGAGAGCACGTAGTATGACGTCCTCTCTCCCAGCCGCCACTAGGGGCGCGCGCGCGCCCCCCGCTCGCCCCCGACTCCCGTGCGTGTGCCCGGCGGGCGCGATCGCCGCCGGGCACACGCGATCGCTCGGTACAGAGCGGTGACCGGGAGCTGTGTGTGTAAACGCACAGCTCCCGGTCCTGTCAGCAGGGGAAATGTTGATCTTCTGTTCATACAATGTATGAACAGAGGATCAGTGTTTCCCCTAGTGAGGCCACCCCCCCCCCCCACAGTAAGAACACACCCAGGCATAATTAACCCCTTCCCCGCCCCCTAGTGTTAACCCCTTCACTGCCAGTGGCATTTTTATAGTAATCCAATGCATTTTTATAGCACTGATCGCTATAAAAATGCCAATGGTCCCAAAAATGTGTCAAAAGTGTCCGAAGTGTCCGCCATAATGTCGCAGTACCGAAAAAAAAAACGCTGATCGCCGCCATTACTAGTAAAAAAATATAATAAAAATGACATAAAAATACCCCCTATTTTGTAAACGCTATAACTTTTGCGCAAACCAATCAATAAACGCTTATTGCGATTTTTTTTTACGAAAAATATGTAGAAGAAAACGTATCGGCCTAAACTGAGGAAAAAAAATGTTTTTTTTATATATTTTTGGGGGATATTTATTATAGCAAAATGTAAAAAATATTCATTTTTTTCAAAATTGTCGCTCTATTTTTGTTTATAGCGCAAAAACTAAAAACCGCAGAGGTGATCAAATACCACCAAAAGAAAGCTCTATTTGTGGGAAAAAAAGGACGCCAATTTTGTTTGGGAGCCACGTCGCACGACCGCGCAATTGTCTGTTAAAGCGACGCAATCCCGAATCGCAAAAAGTACTCTGGTCTTTGGGCAGCAATATGGTCCGGGGGGTAAGTGGTTAAGATGAAGATTTAAACAGTACCCCAACAGACATTGTAAAATCTAGAAATCAATATTTGAGAATCTTTCATTCTCAGAAAAATCTCCAGGAAATGATTGTTTTGCCTACGTTCACAGTAATGAATGATTTGCACTGGGCCTCATTTAACCAATCATTTTTCTAATCTAGAAATCTACATTTAAGTGACTTTAATTCTCAGAGAAATTCCCACAAAAGATTGTTTGCCTAAGTATGCAGTATTAAATCATTTTTTCATTTAATTTCACTTTCAATGATAATGCTAAACAGGACAAATAGAGAGGGAGAATTTCCCTAATGGGGGCCCAGACAACATTAAAAACCTGACAGGTGCTCTAATCCACCTCCACTCTATCCAAAAAGTTTTTCCTTTAGTTATACTTTAAGTAAATGAACCCCAATGATTTCCATATTTCCATATCTAGGTTTCTATGCATTACTGTTGAGAGATCTGATCCAAAAAGGCAGAGACTACTCAAAATTGGCCATTATGGGGCAGATCCACAAAAGCATTACGCCGGCGTATCTCTTGATACACCGGCATCATTTTAAATTTCCTGCGTCGTATCTTTGTTTTGTATCCACAAAACAAGATCCGACGGCATCTGGGATCGATCCGACAGGGGTACGTCTTAGTACGCCGTCGGATCTTAGATGCAATATTTCGGCGGCCGCTAGGTGGCGTTTCCGTCGATTTCCGCGTCGAGTATGTAAATTAGCTATTTACAGCGATCCACGAACGTACGTCCGGCCGGCGCATTTTTTTACGTTGTTTTCGTTCGGCTTTTTCCGGCGTATAGTTAAAGCTGCTGTTATGAGGCATACTCAATGTTAAGTATGGCCGTCGTTCCCGCGTACAATTTTGAAATTTTTACGTTGTTTGCGTAAGTCGTTCGCGAATAGGGATTTGCGTAGAATGACGTCACCGTCGGAAGCATTGTCTTTTTCCGGGTTAATTTCGAGCATGCGCACTGGGATACCCCCACGGACGGCGCATGTGCAGTTAAAAAAAACGTTGTTTACGTCGGGTCACGACGTATTAACATAAAACACGCCCCCATTACATCCATTTGAATTCCGTGCCCTTATGCCGCCAAAGATACACTACGCCGCCGTAACTTACAGCGCAAATTCTTTGTGGATTTGAAATAAAAAAAATAAGTTGCGGCGGCGTAGTGTATCTTAGATACGCTGCGCCCAGCGAATTAATGCGCCCAGGTACGTGGATCTACCCCTATATCTTTACATTCCTTAAATACCGCATGCCTGGACCACTATTTAATTACTCCTTGTATTTAATTATGTATTTCCTTCTGTGAATTGAATTTTGTCTTTACCAACAATATTTACCAACCACAAAATGACATAGTGAATTGACAGTTCCAGGATCGCATGCGATATTTAGGGAAAATGTGTCCATACACTAAATACCGCATGCAATCTGCTTTAGTGAATAGAGCACATCATGGTTATTATAGCAATTGTATAAGTTATATATATATATATATATATATATATATATATATATATATATATATATATATATATATATATATATATATATGTGTGTGTGTGTGTAGACAAGGGAGTTTTTTGGGGGGGATTTTTACGGGTGCCAGCAAAAAAGATAATAATAATAATAATAATAATAATAATAATAATAAATTAAATACTTCAAAAATATAAAATAACAGAAGTTTCATTTCTACAGACAAAACATTGTTAAAAATATTATTGGCTACAAATTGTGTGCATAGGTACAGTCGAGCATCTAGAGTTCAAAACAGATGGAAAAGTTTCACTCAACAATGGCATTGGAGTGATTGTCTCAGCATGTTTAGCCACTTGGGGCTTCTTCAGGAGATGTTTAAAGAGACACTTAGATGTAGACTGCATAGAACAAAACACAATTAAAACCAGTTATATACATTTTTAACATAACATGAAATGACAACAATAAACTGTCAAATGCCATGTCCACCCCCGATCGCTCACCCATATGAAGATCTTAAAAGTTGCGGCTCGAGGTCGAATCAAACGAGGGTACCGTCAGTGGGTGACACACATAGAGAAGTGCCAAACAAATTTGAAAGAATGGTCCGGCTGTGATCTGGCCAACAGAATATTTGTAGGACGTGATTAGTCAGACTACTTCATGTAGAGCATTGGGATCACTTTATAAAAAGTGAAGGTAATGAGTGAATAGTGATGGGAAAAGGGAGGCAAACTGGGGGGAAAGTGAAGTGGGAAAGGTGATAAGGGTGGGATGGAGGAAAGGAAAAAAGGGGGGGAGAAAACAAGTAAGTGGGGGAAAGGAAAGGCAAGGAATGGAGTGGGGGAAACAATGTGGGGAAAAGGGAGAGGAAAATAAAAAAAATAGGGTGGGGGAAAGGGAAGGGAAGGAATGGAGTGGAGGAAACAATGTGGGAAAAAGGGAGAGGAAAAGAAAAAAATAGGTTGGAGGAAGAGAAGAGGGGAGGTGGGAAAAAGGGGGGGGGGGAGAGGAAGGGGAAATGGGAAGATGGGAACAAGAGGTGGGAGAGGTGGGAGGGAACAAGATAATGGGACAAAGGGTGGTAAGGGAAGGGAAAGGAGGGGGGAAGGGGAAAGGGGGGAAAAGTGAAGAAAGAGTGGGGAACAAGGAAGGAAAGAAGATGTAGTGTGTAGTAAAATAAGGGGGTAAAGAGGGAGGAAAGGGTTTGTGGGGAGGGGGAGATGAGAAGAATTGGGGGGGAAGTTTGGGGATTGTGAGGACTATAGGTGATACAAAATTAATGAAAGATGAGAGAGTGAACACCTGAATACACAGATGAAGACCCAAAATAATGAGTGGTAGTGAAGGAGGTGCCCAGTGTTTAGAATTGTTGTGAACCACAAAGTCGTGTGGCGTACTTACATCAATAAACAAATATAGATAGAACATGGGTGCCTGAATCACAGACAAGAGTCTGTTAATGAGACTGTTGCATATAAGTAACTGCAAGGGATAAAAAAATAGAGGGAAGGTTTGAGGATTGAATACTGACTGTATATATTGCAAGGTTGTAAAAATAATAAATAAAATAATCTATATGCATATACAAATATACATACATCTGCACATATACATACACATGCATATGCATACACAAACAGAAAATAATATAGGAATTGATAAACAGCTTTGAGTAAAATTTGTAATATAAAGGTCATCTTATATATAAAGAATGACCATATCTCCACTGCAGATCACCCATCCCATTTAAAAGCTAGGGGGATAAAGTTACTCACACAAGTGACAGTGGTTTAAACAAGAGAAGAAGATATATAGTAACATAGGCTGTATTGTGAAAAAGGAGCTGCAGCGTTAATCCGGAAGAAAAATGGGTCAGTTAATTTTTATCTCATACAGGAGAGTTGATCAGTGTGGCTGCCCTTGGTCTATCCAGCAATATACTGAGACAGGAAGACTCTTATATAGCAAGAGTCGGTGTGTCATTCAGATAGCGTCTGATGTCACATATACACACTGCCATCGAAAAAGACGGCGCGCCGCATACGTAGGGAATTTTCTTCGAAGATTTAATAGACTACAGTACTCATACTGCTGTGCGGCCTGTAAGCGAAGGAAGAGGAAGGTGAGGCACGAGAGCTGACATGCCCCAATCAGTGGGCGCGCGTCTGTCTCTCCCCAGCAGACGGAGCAATGGGCAGTACAGGAGAAAAGAATAACATAGCCAAATGTAGTTGTAAGAGAGAGACACTAATAAATGATTTGTGAAGGGAAAATACTGGCGTATATTATAATTTGTCATAGAATTAAAGTGTGCCAGATCACTGGAGGTTTCTTAAGTCAAAACAACAATGGATGGACCACAGGTTACATATTGGGGAGAGCGATATGGGGGAGACATGGTTGACAGATGACATTATAGTGCATACATCAAAATATTTGTTTATATATACATAGCAGCAAAGATAATTCTATAGTTAGTTTATGAAGTACATAATTCATTAAAGCATAAAAAATCAGGCTACAAATAAATAGTATAGCTATAAATTTAATACATTAAAGTACATACAAATTGACTACACATTTATGTAAACCTTTAAATCATCACTAAAAGGAAAAGGTTAATTAACAGGGAGGGGAGGGGAGAAAAGGCAAAGAAAAAGGAAAGAGAAAAGGGGGGGGGAATAAAAGGGGGTTACAGGGGGAGGGAGAAAAAATGGTGAGATAAGAAGAGGGGGAGGGGGAAGGAAGGATGGGGGGGGGAAAGGAGAGGAATGGGCTGGGGATTGGGGGTGGGGGAAAGGAATATGGCAGATCTATTTGACATATGTGGATGATTAATGAAACGACATCTGTGGCCTACAGAAATTGTTTGAAACTGAGGCCATGTATCCACCAAGTCTCAAGCTGTAGTAGAGCTCGGTCCACACTTCCACCTCTAGTGTTTAAGGGTATATGATCGAGAGCAGAGAAGGTGATCATGCCGGAATAAAAATTGTGGTAAAGGCCCACATGTAAGCTGACAGCCGTTTCCATTTTTAATTTTGGGAATTATGTGTTCTCTGATATAGATCATCACTCCCAAGGTTTGGCAAGTTACCTTATGTCTAATGGAATGTATTTGTTCATTTGATAGAAGTATTTTGTTGCTGTTGCTAATGGAGCAACGGACGTCGCGTCCATCGCACACAAATGTGTCTGTCTTAGTGGCCTTTGGAGTGGATATTATATTATGGTGGCTGTGTACTATGCGATTTTTAACAGATTTCGCTCTCCTAAAGGTGATTTCTGGATGTTGTTTGATATGTTTATTGATAAGAGGATCTGCAGAAAGTAGTGGCCACATTTTTTTTTAGAATTTCACAAATTTGTTTGTGTTGTTTGCAATAAGGGGTAATTATTCTAACATATTGTTTGGTATCCTTATTTGGTTTAGTTGAGTTAAGTCTTGAGTGCAGTTCACCTGCTGCCTCGTGGAAGTCCTTGTCAATAGAGCAGTCCCTCCGTATATGGAGATACTGACTATATGGAATGCTCTTTATCAATGGAACTGGATGAGAGCTTGTCGCATGCAGTAAAGTGTTTCCTGACAATGTTTTACGGAACAGGGAGGAACCCAAGATACCATCCTGTTAGGGAATATTTCTAAATCTAAAAAACTTACTTTGGCAGGATCACATGTCATTGTGAATTTAAGGTTATACTGATTACAGCCAAGCATAGCCATGAATGAATCCTATTATTCTCTTGTTCCAGTCCAAAACATCAGTACATCATCGATGTAGCGATGCCAGGAGGCCATGCAATCAAGCCCTGCCCAAGCAAGGAAGGCACGTTGTCCCTGGCAAAAAGTTGCTTCTCCCACCCCCCCCAGGTACAGGTTGGCAAATGATGGGGCACAACGTGTCCCCATCGCAACCCCCTGCACCTGAAGGTACTGGGAGGCTTCAAAAACAAATACATTCCATGTAAGAATAAACCTACGAAGGTCCACTATGAACTTATTGCATAACATCATCTTTCACATTTTTAAAAAAAAAAGAGGTTATATTGTGTGTTCACTAAAATTATTTTTTTCCAAAAATATTGCATTTGAAAAAACGCTGCACAAAATATGTGAAATAAAAATTGCAATGATCGCTATTTTATTCCCTAGGGTGTCTGCTATAAAAAGTATAATGGGTTCTACCTAATTTTCCAGCAAAAAATACTGATTCAAACTTGTAAACATAAAGGTTCCTAAAAAGGCCTGGTTGGCAAGTGGTTAAACCTTTTTATTTTCCTAAAGGAAAAGGGAAAAGTCATGATGACTTTCCCCATAACTAAGCTATGTGGGTTGCGTGAAATATGTTGAGAGTGGCCTAGTTGGAACCCGAGGTGAGGCTGTCATAAACAGGGCTGGACTGGGATTAAAAACCATCAATGGAAAAAATGTCATACCAGCCCCATAGCATTATTATATACCAGCCCAACATCATAACCATCATAACATCATTATTTCCTTGTTCATGAAAGGCAAAACCATGCATTTTTAAGCACATTTGAAGAGTGTATTATATAGAAGACAGATATGAAAGCACATAGGGCTTTATATATATATATATATATATATATATATATATATATATATATATATATATATATATATATATATATATATATATATATATATATATATATATATATATATATATATATAAAAAGCACATTCCAGTTAAAAGTTGTAAAATTGGTCAATCATCAAGGGGCACCCCAGGAACTCTGGGAACTCTGGGAACCACCCTCCGCACAAAGAATACACAAAGGTAAGGGAGGTGGGTTACTGATATAAGGGGAAAACCTTTATATCAGTGCCCTCTTATATTATTGTATTCACTCCCCCCTTACATCAGTGACCACCCTCAGACTTGCCTGGCAGCGCCGTCACTGACCTATTCTCAGGTACACCGTGCAGGGCTCAGTTAGACGGCTCCAGGTTGGTGGCTCTGGTTTTATCCTATGGTCTCCTCTCCACAGTCCACACACGTCTGACTTCTTCCATGATGGCGGCGGCACTCCCACTCTTGACTCCTCTCCAGACTCCCCCTCAGAGACTGCAGACATGATATAAGACAAGAGATGGTCAGAGGTTGCAGACATGGTACAAGAGGTGTTTAGAGGCTGAGGACATGATACAAGAGATGGTTAGAGACTGAGGACATGATACAAGAGATGTTTAAAGACTGAGGACATGATACAAGTGATGTTTAGAGACTGATGACAGGATACAAGAGATGACTAGAGACTGAGAACATTGTACAAGAGATGGCAAGAGACCGAGGACAGGATACAAGAGATGGGTAGAAACTGAGAACATGATACAAGAAATGGTTAGAGGCTGCAGGCATGATACAGTAGATGTCAGAGGCTGCAGACATGATACAGGAGGTGTCAGAGGCTGCGGGCATGGTACAAGAGATGGCCAGAGACTGCAGACATGATGCAAGAGATCAATGCAGCCTCACCAGTGCCCATCAAATGCAGCATCATCAGTGCCCATCAAATGCAGTCTTACTGTGCCCATCAATGCAGTCTCACTGTGCCCATCAATGCAGCCTCACTGTGCTCATCAATACACTCTCACTGTGCCCATGAATTCACTCTCACTGTGCCCACGAATGCAGCCTTGCTGTGCCCATCAATACAGCCTCACTGTGCCCATCATTGCAGCCTATCTGTGCCCATCATTGCAGCCTTGCTGTGCCCATCAATGCAGCCTCTCTGTGCCTGTGAATGTAGCCTCTCTGTGCCCACCAATGCAGCCTTGCTGTGCCCACCGATGCAGCATCGCTGTGCCCACCAATGCAGCCTCTTGCCCATAAATTCAGCCTCTGTGTGCCCACCAATTCAGCCTTTGTGTGCCCACCAGATGCAGTCTCGCCACTGCAGCCTCTGTGTGCCCACCAATACAGCCTCTGTGTGCCCACCACTGGAGCCTATCTGTGCATAATTGTAGTCTCGCTGTGCCCATAATTGCAGTCTCTCTGTGCCCACAAATTGCAGCCTCTGTGTGCCCACCAATGCAGCCTCAACATTTTCTGGATCGAACAAACAGCAGCCACCTCTCAATGCATGTTGTGGAGCTGGGCCTGTGTGTGTATGGCGGTGCTGTAACAAGGTCCCACCCCCCTACACCGGCTCATGTGATAGGAGAAACACTGATTCAATCAGTGTTCCATCTAGAAGACTATCACATGAGTCGGTCTTGGGGGCGGGACCTTGTTACAGCACTGCCGTACACACACAGACCCAGCTCCGCAACATACAAGAGGAGGAGGACAGAGGGAGGGGAGTGCTGCAGTGGCAGCTCAAAGCTGCCCCAGGGCAGACAGCCTACCGGGAAATTTCCCGGTATCCCAGTAGGCCCGGGCGGCCCTGGTCATACACCTTCTTATGGGGTTTTGTGGCTTCCAGGATTGTGTGAATTGCAACAGCAGATGCTGTGGCAGTGCGTGTTTCAGTTAATGGGGTTGCCACTACCATGTGTGTTTAGGTGTAACTGCTCAGTTGAACTACCCAGGTGATGGTCACTCTCAGTCTGTTGGTGCTTTCTAGTCCCATGATCTGAAAAATCTCTATGCAGGGTGAGGCTTAGGGCCGGTTCATACTGGTCCAACATGCATTCTGACTTCTAGAGCACAAGTTTCATGACATGTCAAAATCAATGGTTCCCTATGAAATCCTTCTTAATTGGTCTGACTTGATTTAAATGGAAGTCCCATCCAAGTCGGATTATCTTCTTAACTGATCCGACTTGTGGCATGCGACTTGTGCTCTGAGATCAAGTATATGCAATGTTAGAAATGCAAAATCCCCTAAAAAAACAGCATTAGGTCCCCCCCAAATCCATACCAGGCCCTTTGAGTCTGGTATGAATCTTGTGAGGGAACCCCACTCCAAAATGGAAAAAAACAAAAACAGCGTGAGGTCCCCCCCCCAAAACCCATACCAGACCCTTATCCAAGCATGCAGCTTGCCAGGTCAGGAATGAGGGGGGACAAGTGAGCGCCCCCCCCCCCCGACCGAACCATAGCAGGCCACATGCCCTCAGCATGCATGTTGATGGGGACAAGGAACTCTTCCCCACAATCCTGGCTGGTGGTTGTGGCGGATTGAGGCCTATGGGCTTATCAGAATCTGTAAGCCCCCTTTAAGAAATGACGCTCCTGGAAGCCCTTGCTATGTGAATGAGTATGGGGTACATAGTACTCCTATCTATTCACCCAAAAAAAGCAGTGTAGTGTTAAAAAAAAAAAAACAGAATCACAATGTCTTCTTTCTCAACTTCCTCCACCAATGTCTTCTTTGTCTGCTTTCTCCATTGATGTCTTCCTTCTCCACTTCCTCCACCGTTGTCTTCCTTCTCCACTTCCTCCACTGATGTACTCTTCCTCTGCCACCGCCACAGATTTGATGAAAACTTTTAAAATTCTCCTCCTTCGAAGCTGGCTCCCACGGTCCACCGTTCTGTGAGCTCCGGTGTCTGACATGGTCTTGGGGGGGACCCCCACGCCATTTAAAAAAAATTGGCGTGGGGTTCCCCCTTAAGATCCATACCAACCCCAAATGGCCTGGTATGGATTTGGGGGGCTCTATGCTGTTTTCTTTTTAATAAATTGGGTGTGAGGTTTCATCCATACCAGGGCCAAAGGAATTGTTTTTATTGGTCAAAGGAAAAGTCACAATCATCTCAATGTTGGATCAAAATCGGATCCTGTTCATTGAAGTAGCATGGAAGTCGGACCGGAAGTCGAAGGGTAAAGTAGGTTCAGAAGTTGTGCGACATCCATGTCAGATCAGTGTGAACATAGCCTAAAAGTGTCACACCTCCCACTACAGGCTTCCTGCAGATATCTACAAGATACGTGCAGATACAAGTCCAGTGGCCCTGCCCAAAGAGGGAGAGAGCAGCAGTGACTGCTCTTTATGATAGGAAGCTCCAGCACAGAGGCAATGACTAAGCACTGACGCCAGTGCGAAACGCGTTGGCCATACTGATTTTTGTGGGCTTGCAGTGACTGTATGCACAGTTGAAAATAAAGACATCTCTTTTAAAGAAAACATTTGGAGTGCGGCTGTCCAGCTTTTGTTCTTTTATTTTGCCAGCACAGAGGCAATGTTTCAAGTTTGATTACTGTATAGATCTGGAACAAATGCACTAAGCACAAGAATTAATACACATACCTATTATATTTAGACAATATTTGCATATGCTGTAAAGCACCTTTAATTGATGGTTGGAACATGACATAATCCTGTTAATGATGCCATTACATCCATACTATTCTTAGTTTGCCCAGTACGTTCTATAGAGCCCTCTAGTGAGTTAGTAAGGGGTGCAAAGGATTGTTTTACATTTTCACTTCACTGACTTGCTAGCCACAACTATACAACCCTGAGAAAATAAAACTGCAGAGCTGAAGTTGATGGATCACCAGCTGAGATAATTTAATCTGATCCACTCATCACTAATTATCATTCATGATCAATTAAATCCTAAAGGTTTTCTGTTATATCCAGGTGCAAATTAAGCAAGCATTAGTCCAAGCAAAATAAAAAATTGTTAGTCATCTTAATACACTTCAAACTGATAAAATTACAATATCAGTATATTTAATATGTTTATACAAGACTACTTGGTACATGTTAACAGTATCCATAGTGCATAAACGAGTATCCAGTTTCTTCCTATTACTTTGTGCCCTTGTTAATTGTATACATTTAATGAGGGCATAGAATGACGTTTAGGTTGAACTAATCTTTCTAATGACGAAATAAGCTGTATGAAAATGTATATCTATCTATTAATATATAAATATATATATATCTCGAATATAATAAGGTTAGCATTCAGCAGTGTAAATAATAATATATATGGATTTAACAGTGATATCACTACCTAATAGCATCATCCATAGCATGCAATTAAAGTTTAAGCAGCCAAAGCATTATTAGACTAGGTGAGCTGACTCTTGTACTGTTTCAGCCCCGCAGCAGCTTTCCCAGATTTGGAAATAGTCCAACAAATGTGAAATGTGAACTGAGTACTGTATCCGTGGGTGTTATTTTGTTGAGGATAAAGAAGTATTGTGTATAAATTTATGGCTAATATTGACCTAACCACGTATATGTTTGGATCCTGTGACTTTTCTAGTATTTCTAGTGTTAATTAGTAAACAAAAATAGATTGTTCTGCTCATTAGCTTCCTGCCGAGCTGGAAACATTCATACATTTTTTTGTTTTAATAAATAAACAGATGACATGTGAACTACTCACACACTACAAAGGTTGAGATGGAAAAAAAAAGTCATTTGGAATAGAAATTTACATAAGAAAATGATTGTTATGTAGCAGCATTTGCCATTTGGTAGATTGCTACGGAGCATGAAGGGCTGGCATTACCATAAAGAAAGAAAACATTTCAGACTTGAGATTAGTGAGCCAAATGCAGCCCCTTAAAACCATTTTTTGGTCATCGCCCATTTTAAAATGTATGCATAGGCAAAACTTTGTATTGATTCTTTGTTTTGGATAGAATAGAGGAGGGATTAAAGAATATTGTTGGGTAGTTTCTTTTGACTTATTGTCCCAGGCATGCAACAGGAAATTAGAGGAAATTTCCAAAAGTAAAAATAATTGTATAGACAATTTTCCCCCCATACAGGTGTCCCTAATAGATGATTTTGCCTCACTACAATTTTGGATTTCCATTCACTTTCTGTCTCCATCACGTTGTCCTCCAGAACAAAGACAGGGATAAACCTTCCCCTGAGGGCTTAGCAATAAAAACATGAAAGAGGTTCTAACCTTTACCCATTATATCCAAAACTTATATATATATACAGTACAGACCAAAAGTTTCTTCAAAGTAGCCACCTTTTGCTTTGCACACTCTTGGCATTCTCTTGATGAGCTTCAAGAGGTAGTCACCTGGCGCAGCACCCCATCACTCTCCTTCTTGGTCAAATAGCCCTTACACAGCCTGGAGGTGTGTTTGGGGTCATTGTCCTGTTGAAAAATAAATGATGGTCCAATTAAACGCAAACCGGATGGAATAGCATGCCGCTGCAAGATGCTGTGGTAGCCATGCTGGTTCAGTATGCCTTCAATTTTGAATAAATCCCCAACAGTGTCACCAGCAAAGCACCCCCACACCATCACACCTCCTCCTCCATGATTCACGGTGGGAACCAGGCATGTAGAGTCCATCCGTTCACCTTTTCTGCGTCGCACAAAGACACAGGGTTTGGAACCAAAAATCTCAAGTTTGGACTCATCAGACCAAAGCACAGATTTCCACTGGTCTAATGTCCATTCCTTGTGTTCATTAGCCCAAACAAGTCTCTTCTGCTTGTTGCCTTTCTTTAGCAGTGGTTTCCTAGCAGATATTCTACCATGAAGGCCTGATTCACACAGTCTCCTCTTAACAGTTCTAGAGATGTGTCTGCTGCAAAAGGTGGCTACTTTGGCATGCGCTCCCCCAGTGAAGCGTATCTCAGTTTGAGAATACGCTCAGGCCCCGTACACACGACCAAACATGTCTGCTGAAACTGGTCCGCGGGCCAGTTTCAGCAGACATGTTCGGTCGTGTGTAGGCCCGAGCGTGCAGGATTCCAGCAAACATTTGCCCGCCGGGCCTTTTCCCAGCGGGCAAATATTCCTGGACTTGTTTTAAAACAGTCCGCTGGAATCCTGCCCGCTCGGACATGTTCGGTCGTCTGTACAGACCTACCGTACATGTCCGAGCGCCCGCCATCCCTCGCATGCGTCGAATGACTTTGACGCATGCGTGGAAGCATTTAACTGGCAGGCCCGCCCACGTCGCCGCGTCACCGCGGACACGCCCCGCGTATTGTTTACGCGCGGATTTCTGTACGATGGTTAGTACAGCCATCGTACAGAAAGCCCCGGGCAGACATGTACGGTGAAAACGGTCCGGCGGACCGGTTTCATCGTACATGTTTGCCCGTGTGTACACGGCCTTAAAGATACAACGGCGTTCATTCGGACTTACGACGGCATATCTACTGAATGAATCCGGCTATTTATTTCTATTGGTATTTAAACCTAGTACCTGGTGCTGTTTTTTTCTATTGGTGCAGTTTTTATCTATTTAGTGTTGTTTGTGTTGATCTCATCAAAATGCTGCCTTTGGTCTTTATTGATCTAAATTAATTTTATTGTTTAGTGCAGTTTTTTCCTTTTGCATTATTAGACTGTGAACGTTAGTTGTGCCACATTATCAGAACTGAATCTTTCAATTGAAGTTCTACCAATGTTCTAAATGCTATGGGCATCTCATATCATCCCTATCCTATCCAAGTTGTGTCCAGCAAATAAAATACAGCAAAGCAAAGCAAATGACTGTTCATTGTCTCAAGATTGATGAATGGCGGTCAGGCAGCAGGGTGATGTGTGGATCTTTTGAAATTTGTGGCAGTGCGCATATATAAAAATTGGGTAATCCGAGATTTATACCAGGTACACAGAAAGGACCCTTTATGACACTAATTGAGAGAGGAATATATCAGATTTTACATTTCAGAAGTCGGGGCAACTGGCCAACAATACAGGATTTGATGGATAAAAATGGACTCTATCAGTTAGAGTTCTGGCAAGCAGCACAACTAATATATTTTTTAAATACTAAAGTAATACCATATTACTTGGAACGTAAATTGACACCATTCGAGAAACAGTGCATGGAAAAAGAATCAAGTACGCATACAATATCAAAAATGTATGCGATATTGAGCAATCCACCAGAAAATTTTCAGTTGCCCTTTATTCAGAAATGGGAAATAGATCTGGGGAGGACCTTTGGGGAAACTCAAAAAATCAAAATGATACAAGCTATATTTAAGACAGAAACCTGCACCAAAATGCAGGAAAGTAATTATTAAATAATCTCACAATGGTACAGGACCCCAGAAAGGTTACATAGGTTACATAGGTACTTCCCAAACATAAAGAGTGAATGTTGGAGATGTCAAGCAGAGCAGGGCACGATGGTGCATATTTTTTGGACTTGTTCCAGAATTAAAGGGTTTTGGATAGAAAGTTCGGAAGATTACTCAAAAGTTTAGAGAGACGGCTATACCGGAGGACCCAGCTTTCTTCCTCCTGCATCTGTCAGACATTCCGTGGGGAATGAATGGGAACCCACTACTATATCACCTGTTGAACGCTGCTAAAGCATGTATACCGCTTAAGTGGAAACAAGTACAACCTCCTACTTTGAGTATGTGGATTAGGAAGGTGGAAGAAGTGAATAGAATGGAAGACCTGATATGGACAAGCAGGAAAAAAAGAGAAATATATTTAAAATTTGGACACCGTGGAATGACCTAATTCAGTCGAAGGAAGGTGGAAGACTAGTGGATGGGGACTGGGGGGGAAGGGAGGAGGGGGAGGAGGGGGAGGAGGGAGGGAAGGAGATACCCCTGTGTTTTTTTTTTGTATTGTGGGTGGGGAGGGGGGGGGACAGGGGAATGAAGATAAGTGGATAAGGAATTATAGGCACTGAGGCTGGAGGGGGAGCAGAGAGGGTCAAAGATAATATGTTAGGCCATGGGAGAGAGTCACCCCATGACCGGACATTAGGAAATGTGATGTTGTTTTGAGAGGACCAGAGGCCCCCTCCATGTGGTCTCCCCTTTGCTATGAACTGATGTTGTGATCCAATGGCCCATTGCCCCACTCTCAGCTCTGAAGAGAAAAAGGAGAGGGTGGGAGTTAATGGGGAGAAGCATGGATCTCAATGGTTGGAATATTTTTGTTTACCTTCTTTTCTCTTTCTGTTGTTGAGATAAATGAAAAGAGAGGTAATGTTTAGATAATTGATTGTATACTGATCTCTTGTGTTAAGATCAATGGCATTCCTTATGTTCTGTATAAATGAAGGAAAAAATTGAAAAAATAAAGAAATTGTAAAAAAAGAAAAGTTCTATGGGTGAGGTACACATCGGTCATGGGTGTATGTGCAATGCAATCAGGCGTTCCCAAAGGCCATAATATAGAAAAATAAGATTTCATCACACATTACATAAAAATGTTAAATGCTACTATAAATATAGTTCAACATGCAATAAATAATGTTCATGTTGCCAAAACAATTCCAGACAGTAGCACCAGCAATGTTTGCGCACGAAGGCGTCAACAGAGAAAGTAACTAAAGATTATCTCTTATGTACATTTACTGAGTTGAAAACCTTTTCGTCCTTTGAAATAGGAATGTATGATCTTTAAAGGGTTGGCCCAT
This sequence comes from Rana temporaria, assembly GCF_905171775.1. Taxonomy (NCBI): domain Eukaryota; kingdom Metazoa; phylum Chordata; class Amphibia; order Anura; family Ranidae; genus Rana; species Rana temporaria. Next base: position 419,421,557 of record NC_053490.1, read on the forward strand.
TCAGCATAATCTCAATGTTTGGAGAATCAATTGAACAGCAGAAAGGAACTTCCAGAGCCAACTAATCCACTACACAAGATGGCATGGTAAATGTATTTCTGAACAGACTTAACATATTACTAAGCATTAGAGATGATTGAATTAAATCCCTAAATAATTTCAGTTATTTTTGCCTTTGATCTGCTCTTAGAAATTCAAACTATTTAAAAAAAAATGCTTTTATGTCTATAGTTTTTTCTTTATCAGTAATGCAATAATTATTATATCACCATTTTGATTTCTTTCTCTCTGCACGCTGCATTGATGTGGCCAACAGTAGTTACCAAATCTGGGTCCTTCTAAAGTTTAAAGCCAAACTCCAGCCAAAACGTTATTTTTCTTTTGGCTGGCAAGGGAAGGATTAGAACCTCAGTAAAGTAATGCCCTGTACACACGATCGGTTCATCCGATGAAAACGGTCTGATGGATTTTTTCATCAAATATCCGATGAAGCTGACTTTCATCAGTCTTGCCTACACACCATCAGTTAAAAAAACGATCATGTCAGAACGCGGTGACGTAAAACACAACGACATGCTGAGAAAAATGAAGTTCAATGCCTCCGAGCATGCGTCGACTTACCGATGGACGTGCCCACAGACGATCGTTTTTTTCTATCTTTTTTTTAACCATCAGATAATTTTAAAACAAGTTCCTAGTTTTTTTACCGATGGATAAAAAACCTATGGGGCCCACACACGATCGGTTCGTCTGATGAAAATTTTCCCTCCCTTACTGTCTCAGTGACAGTCTGTAACAGGGATACGAATTAATAGAAAATATCTCTAATGGGGACACAGGAAACAACAATAAAAAACTAGACTGTGAAAAAGTTAAAACCTTTGTCATTTTTTTACTTTATTATTTATTGTTTACTGTATGTCACTCTGTTCAAGTCATTAAATTTCCCCTCATTTCTTGTCTTGGCCTAACAAGGATAGGAGAGAGAAAGAACATATTCCCGGTAGAGAGAGGGGTAGCAGAATATATAACCACCATTACAATGAAATATGCCTCATAGTCAGTGTTGTTCACGAATATTCGTATTGCGAATATTCGGCTCGAATATGGCATATTCGAGTATTCGCGAATATTTCGAATTTCGCGGTCAATATTCGCTATTCCGAATATTCGGATTTTTTCAATTTTATTTTTAGAACAGATCACATCCTAGTGATCTCCATCGACGTCTAAAAGCATTGCTGGTATGATTAGAGACCTTGGGCCGAGTAGCTGAAGCGATCATTTTATATTGCCGAATATTCGCAATGCGAATATTCGGCAATAGGAATATTGCGCGATTATTTTCTCCGCCCTTCTTTTGCATCAGAGCCAATCAGAGTGCTCCTACAGCATTTGTCGAAATTCCGCAATAAATATCGCATTCGCATTTTGTGAAATTTCGATAAAATATCACGAATATTCTGAGCCAATCAGAGTGCTCCTACAGCATTTGTCGAAATTCCGCAATAAATATTGCATTAGCATTTTGCGAAATTTCGATAAAATATCACGAATATTCTGAGCCAATCAGAGTGCTCCTACCGAAATTTCGCAATTATGTTCGCATTCGCAATAGCGAAATTTCGCAATCATTTCATTTCGATAAAATATCACGAATATTCGAATTTAGCAAATATTTCTCGAATATTCGGCTATATATTCGTGATATATCGCAAAATCTAATATGGCGTATTCTGCTCAACACTACTCATAGTGACCTTTTGCGCATCCATCATTATTTACATTTATGGAAAAACTGAAGGTAATATAACCAGTCTGCAAAACACTGCAAACTAAAATAAATGTAATAAAAGCATAGCAAAAAATAAAAGGAAAAATAAACAGCTATAAATCACATAGTATATACATATAGTAATTATTTTTGTTCTCATAATTTTTTTTTGCTGTTCCTTTACTTAGCACATAGTATTGTTCATTGCACTATTAGAGAAGTGCATTGCACATTGCAGTTGGGTATAGTGAAAAGTTTACTTATTAAAAATTTTAGGTTAAAACCAACTTTATTTTTGGTGCAGCTCAGGTTGTTTTTTAATACCTTACTGATTTAATAAAACAGTGGCGGTCGCTCATATGGGGCCCCGCCCCCTAATCCATGTGCATGGCCCCTAATCTACATGCAGTCCGGCAGACGCATGGATTCCAATATTTTTTTTATTTCTTTATTGAAGCACATGATTAGAGCCTGAGGCTCTAATTGGCTTCAAAAAGGGTGGACTCTGGGTGCAAAGCACTGTCCCCCGTCCCCACCCAGTTGTGTGACATTAGCAAATTAATATTCGCTAATGTCTTCCTGTTTCTCCTCCGGACAATCAGGAAGTGGGTCCTGAGACCGGATTGGCTGGTAGTCCTAAGACCCAATTGGCCACGAGTCCTAAGTCCTGAGTGGCAGGGAAGAGAAGTGACCGCCGGGACTCAGGAGGAGACGCAGGGGGGGAAGACAGGGAAGCCGCGACCTGGATGGGTTTAGTGATAAAGCTGGCAGGGGACCTGGCAGGTGCCAGGTGAGCGAAACACCTGGCACAATAGGCACTGGACGTTCAACAAGACACCTGAATTATATTCAATAAAAAATTTGGGTAATAGTTATATTATACCATAACAGTGTAAATTCAGTTGGAGAAACATAATGTTATTGCTGTTGTACTGTATCTACAGTATGCATTTCACTCTTTTACTCATGCTTTAATTTTATTGATACATTTTACTTGTCTGCAGTATGGTTACTATTGTAGCCATGAAACAAAAATAACATATATTTTTTTAAATAAAACATATGATATACACTCACTGGCCACTTTCATAGGTACACCTGTTCAATTGCTTGGTAACATAAACTGCGAATTAGCCATTCCCATGGCAGCAACTCAATGCATTTAGGCATCTAGAGGTGGTGAATACAACTTGCTGAAGTTCAAATCGAGCATCAGAATGGGGAATTTAAGTGACTTTGAACGTGGCATGGTTGTTGGTGCCAGACAGGCTGGTCTCAGTATTTAAAAAACTGCTGATCTACTGTGATTTTTACACACAGCTCTCTCTAGGGTTTACAGTAAGCAGGAAATGGTCTGAAAAAGAGAAAATATCCAGTGAACGACAGTTGTGTGGACAAATATGCCTTGTTGATGTCAGAGGAGAATGGGCAGACTGGTCCAAAATAATACAAAGGCAACAGTATCTCAAATAACCACTCGTTACAGCCGTGGTATGCAAAATACCATCTCTGAAATCACAACACATCAAACCTTAAAGGAGTTGTAAAGGAAAAAATGTTTATGCCTAAAATTAATGTCTGCAAGGTAGACAGACAGAATAGTGTAATGATTCTGTTAAAAAACAAGTAAATACCTATTAAATTCCTTCATCTATATCACCTCCGGCATTCTAGTTTCTGTTCTCTCATTCACTTCCTGGTTTGCGGCGTTTGTTCGTGTAAGAACTACATTTCCCAGTATGCATTGCGGCACACCCAGTAATTCACACCTCCTTGAAGTCTCTAACACGTAAAGAGCGTCCTGACACACAGATGTAGTTCCTAGGAGGGGGCGAGCACGTCACTGACCACCGCAGTAAAGCCTTCCTTTACAGTGGTGAGTAATAATCAGACAAGCAGGAAGTGAACAGAACAGAGAAGAAATAGAGCAACTTCTGAGCAAAAACGAACAATTAGGAAGTGAAAAGAGGAATGTCTGCAGGTAAAGGATGCTTATTATGAAAAAAAAATGTTTCCTTTACAACCCCTTTAAAGAAAATGGATATCCATGTACTTTTAGTTTTATTTCTCTGTTGTAGAGTGTCTAGTCACACTGGTCTGATAAGCCCACAAATAATAGGATAAGTTTCTACTCCTCCCAAAGGGAGTGGTAATAGGGTCCATGTGTCATTTCACCATGTGCATTATGAAAAATAAAGACTGACTAAAGAAAATTGTAATCATCCTGATCATCTCTAGAAAAAAAGTAAAAAAAAAATAATATAAAAAAAGAATGCGTATACCACTCTAAATTTCCTTCCTTGTTTCAAGAATTCATCTTCTGTATGACTTTTGGGGTAACAATGGTACATGGATACTTTTTAAACTCTACTTATAATCATACTACATTGTAGAATTATTCGAGATTCTTGTGACCGATGGGTCATCTAGTTCAGAATCCACACTGCTGTGTGTACAGAGAAAACAGTGTTTCATTCCTACTAAATTCCCACTAAATAACTTATGTTCAATAGCATGGTGACTTGATTGTAGGTTCTCTTATGATCCTATGGTTCTGCACCTATATAAAAAATCTACTTTTTAGTTGGAGAGTCAGCCTTTTATCAGAGGAATAAATACTAAATACTGATCAATACAACTAAGCCAAGTGCTTAGAATGAAAATTATTTCATTCCACATATACTTTATATGGAACCACTACTCCATTAAAGTGGTTGTAAACCCTTTACAACCGCTTTAAACTACAGGTAAGCCTAGATTAAGGCTTACCTGTAGGTGCTTGAAATATCTCCTAAACCTCCTAAGGCGAAAAACATGGGATGCCCCAGTTGAAGTACTTGTGTACGAAACGCGTCGGCCTTGGTACACCACTCCACTTATTGCCCTTCATTAACATAATTTGTATTGTGATCACTTTTAAGTCTTGTCGGTTTTTCAATAAACCCACATTTACCTGCATCGGAGCACCTCCTCTTTTTTCCCCTTTCTTCCATGTTGTGATTGATTAAGTTGCTGTTTGGAGGTTTTTTCCATCATGCCATCCTTCAGTCCTGAAAAGGATTCCTAGATTGGAGGTCACTTCATCATCATCTGAGGACCACAGGAATATCTAGTGAACCCAGAGTCCCTTCGAGGCCGGGATTTCCTTTAAACGAGTTGCCATCTGCGATTTGTGTGGTTTATCCAGAATCTTCATACCAGTTGAATGCAAATTGCCATCGGGTTTTCACATTCTCTAACGATCTGCCTAATAAGTAGATCCACCGGGTCCGGTAAGAGTATTCTCCCTTACTCCTTTGCAAGAAGGCTTATGAGATAACCCTTATTGTTACATGTCTGATTTGATTATCACATTCCATTGTCTTTTGAATGGACTTTATGTGGACATATTTATTTATGTCTCACTTTTTGCACATTGAGGCACATCTCACTTTGTGCGATTTGGTCTCTCTTATTTTTAGCGCTGCATTTTAATTATAGTCTTTATGAATGCAGGTGTTTAAGAAGGACACAAGTCTACTGGCCAGGATTTTTGTAAGCAACTTAAGGTCATTAATAATTAATTAAATCTGCCCCTAATTGACAACCTCACCAGGGTCCTTCCCTGGTTTTGGGAATGCCGAATTTATATCTGAATCAAATGTATGAGCAGCCCCCAGGGCGTTAAAGCACTTATTCAAATTTCTAATAGTATAGCACCGAAAACCAGTCACAGAAGCACGCTTCATCAATTTGATGGCCTGAATAACTTCTGACACTGAGATAGGCGAGTCCATCAGCTCTCTTTGGGCCGCAGCTAATTTTGGGATCTTGACCAAAGAGAGAAAAGACTCACTAGAGTAGTAGACTGGTAAAGCTGAGAATAACATTTATGGAACTCTACTGGAGTACATGCACCAGGCAAACAGCGAATTTTAGGAGGAGCAGAAAATTGTGTTCTAGGACTACGTTTTTCTGCATCGACCAGCGGATACTTTTTTCGGCTAGGGAAGTATTAAATTGAGGGATAACCGGATAGAATTAAGAGTAACACTATCCAGACAAAGTTTATGTGCCACACAGAGAGATTTGAACTCTTTCTCCAACTGCTCTATGTCCACCTTATGTTTGCGATTTATTCGAGGCGCAATTTGGATAAGCTTGCCCTAAAGTGTCACTTTATGTGCGGCACACAAGGTAATTGGCTCAATGGAGTCAGAGAGGTTCAACTGGAAATATTCCACAATACATTTTTCTATTTCAGTACATCCAGCTGGGTCACTCAAAATGGATTCATTAAGGTGCCAATTGAAAGGGCCATTGCCAGGAGTAGAGCGTACGATAGAGATTGAGACAGTAGCGTGGTCAGACCAAGCCTTTTCTCTAATGCAAGCCTGATGAATGGAAGGGACAGGGGAGGATCGAACAAAAACGGGATCTATCCTAGTATAAAGAGTATGTGCATGAGAATAGTGGGTATAATACCTTGTAGAGGGGTGGAATGCGCAACTGGGCCCCCACTGGCTTGGATTTATCGAGACTTAAATCCAGGGTAAGGTTCAAAATGGTTCAACCTGACCTGTATTGGGGTCATAGTAGGAGAGGAAAGTATACAGGGAACCTACGTAGCCCTTCAGTAAAAGGTAGCGACCATCTGGGTTTTTGACTTCTTGAGTCTGAGTAAAGGGAGCATTTTTAGAGAACAGAATAGTCACTCCCTTAGTTTTGTTTATTGCATTAGCAGTATAAATTTGGGGAAAATGTTTATGGAGAAAAGATGGCTTTTACGAAGCAGGAAAATAGGTCTCCTGCAAAAAGACAATGTCTGCCTGTTGGGAATGATAATATTGGAAGGCTTTACGCTGTTCCATCCGGGATCCATGGATGTTATGGGAAAGTAGTCTCAGAATCAGGAGTTTAGACAAGGCCATGTGGTGTACTAGTGTGCTGGAAAATGGAGGTGTGGGGCTGCTGCTTACCTCCCTCCAGATAAAAGGAAGCCACCCATCCAAAGTATAAAGCCCAGGTCCCCAGCAAGTAGTTAGCAGATAGGTCATCTCTCCGTGTTTCCAAAGGAGAAGAAAAAGGGAAGAAAAAATACAAAAGTTAGGGAAAGACACAGTTAAAGAGACAAGAACATTCAGGTTAGAACAATACAACAACATCTATCATAAAGTCTGCAAGGGACACCAACTTCTGCGATAAAGCAGACCTAACCCGAGTCAGGGCACAAAAAATCCACCTGTACTATGAGTCAGTGGGGCACAACCGACTGGGGCTTGCCTGAGCCAGTCTCAATCTAAATAACAAAAAGGGAGGCAAAATGTTAAGCCTCGTACACACGATAGGTTAACCAGAGGACAATGGTCTGAAGGACTGTTGTCATAGGTTAACCGATGAAGCTGACTGATGGTCCGTCACGCCTACACACCATAGGTTAAATAACCGATCGTGTCAGAACGCGGTGATGTAAAACACAACGACGTGCTGAAAAAAACGAAGTTCAATGCTTCCAAGCATGCGTCGACTTGATTCTGAGCATGCGTGGGTTTTTAACTGATGGTCGTGCCTACTAACGATCGGTTTTGACCTATCTGTTACCAATCCATAGGTTAATTTTAAAGCAAGTTGGCTTTTTTTTAACCTATGGTTAAATAACCTATGGGGCCCACACATGATCGGTTTTGACCAATGAAAACGGTCCTTCAGACCGTTTGTCCTCTGGTTAACCTATCGTGTGTACGAGGCCTTAGTAAAATAACTGCTTTAAGAGCAACGGCTTTACACTTTACACTTAAGTGGGATATGAAAAGTTATAACAGTTAAACAATAAAACTGTCCCGTCCCTCCAAACAAAGCTGCTGTAAATAAACACATATGTGAATGTCAAAAAAACGAAAGTTCAAGGACCTGGGCGTGGGCCTTAAAGCCCCCGAAAGGCTGTGAGGGGTCAGTAAGAATTAACCAGTAAAAAAATAAAAATAAAAAATCTGATGTGCAGGAGGTCCTGCAACATTCAAGAGAGAAGATCAGCCAAGATCTCTGTGGAGTGGAAAACATCTTCTAGCAAGAGCTGGACTTCATTATGAGCGAACATTCCTTGATGAATGAGTGCCAGTGAGATCGGACGAATAGGGGACACATCATCAGCTGGTGCATAGGACCGGTCCCGTGAGGATGCAGCTTGAGGTTCCAGAGCGATGATTCGAAGACCAAGTAGCATACAGAAGCATCATGCCTTGAAACCACTACTGCAAGCACTCACCAGCAAGAATGAAAAATTCTGGTAAGAGAAATGAAGGCATAACAGGAAGGTCCATCAATATTTTTGTGGTTGAGCGCTTCCAGAAGAGGTTTTAAGGCATGGTGCTTCTGTATGGTGTATGGTGAATTATCCGCAAAAATTTGGATCTTATGTCCATGGATCTGCAGGACCTCAGCAAATCTAGAGGCTTTCATGACCTTTTCTTTAAGGGCATACAGGTGAGGCTTCACAATAATATCACGTGAAAGACCATGAGGTTGTGGAGCCTGAGGAGTTCTGTGTGCCCTATCCAGCTCCAGTCGGTGGTCTAGGGAAGAGATCATGAAGAAAGGAGCATAATCGGCAATCCAGGAATCCGAAAGTTATAGTGCCTGGATCAGTTCACTACATCATACATTTTAGAGAATGTGGTGTCAAGAAGATCCTGTAAGTACTGGATGCACTGCATGTGTTGGATAGTGCAGGCAATTATGGTTTTGTAGTTTTGTCTCAACTGCCTTAACCCTCTTAAGCTGACAGCCCCTGAATGTCAGCTTTGATGTTGGCAGTGATTTGCACAAGCTTGCGGACCAGGCCCTGCTCCAGAAGCTCAGAGAATCTGGTCAACAGATCCTGGTGCCCCCGATCCATCAAGGGAGATTGATGAGAAGACACCTCTGCCATATCAGGACTGGGCGGCTGCAGGCCTGGCTGAGATTTTAAAAGATCCTCCATGGTGTGAGAGATCAAGGATCCAGTTGAAGCTGGGAATTCCATGGGTGGCAAGGGGGCACTGACTGGGGAGGACTCTGCTTCACAGCAAGTAGGAAAGTCCTCACCCTCCTGCAGGAGGTCTGCCTTAGCCGGCCATCTTGGGTTCTACTTGTGGAGGGCCAGCTGGCTGGTGGTGGCCAGGACCTTGTTTGTCATCCAGCTCTGCCAGCCATAAAGGAAGCAGCAGGGTCTGGGATGCTCATTGTCCCAGCTGGAAGGACATCTAGCCCACTGGGAGTGCTGAACAAGTCCGGGAAAAGCAGTTGTGGCACAAAGTTCCTAGGCTAAGCGGTCATCTTGCCGAAGCCTGCGTATGTGCCCCAGCATGGATTTTATTTATTAAAAAAATATATATTTTATTTTATTTCAGCACTGTTAATCTTTTGCAACCTCTTTGCATCAATTTCTTGTCTACATCCATGTGCTCTAGCACTTCTGAACATCATAGGTCACAGAAGACCATTTTTATGGCTGTTTGCAGTCCCCATTGAAAGAGTGAGTGAAAGGGTGACAATACATAAAAACAACTGAGAGCCAATATGTTATCACCCTGTAACAGGAAACATCAGCACAATTCAAAATATTAAAAATGACTTTTGAAATTACATTAACATGTTAAAGCTAATATGAGGGTTTAGTGGTTTGGTTTACATATGCTTTACACATCTATACAGGAGTAGAGTCTTGTAGATGATCCCAGGAGATCAGCAGTGGAATGAAGTGCTTTATTCCATTCTCACAATTTGACAACTCCTCTTCCATTCTTTCAAATACCCCTGACTTTTTTGGCCTCCACTCTGCAGCACATGATGTTACATACTGTACATGTGTTTAAATGAAATGACATTCTGGATTAGGTTGCTTTCCAAATGTGGATATTGTCATTCCATGTTTTATAAATATGTGGAACTCAAATAATGGTGGATCATATCTTCCTGTTACTGTCATACTGCCACCATCCTCCCCACTGTGCTATAATTGTCTTTTACCTTGTTCCTGCTTCTAGAGAATCATCTCCATCTTATGACTTCATTCCAAGACATTGATGAGCTCAGCTATGTTGCATTCCAATGCATTGGCTTACATAAACATTCCCACATCAAATAGTTTAACATCTGAACTCTCCCCAGTACAGTGCGTGTACAACATGTTAAAAATAATTGACGTATACATAATCAGGTGCTAAATTTGCAGCCTTATAGTTGTTATGGCTAGAATGGTCAGAATCCTGGCCCAAGCAGTTCACTGGCTTTGTAATGGAACAGGTGTATTGTGACCTTGATATTTGTATGTTCTCCCTGGGATGGTGTCAGTTTCACAAAAAACAAACCACAGTAATAATAGTCAGTAATTGGAGTTACAGTTGCTGGCCTTTCCAGAAAAGGTTCAGGAATGGCAGGATTATGCTTCCGCAAGACAAACTGAACAGAGATAATAGGAATCACATAAAGACACACATTTGCATTCATAATAATAGAACTGTTAGCACAGTACTCAGTATTGTGTGACATATACTGTACAGTTGGAAAGTGGTTGTCAACATGGGAGAATGATGACTTTATCAAATTAAAATAATTGTCTGTATATTTCATACATATTAGATATATGTGGCACTTTCTTAACGCAGACATTAGTAATTATCACATTTTACCATAATAAATGTTCTGGTTTTCTTTATTAATTAATGGGACCTTTGATTGCTAAACTTGCACTTTATTGAACAGATGCAAGGTTAGAAGTAATAATGCAGAACAGGTTAAGAATGGCCGAGTATCACACTGCAGAATCATAAAAAGTATCTCCAGGATGACAAAGAACATGCATACACTGCAGAATCTGATTAAGACAAGTTCACAGACATGGACTCCTCAAAACAATATCTCTATTACTCAATAAAGGCAACATGCATCTGCATATAATAGTTTCTATAAAGCAGCCCATAATGGATTTTCTTTTCTTTTCCCCATCAACACAGTTAGTGTTAGGCCCCTTTCACATTGAGGAGTTTTTCAGGCGGTACAGCGCTAAAAATAGCGCTGCTATCCCGCCTGAAAAACTCCTTCACTGCAGACGCAATGTGAAAGCCCGAGGGCTTTCACACTGAGGCGATGCGCTGGGGGGAGACAAAAAAATCTCCTGTCAGCAGCATCTTTGGAGCGGTGAGAGGAGCGGCATGTATACCGCTCCTTTACCGCTCCTTCCCGTTGAAAACAATGGGAAACCGCGGCAATACCGCCCGCAATGCGCCTCTATAGAGGCGCATTGCGGGCGGTATTAACCCTTTATCGGCCACTAGCGGGGGTTAATACCGCACCGCTAGCGGCCGATTCCCGCAGCAATCTCAGCGGTATAGCGCTGCTATTTTTAGCGGTGATATACTGCCACCGCGGCTACAGGTCCAATGTGAAAGGGGCCTAAATGGGGAATGCTTCCGGCAGCACTATTGTTGCCGGACGGGGGGGGGGGCATGGCCAATAGAACACAATTATTACTGCTAGAAGATATAGCCACCAGCACTAATCGCATGTAAAAAATCTGACAGGCTGGTTTGATTTGGGTACAATCAGCCTACCCATATAAGGACCGAAATTTGTCCAGTCCCTGCCGAACCGGCCAAATTTAGATTTGTGTATGGCCAGATTTAGGCCCCATACACACTATTTTCTACAGATTATTGTCTTCAGATTTACCAAAACCATATAATATGAGGTCAAACCTTGAGGCCTTGTACACCAGTCCAAACTAATGAAAACGGACTGAAGTTCAGTTTCATCTGTTCACCGATGAAGCAGACTGATGGTCTGATGTGCCTACACACCATCAGTTCAAAAACCGATTGAGTCCAACGCGGTGACGTAAAACACAACGACATGCTGAAAAAAATGAAGTTCAATGCTTCCAAGCATGCGTCGACTTGATTCTGAGCATGCCCGGGTTTGGAACCGATGCTTTTGCGTACAAACCATCGGTTTTGACCTATCGGTCAGGCGTCCATCGGTCCAATTTTAAAGCAAGTTCTCTGTTTCTGGACTGAAGGACTACAGACCGATGAGGCATACACACGGTTGGTTTGGACTGATGAAACTGAACTTAAGTCCGTTTTCATCGGTTTGGACTGATCATGTGTACGAGGCACATGACCGAACATGTCTGCTAAAACTGGTCCGCGGACCAGTTTCCGCCGACATGTCCGACCGTGTGTAGGGCCTACCGGACCATATTCCTGGCCGAGCGGACAGGTTTCCAGCGGACAAAAGTTTCTTAGCATGCTAAGAAACTTGTCCGCTGGAAGCCTGTCCGTCGGACATGTCCGATGGTCAGTACGACTCATCGGACATGCCTGCTGGCCCGAGAACCCGAAGTGATTCGACGCATGCGTGGAAGCATTGAACTTCCGGGTTCGCGCACGTCGCCACGTCATCGTCGTCGCCGCCACGTCACCGCGTCGTCACCGCGTATTCTGTCCGCGGGGAATTTGGTCTGATGGTGTGTACACACATCAGACCAAATGATCCCAGCAGACATGTCCGATGAAAACGGTCCGCGGACCGTTTTCATCGGACATGTCTGGTCGTGTGTACGAGGCCTCAGAGTTTCAATTTATATGCAATCAGGCAGGCCTTTGCACTACATGGTTTTGTTAAATCTGAAGACAAAAATCTAGAGAAAATCTTATAGTGTGTATGGGGTCTAAGAGTCTTTATGACTAGTCAATAAGCTAATAGCATTATGTTGAAGAAACCAGTGTGACCATTAAGCACTTGGTCATGGCCTGTTTATGGTGAAATTATGTTCTTTCCACTATTATTATTTACACGATTATGGCCCCAACAGTGCTCACTGGGACATTCAGAAGTTTAGAAATTCTTCTGTGACCAGCGCCATCAATATGTTTTGCAACAATAAGTTTGCAAAGGTCTTGAGAGAGCTCTTTGCTTTTACCCATCATGAAATGTTTCCTGTGTGACTTTGGTAATGAGACACCTTTTTATAGGCCATCGTTGAGACTGAACCAGTTGATATTAATTTGCACTGACAAGGGGCAAGATTGCTTTCTAATCACTGATAGATTTTAGTTGATGTCTTGGCTTTCCGTGCCTTTTTGCACTCCCTTTCTTCATGTGTTCAATACTTTTTTCGTGTCAATCCATTTTATTACACATTACTTAAAGTGGTTGAAAAACCCTAGGACAAAAGAAAAAAAACCTGCAAGACAAAGGCATAATGAGCTAGTATGCATAGCATACCATCTCATTATTAATTACTTACCTGAGATCGAAGCTACTGCAGCCGTCCTCGTACACCGCTCCGGGCGGCCGACATCGCTCCTGGAGTTACTTCCGAGTATCGCGGGCTCCATCGCTGTGACTGGCGATGACGTCACTCCCATGCGAGTAACAGCACACTCACTGAAGAAAGGGCACATACGGTATGTTTGCTTCAGTGAACATGTGCCAATGACATTGGCACATTCAAATACAGGGGATATCTCCTAAACCGTTCAGGTTTAGGAGATATCCAGGGTAGCTACAGGTAAGCCTTATTATAGGCTTACCAGTAGCAAAAAGTGTGTTGTAAGAGTTCTGTTCTACTTCTGTAGCAATTGTGAAGGGGTAGCTGCATACTTTTGAGAATGCACGCATGACAGTTGTCAAAATTGATTGCTCCTTATCTGGCTGAAGATTATTTGCCCAGCTACCAGAGCCAAAAAAGAGATAGCCTGTGCCTGCTCTTGCATCTGAGCATGGTGAGTAAATGGGCATTGCGCTACACTTCACCCCACTTGAACTTGCTGTTCCTGCCAATTCTGCAGACATTTTAAATTTATACTGTACAAAGTATACTGGGATTCTCCAAAGTTACGTCTCTGGCAGTGTGTTAGGGGTTTGGTCTTGGTTCCTTTCAGAATGAGAGGTGATACATCTCTGTCTTCAGTTAAATCAATGGATGGTGGTTCAGAGGACTCCACAGCGCAAGCAGTGACCACTGGACTGTGTAATGTTGTGAGGATTCATGGCTTCTCCTGGGAGTCTTTGAAATAATTGTGAAGGAGCAGGAGACTGCCATCATTGAACTTGGCTCATGAATTTGGAGAGGCTTCTCAAAAAAAAAACCTTATTGACCTCTCAGTATGTCTTAGTGGGTTTGGGGAGCAGGTGACTCTTGGGTTTCTTCTCTTTGGATATTGTAGACTAATATGCTTGAAATGGTCTGTCAAGGGACCTCTTTCCACAGAGTTTGCAATTTTTCTTGCTGGTGAATGCTGTCAGACTAGCACTCTGTCACTCTGTCCCCAAGTTACAATTCAAAGTCGAAACTATCAACTCTTTTTACTCCACCCATGAATGTTCTTTAATAAACTGTTGAACTTCAGACAGGTGTCATTTCCACTTTCAAATCTAGGAAGTCAGAGTGTGCTTAAATTCTTATGTAAGCACTGATACACATAGGTCTGTGTGTCCTTCAGAGAGTACAGCCAAACATAACATGGTGAGGTGAGTGGCCTGTCAAGAAATTTGCATACTGTGTGACTGGATTTCCAGACCCCTTCAACTAGGTCAGTGGTTCTCAACCTATCTAGTGCCGTGACCCCTTGATAAAATTTCTCAAGTTGTGGGGACTCCTGACAGACAGTAAAATTTTCGTAGCATGGGTTGTCAGTCCCCAAGGCAAGACAAGTAATTGCACCCCTAACCCACGGACATTTAGCGCTCCCTGAGTCCCTTCCACTCGTACAGTATTAAAACCTCATATGGTACATTTTAGGATGTACCACTCTTTGTTCTCCTTTCTTTCTTTTTTATCTCTCTCTATCCTAATTTCTTTTTTTTTTCCCCATCCATCTCTTTAGCCTTCTTTCTTGTTCTCTTATTTGTTCCACTTTTGTTTGTTCCCCCCATCTTTTCCTCTCCCTTATATGTATTCTCCCTTTTTTCCTTCTCTGATGCCACGTACACATGATCTGAATTTCCAAAACAAATGTTCGGTGTGAGCTTTTGGTTGGATATTCCGACTGTGTGTAGGCTCCATCGGACATTTGCTGTCGGAATTTCTGACAACAAATGTTTGAAAGCTGGTTCTCAATTTTTCTGATCGCCTGTATACAATTCTGAAACACAAAAATCATACGCATGCTTGGAATCAATTCGACGCATGCTAAGAATCATTGAACTTCATTTTTCTCGGCTCATCGCAGTGTTGTACGTCACCGCGTTCTTGATGTTTGGAATTAAAGACAACATTTGTGTGACCATGTGTTTACACATGGTCTCCCCAAGTACCAAATCGCTCGTCTGCAAGTCATTCAAAATACGGCCGCCAGACTAGTGACTGGGAAAAAAACATGGGAATCAATCTCACCTTCACTGAGATCCCTTCATTGGTTGCCAGTAAAGGACAGAATTGTTTTTAAAACACTCTGTCTAACGCATAGATGTATCTATGGGAATGCTCCCCATTATCTATGCGAAAAAATAAAAGCTCACAACTCCAATCGCGTTCTGCGATCCACCAACAAAAATCTACTCCAGATACCGAAAGCCAATTACAAGTCCAAAGGAGAAAGAAGATTCGCGGTCCAAGGTCCCAGACTATGGAACGCTTTACCAACCAGCATTCGGTTGGAGGAAAATCACTTAGCATTCAGGAAAAAGCTCAAGACGCATTTCTTTTGATATCAAAAGAGACAGGAACAACAAGTGCCCAGAGGCGATTAAGTTCGCATGTGCCGCGCTATATAAGTTTTCATTCATTCATTCATTCAAGTTTAAGCCAACATTCCGTCGAAAAAAAAATCCACGATTTTGTTGTCGGAAATTCCTCCTTTGTGTTGAGTGGGATGAGTGGTAGTGCTGGGGGGAGAGAGTTCTGATCAACCAACTTAGGTGCTCTTGATCAAGGTCATCTGCTGATCTGAGAACTGTAGTGGGGTCTTTTAATGGCAATCACATGCAGTGTTACTCACCGTGTCTCCGGCTTAACTGTGTCTCCAGCTCTGTGGTGTCTTGTAGCAGTGACACCTATGCCGAAATCAGGAGATAGGGTCTCCTCCAGCCCCTCCCACTTCACATTCCTCACCAGTCAGCTGACCTCTAGTCTCTACCCCCCAGCCATGCCCTGAACTGAATGGGCGGCTGTGAAGAGGCCGAGTGGGCAGCTGCAGGCTCCAGGAACAGCCCAGGATTTGGTGACCCCTAGCAAATAGTAATTCGACCCCCGGAGGGGTCCCAACCCCCAGGTTGAGAACCACTAAACTAGGTAATGAGTACATTTCCTTTGTTTCTCATGAGCTACAACAGCTTTGTCAGTGTGTGAATGAATATCTCATATGCCCCATTGCCTTGTGGGTGGTATGGGGTATTGTGTGACTTCTTTCCTAATGCCTAGTGAGTGAAATCATTACTGGATGGATTCCCTTTCAAAACAAGCTCCCAGGTGTGAATGTAACTTTAGCAGAAAGCCATACAAAAGGCAGAACCATCTTTGTGGCTGTTTTGGGGGCCTGGTCGCAGGTTGGTACTGCCACCGTTTTGTTGGTAAGGTCTTATTACAACTAGAATGTGAAAGAATCCATCTTCTGACATGTCAGACTTGTTCAGCCAAATGGAACAGACCCACATGAATGGTTTCTCTTATAAACCAGGTAAATGTTTTGTGGACACCCAAGTGTTTTGCTTGCATGTGTGTTCCCTTTACCACAGAGAGGGCCTGGGCCCTTGACAGTACAACCTAGGTCACTGGCGACTTATGTGGGGATAATATTATGTGGTACAGTATAATATTCCTCAGGATGAGACAGAACCACTAATTTAGTTTGTTGGTTCTGGTTTCTCTGAAACTGGGCCACCACTATATTCATGTTGCCTCTATTGGGGTGGGGTCAACCACTGGACCCCCTCTCGGTGCCTCTGTCGAATTATACTTTTCCCATACATGAATGAGGTTCATGTAAGACCTCGTACACACGACCGAGGTTTCTCTGCAAAAACCAGCAAGAAACTTGCTGGGAGATATTTTTTTGCCGAGGAAACCGGTCGTGTGTACATTTTTGACAAGGAAACTGTCGAGAAACTCGACAAGCCAAAAAGAAAACATGTTCTATATTTCCTTGACAGGAATGGAGAAAATTGGCTTGTCGAGTTTCTTGACGGCTTCACAAGGAACTCGACGAGCAAAACGATGTGTTTCGCCCGTCAAGTTTCTCGGTCGTGTGTACGAGGCCTGAGGCTTTCCTCAAGTCAAGGATTACCATTGGTGAATTTCTAAATGTTTTAAAATAAAGTATACTGGTTTAAACATAGTACACGATGATGGCTTTTTACTGTTTTTAAATATTATCTGGAAAACAGTCAAGCTATCTTCTTGCACTTGGAACCTCTTACTGGATGAGAGAGGAGGCGTATGGTTCCTACATTTTGAGAAGTCCAGAGTTGCTGGAAGCCCTAATTAAAGGGCAAGGTGCCCAGAGAACTACAAGTGAGCAGTTAGCCTGGCTGGTGATAGAGGACCATTGATAAAAAAAAGTGTATACAAATCACGCAGACACAAGATGGAGGATTTACACACTTTATTATGAGATTTATATGCATAGACTTTACGTTTTATTTTTTTAAACACCTAAATAATTTTTTCTTTATTTGGAACACAAGTAAAGTGTTGGTGGAGAGGTAAAAATTGAATAGAGGAGTTATATTTGATGATTTATAGTGCACTTTACACAGTATTGAATGCAGAGCTTTTTTTCTCAGAAAATAGGTGCAGGAACTCAACCACGACCCCGTTCAGATTTTAAAAACAGTAGAAGGGTCATAAAGGGGCATTAAATACCAGGATTAGATTACATACAGAATGCAGAGTTCAGGGGGGTTACACACAGAGTGCAGAGCTGTCACTTGTAAACACAGAGACCAGACTTCTGTGTTTTCAAGTGATTGTGGTGAGCAGGCACCAA
Organism: Rana temporaria; assembly: GCF_905171775.1. NCBI lineage: Eukaryota > Metazoa > Chordata > Amphibia > Anura > Ranidae > Rana > Rana temporaria. The sequence continues at coordinate 419,439,278 of NC_053490.1, forward strand.
AGGGTCTGAGCCAGAGGTGGTGGAACTGAGTTCCCCCAAGTTCCCCCTGAAAAAAAGCCCTGATTGAATGTATGTCTGATGGAATAGTTTTGCTGCACTTTTGTACATGTATATTTTTCAAATGAGATTGTAGTAAGGCTCCTTTTCCTGATAAATGTTTAATATGTCATTACAGAATGTGTGCTTTAAAGAAATTAATCTTTTCTGCTTAACAGTCTACACTAACTATGAATGAGAACAGAATTAGTGTATGCAAACACAGGCACTCTGCACTTGTAAAAAAAGTATGTTAAAACTAAACAGTCCAGCATTAACAGCGCTTCTGAATGAATACCATAAATATTCAACGGAGTAATATTTCATACATTGCAGTCTATATATTATGCGTTGTTTCCTATCATTCAGCAACAAACATCTGCACTTGTATTGCATTTTCGCTGGGGGCTGTTTGTTTATATTTATGAGTGAAGAGTGTATGTACATAGGTATTTGGGTTTAAAGCCCAACTGAACTTTTAGTTTAAATCAGCTTAATATATTCTAGGGACATTAAAACCAAAGGTGTGCAACATCACACAGTTCATATTCTTCAGAAATCAGCAACAGCCTAAGTATAAAAGCCTGTCCCCTAGCAGCATTCTATAGAGAAGGACTTTTGCTCTCTGTGTGGTTACTCTTTAGAGGTCTGGCATGCCCCATGCTAAGTCAGTAAAGAGCTCCAGCTCTGACTTAACATGGGAGGTTTGGGGGCGTGTCTGACCTCTGCACAGTGACCACTGCCCAAACTAGAAAGTAAAGCAAGTCCATATGGGGTGCTGGGTCGCCGCCCCCCAATACATGTGCCCGGCCCCTAATCTACATGCAGGATGTTGGACAAATGGATTTTAATGGGGGTTTTTTTTAAGCACATGATTAGAGCCTAAGGATCTAATTGATTTAAAAAAAGGGTGGGCTCGGGGCACAGCCCATCTAGTTGTGTGACAATAGTGAACTGTTGCTTCTCTTCTCAATCAGGAAGCAGGTCCAGACACCTGATTGGCCAGGGAGTCTTAGAACTCCCTGGCCAATCGGGTCTCAGGACACACTTCCTGTTTGCTTGGGAAGAGAAGAAACTGCCCGGCTCATCTTTCCTCCTGCCTCCTAAGGCAAGGCATCTAAACGCCGCCTTCCCGTCCGTCTCCTGTGGGGGGGGTGGTCAATCACCACATTCCTGTCCATCTCTCATGGGGGGGAGTTCGCCTCCTACACATCCAGCTCCTGCAGGGGGTGGCATTAGTTTGCCACTCCCCCCAAAATATTGATCACCGGCCGCCACCAATGTGGCTGCTTTTTAAAGAAAATAAACTATAAGAATATGCACACATCTTTTGATGTACCTGGAATTAAAGTTAATTTAAGCTTTAACGAAAAAGGAAAAACAACAAATCCAGATAACACTGGTTCCTATTACATTGGACAACAAGTCCTTACATTGGCAGCATCATAATCAATAACATATAAACAGCAATAATCTAATTTCCCGAATTTAGGATTACCAAAAAGTTGCTTTAAAACAATTAATTTGAACTGAGGTACAGTACTTGATTGAGGTACCTAATCAAGTTAGTTATAATCAAAACTCATCAAATCTTTGACAAAGTTCTACATACAGTATTTAGACTAAAGTAAAGTTGCCCAAACCTTTTAAATCTGATATTTGGATAGTTTAGACTGACCATCGATTAGTAGACATACAATTGTAACATGAGGAAAGACATATGTATGTTTGTTCTTATAGCAATCAAGATTGATTATGGTAATTAAACTCCAGATGGGCACCAAAATCCATTTCAGCGTTCCATCCATGCATATCATGTACAGTAGCTTTCTTTCCAATTGGTAAAATTGAACCGTTATTAATAGGTCACAGTTCAATATTCTAGAACATCTATAAAAGTAATTTTGTGGTTTATGCAGACATTTCACCTAATAAAAAAAGGAATTTAATCATTGTCGCATGATGCTCAGATACAGACCCTTAATGTCACATATACAATTCATTAAGCAGCTAGTACGCATATTAAAACTCTCCTATAGGGAAACCAGATCATTAAAAAAAAAAAAAAAATTACTTTGTGGCCAAATTATGTAAGTTCACCACTTAAGGTCATGTAAAGTCCTAAATAAACCTTTATAAACATCACATCTTGGCATAGGTGGTGAGTTTACATATTTGTTGCCATAAAACAACAACTAATAACTTATGATTTCTTTGTACTTTAAAAGAATTTTAAAGAATGATTTCCATACACCTACCAATTGCATGCTCATGAATACTACAGGTGGCACTAAAAAGGTTTTTGAGAGCGTTGTGCAGTAAAAACTAAGTTTGCCTTTTTTTACTAAGCATATTTGCTGTAGCATATAAAGAATTACCTTAATGTGGCTAAGCATAAGTAAACTACTGTATATAAATATAAAAAAGAAAAGTGAATTGGGATTTCAAAAAAGCGAAATTAAGACAATAAGGTAAATGGAAAAATATTTATTTATAAAAGTAAAAATATGACAGAATATAGAAAATCCATCCAATAATACGATACAGTTTCAAGAGTGTGCAAGCTGAGAAATTCTCTCTACATGTTTCGCCACATTTGTGACTTCCTCAGGAAAAAAAAAATTGTCAGGCACTATCTACTGAAAATAGAAAGAGACAATGCATAAATATACATAGACAATACACGAAATACAACATTTTGAAAAATAATACAAATTTATATATTCTCAAGATGACTGAGACCCGAATGACAGACTATAAAAGGAGGAACATTTACCTGTATTATAGGATTAATCTACATGTGAATGGATATGTTTGAGGCCAAGAGATCAAAAGGAAACCCTTATATATTGGATCATCTGGTGTAACCATAGAGGCTGGTATACAATTAGAAAGCCCACATATAGTTAGATTAGTGGTCCGCCTAGATACTGGGGGTAAGAAGGAAAGAGTTTTCAATAATAGAACACAAAAAGGGAGAATCAAAAAGCCTCCTTAAAGGAATCAAAGAATACCTGTGATTTTGATGAATGTGGATAAGTTCAAAGATATGAACAAAATGCAAATCCAACACAGTGCTGGTATCTCATTGGATTCGATTGGATTGGAATAAATGCTTATAGAGCGCCGAATGCAAGTTGTGAAACTCGCATCTAAGCGCTTACCAACAAGCTGGGGGTATCCAGTTCCCAAAATACTTCAGAGGTTCTCAAAAACAGACCACTGAGATTTTAGGAGATAATAGGCAATCAAACAACTGGTTGAGAAAGTCTAGGGTGATCAAAGCTCCCATATATAAATGGATCTATTTACCTAAATCAGTGATTCCTTCGGGTACACCTTCCCCCTTTGACGTCCAAGCCGTACTGAAATACCCTAGCAGAGGGTTTTTATATCAGCCTCCACCTCCCTATTGGGCGCGGGATTTGGCATCAAACAGTGGGAGGAGCGGACGCTTACAGTTGCGTCTAACCGCATGGTGGGTCACACTGGAAATGACGCAATCACACTGTGAACAAAAACGGAAATGACGCTGCGGCGTCGGTGGCGGACCGGAAGTGACGCAAAGCTTCAGATTCAGTGAGCCAGAGACAACCGTCAGCATAGAACCAGAAAAGCAGAGGTGCATAATAGCATAATAGCACATCCAACTACCTAGGATGAAACAAGTCCCATCAGGCAGATTGATAATGGTATAGGGCATTTCGGACTGATGACCACTGAATTGATGAGGCAGAAGGGATCCATCCTTTCTGCCTCATCAGTTGAAATAGAGTTTCAGTGGTCATCAGTCCGAAATGCCCTATACCATCATCAATCTGCCTGATGGGACTTGTTTCATCTTAGGTAGTTGGATGTACTATTATGCACCTCCTGAGGAAACCACAAATATGGCAAAATATGTAGAGAGAATTTCTTAGCTTGCACACTCTTGAAACTGTATCGTATTATTGGATGGATTTTCTATATTCTGACATTTTTGAACTTTTATAAATAAAAAAAATTTCATTTACCTTATTGTCTTAATTTCCGCACCTTTAAAATCCCAATTCCCTATTCTTTTTCATATTGTCATTAACACAAGGACATGTGGTGCTGACTTTTATAAATGTTGAGTAGACACATTTTCTACTGTATATAAAGTTATCTGTAAAATAAGTCTCTCTGTGCATTAAAAATCGCTCTTTAAAACTATACTACCCATTTATTGCAATTTTTGTTAACTATTGTTATTATTATTATTAACTATTAGGCCTCATGCACACTGGTCGTTAAAATAACGTTATAAAAATGGCAGTAGCTTTGCAGTGAGTTTTTCAACTTTTTTCAATGTTTTTTCAATAGCGTTTTTTAGTGTTTATTAGCATTTTTAGCGGTTTTCCGCATTAGCGTTTTTTAGCGTTTTTTGGTTGAAGAATTATTTTTTTTGTTTTTTTCAATGGATCAAAAACGTTAAAAAACGCTGGTGAGTGACGTTTTTGAGCATTTATCAGCATTAGAGTGTTTTTACAGCTGAAAAACATCTCTCAGAACCCACTAGTTTTGGGTTTTTTTTTACTGCTCAAAAACGCCACTGCCCAAAACTGCTGATAACAGCCTATGTGTGCATGGACACATAGGATAACATAATGGAGAGTTTATTGACTGTAGAAAAAAACGTCTACTGCCAAAAACAGCTGCTATAAATGCGTCCAAAAACATCCAGTGTGCATGAGGCCTTTTTGTTAACTTCCCCAGAACATATACTTTGCTTTGCTTTGCTTTACTTTACTTTACCTGCCTGGAGATACAATTCTTCAGAGAGCTAATGTGAAGTGGTAGACAATGGGGGTTATTTACTAAAGGCAAATCCACTTTGCACTACAAGTGCAAAGTGCACTTGAAATTGCACTGAAAGTGCACTTGGAAGTGCAGTCGCTGTAAATCTGATGGGTAAATCTGAAACGAGGGGAAGCTCTGCTGATTTTATTATCCAATCATGTGCAAGCTAAAATGCTGTTTTTTATTTTCCTTGCATTTCCCCTTGGATCTACAGCGACTGCACTTCCAAGTGCAATTTCAGTGCAATTTCAAGTTCACTTTGCACTTGTAGTGCAAAGTGTATTTGCCTTTAGTAAATAACCCCCATTAGCTACCACTTCACATTCTCTCTCTGAAGTATTTTAGCTCCAGACAGGTAAAGTAAAGTAAAGCAAAGCAAAGTATATGTTCTGGGGAAGGGCAGTTATGTGAGAATGTGGGGAAAAGTTTTCCTTTTTCAGCAAAAATAGGCGAAATTTAGGAATCAGATAAAGAAACCTAAAAAAAAAAAATTCCTTATACCTAACGTAGCTAAAGTTATTGATATGGTCATTAATAAAAGTATGTTTCATTAATCATCACTGTATTGACTTTTGAAAGGGATTTGGCAGATTGTAATGTGGTGTGGTAATAAATGGGTAGTTTAGGTTCAATGCTGCAAGCCTCAAAGTATGACTAAAAACAAAACATTTGTTGTTGTTTAATATAGAGTACAGAGGGATTAGAAAACCTGTCAGGTTTGTATTGCCACATGTGCCGTTAAGGAGATTCACCATCTCTATACAGTATCTCACAAAAGTGAGTACACCCCCTCACACTTTTGTAAATATTTTATTATCTTTTCATGTGACAACACTGAAGAAATTACACTTTGCTACAATGTAAAGTAGTGAGTGTACAGCTTGTATAACAGTGTCAATTTGCTGTCCCCTCAAAATAACTCAACATACAGCCATTAATGTCTAAACCGCTGGCAACAAAAGTGAAAATGTTCAAATTGGGTCCAAAGTGTTAATATTTTGTGTGGCCACCATTATTTTCCAGCACTGCCTTAACCCTCTTGGGTATGGAGTTCACCAGATCGATACCGGTTGCCACTGGAGTCCTCTTCCACTCTTCCATGATGACATCACGGAGCTTGTGGATGTTAGAGACCTTTTAATTATGAGAATATTACAATTCTATTCTATGAAAAGAAGTGTCACACACCTCTGGTATCATCCACAAGTAACTTTATTGGAGACTGCTCAGACAGAACATGATGTCTGAGCAGTCTCCAATAAAATTTCTTGTGGACGATACTATCGGTGTGCGACCCTCTTCTTCAGACTTTCATCATCTGTTACAGCAATGTGCGAGAGCTCCATAATGGTCTGCATCTGCCCTTCAGAGCTTAAGTCTTAACCTTCCTGGCAGTTATCCCGAGTGTGGCTCAGGATCCTGGTCCAGGTTACTTACCTTGTCCCCAGGATCCTTCTATGTCCCCCCGTTGTGTCCGCAGGCTGTGTTCTCCACCTAATGGCTCTGTGCACCGGACTCTGTTACCTGCGAGTGTTGTGACGCATGGCGGCCGAGCCATGTGACAAACTCAAAAAGTGAAAAATTCATAACACAAACAGTACACTGTAATATTACAGAATACAATACTGTATTAAATCATTTCACATCCCTTTTGTCCCTAATGCTTAGTCTAGTGCCCTGCCTGCACTTTTTTCTATTATATATATACTGTTCCTTCTGCCTGGAAACTTGAGATTGTCCATAGCAACCAAAAAGTGTCCCTTTATGTCAAAAGTGGTTTTAGACCAGCTAGAAAACAGCAATAGTAAATTAGAACACTTGCAGAATTGAGCGATAGTGATTTGTGGGGAAATTAATTTTATTATTACTTTTATTATTATTTTCTATAATTATTTCATTTGACACCCCTGCTTTAATGCAATGCAGTAACATAGTAAATGAAGCATGAAAAAGCTGTAATGTCCACAAGTATTGCGAGTTAGATGCTGAAGGGTAGATATCTGTCCTATATTTGTGTCCATGTATTCTTTTTCAATAAAGCCCTCATGCATTCTCACCTTCTCTGGAGTAGCAATGTCTGTGTCCCATACAGGCTGATCTGTGTGAATTCCATTTCTGCATTTTCAGGTAAAGGAAAATTGACTGCATTTTGCTATCTCAAAGCTGCTCCAAGGGGGGCTCATTCAGAAAACATTGGATAATTGATACTATGCTTTTTTTACATCACAAAAAATGATGACAATTCAAATCAAAGTGGTCTACAGTATCTTCTCTTCCCTCTTCCCTATGCACACTGGTAACTCTACATCTTCTGGCAGTTGTTCTCTCGTTGTGTTGTGAACACTGGGGGTTATTTACGAAAGGCCAATCCCCTTTTGCACTACAAGTCAAAACTACAAGTGCAAAGTGCACTTGAAATTGCACTGAAAGTGCACTTGGAAGTGCAGTAGTTGTAGATCCGAGGGGGACATGCAAGAAAAATAAAAAACAGCATTTTAGCTTGCACGTGATTGGATAATAAAATCAGCAGAACTTCCCCCCATTTCATATCTACCCCTCAGATTTACAGCGACTGCAATTTCAAGTGCACTTTGCACTTGTAGTATTCACTTGTAGTGCAAAGTGGATTTGCCTTTTGTAAATAACCCCCACTGTGTTCCTATGCTCTGCCTCTCCTCTTTTCCACCTGCTCATTTCATTCTTAAACCTTTCAGGCCTCGCACGCACGACCGAGAAACTCGACAGAATCCATCAAGAAACTTGGTGGGAGAGCTTTTTTGCCGAGGAAAACGGTCGTGTGTACGTTTTTCATCAAGGAAACTGTCAAGGAACTCGACGAGAAAAAAAGAGAACAAGTTCTCTTTTTCCTCGACGGAGTCTCAATTTCCTCGTCGTGCTCCTCGTCAGGCTGGTTTTCGACGAGAAACTCGAGCGTGTGTATGCTAAGAAACCCGTGCATGCTCAGAATAAAGTATGAGACGGGAGTAAAAGAAGCATTTGTAATGAAGATAACACATTTTTCACGCTGTACACTTTTACTTAACACGCAGTAACATGAGATTAGCAAAAGCAGCCCCCAGGGTTGTGCTATTGTATGTGTTGTACGTCACCGTGTTTGAGAACGAGGAGATTTTGTCTTGACCGTGTGTACGCAAAGCAAGCTTGTCGAGTTCCTCGATAAGACTAACAAGAAACTTGTCGAGGAAAACGGTGTGTCTTCCGACGAGTTCCTCGGTCATGTGTACAAGGCCTCACAGTAATCAGATTCTACTGGACCTCCTTCTTTGTCCCCTGGTCTTCAGCCAGTTGCCATTCTGCCTCTTCTATCTCCCACAAGCCCATGTTCAGACAACATTATGCACTCTCTTTCTTCCATAATGTTCCCTGATCAACTATAATTCTGGCTCTTTTCCCAGTGGTCAATGATCAGCTTCCTTTCTGGTGTCCATTTATGAAGCAGTGTAAAAAGCTCTGAGGAGAGCATGTTTATTAACAATAACTTCTCTGAATAAGAAGGTAAGTCAATGGAATATGCAGTGAATGGCCATGGTGTGCAGTGTAAGCCAGAAGAGATTTGTGCCCATGATCTTACACAATACCTATTGGAGAGGGATAACTCTATATTATTGGGTTTTGTAATTTATATCAAGACATTTCTGTAATACTGGTACTCAAGTGTATTTATACAAAGACACTCCAAGACAAGGGTCCCAGAAATTGCAATAGATATTTTATTAACCCCCCTGGCGGTATTCCAGAGTCTGGCTCGGGTTAAGATTTCAGGACCAAAAGTGGTATCCCCGAGCCAGACTCGGGATCGCCTCGCAGTGTCCACAGGCATGGTTTACTTACCTTGTCCCTGGATCCTGCGATGCATTCCGGCTGTGTGAGCGAGCGGCGTCCTCGCTCAATTCACACAGTGCCTGTGTCCCGCCGATCTCCATTCCCTGCACCGTTACGACACACGGAGGCGGAGAGCGGCGCCAAATTCAAAAAAGTAAATAAACACATTACATACAGTATACTGTAATATTACAGATTACAGTACTGTATGTAAAAAATGCACACCCCCCTTTGTCCCTAGTGGTCTGCCCAGTGCACTTTTGCATAATAAAAACTGTTCTTTCTGCCTGCAAACTGTAGATTGTCCATAGCAACCAAAAAGTGTCCCTTTATGTCAAAAGTGGTTTTAGCGCAGCTAGAAAACAGCGATAATAAATTATAATCACTTGCAGAATTGAGCGATAGCGATTTGTGGGGAAATTCGTCATAAAATAATGACAGCGACAATTCTGCAAATGAGCAAATTTCAGTGTTCTTGATTTGATTACATTATTGAATAATTTTTATAATTATATTATTTTTTGTTATAATTATTTATAGTTATTTATTATATTATAATTTTCAAACTTTATCATACCCGAATGTCTACTAGACTCTTGTTTGGACAGATTTAAGTGAGTTATTTCTAAGAATTACAGGCCTACAATGTAAAACGCCAAATTTCCTTGCAAAATAATGGTACCGCTTTCACGCCTAAAATCTGAAATAATCATACCGCCAGGGAGGTTAAAGTGATAATAAAGGCTCAGATTAAAAAAATAACAAACATTTTATCCTTACCTGCTCTGTGCAAATTTTGCACAGAGCAGCCCGATCCTCCACCTCTCGGGTCCCCTATATGTATGTGTTTGTGGCTTCTTCCCCCAGCTGAGTGCTATGGGGACACTTGTGCCTGCTCTCTCCCGAACCCCGCTCTATGTGTCCATAAGAGACACAGAGCAGGGCTCAGTCCCAACACCCCCCCCCCCCCTCCTCACAGCTGCTCTTGTGCACATTGGGCTTGGGCATATGGGGGGAGTAAAAAACATTCAGCCTTTACAATTACTTTGCCTTTTTTTATGTTATTTATACTGCATACTGCATATTTATACTGCATTCATATGGGACAGAAAAAATACTCCAATGCTTCCTCTAAGCATCCTGTCATTTATATTTCCTGGGGTCTAGTGTGAGTATATTCTCAGGGTAAAATTTCAGAAGAAGAAAAAAAATACACTTGAAGCATGTGGAATCCCTATGCCTTTCATTTTTCACATGAAAAGGCATGAAGATGAAGAAAAAACATAACCTGTGCATTAATTGTGTCTTCTTAGTATGAGATAGCTAAGCAAGCCAGAATAAGGATCAGAAATCAAAATCAGCATCCATTATGCTATAGTATTTTCCCTTTTTCCCGGTGTAAACTGCTCTGCACGGCAGCATGATATAGCAAGGTGGATAAGCTCAAACACTGTCTGTGCTTCTGATTTAAAAACAAACAATATTTACTGGTTTTGCATATGAATTATTATTTTTTTTCATTTACTACAATTTTTTAATCAGTTTTTAACTCTATGATAAAAGTATAGCTAAAGGCAAAACAGTTTTTTACATTTTGGATAGAGAGCAGAGGGATTAGAATGTTTGTCAGTTTTTATTGCTGTCTGTGACCCCATTAGTGAGATTCACCCTCTCGATTTGTAATGTTTACCATTATCATTAAAAGTGAACGTAAATGAAAATTCCAAATTTCAGGTTGTCCCCTAGAAAAGTAATAAAGGGCAAATCTTCCAATAGGGACACTAGTTCAGGTGACCTGGGGGTCCCCAAGGAATTCCCTTAATTTGCAGGGATTTCCTCTCACTTGACTATGAGACAGGGAGCAAAGGGAAATCTCTGCAATGGGACACAGATGACAAAAACAAAAAATCTGACAAGGGTTATAACTCTTCCTTACTCTATCCAAAATGAAAAAAAGCATGGAATAGGCTTTCTGTTATTAAGCTAGCTTTGTTTAAATAAAAGTCCCTCAACTGACATATTCTCTTGTGTATGTATATTTCAGGTTGAGCTACTGAACTCTGTAAACAATTGACTCTAATAAAAAAAAAAGGATAAAGATGGAGATTCTTAAAAACAGACCATGAACCAGTTAACCACTTAAGAACCGCCTAACGCTAATATACGTTGGCAGAATAGCACGCGCGCTCGCGACCCGGTCCGAACCTTCGTGACCGCGCCCACGGGACCCTTGGACCCAATCACCAACGGTGTCCCGCGATCAGGTCACAGGAGCTGAAGAACAGGAAGAGGTGTGTGTAAATACACCTTCCCCGTTCTTCTGTGTGGCAGTGTCACTGATCGTCTGCTCCCTGTTATAGGGAACGACGATCAGTGATGTCACACCTACAGCCATGCCCCCTACAGTAAGAATCACTCCCTTAGGGCACACTTAACCCCTTAGCGCCCCATAGTGGCTAACCCCTTCACTGCCATTGTCACTTTCACAGTTATCAGTGCATTTTTATAGCAATTTTCGCTGTGAAAATGACAATGGTCCCAAAAATGTGTCAAAAGTGTCTGATGTGTCCGCCATAATGTCCCAGTCACGAAAAAAATTGTTGATCGCCGCCATTACTAGTAAAAAAAAAATATTAATAAAAATGACATAAAACTATCCCCTATTTTGTAAACGCTATAACTGTTGCGCAAACCAATCAATAAACGCGTATTGCGATTATTTTTACCAAAAATAAGTAGAAGAATAAGTATCGGCCTAAACTGAGGAAAAACATTTTTTTAGATATTTTTTGGGGATATTTATTATAGCAAAAAGTAAAAAATATTGCATTTTTTTCAAAATTGTCGCTCTTTTTTGTTTATAGCACAAAAAATAAAAACCGCAGAGGTGATCAAATACCACCAAACGAAAGCTCTATTTGTGGGGATAAAAGGACGCCAATTTGGTTTGGGAGCAACATCGCACGACCGCGCAATTGTCAGTTAAAGCGACGCAGTGCGGAATCGCAAAAACCTGCATAATGGTCCGGGTCTTAAGTGGTTAAAATAGAGCACAAAATATTATTTTGCAAAATTGCATAATTCCCTAACTGAAATGGAAACGTATTTTTAAATGTTCATTCTTTTAGTCTGAGCCATGCAAAAATAAAGAAAACACACAAAACGCTATAAATTAGCTTACCACAATGTTGTCTTCTAGATATAAAGCTACATAGTTGCTGCAGCCCAAATGGCATCTTTCAGTCCGCAACTGGCGCTGTGTGTCAGCTGCTTGCAACTACAGTTAGCCATGTCAAGGAGCATAGGTTGTTATGGGTATTAGTGCTGTTCACACATTCCAGTGGTTTTAATATTGGTTTATTTGCACATGCAGGGATTAAGCGCCACAAAGAATCCTAATCTGCTAACAACCTGTGTTTCTATAAAGTGGCTGAAATCCTCACACTCTTGTCATGGTCTTGGAGTGGACCCTACTGTTAGCTTAAAAGCTTTTTAGGTTAAAATAGAAGAACATTTTAAGCTCCCATTAACAGGAAACACATGGTGCCATTTACTAATTGCCTCCATCTGTAAACTTGGTTAGCATAAAAAAATATATATTTTCCACTTCTCACAACAAGTCTGTTATTGTTGTGTTGCGGCAAACCAACATTTTGAGGCTTTTGAGTGCTTTAAACACTGTAATGTATAATGTGCATTGTGTTAAATGGAATGTGAATTTGTGGAATGCTATAATGATTTATGTTCTATGCCGATAAGCATTGCCATATACGTACTGGCAAGTGCTAATATAATTTGTAGGAAGAGGGGCATCATTTCAAAACAAAACGCAATTCATTTTTTTCATTCTTGGGTTTGTTCTTTTTTTTTTTTCTTTAGCTACAAACTCATATTTATTATAAGAATTTTCTAGCATGCTTTTGTACTTTTTAGTCCCTCATCAACTAAATGTAACCAGAAACTGGTCACATAGTGTCATAGCATGGTAGCAATTGGAGTATAATTGAAGTTAGAATTTGGTATCACTTATATTATTGCTACCTTGTTTTTCTAAAATGGCAATAAATTACAAAGTACAAAATGCATACAGATTTTACAAAATGTTTCAAACGACAACAGATTGAGAGAGAAAGGTACACAGCTCTTATTCGTTAGAGGTTGTTATTGAACGAGATAAATGTTAAAGTGAAAGTACTTTGTGTTTTCAGTGAAGAAATATTTATTGTAGCATTTGCCTTATACCGTATATACTCGAGTATAAGCAGAGTTTTTCAGCAAATTTTTTTGTGCTGAAAATGCCCTACTTGGTTTATACTCAAGTCACCTTTTTGAGCCTGAACTCCCGGAATTTGGGGACCCGGTACCAGCCGGCCATAGGTCCCCAGCTTGGCACACATGTAGCCACACTCTTCCTCTACAAGTGTGCAAAGTTTGTTGTCTAGGGGAGCCGGGGAGCACCAATTTTTCAAAGCCGGGCACCCCTTCCATAGACTCCCATGTTAAATAGTAATTTCTCCGTTGACTTTAGGGACCCGGTACCAGTCAGAACTTGGCACACATGTAGCCCCATTTCTTTTCTACAAGTGTGCAAAATTTGTTGTCTGGGGGACCTAAGGCTGGGGAGCATAAATTTTTCAAACCCGAGCACCCCTTCCATAGACTCCCATGTTAAACGTCAGTCTAGTCATGGACACAGTGAGGCATGGACACAGTGAGGCATGGGCACAGTGAGGCATGGACACAGTAAGGCATGAACAGGGACACAGTGAGGCACAGTGAGGCATGCAGATGAACACCCTAGGCTTAGGTCCCTTTGACACGGGGCGGATCAGTAATGATCCTCTGCTTGCTCAGCGGGGATCGCTCCGTTGATCCCCGCTGAGCTGGCGGATGACAGGGCGGTCCCCGCACACTGTGCAGGGACCGCCCTATCTTTTCTTTGCTCTCCCCTATGGGGGGGATCAGATGAACATGGACCGTCTGTCCGTGTTCACCCGATCCGCCAGACGGATGGAAAAGTAGTTTTTTCCTCCGTCACACTTTGGCGGATCGGAACGGGTCGGATGTCAGTGGACATGTCACCACTGACATCCGTGGCTCCATAGAGGAGCACAGAGTGCCCATTCAGGTCCACCTAAAAACGGTCCCTGAACGGTCCGCCCGTGTAAAAGAGCCCTTATACTCGAGTCAATATGTTTTCCCAGTTTTTTGTGGTAAAATTAGGTGCCTCGGCTTATACTCGAGTATATACGCTATTAACTATATTTCATTTCCCTTTTTGATAAACTTGCTGTATGCATATTTTGTTATTGTACAGAGTTGACAATCATGTGAAAAGCAACTTTCTGTTTACTTATATTATCAGCATATGATTGGATATTCAAACCAAACAGGAATTTTCTTTTCACGTAATTGAATAATCGAAGTAAAGAATCACAAATCCTTTAGTAAATCAGCCTTATCAGACCAGTCACACAGAGCATGTATTGTTTGCAATAAATCAGGGTTTGATTTACCAAAGGCAAAAAGGAAGGGGGACTTTGCAAAGGAAGTTGCACTTTGCAAGGGGATTTTCTCCAGAACTTAGTGAATGTGCTTAAATTTCACTTTGCATATAGAATACCCAATCATATGCAAGGAAAATTTAAAGTAAAAATGTATTTTTGTTTGTACATAATGGAAGTCACCAGAGATTCCTCTTATTTCCTAAGCTCTGGGGGAAATTCCTTTGCAAAGTGCAACTTTCCCCACAAGTGAACAGTCTATTTGCCTTTAGCAAATCAACCCTATAGACCTGCTATATAAGAAGCTGCAATAAGGCACACCAATTGTGTAGTACTTCAAAGCAGGAAGCGCAGCTTGCATATGTAATAAATGAATTAGAGTACCTCCATGGACATATACAGGTTTTAAATAATTTTACATAGAAATAACGTTTTTCTTTAAACATTATGTGGTTGTAGGAGGCGCTATAAATCTGATCACACTCTAGATGCAACAATATTAAAGTGCAAAATGCTAATCAATACATATAAAATTCATGACATAAGTGCAAATAGACAATATAGTGAATATTTAATGAAAACAAAAGTCCATATATTTGATTGTGATATGACTTCAATCTTTACACCGTCACCAATGGAAAAAAATTCACATAAATCACCCAGTGAATTTTTGACGGTGTAAAGCTTGAAGTCGTATCACTTCACAATCAAATATATGGACTTTTGTTTTGATAAAATATTCACTATATTGTCTATTTCTCTATATTGTCATGATTTTTTTCTGTATTGATTAGCACTTTAATATTGTTGCAGCTAGAGTGTGATCAGATTTATAGCGCCCCATTACAACCACATATTCTTTATCAGTTCAAGGTAGCACTTTGCACTTTTAAGGGGAGCAGCTTTAATATACTATCCAAATTATCACTTAATGTATTATTATTATTTCATAGCGCAAGGTTCCTTTTACTTTCTTTCTTTAAACATTAGCTTATGGTAAAATGATTATTTATATCAAGCTAATTTCTTTTGCGTGTTCATTTAAAAAGAGATAAGGTGAGGGCTAGCTGAGTGCTAGATGATAATGAAGAAATCGAGAAATGGAGTTGGTTATCTAAGTTTTGGGGATCACAGTAATACTGATATGTGTAAATGAATGACACAGTTTGCGAGATGAGATCCACACAGCCTTGCTTTTTTTTATTTTTAACAGTGGGTACAGGGAGAGCATCATTTTTAGAACCTCTAAAAGGGTAATTTTCTGCTCATGCATGTGATAGGTTCATTGCCGTGTCTTGCAGTTTTTTGCCTATTACAATATTTGGACTGATCCATAGCATATAGACCACCCAATTTGGCATACAGTGGGAATTGGACGCAGGAAATAGGAAAAGAGCAGCAGGTTTACAAAAATGCATGAAACTGTCAAACTACCCTTATTCATCACAGTCTTCGAGCAGTGGCGGCTGGTGCTCATAAATTTTTTTCCTTTTTTTGGGGGGGGGGTGGGGCAAACGAACTGAAACAAACACATCAAATGCAGCCTCACCTCACTGTGCCATCATATGCAGCCACTGTGCCCATCATATGCAGCCAGCTGTGCCCATCATACGCAGTCAACTGCACCCAGCAAATGCAACTAACTGTGCCCATCATATGCAGCCAACTGTTCCCAGCAAATGCAGCCACTGTGCCCCATCAAATACAGCCAACTGTGCCTATCATATGCAGCCAACTGTGCCCAGCAAATGCAGCCACTGTGCCCCATCATATGCAGCCAACTGTGCCCATCATATGAAGCCAACTGTGCCCATCATATGCAGCCAACTGTGCCCAGAAAATGCAGCCAACTGTGCCCATCATATACAGCCACTGTGCCCATCATATGCAGCCACTGTGCCCCATCACGTTCAGCCAACTGTGCCCATTATATACAGCCACTGTGCCCATCATATGCAGCCACTCTGTCCATCATATGCAGCCACTGTGACACCTGCCCGCCCGCTCACTCGCTGTCTGTCCAGCACTTACCCCATCGTGGTGGCGGGTCAGGCAGCGGGTGACAACGGAGAGCTGTAAGACAGTGTGGGTCAGGCAGTTGCTCCTGTGTCCTCCATGCATATCTTCTTGCCTTCTGCTAGGCGGCCAATGGGATCTCCTGTGCCTTCAGCCAATCAGGTGACGAGTATTAGGCCCACGCCCCCTGATTGGCTGAGAGACGGTTCAGTGTTAGAAAAGTGAATATTCATTCGCTTTTCTAACACATCTGGGTGGACTCCGAGCACAATGTTCTGTGCCACGAGTCCACCTTTTTTAAAGCCTATTAGAGCCTATGACCCCCGCCGCTTTAATTCAGGTGCCCGACATCTGAAAAGGGGTGTCTGAATAGGGGGTGGCAGCGGTGGCCATGAATATATTCATGCTATACATGAATCTATAAATGATAAATATAGGGGGCTGTCTTCATGTCTTTAAATTAACTTAATCAAATGTTCCTATTTTTGTCTATGGAGAAGAGAGAAAGGAAGAGCCAACAGGAGCGCCTCTCCATGAACTGATCAAGCCAATGTGCCATCTCATGTCTATGGCCATATTTAAAGAGTAACTTCAGTAATTTGTTAAAAGTAGAAAAAGAAGGGGGGATGCCGGTAGGACTTTAAATGAGAATACATCTGTGATGTGTCTCCATCCCGTATTAAAAGAATATAGCAAAGGAAATTGGGACTTTAAATGAAACAGTGGGCTAATGGGGATAAAAAATTAGATAAACTATTGATTGTTACATACATGTATTCAGGGAGTAAAAGGTGTACGGTAAAAACAGGTAGCTTGTACAAAAGTATATAACATAACCAACATTTATAAAACAATAGCTGATGTGAAAATACATGGCAATAAATAGTAGAAATCAATCAATGAGAGCTTATATACCCACATAGAGGCTGAGCAGCACACAACAAATAAAAATGAAATATAAACTGTAAACGAGTCATAAAAAATACTGGTTGATCAGAATAAAGTCCCATAAACGCATATAGCTACATCTTTGTAAGACCGACACATCGTTTTGTGTGTATAGAAAACACTCCTTAGTGTTGAATGTATAGGGATTTCTGAAATAACAGAATAAATAATGATCAGAGTATTGGACTTGATTACACCAGAGAAGACAGTAAGTCGATTCTGGTTACTTACAGGGTGTGCCATACTTGTGATGTATATGCGACTTGGGCCGGAAAACTGCCCGTCCCAGGAGCTGAGGAGGCAGAAAGTCAGACAACCAGCAGGGCGCATAGGCAACTTCCCCAGGCAGCAGGTCACCATGGATGTCAGTAAGTGAAATATTCCCTCATGGTGCAAATTAGGTATCTGTAATGGATAGGTAAGTCCATCAGAAATG
The DNA here is from genome assembly GCF_905171775.1 of Rana temporaria. Taxonomy (NCBI): domain Eukaryota; kingdom Metazoa; phylum Chordata; class Amphibia; order Anura; family Ranidae; genus Rana; species Rana temporaria. Next base: position 419,456,882 of record NC_053490.1, read on the forward strand.
GCCCACATAGTGAAGGGAGTAATAGAGTGAGGCCTCGTACACACGGCCGAGGAACTCGACGTGCCAAACACATCGAGTTCCTCGGCCAGTTCAGCCCTGAAGCCGCCGAGGAGCTCGGCGGGACGAGAGCTCCCATAGAACAACGAGGAAATAGAGAACATGTTCTCTATTTCCTCGTCGAGCTCCTCGTCGGCTTCCTCGGCCGAAAGTGTACACACGACCAGTTTCCTCGGCAGAATTCAGCCAGAAACTCGGTCGGAAGCTGAATTCTGCCGAGGAAACTGGTCGTGTGTACGGGGCCTAAGGGCTACATAGGGGATGACAGTAATTTGTTAAAAAGACACAGTAAGGCCCCATACACACGACCAGTTTCCTCTGCAGAATTCAGCTCCCGACCGAGTTTCTGGCTGGATTCTGCCGAGAAACCCGGCCGTGTGTACACTTTCAGCCGAGGAAGCCGACGAGGACCTCGGCGAGGAAATAGAGAACATGTTCTCTATTTCCTCGTTGTTCTATGGGAGAACTCGGCCCGCCGAGGTCCTCAGCGGCTCCAGGACTGAACTGGCCGAGGAACTCGATGTGTTTGGCACGTCGAGTTCCTCGGCCGTGTGTACGGGGCCTGAGACTACATTGAATGAAAGTCAAAATGCCTACTAGTTTATTTAAATCTCATGCACTAATGTGAATGGGCAGGACTGTACTGGGTTCAGAGATAGAATCATGTACTTGAATTAACAAACACAATTGGCCCTGTATTTTCTAAGGTTATAGATCATTTTAAAAATACACGCAAAAACAGGAATTTACCTAGCAGGCAGAACTGGTGCAGATCAAATAAAACAGCTTGTGGGTCTGCAATAGGCTACAGGAAAATGTCGCAAAAAAGGTGCCAAGTCACTGTGACCAAAACTAAATCAGATCATGTAAGATGGCTTCAGCTCTGCTCTCCACCCACAGAAAAGGTCCCACATGAATTCATGAATTCCCTCATTAATTTCACTTGTTTAAAAAAATATATACCTCCATATGGCATTCCCAAAAACATGAGAAACTCAAAGAGAACACTGCCTCTAATCTAGGCTATTCCTAATTGTCCACAACTGGCAAAAACCTCTCTTTTTTTTTTTTAAATCCCAGTGGAAGATCTTGTGTACAGTCATCGGATTTAGAAATGCGCTTGAGAATGCTTTGTTCTGGTCTTGGATGTATTTGTATGAAGTATACTTATCCCCTCTTGGGTGCCAAGACATTTGTATAAACAAACCTAATTTGGCTAGTCTTTTTCACAAATAAGATTCTTCCCTCTGCTTAATTTGTCGAATGTGTTTGAAGTCATCTTAATTATGTAGTTAAACTACTTGTCTTATTTCGATTTCATATTTAGCGTGTGAATTTCATTAAGGTCCAAATCCAAAAAAAACGAACAAACCAAAAAGAATGGCTTAGTTAGACAACGCATAAAGGTTTGTTGATGACATTTTTGGGGGGTTTTATAGCTGGATTCACGTAGATGTGCCTAACGTTAGGCAGGCGTAGCGTATCTCATATACGCTACGCCGCCGTAAGTTAGAGAGGCAAGTGCTGTATTCACAAAGCACTTGCATCCTAAGTTACGGCAGCGTAGCATAATGTGCCGGCCTAAGCGCGCCTAATTCAAATTGTGAAGAGGTGGGCGTGTTTTATGCTAATGAATCGTGACCTGACGTGATTGACGTTTTGAACGAACGGCGCATGTGCAGTCCGTGGACATATCCCAGTGCGCATGTTTATTGGTTTCGACGTGAACGTAAATTACGCCCAGCCCCATTCACGGACGACTTACGCAAACGACGTAAAAAAATTTAAATTGCGACGTCCATACTTAACATTGGCTGCGCCATCTTTTTGGTGGAATATCTTTATGCCTGAAAACGCCTTACGTAAACGGCGTATCTTTACTGCGACGGGCAAGCGTACGTTCGTGAATAGGCGTATCTCGCTGATTTACGCATTCTAGGCGTAAATCAGCGTACACACCCCTAGCGGCGGCCGTAAATAGACAGCTAAGATACGACGGCGCCGGCGGTCGAATCTTAGCTAGGTTTAAGTGTATCTCAATTTGAGAATACACTTAAATATACAACGGCGCAGATTCAGAGTTACAACGGCGTATCTACTGATACGCCGGCGTAACTCTACGTGAATCTGGCTGTTAGAGTTTTGGATTTTGGTTGCACTCGATGGATATATGCCCTTTTTCAATCCAAAAAACAATGTAAATATAGCTTGAATGTATGATAATCATAAAACTAGAATAAAATATATTGCTATCACGTTTTATATGTAAAGTAGAAAAATCTGTCTTTGATTTAGTTTTGAATACTGCAGGGGAGGGTAGTGCTCATGTAAGGTTTTAATTACGGTACTGCCTGTTTACCTATTGGTGAGTTTCACACTCACTTTCTGTCTGGATGGGATGAGATGGGAAATCTCTCCAATGGAGAAACGGCGTGAGGACAGCATAAAACTGACAATGTTTTGTTTCTGTTATTTGTGCCTTCTGTCTTGCTGATAACCACACATTTTATGTTTTGGCATCATGGGTGCAGGAAGTGGGGGGCAAATCCCCCGAATGGGGTCATGTACAAAATCACAAAACTATTTTAAAAAAATGTTTTTCTTTTTCTCAAACTGAAAAGAAAAAAACATTTGGCTGGAATTAGGCTTTACGTTTTATTTTATTATTATAGTCTAGTTATAAGAAAAATATCAACTGTAGATCAACTGTAATGCCATGGTTAAAGCTATTTCACTAAAGTACATGTCACTATTCAGAGCTAGTTAAGAGTTTGAGGTGAATGCTGAATATAAATATTTCCAATGACAGAGAAAATAAAAAGTTGCTCACAATATCATTACTACTCATTAAAGCCGAATTGGAGGAAAACAGCAAAATACCTAACTGAAATGTATATTTGAGAGCTACTTTACCTACTAAAGGATTGGGAACCTACACTAGCTACTTTTAAAATGCATTTCAGCAAATACATAACTACATTAATTGGTGCATTTTATGTTTTTCTTGTTGTCTTCAGCTATATCATTCAGAACGAGCTAGATAATGGCTTCTTAATACAGCTTTGAAATATACATAGCAACTCAAAATCAACATAACAAATGTTTAGTTTAATTGCTGTGCCTATTTAGCGGTAAGTGTGATATAGTTTTGTGCAGGTGGTAGGTTCACTTTACCTTATTAGAAAGAATAACATTTATTACTGTTATAACAGCTTGTATTTAATACCACTAATAGGAGCAATCATGTAGTAAATGTTATTAATGGTTTTATTGCAGCACATCATTTTATTGCCTAATTGCTCCATCCATTTAGTTCTCTGATGGAAAATACAGATTTACTGATCAAACCTTTCACCTGTAACCAATCATGGTAAAAGCTAAACTAAAATGTGAGTCCCACTGGATCTTAGAGGTGCCTCCCCTGGGTAATACCAACATGAATTCCCTTCCTCCTTCTTCCCATACCTTCCACAACTCACTATTACCCACCCTCTCCTGTTTTTTCTTCTCTTTCCCCCCTTTCTTCTGTTCTTTTCTTTTTCTGCTTCTCTTTTCTATGCCCTCTCTCCCATTCTTGGGCTTGTAATGTAAGTTACTACACATTTTTTTTAATTACCTGCTTTATATATCGCCGATTCATTGCTTTCTTCAAGCTGTTGAATTGTATTCACGTTATGCCTATCACATACTGGAAGAAGTACCTTGTACTCAGGGCCAGACTTACCATTGGGCTTGACTGGGCTCAAGACCATGGGCCTCGCCCAATAGGGGGCCCCTTACTATTATGTTTTTTCAATAATACGCCAGTCATTTAAAGTGGTTGTAATGTTAACCCTCGGACACAACATTGTCTTAAAAAATAGCCCATAACACAGGCAGCTGATCATTTGCATGACATCACTGCACTTTAGCCCCTCTAAACTGGCATTTAAAGCTTGCCGGAATGCAGTCTGTCAGAACTTTTCCTTTGTCCGGCACAGAGGAGAAGTCTTGCAGTGTTTAGCTCCTTCCACTCTTCCTGATACTCCCCCGTGTGACTAAAAAAGACGTCACAAAAGGGGAGTGAAAGAAAACAGCAGCCGCAGACACAGCAACGAATGGTTACGGCACATGCACAAGATTACCAACAGGGACACAGTAAGGGCGGAAGCAACGTCATAATTTGAATCATATAACAGCAGTACGAATGGCGCTTGAGATTTCCAGAAATACAGAGAACGAAACCATCCTAAAAAAGGTATTTGCAGGCCTTGTTTTTAGGGGATATATATATATATATATATATGTATTGCATTGCGATGAGCTGTTATAACTTAAAAATTGAAAAACTGCAAAAATCGGCCAGGGTTTACTTCAGAATCGTGATCTCTATTTTTATTCTCAGTTTATCCAGAATCGTGTAGCTCTAATACAGTCCCTGACAAAAGTCTTGTCGCTTCTCTATTTTGTAGAAACTCCTGCTATTAACCTGACTTTTAATTAATCAATTGGTGTTAGAATTAGCTCATATGAAAAGCTAAAGCCCTCCCAAATGATGTTTAATGCACTGAAATAAATTAGTTTCACTGAAAAAAGATTTATCATTTAATCAAGACAGAAAGGTCAAATTTTGGCAAGACAAAAGTTTTGTCGCCTATACAGAAATTGAACAACTTTACTGAAAATCCAAAAATATGTCAGCAAATTAAGTAGTGGTGCTGTCAGATCCAAATTGAATATCTTGTATGACTTCCATGAGCTTGAAGGACAGCATCCATGCGGTTTGGCAAGGATTCATACAATTTATTGATGAAGTCATCAGGAATAGCAAAGAAAACACTCTTGCAGGCCTCCCAGAGTTCATCAATATTCTTTGGTTTCGTCTTCCATGCTTCCTCTTTCATCCTACACCACATATGCTCAATGATGTTCATGTCTGGTGACTGGGCTGGCCAATCCTGGAGCATCTTGATCTTCTTCACCTTAAGGAACTTTGATGTGAAGATGAAGTATGCGATGGAGCACCATCCTGCTGCAAAATTTGGCCTTTTTTATGGTTGGGAATATAAGAGGTAGCTAAGATTTCTTGGTATTTTAGACTATTGATGTTGCCTTCCACCCTGCAGATCCCTCGCACACCCCCATACTGGATGTAACCCTAGGCCATGATTTTGCCTCCACCAAACTTCACTGTTTTCTGGGTAAATCTCGGCTCCATGCGGGTTCCAGTAGGTCTTCTGCAATATTTGCGGCGACTGTGGTGTAATTCAACAGAAGATTCATCTGAAAAATCCACCTTCTGCCACTTTTCCAGAGTCTATCCTTTTAGCAGGCTATGGCCCTTGGCAAATGCCACACGGTTTTTCAATTGTCTTTTGTTTAGTGCTGGTTTATGGGCACTGATTCGACCATGGAGGCCATTTCGAGACAGAATCCAACAAACTGTTCTGGTTGACACAGGGACTTCAGGTGACCAGGTCTTGTGGAGCTCTGCTGCAGTGGAAAATGGGCTGGCCTTGGATTTTCGAGCCAACAAACGGTCCTCTCGAGGAGTTGTCTTGCGGGGTCGGCCTGACCTGGCCTTGTCCAAAACGTCTCCAGTCTCTTCAAATCTTTTTTTTATCCTCTGAACTTGACGCTGAGACACATTGAAGGTGTCTGCCACATCAGCAGTGGATCTGGTCTTCAGCCTCTTGATAATCAACACTTTAGTCTCCGGGTGAATCTTAGGCATGTTTGCAGAGGTCTAGTTGCAGTTGAGAAGGTCTAGTGCACTGGTGTTATTTTTATACACACCTGAGACCTAATTGATCCATTATTAGTCACAGGTGAAGCTCATATAACAAGGCGACAACACTTATGTTTTGGCAAAATTGGCTCAATGGGCTTTACCAAGCTGTGAATATTAGAATACTTTTTGTCAGTTTTGTTTTGCACTGAAACATTATTACAAAAGCTGTTGGGATTAAAATGACCCATTTCTTGTAACAAAATCTTGATTAGAAATATATTTTAGCGGCACTTCAGGTCAATTTGTACACAAGCGACAAGACTTTTGTCAGGGACTGTACAAAGCTTGTGTATGTATCATTTTTTTCTATTTAAAGTAGGGCTGTGCAAATTAACTTTTAATTAATCGATTAATCTTTAATTTTTTTGATCGATCAAAATCTTTTTGATCGATTAAAATTATTTTGATTGGTACTCACCTCTCCGCCGGCTTCTGGGCCTTCAGGGAGTTCCGTCGGAGATCCAGTAACGTCACGGACACCGGTGGGGCTTTCCGTGTCCATCTGAAGGGCTCCTTTGCTGTGCCTTTATATCTGCATGCCGGCGGGACCTTACTATCTGCCACACGCAAGGGCTGTTACACTTCCCTCTATCAAGCTGGGATTCTACAACCATCCACTGGGAGTTGTGATAGTTCCCTTCATGGGACATCTACATGTTGACGGACTGATGTTAACCTCTCCTCATCTGGATTCAGCAGTGGTATCATTGTACACATTTTTATACCAGTATCATACTTAGCTACATGTTTTTATGACTGCTTTTGGTACCGTTTGGTATTAATCGCACCATTTTTACAGTTTATGTGGCTATATCGATTTTATCTCCAGTGCAATATTTATTTGGTTACCTACTTGAAGACTATAAAAGTTTTAATGCTATTCCCATCGAGTGCTGCCTTTGTGTGTTTTTTGTATCCTGCTATCCATTTTCCAGTGGTTGGTAGCTGCACTGGGAATCAGCCTGCAAGGAGATCAGCTAAAAGTAGTTGGATCTGTATGTGCGTTCTAATTAATCGAAATTAGTAAATTAATCGATTAAAAAAAATATATATTAATCGAACAGAAAATTTTTGATCAGTAACAGCCCTCATTTAAAGTAATGTATAGAAGGTAGGGCCCGAAAGTGACTCAAGCCCAGGGACCCCCACCACCCGAAGTCCTTCCCTGCTTGTACTCATGGTGCTTCTTTTTCTTGATTACAGTACTTTGATTGTTTTGGCAACTGCCTTTTATGCTAAATAAAAATTTGTTAAAAAAAACACTAAACTAAAAACGAAACTAAAAGAAAGGTGTCTGTCCAAATATAAAAAGTGCTTGTCGGCAAGGTGAATTACATACTAGCACTATCTTTCAAGGACCAGAGTTCCAGAGTATCTGCAGCAACAGTAGTAGTTCTGCTTGAGCTGCAGTTGCAGAATTGAAAAGCCCAGTGATGGTGGTACTTTTCAATGAACACAAAGGGGCGCCAGACTAAGTGCAGTATTAAAGGTATGTTTTAATAATTCAAAACAGATTGGCAACTCACAAAATGGTGAAGTGTGACAGGCATTGGATTGTAATGAGCGTCAGTGCATCAGCTTCTCCAAGGCATCCTATGGCCGTTGTGGACCCGAGTGCAGGTTGTGGGAAGAGATGAAATTTCTTTCCTACTGCCATAGGATGCCATGGTAGCAGACAAGAAATTTGCTCTGTGTATGTCATAAAATCCCTTACTATACAAATCAGCTTCATAGACACATATATTAACAATAATAATAGCTATGATACAAATTGTAATGACTGGGGACCAAAACACACAACTTTCTTTTTTGCCCTTCAGCAAAAACAATACAAATCTTATGCTTGTACAGTATCAGAGCAATATTCTTTAGTGCCTACTGCCTATAGAGCTAATTAGCACTAACTGATCCAATTAGTGCTCGAAATGCAGTACATAATCTTGTAAAAACTGATAAAACAGTTCTTGCTTAGTCAATTGTCTTTTATCACCTCCAATAAAAGATCCAGGAAAGAAACCAATTCATGCATGCAGACAAGCCAGCATTCTCACCATTTTTTAGAGGAGCTATAATTCTTTTAATCAATTTTATTTAATCATTGTAACATTTACAAATGAATAAACTGATGTTTTATTTATTTTTTCATTCTTTGTTAAAAATTCCTAAAGCAGTAATCTTAGATACGACGGCTGCATTTGTTTCCTTTTTTTCGGCATTATTTCTTCTATTTTCATCTGGTGATCCGGCCAGTAAGTCTGTTATTTTTTAGAACAAGCTGTCCCGCACATCTCTCAGTTACAGGGATAAGACAAACAATTTAACACTGGCAGGAATGCTTAAATGATCAGCTTTAATTTATTTATGTAAAACTTGTATCCAAAAGGTAAAACAACAGTTTGCTGTAACTGCTTATAAAGTATTAGCTGTAGTTTGGCTTCAAATGTATAGTGTATTTAAATCTGCTAGTACATATAACACTCCCCTCCCCCCAGACTGACAATGCTGCTGTACAAAGGTGCTTCTATGCTCCTTTGTCCAGAGTGGGGATACTTTAACCTGCCTGGCGGTATTCCCGAGTCTGACTCGGGGTTAGATTTTCCTGCTGCGAGCGGTAACCCCGAGTCAGACTCGGGCTTGCCTCGCTAGATCCACAGGCACTGTTTACGTACCTTGTCCCTGGATCCATCGATGCCACCGCGCTGTGTGAGTGAGCGGGACCTCGCTCGATTCACACAGCGTCCTCCTGTGCCGCCGATCTCCGTTCCCTGCGACGTTACGACGCACGGGGACGGAGAACGGCGCCAAATTCAAAAAAGTAAACAAACACTTTACATACAGTATACAGTACTGTAATCTACTGTATGTAAAAAAAACACACACCCCTTGTCCCTAGTGGTCTGTCCAGTGTCATGCATGTCATTTTATAGAATAAAAACGTTTCTTTCTCCCTGAAAACTGTAGATTGTCCATAGCAACCAAAAGTGTCCCTTTATGTCAAAAATAGTTTTAGATCAGCTAAAAAACAGCGATAATAAATTATAATCACTTGCAGAATTGTGCGATAGCGATTTGTGGGGAAATTCGTCATAAAAAAAAAATAATAATGACAGCGACAATTCTGCAAATGAGCAAATTTCAGTGATTTTGATTTGATTACATTATTGAATAATTTTTATTAGATATGTGCATTCCCGTTCGTACGAATGTTATTTTCGTACGAAAATGTTCATTTTCGTACCCGCAGAATAATGTGTACATACGAAAAAAATAAAGCACCAAAATACGAAAACGACAGGATTACGAATGAGCTGCATAACGAACAACCACAAATACGAACGAACGATCTGACGAAAATACAACAAAACGAAAACGGCAAAAGAACAAAAATTACATCCACAACAAAAGATTTGCATTCTGTATCCTGTTTGAATCCCCTCTCTGCTCGTATCCTCAGCAGTATGCTCACACGACATCCACAACAAAAGACCCGCACTCTGTATCTTGTTTGAATCCCTTCTCTGTTCGTATACTCGCACCCTTAGTCGTATGCTCACACGACATCCACAACAAAAGACCCGCACCCTGTATTTTGAATTCCTTTTTTCTGTTTGTATTTTGGATTCAACAGAATGCAAATCTTTTGCCACAGATGTCACACGAACACTCGACCGAAAACACCAAAAGAAAAAGGACCCAAAATACAGAATAGAAATCTTTTATTATAGATGTCATTTTCGTTTTTTTGAATGGGCAGTGAGTGTAGTTAGTGAAGCAGCTTCTCTTTTGTGCTGAGTAGTACAGTAAAGCCAAATAAACTTTTCTGTGGATTTTCATCTGAAGGGAGATCAGTTGGCCAGACTTTTGAACCCAAAAATGGTTTTCTGATGGAGTTTAAAAACGAACAAATTTTCTGAGAACGAACGGAAAACGATCGTTTTTATGTTTGTTGTTAAAAAAGTCTGACCAAGTGTATGGGGCTTAACAATTGTTAATATGGATGAGCCGCGTGTTGAAAGTGCCGCAAATCCCGCGATATATTTACGAAAGTACAAAATGACGAAAATCCTTTTTCTGTTCGTATCTTCAGTCGCATGCCCACATGACATCCACAACAAATTGTTATAGATGTCACACGACCGAAAACACGAACAGAAAAAGGAATCCAAAACACAGAATGCAAATCATTGACGAAAATTCACGAAAATTATTGTCTAACAAGTAACGAACATGAATTAAACAGAATAACGAACCATCCCGCATGTACGAAAATAAAACGGTAACGAAAATACGAAACGATCGGAATACGAAAAAATCTCGTCATACGAAAAACGAACGGGAACGAACAGGAAAATGGGCGTCTTACGAAAAACGAACGGAAACGAACCTATGGAACGATACGAAACAGAACAAAAAAAAACGAAAAAAATTTCTGTGCACATGTCTAATTTTTATTATAATTATATTATTATTTGTTATAATTATTTATAATTATTTATTATATTATAATTTATAATTTTGTTTTTAAAAAAATGTCATACCCGGGATGCCTATTAGAATCTTGTTTGGCCAGATTTAAGTGAGTTATTACTAAAAATTACAGACCTACAGTATAAAACGCCAAATTTCCTTGCAAATAATGGTACCGCTTTCAGCATGTTTTTTCTGAAAGAATCATACCGCCAGGGAGGTTAAGGGTCCTGATCAAATTTCATTAATCAGGTTTACATCCACTTTAAGTCTCCTCAAAATACAAGCTATTCAGACTAAAGTAGTGAGTCTTCAAAAAAGGTACTTTATTATATGCACTCACCTTCTTCTGGCTGCAATTGGTACATAGGAAATATTCATAGTAGTATTTCATGTTTATCTGAATTAAAAGACATTTAAAAAAAAGAATACTTTAAGACATTTTATTTAGTTGGAAACACAATAAATAAAGAAAACATAGATGTAACACTTGCTTTTGCTTGATTTTTTGTTGTCATTTTCCCTGCCAGAAAGGTCAGATTCACTAAAGCTTCCACATTAGTGAATCACTGAATCACTGTGAGTCAGACTCCATCAACTATAAAATATATATATATATATATATATATATATATATATATATATATATATATATATATATATATATATATAATTGTAGGAAACGGTTAGGAAAAGGGCTCTCAAACAGAGCGACTTGATCCCCTATCTGCAACAGCTCTTCTAAAGCTCATACCTGACCTCACCCCTTGTGACCTTCTTATGGATAGATCTCATAGAATTCCCAAGCCGTCCTATCTCCCTGACACTGTAGCTCTAAATGTCCTAGTGAGAATCCATTTCTTTCACATCAAAGAGCACCTACTTAGAGCTGCTAGATCCACCTGTTCGCTACCAGAACTCTATGCGGGAGTAGCCCTTTTCCAAGACCTCTCTTCAGCTACATCCAAGAGAAGACAGGAATTTACATCCATCACCACTGTCTTGCAGGATCATAACATCTTCTTCCGCTGGGGCCAGTGTTGCCAACCGTCCGTCTTTTTACAGACAGTTTGTAAAAACAGGCACTTTTTTTCCCCCGTTCGTAAATGTCAGTGGTTGCGGAAATGTGCCAGTAAAAAAAGCCGAGAACGGTTCGGCTTGGAACTGTGCATGGAAATTGGAGGCAGGGGGTGATTGGAGGCAGGGGGTGATGGTGGCTGCAGTGGCACCGCAGAGGGGGATGGAGGCAGGGGGCAATGGAGGCAGGGGGAGATTGGAGGCAGGGGAAGATTGGAGGCAGAGGTTGTTAGTGGCAGGGGGTGATTGGAGGCAAGGGGTGTTGGTGGCACCGCAGAGGGGGATGGTGGCACCGCAGAGGGTGGGGGATGGAGACAGGGGTTGTTGGTGGCACAGTAGAGGGGGATGGAGGCAGGGGGTGATTGGAGGCAGGGGGCCTGGGGAGATTGGAGGCAGGGGTGTTAGTGGCACCGCAGAGGGGGATAGTGGCATCGCAGAGAGTGGGGATGGAGACAGGGGTTGTTGGTGGCACCGCAGAGGGGGATGGAGGCAGGGGGTGATTGGAGGCAGAGGGAGATTGGAGGCAGAGGTAGATTGGAGGCAGGGGGAGATTGTGGCAGTACAGAGGGAGGTGAAGCCAGGGGGTGTTGGTGGCAGAGGGGGATGGAGGCAGGGGGTGATGTGAATAAAAAATGTGCCCTTATTTTATCGAAAATAACAAAAATATGTTTTTCTACCTTAATATCTACCTTAAATAACATTGCTATTTGCCTAGCGTACTTGTTTGTAGCCTGAATACTGAAATTTGCACCTAAAAATGTAATATGGTAACTTTTGTGAAATGCCAGTAAAAACGTGGCCGCGCCAGTAAATTTTGGGTGTTGTGCCAGTAAATTTCAATCTGGTAGGTTCGCAACACTGGCTGGGGCTTCCCCACTAAACTCCTGGTTACCCACCAAAATCAGTAGGTTGCCATCACCTCCCTGAAGGAGCAGACATAGCTCCATATTTGGGGTCTGACATCTCCACGGCCATTCCAATGAATCCTGCAACTGAACCTCCTCCAAATCTAGACCGGCCTGATAGGCCTCAATCCTCAGGCATTTTAGAACGCTAGTCTTACTCCCTATCGTCTAATTAATAGAAGAAAGGTCTGGAGTCACCAGTGACACATCTCCATCCCTAACAGTACAATAGAAACATGGAAATCACCCTTGGGACTTTATATGAGGTGTGCACAATTGGCCGATGAAATTGACAAATATAAATACAATAAAATATTTATTGCAGAAATAATCACACATGACAGAGGCAATGTGGCTTTCCTTGATCATCTCTTCACATATCATGGACCTGTCTGATACTATTAACTTTCTGGAAAAATGTACAAGTTGTCATAGCAAAAGTAACTTCTTGCTCAGTCCTAGAAAATTGGCCTAAACATTTCTACGCTTTTTTCACACACACTTTTATCGCAGCTCCCTTATCCATCTCCCCAAATAGGAAAAACAACAAACCGGATAACACCGCTCCAAGTGATGGTAATACCTTCCTTAATGATCAGGTGCAGGTCCAGTCTGTGATCTGGGTAATTGATACAGGAAACAAAACGATTGACTGCACTCCAAGGATAAGGAAAATTGCTTTATTGGTATAAAAACGTCCAACATGAAAAACCATTGAGGTTACAGCATCATGACAGCACAGAGGGGAGCATGGTTGATGCGTTTCACATATTTCTTCGCTTAGTTATAACCCATAAGCACTAATAGTCACATGTTTAAATAGTAATAACAGTTGAATGACATGAAAGTGCTTAATTGGCTCTGCTCCAAACACACTTTACAGAAAAAATTCAACACAAATGAAATAAAAAAAATTGTGAACAAATGTGTGTGTGTGTATATATATATACTGTATATATATAAAAGTTTTTTCGGGAGCAGTGATTTTAATAATGCTTAAAGTGGAACAATTAAAGTGAAATATTCCTTTAAATTTCATACCTGGGGGGTGTCTATAGTTTCCGTGTTTATAAGTCCCTGCACAAAATTACATTTCTAATAAAGGAAAAAAAGTAATTTAAAACTACTCGCGGCTATAATGAATTGTCGGGTCCCGGCAATACAGATAAAAGTCATTGAAAAAAATGACATGGGTTCCCCCCCCCCCCAGTCCATTACCAGGCCCTTTGGGACTGGTATGAAAATTAAGGGGAACCCCGTAACCCCAAAAAATGCGTGGGGGTCCCCCAAAATTCCATTACCAGGCCCTTCAGATCTGGTATGGATATTAAGGGGAATCCTGCGCCAAAATGTAAAACAAAATTGTGTGGGGTTCCCCCAAATTGCATTACCAGGGATGAGAAACCCCTGTTGCATCAGATGGGGCGGGGTCAGCGTCCACATCACGGGTAGCCCAGCCCTCGGTTATAAAACAGCTGTCAGACGGGTCACGTGTCGTTCGGCCGGGAGCCTCCTATCGTAGCGGCGGATCAGACTCGTAGAAGGATTACGGCGCTGGAATTATTATTATTTTTTATTAGGGGCACTCTCGTGTGGCCTGGTACGGTTCAGGAGGGGGCCACTCTCTCATCCCCCCTCTTTTCCAGCGGCCTGCCAGGTTGCATGCTCAGGTAAGGGTCTGGTATGGAATTTGGGGGAACCCCATGCCATATTTTGTTTTTCGGCACGGGGTTCCCCTTAAAATCCATACCAGACTTGAAGGGTCTGGTATGGATTTTTGGGGGGGAACCCCACCCCATATTTTTTTTTTATTTGGCGCCCATGTCATTTTTTTCAATGACTTTTATCTGTATTGCAGGGACCCGACAATTCATTATAGCCGCAAGTAGTTTTAAATTACTGTTTTTCCTTTAGAAATTTCATTTTGTGCAGGGACTGTTATAAACAGGGGAAACATGCGCTACTTTACAGGCATACTATAGACACCCCCCAGGTACGAAATTTCAAGGAATATTTCACTTTTATTGTTTCACTTTAAGCATTATTAAAATCACTGCTCCCAAAAAAAGTCTTGTTTTTAAAACTTTTTTAAAACTTTTTTTTGCATTGATACATGTCCCCTGGGGCAGGACCCAGGTCCCCAAACACCTTTTATGACAATAACTTGCATATTAGTCTTTAAAATGATCACTTTTGATTTTTCATGTTCGTGTCCCCTAGACTTTAACTGCGTTTGCGTGTTTCGAACACATTTTTTGCCTGTTCGCATGTTCTGCTGAAAACCAGGGGGTGTTCGGCTCATCCCTAATAATAAATAAACTAAATACATCCACCAAAAAGTTGCATGTATATATTGTTCACAAAAAACAAAAATGCATTTTATCGAATTTGAATATAAATGTAGATAGGAATATATGTGAAAAATTATATATATATTAATATATATATATATATATATATATATATATATATATATATATATATATATACAGACATGACTAGAATAATCAAAATGCAAGAGAGATTTCATCTGAAATAATCCAAATTAATCAAAATAGTGAGCCACATCCCATTCATAATTGAATCCATTAGTTATTCTACTTTGTAACTTAAAAATACAAAAAACATATCTTTTACAAAGGCGGTGGAAAATATCTCCTCCCCTTAATGGTATTGTTATTTTTTTCTATAATACAATTACAATTAAAAATTGTATTATTGCATGCAGGACATGCATGCAGGACACTGGACAGACCACTAGGGACAAAGGGGATGTGTAATTATTTGATACAGTACTGTAATCCGTAAGATTACAGTATACTGTATCTATACTATGTTTTAACTTTTTTGAATTTGGCACCGAACTCCGCCCTCATGCGTCGCACCTGCTCGGCAACAGAGCTCAGCGGCACTCGGCATTCACGTGTGAATCGAGCGAGATGGCGGCAGGCACACACAGCGGGGACATATCGCAGTATCCAGGGACAAGGTAAGTAACTTCCCCCTGTATCATGCAATGCGATCCTGAGTCTGGCTTGGGGGTTACTGCTTTTTGTATGTAAAATTCACCCCTGTCTGGACCTCCGCTTTTGCTATATCCAGGTATTATACCTGATCCTTTTACCACTGTGCCTACCTTATATTTTGCACTCATGTCAGTTTATTTTTCTATGTATGAGTGTATTGCCTAACGTTTATGACCAGGTTGTCTGGTGGGTTTTTTTTTGTATGTTTTTCTGTTTGTTGGTTTGTCTTAAACCTAATAAAAATATCTTTAAAAAAAAAAATTCACCCCGAGCCAGACTCGGGAATACTGCTAGGCAGGTTACCCCCAAGTTACCCCCAACCTTACATTTCTCCACATTAAAACTCATTTGCCATGTATTTGCCCAGTCCATTATTTTGTTCAGGTGTTTCTATAAAATGTCTATATCCTGATGTGAAGCTATTGCCCTGCTTAATTTTGTATCGTCTGCAAAAACTGAGATTGAGCTATTTATCCTATATATAATTTATGAATAAATTGAATAGAATTGGTCCCAAGATAGAACCCTGGGTATCCCCCTTACCACTCCAGACCAGTCTGAGTGCACGTTATTTACTTTTGTACACGCCCCTATAACCAGTTTTTTACCCAAGAACAAACCTTATGGTCCACGCCTGCAGACCTCAGCTTATAGATTAAGCGCTTACGGGGGACTGTATTGAATACCTTTTCAAAATCCAGGTACACTAAATCCACTGGCATTCCCCTGTCTAGATGGAAGCTGACTTTCTTGCAGAATGCTAACAGATTGGTCTGGCAAGAACGATCCTTTATAAACCCATGCTAATAACTATTTATGATAATTTATTCTTCAGTACATTTTTGGAAATAGTCCCTTATTATCCCCTCCAATAATTTACCAATGATTGATGTTAGGCTGACTAGCATGTAGTTTCCAGGAATTTGTTTTTGTCCTATTTTGAATATTGGTACCACATTGGCTTTTCTCCAATCAGCTGGTACAAATCCTGTCAGTATGTTATCCACAAAGATTAGGAACAATGGTCTGGCTATAACCTGATTGAGTTCTCTGAGAACTCTTGGGTGTAAGCCATCCGGTCCTGGTGATTTATTTGTATTAAGTTTATCAAGTCTTTCCTTCACTCCAGCCTCTCTTAGCCACAAGGCTATGCCATGTGATGTGTTACTAACAGTACTTTCGTGGTCGGTATACCCCATTTAGTACAGTTTCCTTTCCTATGTCATCTGTAACCATCCTCCCATCATTGTCTTTTATGTGGGCAATGTGCTCTGATCTTGCCTTTTTACTGGTAATGTATCTAAAAAATACTTTGCTATGTTTCTCTCGTAATCTTTTTTGGCCGTCCTGATACTGATATTTCTTGTTGCATTCCTTGTAGTGTTGGAATGCTGACAATATTGTTCCTGACAACATTGCAGCATTCTAATCCTTAGATGAAGTAGCTGCATTAGTTTCCTTTATTCAGCTTTATTCCTATGTTTTCATCTGGTAGTCTCACTTACTGTCCTGTATCTAGGTAGAAGCAGCATTGTCACCCAAGGACAAAAAATGGGTTAGAGCTACGAAACTTTGCCCCTCCTCATCTATATTACAATGAGAGGAATTGTTTTGCAGTTTGCATAAGATAGCTAGGAAAGCTGATGACATTGTTTGTAATTTCAATTCAGTGAACAGCAACTGAACTGCAACTGGATTTCTGACAAGATCAACAGTTTTTTTTCTGTACTTGCAGAAAATATACTCAACCTGAGAAAACGAATGCAGCCACAATATATAAGGACTGGAAATCTGCAAAATATCACATTGTTATTTTGGGTTTAATTTTGGGTTTAAATCTACTTTAATTTTGAGCCTTTACCTATTTTTACCTCCAATTATTTTATATTCTTTGAAAATGGGCATTTGAATCAAATATGCTAAGTGCTAGGATAAAAACTATTCCTTAGTTAATGGGCCAGAAAGCTTTCAGTGCTAAGCATATTTTACTTTTTTTAAATGTACCCATTAGGCTGTATGAGTTATAGATTACCTAAACTCCTCTCCACTAGTGGATTATACATATACAATACTTATACTCATCTAAACCACAAATATGACTAAATTGAAGCAGTCATCTGAGTCTTCAAAGTCACACATTTACGGTAAATAAAAATAAAAAAATAATGTTTTTATATTCTTTTTAATACTTTGCAATTATACTACCGGTACTTTGTGCGTTATTTTCATTCCCTATGTTGTCAGATCTCATGAGTCATTGGCTGTATAAGTTACCTAATTACCATTTTAGCCACTTGTCGCATCTGAAAATGACAAAATTGAACAGAGATTACAAGATACATTAACATTCACGTAATGCTCTGAGATTCGGGTGAAGTACCAAGATGTTCTCAAAATGTGATCATAAAGTATAAGAAGCAGTAAATATTTTCTTTTTCTCATAATACAGAAAATACTTAGCATATTGAAAATAATTATCATTATGCAGAAAAAAAACCATACTAAAAATGGTCTGCTCCTCATTATTTCTTTTGGTGATAAACATTCACAGTATACACTGGACAAATATGTATGTAAAATATACAAGAAATCCATATGATTTCCTTCTTCCTGGCCGAACATAACATTCTTAATTCTTCTGTGAAAACCAGAGAAAAATATGGGTTGCTGCAATGTCTTATGCTGCGTACACACGATAGGTTAGTCTGATGAAAACGGTCTGATGGACCGTTTTCATCAAACCAAACCGATCGTGTGTGGGCCCCATTGGTTATTAATCAATAGGTTAAAAAAATAGGAACTTGTTTTAAAATGATCTGATGGATAAAAAACCTATAGAAAAAAACGATCGTCTGTGGGTACGTCCATCGGTTAAAAATCCATGCATGCTCAGAATCAAGTCGACGCATGCTTGGAAGCATTGAACTTCATTTTTTTCAGCATGTCGTTGTGTTTTACGTCACCGCGTTCTGACACGATCGTTTTTTTAACTGATGGGCATGACTGATCATCAGTCAGCTTCATCGGATAACTGATGGAAAAATCCATCAGACCGTTTTCATCAGACTAACCTATCGTGTGTACAGGGCATAAGGTGTGCTGGGGAGTAGATTGAACTAACAATGATTTCTACTATAATATATATATATATATATACATTTATTAAAGTGGTTGTAAACCTCAGACATGAAATATGAACAGACACAGGCAGCTCTCTAATTAGGCAAATTAGGCGGCCGCCTAAGGCCTCGCACTCACAGGGGACTCGAGGCCACCTAATTTGCCTCTGCTCGATCACTCGACTGACCAACAGGCTCCAGGTGCCATCTGCAAAATCTGTGCGGGCAGCCATAGGGCACATAATGCAGCTGAACTGCTCCTTCAGCCCGTGCCGCTCACCTGTCCTCTCCGCATCTGGCCGACTAACTGTTTGGGTCAGGAGACGAGCCAGGCAGCGGAAATTATCCCTGGCCTATGACTGTCTGTGAAGGAGAAGGAGGAGCTCCCAGCGCTTTATGCACCCTGGCCGACTGCCCAGAGAGAATGTGAGTGCCCGGCTTTGTCGCCCTACTGTGTGCCTGAATAGGAGGAGCTCCGGTGGATGGGGGGGGGCATCTCAGCCTCACTTCCGTGCTCTCCGCCACCCCTGTTCTCATTTCTGGCCCCCTCACCCCAGGTCAGCTCTGCTAGATTCCTCCCTCTTTTTCCTCCGACTGCTGCGGGGGTCTCTCAGGCTGGGGAGCGGGGAAGGGACCACTATCATGGGCTGCTCAGTCTATTTTTTTATCCCAGTCCGGGCTGGCAAATTCAGCAGCGAGGCTTGCAAGGATCGATAGTCCTGGAGGAAGAAGAGCTCTAAAGACCTCCCAGGACTGGAGGACAGGCTGACAGGGGCCAGAAAACAAGGATGGATGGAAGGTAAAGGTGACCAGGGATCACTCCACCTCACAGCAAAAAGATCCTCATGAAGGAGCAGGACACTGTGCCCACCCAAAATGAGAACGGACCCTGCCTGCTGCTGGCCGTCATGAACATCCTGCTGGCATGAAAGGTACCGTACCAAGCATCACACACAGCTTCCCACAGACAGGCACTGCAGACTGGGACATGGTACACAGGAGGGGCTGCAGACAGGGATGGGGCTAGAGATCTCTCTCTCCCCCTCCCTCTCTTACCCTTCCTCTCTCTCTCCTCCTCCCTACCTCTCTCCCCCTTCCTCTCTGTCTCCCTCCCTCCCTCTCCCTCTCTGTCCCCCTCCCCCTCTCTCTCTCTCCCTCTCTCCCTCCCTCTCCCTCACTCTCTCTTCCTCTCTCTCCCTCCCTCACCCCCTCTCTCTCTCTCCCTCTCTCTCTCCCTCCCACTCTCTCTCTCCCTCCCTCATCCTCTCTCTCCCCCTCCCTCTTTCTCTCTCCCTCCCTCTCGCTCTCCATCTCCCCTCCTCCTTCTCTCTCCCCCTCCCCCTCTCTTTCTCCCTCCCTCTCACTCTCTCCCTTCCTCACCCTCCCTCCCTCACTCTCTCTCCCCTTCCTCTCTCTCTCTCTCTCTCTCTCTCCATCCATCCCTCTCTCCCACTCCCTCTCTCTCTCTCTTCCTCCCTCTCTCTCTCTCCCTCTCCCCCTCCCTCCCTCTCTCTCCATCTCCCCCCTCTCTCTCCCTCGCTCCCTCTCTCTTCCTCTCTCTCTCTCTCCCTTCCTCTCATACCTCTTCCTCTCTCTCCCTCCATCACCCTCCCTCACTCTCTCTCTCCCCCTCTCTCTGTCACTCCCTCTCCCTCACTCTCTCTTCCTCTCTCTCTCCCTCTCACCCTCCCTCACCCTCTCTCTCTCTGCACTGGGATTCCCCCACTCTCCTTTTGTGGATGTGGAATGATTCAGTGACACCCCCTTTCCATTCTCCCAAGGCACAGGGGAAAATCCTAGAGGGGTTGTCATCTTGCTGGGTCCCAGATGTTGTATTGGCTGAAAATGTCTGATGGGTGAGGAGGGTGCCCTGGATGTGATGCTGATCGCCTGTGTGCTAGATCCACACATCTTTCTGCAGCCATTTTTACTTGCTTGAATTTTTGTATTCATTATGGGCATGAGTGGGGCGTCATGTCTAAATTTTGGCTTCTTTGGAATCTAAAGTCCTCACAAAGCCTAGAGCCACCAATGTTACCACTTGCCGGCCACCCACTATCATTGTACGGCGGCCGGTCAACTCGTTCCCGCGAATCACCATCATTGTACGTCGGCTTGGGAACTCTATTTTTGCATGCACACCCACTGGTCAGCGGGGGGAGCCAATCAGTGGGTGGGGCAGACTTGATGTGCGCCGACCACCCGCGATCGTTCCCCACAGTGACAGAATGGGGATCTGCCTGTGCAAACCTCCATTTTGACAGGGTAGCTCACACAGATCCTGTATTTCTGCTATGCAGGTGTTTTCCCAGTCACACAGTCCCCCATACAGTTAGAAAACATCTGCAGGGAACACATGTAATCCCTTAATCGCCCCTAATGTTAACACCTTTCTTGCCAGTGTCATTAGTACAATAACAGTGCACATTTTCAGTAATGATTACTGTAACAATGTCACTGGTTCCCAAAAATGTCAGTTAGGTGTCCTATCTGTCTGTCGCAGTCCTGCTAAAAATCATAGATCACTGCCTTTACTAGTAAAAAAATAATAATAATAATAATAAAAATTACATAAATCTATTCCCTATTTTGTAGACGCTATAACTTTTGCGCTAACCAAACAATATACGTTTATCGCGTTGTTTTTTTTACCAAAAATATGTAGAAGAATACATATTGACCTAAACTGAGGAATAAATTAGTTATTTTTATATTTTTTGGGGGGGATATTTATTATAGTAAAAAAAGTAAAAAAATTGTTTTTTTTTTCAAAATCTTTGCTCTTTTTTGTTTATAGAGTAAAAAATAAAAACCACAGAGGTGATCGAATACCAACAAAAGAAAGAAAAAAATACATGAACTTTGTTTGGGTACAAATTTGCACGTGCAATTGTCATTTTAAGCGACGCAGTGCCGTATCGCAAAAAATGGCTTGGCCCTTAATAGCCTCCCCTCAGTTCCTGTGTGATAAGCAAAGGGGGAGTGGTTCTTCCCTCCAATCAGCTGTCAGAGCTCTCCTCACTGAGCTCTGCAGAGTGTAACTTCCACACCCTTTTTTCTGAACTCTCAAACAAGCTTTCATTACCTGAGTCAAGTCAATTCTCTGGGTATATGTAAGGCCTCGTACAGACGACCGAGAAACTCGACAGGCGAAACACATAGTTTTCCTCGTCAAGTTCCTTGTTAGGCTGTCGAGGAACTCGACAAGCCAATTTTCTCCATTCCCGTCAAGGAAATAGAGAACATGCTCTCTTTTTGGCTCGTCAAGTTTCTCGAAGGTTTCCGCGACGAAAATGTACACACGACCGGTTTCCTCGGCAAAAAAAATTCTCCCAGCAAGTTTCTTGCTGGTTTTTGCCGAGAAACTCGGTCGTGTGTACGAGGCCTAAGAGTTTGCAACCACTTTAAAGTGCAATGTAGAGTGCCATTATACATCATGGCTCTTGACTGTGTTCTCTGTCAGAGGAAAGCCTGTTTATTAACATTTGTACCTTTCTTCTCTGACTGAGAAGAGAGGTGACTGCAATGTGTAGTGTAAGTAAGATGTGTGCCTATAGTCTCACAAAATCAGGGGCCCCAATAGTCCTCAATGAAAAGTAAAATATAAAAGTTGAAAATAAGGCTTAAAAAATAAAATTATAAATAATGTTAATACAAGATCTATGTGAGATGGGCCATTTATAAATAATTACTGTAGATAGCAATAATTACATTTACAAGTGTCACAGAGATGTCTTAATATAAATAAAATGATTATTTGTGAATGACTCCTGCTCACATGGATCTTTTATTAACTTCATAATAAGGTAAATACACTAGGGGTCTAGTGTGGGAATATGCCCAAACTAGACCCCAGGGTGCCCTAACCAGCGTCAGTTGCTAATATTCAGATTAACTGATTTGGTTGCAGTTCAGGGTGGGCTTTATAAAGATGCTGAACTGGCAAAATAACAGTGACTGTGTAAAGACCTCACTCACCCTATATAATCACTTAAAGATTTTGTATGGCGGCCAAAAGTTCTGTCATCATGTAGGATCCTTTGACATGACATCTGAGGAAACCATATTAAAGTATACACTCAAAAACTTTTTTTATAGTTGTGGATGAAGAGAAAGGTTAAAACACTGCCAGTTAAATTATTTGCTGTCTGAGTACCATTGGGGACATTTTTTATCACTTCCTGTCCCATCGACACAACAGTAAGTTAGAAGGAATTTCCCCTCTAAGGCCTCGTACACACGACCGAGGAACTCGTCGGAAAAGACACATCGTTTTCCTCGACGAGTTCCTTGTTAGGCTTGTTGAGAAACTCGACAAGCTTTCTTTGCGTACACACAGTCAAGACCAAATCTCCTCGTTCTCAAACGCGGTGACGTACAACACATGCAACGGCAGGGAAAGTTTGATTCCACTGGCACAACCCTTGGGGCTGCTTTTGCTAATCTCATGTTACTGCGTGTTAAGTAAAAGTTTGGTAAGAGACAATTTGCACTTTTCAGACTGTTACAGCGTGACAAATGTGCTATCTCCATTACAAACGCTACTTTTACCGAAGGTGCGCTCCCGTCTCATACTTTATTCTGAGCATGCGCGGGTTTCTTAGCATACACACGACCGTGTTTCTCGTCGAAAACCAGCCCGACGAGGAACACGACGAGGAAATTGAGACTCTCGTCGAGGAAAAAGAGAACTTGTTCTCTTTTTTTCTCGTCGAGTTACTCGACTGTTACTCGACTGTTTCCTCGATGAAAAACATACACAGCTCTGCCACCAAGTTTCTTGATGGATTCTGTCAAGGAAAACGGTCGTGTGTACGAGGCCTTAGACAGTTACAGGTATCTGCATTGGACGATTTCCTCTTACATCCTGTTCTGGGAAAACTCTAAAATTTTGGATCTCCCATCACTTTCTTTTCCTGTAACAATGATCACCAGGAGAAATAGAGGGTTGAGTCTCCACAAAGGGGACTCAGCCAGCAATAAAAACCTAACAGAGTGTGCACCCCTTCTCCTCTCTATCCACAAGTAAAATACATTTTTGACCAGAGCTTAACTTTTTTATAGAATGTATTTTATTGAACAGATAATGTTACACATGTACATGTCATCCAGTTTCAAAGCATTTTGATGGTGGAAATGGGGGAGAAGGGAATAGCAGAGGCGCACTGGAAAGGTGAGGATAGATTAGAGTGGAGACTTCATGCAACATAGACTTGTATAACTGCACTCTAAATGTGTGGAAAAATATTGCAGTAAAAATGTCAGTTATATCACCTGATAACCAGAATAATTAGTTATCAGCATATAAACCATGTTTAAGAGTGGTCACACCCATAATGATTGAATACCAACATCCCTATATAGACTAATGCCCCATACACACGAGCGGAATTTTCCGCCAGCAAAAGTCTGATGTGAGCTTTTCATTGGAAATTCCCACCGTGTATATCCTCAAGCAAACTTTTGAATGCGGAATTTCCGCCAGCAAAAGTTTAAGGCCTCGTACACACGGCCGAGGAACTCGACGTGCCAAACACGTCGAGTTCCTCGTCGAGTTCAGCCCTGAAGCTGCCGAGGAGCTCGGCGGGCCGAGAGCTCCCATAGAACAACGAGAAAATAGAGAACATGTTCTCTATTTTCTCGACGAGTTCCTCGGCGGCTCCAACGGGCCGAAAGTGTACAGACGACAGAGTTTCTCGGCAGAATCAGGCTCTGACCGAGTTTCTCGCCGAATTCTGCCGAGAAACTCTGTCGTGTGTACGAGGCCTAAAAGCAGATTCTCAATTTTTCCAACGGAAAAAAAATCCTATCGGAAAATCCGTTTGTCTGTATGGAATTCCGACAGGAATAAAAATACGCATGCTCGGAAACAATTGACGCATGCTCGGAAACATTTAATTTATTTTTCTCACCTCATCGTAGTGTTGTACTTCACTGCGTTCTTAACGCTGGAAAGTTCAGAGAACTTTTGTGTGACCGTGTTTATGCAAGCCAAGCTTGAGCTGAATTCTGTCGGAAAAAACATCCAACTTTTGTCCGACCGAAATTCCGCTTGTGTGTACAGGGCATAAGACAACGAATATATCTAGGTAGGAATTTTTAGGCATTCAATGTATCTACACAAATACAACAATAAAAGATCATATTTATTAACAAATCCTTTAAAATTGCTGGCACATGTAAGGGTTCTAACTATCAAAAGACTGGCAATACAAATATACGATCATTGGCAGTACAAATATACAACCTTTGAAATTTGTTTGTATCCATCTCCTGACTCGTGCTTGTGCACAACTTTATCCCAAAGATTTTTTGACAGTGCCTTGCCACCAATTGTTTGTTTGCTTCAGTTGCCCTTCCACGGACTGAA
Source organism: Rana temporaria (assembly GCF_905171775.1). Taxonomy (NCBI): domain Eukaryota; kingdom Metazoa; phylum Chordata; class Amphibia; order Anura; family Ranidae; genus Rana; species Rana temporaria. Next base: position 419,481,673 of record NC_053490.1, read on the forward strand.
ATGCTCCAGGAAAGCTCTTTTCATGCTGAGCTAATCAAAATGATCACAGCTGATCACATTTGAAAGTCTAATGGCTTTGTGTGCCGCTACACCTGATTGAGTAATTTTTAGGAGGGATAATCTTCTTTGTTGAAACAGGAAGGGGCCACCCCCAAACTGCTCCCACAAAGTTGGGAGCATTAAATTGTCTGAAATGTCTTGGTATGCTGTCACCTTAGGAGTTTCCTTCACTGGAACTATGAGACCAAGCCCAACCCCTGAAAAACAACCCAACGTCATAATTTGGATCAGTGCACAAAGCAAGGTCCATAAAGACATGGATGAGCGAGTTTGGGGTGGAGGAACTTGACTGGCCTGAGTCCTGACCTCAACCTGATAGAACACCTTTGGGATGAATTCAAGTGGAGACTGCGAGCCAGGACTTCTCATCCAACATTAGTGTCTGACCTCACAAATGCACTTCTGGAAGAATGGTCAAACATTCCCATAGACACACTCCCAAACCTTGTGGACAGTCTTCCCAGAAGAGCTGAAGCTGTTATAGCTGCAAAGGGTGGGCAAACTCAATATTGAACTCTACGGGCTAAGACTGGTATGCCATTAAAGTTCATGTGCGTGTAAAGGCAGATGTTCCAAAACTTTTGACAATACAGTAAAACCTTGGTTTGAGAGTAACTTGGTTTGAGAGCATTTTGCAAGACAAGCAAAATGTTTTAATACATTTTGCCTTGATATACAAGAGATGTCTTGATATAAGAGTAGCGTCATGTCACAACTGAGTATAAAAGAGAAGAGAGGAGCCTCTAAGTGTAGAAATATGGTTACATTTAATGAAGGTACAACATTTAGCAACTTATTGCTACACTTAGAGGTGCCTCTCTTCTCTTTTATAGCCTGTAAAAAAAATGCTTTGATATACAAATGCTTTGGATTACAAGCATGTTTCTGGAACAAATTATGCTCGCAAACCAAGGTTTTACTGTATGGTGTATATGCAGAACTGAATTATATTTAACTGTTTTACCTATCTAACAATTTGTAATTCTATCCAGCCATTTTTTTGTGAACAAGGCAAAAATGGCAGTCAGCACAGTCAGAATGGTTATCCCAATTTCATATATTGCAGTAAGGGATTACAGCTTGGTCACCTACTTACCCTGTACTGCTGACTGGACAATGAAGGTGAACCAGCTTTTATGAAGTCACCTCTGTGCTATCCCATACTGAATACATGTTCATGCTGTAGTCTAATCCACCGAGCAATGTAATACATCCTTGACAGTCCCACACCACTAGCCCGCCCTCTCCTAATTTTAGTGCTAATGGGCAGCGTATTACATTCAGTTCTAATGTATATTACAGAAGGCAGATATTCACGTGGATTCGGAAAATAGTGCTAGCTGTATAAAAAAATATATTTAATGTTTTTAACTGTATTCGGTTTTTTTTAAAAACCAACAGGTCTTTGTAAATGCAGATGGATTTAGTTATTTATTTCTATGATTGGTAATCAAGTTGTAAATGAAACAATAATAGTACTATATAAGTATAGGTATGATATACTGTACAAACCTATAAGAATGTGCATGTCTTAAAAAAAAAAAAAAATACTTCAAAATAAACATTAAGATAATAAACCTAAAATAGGTGTTTGCTGAAAACATTATAGTTGCCCTTTAAGGAATAATTGTATAAATCCTAATTGGGATTGGAAATGATTTTTGGATTGGGCACTTACCGGTATTTTGAATTATGTCAACAGAAAGTTTAACTTGTAATATCTATTCTAACTGTATAAACATTTAGCTTTTTCAATAAGCTAAACGTTTATAATAAACAGTACGCAGTTCTTAATTGTTATATCTTTGGTAGGCAAATGAAATTTCTCTTTTGATATTTGAATTGTACATTACTTTAAAATAAGGTCAACAAGTAAAAGCAAAATTACAATAGTGATTTTACTAAACATGATAATGTACTTTCCTGTTCAATCAAACCCTTTAATTAATAGCACCATCTTGCTATGATCATATTCCCTAGAGACTCATGAACAACATCATACCATTTTTAATACAGCCACTAGGGGGAGAAGTTCAGCATGGAAGATGAATTTGGCTCTTCTTAAATTTACAAGCATGGAAAAAAAACACAGATTTATTTTCAAGCTTATTTTTTTAAGCAAACCTGCTTTTGTCTGAGCCCAGTACATATACAAAGATTTGATTTTATACATACGGTTTGTCCAGTGAATTATAGTGATTTTGTTTTTCCTATTTTGTTTGCCTTTTTTTAAAATCCCTGGACTATAACTCCAGACACAAAACAAAATCCAGTAATACATGAGAACAGTTATTTTCTTCTATATGATTTTTGTTGTTGGATGTTTTGCTTGGTAAGAAAAGCCACCCTCCATAAATTTTTGGGCTTTTGGATAGTAAAAGCAGAAGGCTGCATGTGACATTATCATCTAGGCTCTCCAAACACATCTTTCTTGATGCACTGCCATATTCAATAACATTTTGCAAGTCTTGTTTTAGATAAACGGTATTTAGGAAGGTCTCAGAGTCAGACACAATTTATCCATGCAGGGACATCTGCCTTACATTCATGAGTTACAGTAGAAAACCACACAGCGCACCTAGAGGTCTAAATTAATTGACCTATTAAAAAAATTGAGGAAATACAATTAACCACTTCAATACCGGGCTTTAAAACCCACCTCCTTCCCGGGCCTATTCTGGCACTTCTTTCCTACATGTACAAATCCTCATTCTTTTGCTAGAAAATTACTCAGAACCCCCAAACATTATATATGTTTTTTTAGCAGACACCCTAGGGAATAAAATGGCGGTCATTGCAACTTTTTATCTTGCACCGTATTTGCGCAATCATTTTTTAAACGGCTTTTTTTTGTAAAAAAAACGGTTTCATAAATTAAAAAATAACAAAACAGTAACGTTAGCCCAATTTTTTGGTAAAATATGAAAGATGATGTTACGCCGAGTAACTAGATACCTAACATGTCACGCTTTAAAATTGCGTACACTCATGGAATGGCGCCAAACTTCGTTACTTAAAAATCTCCATAGGCGACACTTTAAAATGTTTACAGGTTGCCAGTTTAGAGTTACAGAGGAGGTCTAGTGCTAGAATTGTTGCACACGCTCTAACGCACGCGGCGACACCTCACATGTGTGGTTTGAACGACGTTTACATACGTGGGCGGGACTTACGTGTGCGTACGCTTCTGAGCGCGAGCTACTGGGGACAGGGGCATTTTAATTTTTTTATTATTATTTTTTCTTTTTTATTTTACTTATTTCTTTATTTTTTACACTTTTTTTTACACTTTTTTTTTTTTCAATCGCTTTTATTCCTATTACAAGGAATGTAAACATCCCTTGTAATAGGAATGTGCATGACAGGTCCTCTTTAAGGAGAGATGCAGGGTCAATAAGACCCCACATCTCTCCTGCAGGCTGGAAAGAATGAGATCGTGAAAAAAAATTCACAGATCTCATTCAAACTAGCCGCAATTGCGGTTTGTTTACTTACGGGGACCCGGGCGTGACGTCATCACATCGCGCCCGGGCCTCCGACGGTCATAGAGATGACTGGTGACCAGATGGTCACCAGTCTTCTCTATGGCAAACATCCGGCGGACGGCGATCATCTCTCCGGACCCCCGGTGGGACGGGAGAGCCCGGAGAAGCACCGGATGGCGGCGGGAGGGGGGGATGTCCCCTCCCGCCGCCTGTAAGAACGATCTAGCGGCGGAACCGCCGCTATGATCGTTCTTACGGTGCGCAGGATCGCCGCCGCTAAAAAATGATATCTCAATGATGCCTCCGGGTGCAGGCATCATTGAGATATCCCCCCGCAAAGCCCATCACGTCATATGACGTCCACCCAGGATAACAGGTCCCCGTTTTGGACGTCATATGACGGCGTGCGGGTGTCAAGTGGTTAAAAAGTAATAGTGGTTGCACCTCCCAATGGGCATATAATTTGTTATATATACATATTTAGCTAGATTCACAAAGAGTTACGCCGGCGTATCAGTAGGTAACTCTGAATCTACGCCGTCGTAAATTTAAGCGTATTCTGGAAACCAGATACGCTTAAATTAGGCTAAGATACGAGCACCGTATCTTAGGGTGCATATTTACGCTGGCCGATAGGTGGTGCTTCCGTTGAGTTCGGTGTAGAATATGCAAATTACTAGATACGCCGATTCAGAAACGTACGTGCGCCCGGCGCAATTAGTTACGCCGTTTACGTAAGAGATACGCCCGCGTAAAGATAAAGCTGCTCCCTAGGTGGCGCAGCCCATGCAAGGTATGGACGTTGGAACAAGCCTATCTTTTTACGTCGCTTGCGTAAGTCATACGCGAATCGGGCTGGACGTAATTTACATTCACGCCGAAACGGCGTACTTTGGAGCAATGCACACTGGGATATGTCCACGGACGGCGCATGCGCCGTTCGTTAAAAACGTCAATCATGTCGGGTCACCAGTCATTTACATAAAACACGCCCCCCTGTTCCACATTTGAATTAGGCACGCTTAGGCCGGCCCATTTACGATATGCCGCCGTAACTTAGGAGGCAAGTGCTTTGTGAGTACAGCACTTGCCTCTCTAACTTACGGCGGCGTAGCGTATATTCCATACGCTACGCCTGCCTAACGTTGCGCCCGCCTACGTGAATCTGGCTAATTGTTTCTCTAACCATTTTTATGTATGTTATGTTTTGTTTACATGCTGCCATCTAGTGACCTTTTGTGGTAATGCACAGTTTTCTGTATTTCTTTTGTCTGATCTATGACATACTTCCTTTCTGTGTAATACTCCACCCTTTTTCCTGAGTTTGTATTTCCTGTCTAATGGAGAACAGCTTCACAGGCCTCATGTAACATGGCCACATGTATTCTGCATTGTAAGCTACAGGCAGTATCATCTTTTGACCGCACAATACTACAACCTGTTCGTCTGCTGTAACCTGTCATCTGATGTATTCTGATGTTTTGGATTAAAGCAACTTCTGTGAATAGAATCGGTATTGGTAAGTTCAAGCTACGGTATCTAAAAAGGATTGTCCTCAGTGATTATATCTGATTATACATGCCAGGCATAAAGGTCTCACAAGGGATAAGTCGCTTCACAACAATCGAAGTCAGAATAGTGGTGTATGGCTCAATCACAGAAATCTAAATGATAGACAGGAGTAGCAATACCCACCCGGGACCAAACATTACCCACAAAATTTTAATAAACGATGTAATGGAGTAGCTGTTGAGAAATTATCCAACCAGCAGGACCAAACCTTATAATACTTATTAGGACAACCTCTATTAAGGTAAGTATCTTTTTACATGGGAAGATTGGAGTTAACTGATTGCATCCAAAAACGGATCGAGGGGGAAGAACGTTTTTTCCACTAAGCGTAATGGCTTTTCTTGCATAAAACAACAATAAGCTCAACAAAGCCTTCCTAGCTACTGTAGGAGCCAATTATTCTACTAACCCCGATAGGCAGAATTTAAGAGACAGAGTATTAGGTATTCATCCTTAATGACAGCAAATACACTTACCAGTAGGAGACAATCATCAGGCACAACCAAAATATATGTAGGAAGTCTAGAGGGGAGTGAGTACACCTTAAATGGGTTGTAAAGGTACATTTTTTTTCCTAAATAGCTTCCTTCACCTTAGTGCAGTCCTCCTTCACTTTTAAATGTCCTTATTTCTTCTGAGAAATCCTCACTTTCTGTTCTTCTGTCTGTAACTACACACAGTAATGAGAAGGCTTTCTCCCTGGTGTGGAGTGTTGTGCTCACCCCCTCCCTTGGACTACAGGAGAGTCAGGACACTCTCGATGTTGCAGATAGAGAAAGGAACTGTGTGTTAGTGGGCATCCTGACTCTCCTGTTGTCCAAGGGAGGGGGCGAGCACGACACTCCACACCAGGGAGAAAGCCTTGCATTACTGTGTGGAGTTACAGGAAGTGAGGATTTCTCAGAAGAAATAAGGACATTTAAAAGCAAAATTTAGGGATGAGGTAAGTGAAGGAGGACTGCACTAAGGTAAAGGAAGTTATTTAGGAAAAACAAATGTGTACCTTTACAACCCCTTTAAACAGTAGGCAGACATATTGGGATCCCTTTTGTTAAGCCTGTGTGGCATGAAACAAACTCAGTGGGGGTTATTTACTAAAGAAAAATCCACTTTGCACTACAATTGCAAAGTGCACTTGAAATTGCACTGAAAGTGCACTGGGAAGTGCAGTCTCTGTAGATCCGAGGGGGACATGCAAGAAAAATAAAAAACAGCATTTTAGCTTGCACATGGTTAAATAATAAAATCAGCAGAGCTTCCCTTCATTTTAGATCTACCCCTCAGATTTACAGAGACTGCACTTCCAAGTGCACTTTCAGTGCAATTTCAAGTGCAATTTGTAGTGCAAAGTGGATTTGCCTTTTGTAAATAACCCCCAGTGTGTATTCTTAAATTGGACTATCTTATCCCTGATAGACACTAGGGGGGTTATTTACGGAAGACAAATCCACTTTGCACTACAAGTGCAAAGTGCACTTGAAATTGCACTGAAAGTGCACTAGGAAGTGCAGTCGCTGTAAATCTGAGGAGTAGATCTTAAATTAGGGAAAGCTTTGCTGATTTTATTATTCGATCTTGTGCAAGCTAAAATGCTGTTTTTTATTTTCCTTGCATGTCCCCCTCAGATCTACAGCGACTGCACTTCCAAGTGCACTTTCAGTGCAATTTCAAGTGCACTTTGTAATTGTAGTTTGCACATGTAGTGCAAAGTGGATTTGCCTTTAGTAAATAACCCCCCATATGTGTGAAAAGAAAATCCCATATCTCAGACCGGTCTTTATCGTCCAGCTCAGGGATATCAGCTCTCCACTTCTGCTAAAGTGAAGAGAGATCGGGGAGTGCAGCCGTTGTGAGATAGTGGTAAAACTCTGAGGTGGGCATTTCTAACTCAGGTAATCAAAATATGGACTCAAGTTCTGAGTAAGTTAGGTCAATCTGACGACTTGGGAACTGAGCATTGAAGGCATGAGCAACTTGCAAATACTGGAAATAGTAATGTGCGGGAAGATTTAATTTAGAACGCAACTCAGGAAAGGGCAATAGTCTACGGTTTCCAATGAAATGCTCCAGTGACATGATTTTATATTTGGCCCAGACCGCAGGGTCAGATAAAGCAAACAATTGTAGAAGGGAGAGGTTAAAATAAAATATGTAGAGTTAAAGTGGAGTTCCACCCATTTTTTTATGTTTGTCTGTGCTGCATGCCCTAATCTCATAGTGTTCAGAATGGACAATTTTTATTTATTTTGTTGCTTGTAAATACCTTTATTTTGTAGTCCTTCATTACTTCCTCCTCCTTATTAGCCTAGGCTATTAAGTCACATGGCTATTCGCAAGGGTTTCTGGGATAGGCATCATGTTTCCCAGTAGTTCTTGCAAACCTGACTGAAACCTATTACATTGCGAGATATGCAAAGCTGAAATCCAGGAAGTCATACAGTCTGGCTTCATGATGCCCACACTTAAGATGGCCACGGACTATTTCTAGATTATAAACTATCTAAATGCTGTAACAACCTAACAAAACGGACCTTAGTTTACAGACTAACTTTACTAGAATACATTAAGCTTGTGTATTACAGGGGTATTTATATTTAAAAAGTGAAATTGTGGGTGGAACTCCCCTTTAAATGTCTAGACGTCCAATGGAAACCAATGTGTGAGAGTCAAAAAATAAAAATAATAAAAACAATAATAATCAAAACATTTTAAAAAAAATAGAAAAATGATATGCTCTTCATTAATGTTCAAACCATTCAAAAATGTATTGCATATAGTAGAAGTCTATCACCCTTGGAAGATTCCAGTTGTGACACCCCCACCTTATCGATAAGAATGCAGGCTTACCAGCTTTATGTGACCTTCTGATTAGAGAAAGGTCAACAGGGCATGTGGTCAAACATATGGCCAAACAAACCAGGCCAGGGTCTTCCTAACACTTAAGCCGGGTACCCCTGTGGGTTGCACGAAAAAAGACTGACAGCTCCGGTCTGAGACACTGTACTAACCATACAAGGTTAATCCAGCAATTTCCTCTCGCTAAGCTATTGTGTTCTGACAGGGGGACTGCTGGGAGTGCTGATCGGGAGACGGTCGGCCGCTGGTTTTCCAGCACGCACGTCCCACAGTTGGGCCGACTGTTGTCGGACAAACCAACATACACACGGGCAGAATGTCGACTGGTATTTTATGTACTGGCAAATGTCTCCTGATATTTTGCCCATGTGTACCTGGCTTTACTCATAGGATCCCCTCAGAGACAGAAGGTTGTGCAATAACGGTCATCCAGATATCATTCCCACGGGTTTAATCCCAACATGAAAAAGAATGCTCCACCTAGTGTAAAAACCTAAAATCTAAGAAAGAGTGTTTTTAACCAACTCCAAAAAGGCATGAAGGTAGAGTTTCATGAACAGGCCAGGGCTAATTCAGCGTGCCACCTAAACTGACAGCCCCGTCTCTACTAGCTGATTGGGGAGAACTAGTCAAAGCTAAAGGAAACAAATTTGGAGAGAAGAGGCAGCCCTGACTAGTTCCCCCTCAGGAGGGGAAATGGGGATGGGAGAAGATTACCAAAACAGATACGAGCCACAGGGCTATAATACAGTTTTTGTAGCCAGCCAATGAAACAGAGCAGAAAGTTCATCTTCCTCAACACCTCCCAAAGTAATAACCATTCAACAGCGTTGAATCCCTTTTCTATGTCAAGTGTAGCTATGGTCCTAGAGACCTGATTAAGATGCTGTGCATGAATGTTGGTAAAAAGTGCACTGGTCCAAATAATTTGGTGTAGGGGGGATAATGGTGTGGGGTTGTTTTTCAGGGGTTGGGCTTGGCCACCTGGGTCCAGTGAAGGGAACCCTTAAGATGACAGCATACCAAGACATTTTGGGGATGGCCCCTTCTTGTTCCAACATGACTGCACACTAGTGCACAAAGCAAGGTCCATAAAGACATGGATGTGTAAATTTGGGGTAGAGGAACTTGACTGGCCTCCACAGAGTCCTAACCTCAACCCGATACAACACCCTTGAATTAGAGCGGAGACTGCGAGACAGGTTTTCTCATACACATCAGTGCCTGACCTCACAATTGCACTTCTGGAAGAATGGTCAAACATTCCCATAGACACACTCCTAAAACTTGTGGACAGCCTTACCAGAAGAGTTGAAGCTGTTATAGCTGCAAAGGTTGGGCCAACTCAATATTAAACCCTACATACTAAGTCTGGGATGCTATTAAAGTTCATATGCAAAAGGCACTTTTGACAATTTAGTGTATATATTGGGCCAGATTCAGGTAGGGAGCGCGTATTTGTGTGCAGGCGTAGCGTATCCTATTTACGCTACGCCTCCGCAACTTTGACAGGCAAGTGCAGTATTCACAAAGCACTTGCTCCGTAAGTTGCGGCGGCGTAGCGTAAATAGGCCGGCGTAAGCCCGCCTAATTCAAATGTGGAAGATGTGGGCGTGTTTTATGTAAATTTATTGTAACCCCACGTAAATGACACTTTTTCCGAACGGCGCATGCGCCGTCCGTGAAAGTATCCCAGTGCGCATGCTCAAAATGACGCCGCAAAGACTCGTTGGTTTCGACGTGAACGTAACTTACGCCCAGCCCCATTCACGGACGAATTACGCGAACGTTAAAAAATTTGACGCGGTCCCGACGTCCATACTTAACATTGGCTGCGCGTCCTATAGCAGGGGTAACTATACGCCGGAAAAAGACTAACGTAAACGACGTAAAAAAATGCGCCGGGCAAACGTACGTTTCTGAATCGGCGTATCTACCTTATTTGCATAGTCAACGAGTAAATATACGGAAGCGCCACCTAGCAGCCAGCGTAAAATTGCAACTAAGATACGACGGCGTAAGAGACTTACGCCTTTCAGATCTTAGTCAAATCTACGCGTAACTGATTCTAAGAATCAGGCACATAGATACGACGCCGCACACTCAGAGATGCGACGGCGTTTTTGGAGATACGCCGTCGTATCTCCTACCTGAATCTGGCCCATTGTGTTTTCATTTATATCGAGACATTTCTGTGACACTTATAACTGAATGTATTTATGCACAAAGACCTGTTATATTGCTTTTGCCACCATTCAAAGTAGAGGTAAAACTATATCCCTATGTCCCAAAGCATGGGGTGCAAGCTTATACGGATACCAATACCAATCCAGAGGGCTAGCAAATGTAAATGTCAGGAGAAGCAGCAATGCTTTCCTGTTTACATTAAATAAATTGATGGCTACAGATCTAAATATACTTGGCTACAATTGTCACAGAAATGTCTGGATATAAATTAAATTGCAATTATTAATGAATGGTCCCTCTTGCTTAAATGTTTTATTAATTTTGATTTTAATTGAGAGCTTTACACACAGTGAAGGGCCGCAATGTGTAAAGGTAGAAACATTGCACTTTAATAAATGTACACCTTACTGCCTTAGTGACAATGCTTTTATTGGCAGCAGCAGCACAAATAAGCACTGCAGCTGCAAAAAAATAATAAAGTAGCATAGAGCTGATTCATCATTGTCTATCAACTTACATTGTCAACTGGATAGCAGTGGTGGCTGGTGCTCAATTTTCTTTGGGGGGGCGCCCCATGGCCTTCCCAGCCAGCCAGCCACACATCCCCGGCCATCCAGCCTGCCAACCAAAAAACCCCCACACCCCATCCCCCACTTCCCTTGCTCATCGCTCGCCGGCCCCTGAACTTACCCCATCCAGGTCGCAGCTTCCCCCCTGTGTCTCCTCCTCTCCTTCCGCCAGGCGCTTCTCCTCCCGGCCAATCAGGACTTAGGACCGGTGACCAATCAGGTCTTAGGACTCTGGGCCAGAAGGAAAAACAGGAGGACATTAGTGAATATTATTTGCTAATATCACACAACTGGGTGGGCTCCGGGTGCAGTGCTCTGTGCCCCAAGACCACCCTTTTTTGAAGCCAATTAGAACCTTTTGCTCCAATCATGTGCTTCTAAAAAACAAAAACAAACCATTGGAATCCATGAGTCCAGCGCCCTGCATGTAGATTAGGGGCCAGACACATTGATTGGGTGTTCCCCCCATGTGCCCTGCATGAGTGGCCACCACTGCTGGATAGCTTGTTCATCTTTGCAGCTGCGCACAATGAGGAATCTAATTCTATGTCTTTGAGACAGAAAAAGCACTCAAACCTGCTCATCCCTTCCAGCACACTTACTCCTTATTGTACTATTTATGACTTAAGCAAAAACAGCACCGATGATGGCAGCTAAAGGCTTTCCTTCAAATCTCAGCAAGTCATACTGTACCTGTAAGGAGAAGAAAAAATATTTTAATAACTACTAACATTTGTAATGTAATGTACAGCTAAATTTACCAGTGGAAAGAAATTACAGATTGCCTGCAGCTGTGCCTAATCCACAATATAACTCCTTTTCCTTGCTGCCATTTATTCAAGCTGGAAAGACTTGCCATCTTGCTAAAGTAGAAAGCAAACATGACAGGGAAACCCAGCCACATTGCAGTAGTTGGGTTTAATAACAAAAAAGGCCTAAAATACAATAAAAAAACAACACAATAAACCTTAGCTAGCTGGTCATAAATTTAAACAAGAACACTAAGGCTGCATTCATACCTGAGCGTTTTGTCGCCTGAAGCGCGACGCCCCAAAACGCTAGAGGGGAAAAAATACATTATTCTCTATGGAGATGGTTCACATCTCCACTACAAAACGCCTGACGCCGAACGCCCGAAGCCCAAACAAGTTCTGGACCCTTTTTTGTCGCTCGAATTTGGGCGTTTGGGCGTTTTACATTGGTGACCCTAGACCTGTAAAAAATTGCGGTAAAAAATGCTGCGTTTTGTTGCGGCAAATCGTGGTAAAAAATGCCGCAAAACGCTACGCTCAGGTGTGAATGCAGCCTAAAGGACCCACAAAAAAAAAAATCTTGTATCAATCCACTTTTGATCACAGTAGCTAAGGCATATTTTCTGGGCTCCCATCTCTTCCTTTCAGTAGTACCAGAAAACCAATTGTGTACTAAATTAATAACCCCATTGGGAGAGCTCTTAAATAGAATAGTGGATACAACTAAAGCCTTTGTTATCCAACACCTCCTTCTTTTTAAGAGCAGATTCAGCAAACTTTCATTCTGTTTGGGTACTAAGATCAAAGAAAGTCGGGGCTCTCTCCTGAATCCATATGAAAGCTCTGGATACGAGAAATAGCCAATTATCAAACACCAGCAATCTGAAGTGAAAGGAAGAGGAGTGACACATATCATACTCAAGAAACAAATATAAATGTTCTCCACACTAATTACTCTCCTGTCCAATAAGCACAAATTCACTTAGTCAATATAAACTATATTTGGAGCACACTCGGCCCCACTGGAGGATAACAAGCTGACATTCTTTCGCTAACAAGGCTTTTTATACACTCTACACTCACATCATCGGTAGATGGCATGTTTCTGGAATGCTCACTGTACATCCAGGTTCATGTCACCACTGACACCTAAAGCAGCAACTATGACCAAGTACAGTACTTTATTTCACAGCTCATGGTTTTAGCTTTGTGACTTGCAGGGACGAAGTTCGGGGGTTTGATTTACTAAACCTGGAGAGTGCAATATCTGGTGCAGCTGTGCATGGTAGTAAATCAGCTTCTAACATCAGCTTGTTCAATAAAGTTTTGACAAAAGAAATGGAAGATGATTGGCTTCTGTACAGAGCTGCAACAGAATTTGCACTCTCCAGGGTTAGTAAATCAACGCCACAATGTCCACAAAGTTGGGATATTCAACATTAAAATTACACTGAAAGGCCAGCTTCTTATCCAGGGCTAGATCTTCCTCCTTTTCTTCTATGTTCTCCTCAAAGCCAGGCCCGTCGCTACAGGACAGGCAAAACAAACAATTGCTTGGGGCCCCGAGGTGGCCTGGGGCCCCCAACTTCCCTTTCCCAGGCTGTAGCATGGCCAAGCTCCTCTTCCTTCCTCCTGGAGTCCTGTCAGTCCGGCCGGGTCCTGCGCGTGGTACAGGAGATTCAGTTACCTGTTCCCGGCTAGACTGACAGGAAGTGCACACAGAGTGCTCACTTCCTTTCAGTCCGGCCAGGAACACAGAAAACTGAATCTCCTGTACCGTGCAGTACCCATCCTGGCCCGGGCACTATCTGATAGTGGACTGGGGACCCATAATGATAGAACACCAGACTGAGAGGAGGAAGAGGAGCTCGGCCACGCTACAGTGGCAGCCTACAGGGAAGAAGGGGAGAATAGAAAAACATAGGGACTAGGGAGGGGGGGAGGAGTAAGAACATGGGTGTAAAAAATTAGTGTAGCGCTAACGTGGGCTTTGCGTGCGGGGGGGTGCTTGGGCGCCCCCATTTTGCTTGGGGCCCCCAAATTCCTTCAAACGGCCCTGCTCAAAGCACTACTCCTAGGGCCAAATCCTCAAAAAAGCTGCCTAACTTAACTTTCAGCAGTTAAGTTACACTGACTTAAAATTTCTACCTAAGTGCCTGATCCACAAAGCACTTACCTAGAAATTACACGCCGTGTAACTTAAGTGCCTCCGTCACAAGGTGGTCCTCCTCTCCGGGGGGCGTTTAAAATTTAAATGAGGCGCGCTCCCGCGCCGGCCGTACTGCGCATGCGTGTGACGTAATTTTCCCGAATTTTCAAAGAAAAAACCGGCATGGGTCCCCCCCCCCAGGAGCATACCAGGCCCTTAGGTCTGGTATGGGTTGTAAGGAGACCCCCCCTACGCCGAAAATTCGACGTAGAGGGTCCCCCTACAATCCATACCAGACCCGTATCCAAAGCACGCTACCCGGCCGGTCAGGAAAGGGAGTGGGGACGAGCGAGCACCCCCCCCCCCCCCTCCTGAGCCGTGCCAGGCCGCATGCCCTCAACATGGGGGGGTTGGGTGCTCTGGGGCAGGGGGGCGCACTGCGGGCCCCCCCACCCCAGAGCACCCTGTCCCCATGTTGATGAGGACAGGACCTCTTCCCGACAACCCTTGCCGTTGGTTGTCGGGGTCTGCGGGCGGGGGCTTATCGGAATCTGGGAGTCCCCTTTAATAAGGGGGCCCCCAGATACCGGCCCCCCACCCTAAGTGAATGGATATGGGGTACATCGTACCCCTACGCATTCACCTGGAGGCAAAAAGTTAAAGTTATTAAACACACAACACAAGGGTTTTTAAAATAATTTATTAGTCTGCTCCGGAGGCCCCCCCTGTCTTCTTTATTAGCTCTAATACCAGGGGGGGCTTCTTCTTCCACTCTCCGGGGGTCTTCTCCGCTCTCCGGGGGGGGTTTCTTCTTCCGCTCTCCGGGGGGGGGGTCTTCTCCGCTCTCCGGGGGTCTTCTTCTATCTTCGCCGCTCTCCGCTGTTGACTCGGCGCACCCCGTTTCTTCTGCAGCTGTCCGGTGCCTTCTTCTTCAGCGCTGGCTGCCTGCTATCTTCGTGTGTTAGCTCAATTACTAACAGGCAGCCAGTGCGGTCTTCTGTGACGTGGGTACCTACCGGAGCATGATGGGACGGTGATTCCTATATAAATGGGATGCAAGGCGCGCTTCCATCATTGCAGTGAGAAGAGGCGTCGAGTCAACATCGGAAGAAGGGAGAAGAAGACCATGACGTCACAGAAGACCGCGCTGGCTGCCTGTTATTAATTGAGCTAACACACGAAGATAGCAGGCAGCCAGCGCTGAAGAAGAAGGCACCGGACAGCTGCAGAAGAACCGGGGTGCGCCGAGTCAACAGCGGAGAGCGGCGAAGATAGAAGAAGACCCCCGGAGAGCGGAGAAGACCCCCCCCCGGAGAGCAGAAGTAGAAACCCCCCCCGGAGAGCGGAGAAGACCCCCGGAGAGTGGAAGAAGAAGCCCCCCCTGGTATTAGAGCTAATAAAGATGACAGGGGGGGCCTCCGGAGCAGACTAATAAATTATTTTAAAAACCCTTGTGTTGTGTGTTTAATAACTTTAACTTTTTGCCTCCAGGTGAATGGGTAGGGATACCCCATATCCATTCACTTAGGGTGGGGGGCCGGTATCTGGGGGCCCCCTTATTAAAGGGGACTCCCAGATTCCGATAAGCCCCCGCCCGCAGACCCCGACAACCAACGGGAAGGGCTGTCGGGAAGAGGTCCTGTCCTCATCAACATGGGGACAGGGTGCTCTGGGGTGGGGGGGCCCGCAGTGCGCCCCCCTGCCCCAGAGCACCCAACCCCCCATGTTGAGGGCATGCGGCCTGGCACGGCTCAGGAGGGGGGGGGGGGCGCTCACTCGTCCCCACTCCCTTTCCTGACCGGCCGGGTAGCGTGCTTTGGATACGGGTCTGGTATGGATTGTAGGGGGACCCCCTACGTCGAATTTTCGGCGTAGGGGGGTCTCCTTACAACCCATACCAGACCTAAGGGCCTGGTATGCTCCTGGGGGGAAACCCATGCCGGTTTTGATTTTACAAATTGCCGTGGAGTTCTCCCTCAGGAATGCATACCAAATGCCGTCGCTTGAATATGCTTTTACATGGTGTTACTAACTTTACACCATGTAAAAGCAGCCCTAATTTTACACTTGCAAACTAAAACTTACGGCGAAAAAACGAAGCTGAAAAGCTTTGTGGATCGCCCTAAGTGCTAATTTGCATACCAGAAGCGGCATTTCGACTCGAAATGCCCCCAGCAGCGGATGCGGTACTGCATCCTAAGATCCGGCAGTGTAAGTCACTTACAGATGTCGGATCTTCTGCCTAACTTTGGAAAACTGCTTCTGTGGATCAGTTCCAAAGTTAGGACCAGGGATACGACGGAGTAACAGCAGTTACTCCGTCGTATCTCTTTTGAGGATTTGGCCCCTAGTCTCTAACAGCAGCACAGCCCATTGATATGTGTACATCACACTATCCTTTATGTAAAACTGGGAAGTACACAGAACATTCAGGTTGCTAGCATCAATCCACCAGTAATGCACTGGCTGTATTTTCTCCTGGCATCTCCAGAATAGCTGTGCGGTCAATGACACTGGCAAGAATGTCATTACTGTGCTCAAAATTGACACCTCCTTCTGCTTGGCTCATGCCTTAGTGGTGCAGAAATATCTACGAAAAACACTATCCGGGTTTAATAAAATATTTTCCAAGGTCAAGAGAGACAGAAATGACTTTGACAGAGTGGTCTATTGCTACATTTTGAAAATGCAGCACCAAAGCAGAATCATTTTCTTAATTTAAGTGGTTGTAAACCCATTGCAACCACCTTAATCTAGGCTCACCTGTAGGTGCAAGAAATATCTCCCAAACCTAAATGGTTTAGGAGATATTTGCAGAAATAGCGGCACGGATGTCGACGGCGCATGCACCATACCATAGACATCAGGCGCAGGCGCACTGAGCGTGCCGTTTCTAACGGCGATCATGCCTTTAGTGGCGGCACCCACTCATGCAGTGTCGTCATCACGGCTCCGGTCAGTCACAGTGCTGGAGCCGTGATACCTGGAAGTCACACCAGGAGAGATATCGGCGTCGGAGGAGGTGAACGAGGACCGCTGCGGGGGCTTTGATCGCAGGTAAGTAATTCATAATGAGCTAGTATGCTATGCATACTAGCTCATTATGCCTTTGTCTTACAGGGTGTATTTATTTATTTTTTTACCGAGAGGGTTTACTTCCTCTTTAAACCTATCCATTGGAGCCTTATGTCTCCAGCCAAACCTTCAAAATGGGCAACCAGATCTATCTGTTTTCAAATCTGCAGTGTTAACGATGTTAATACCTTAATCTTTATAAAAAAGAAAGCACTGACACCATTCTACAAACAGAGGAAAAACACCAGACTGGCCATAGTATTGATGTTGGGAAGCATATTGGTGGGAAACTGTGCAGAAGAAGGATGGAGAGCTAGGAGGGTCAACATTTCACTGATTTTGAGACAAATCATGAAACCTAACAAACATGTCATAAATGACCACAATTGCTATTTTAAACTATTTCAGTAGGACAGTTTTGTTGGAAATTGTATCTCTGGAGATGGAGGCAACTGCTTTAAGCTTTAACTGGCAAACACGGCAATCTGCTTTCTGGCTCAATTTCAGGGTGATAAATGCAGGGGAGCACTCAGAACCATTAACCAAAACACACGACTGACCTTTTCATGGTACAGATTTGTCTGGGCTAAAGAAACTGTACAATTCAAAGGCCTCGTACACACGACCGGGATTCTCGGCAAAAAACAGCAAGAAAACTGCTTCTTGCCGAGATTCCCGTTCGTGTGTACGAGGCATTCAGGTTTCTCGTCAGGAAATCTGGCCAGAATCTCGACGAGAAAAAAAGAGAACCTACTCTCTTTTTTCTTGTCGAGATTCTTGTCGGCCTGTTTCCCGACGAGAAACCCGAGCGTGTGTATACTTACCTGCCGCCGTGGAAACCTGCGCATGCTCGAAATGACTTTGACGCATACGTGGAAGCTTCCACGGCATAGATAGGGTGAAGCAAGATGGCGGCAACGGCATCAAATGTGACGAGCGCATGCTCGTCATATGCGATGACGTCACTGCGTTCTTTCCTTTGAAGAGAACCGCGGTTCTTTTGGAATGACAGTCAGTACACTCAGGCGGCAAAAGTTTCTTGCCAAGAATCTCGTTAGGAAAAACAACGGGTTTTTCCTGACGAGATTCTCGGACGTGTGTACTAGGCCAAAGTGTTCCATGGTGCTTCATTTCTCAGTGGGCAAGGTTAAAAAGTGAATGTTGTTTAAGGACATGGTTTGGTGTGATTGTAACCCTGACGTAGGCAGCTATATAAAGCCAAGCGTGTGCCAATGACTATGGATCTCGCTCTGACCGAGGTCTGAATGGGTTAGTAACTCCACTCATACCCCCCTTCCTGTTCCTCCTATGGACAAACATATTCGGATTAAATAGAGGAATGAATGGGTCACAGCCAGGAGTTAGAACCCTCAATATAAAAGCAAAATATGGTTTATTTTAACAGCTCCTAAAAAAGAGAACAATGCAGAAAAGTTTTTTGTTTTTTTTTTCTATTTCATTTTAGATGTGCGTTCAAAAGTTCCCTGATTAGTAGTGTAGCACAGTGTGGCTTACTGCATCTTTTATGTCAGTCCATCACTTATGACAGTGCTTTGTACTTCATGTTTTTCATGTCAGGCAGATGTTCAGTTCAGCAAGTATGCTGATTACACTGTTAAATACAGATAGCCACTAGAGGGAGAACCTTCAAATCTTTGCATTAAAAATGTAGCACAGCGAGTAACAATATGAAAATCACCTCAATATTGTAAATCCTCACATATACCCAGTGAAGTGACTGACCTCAGATGACACACATAAATAAAACAAATCCTCCTACATCAATTGAAAGGCCGCGTACACACGGCCGAGAAACTCGACGGGCAAAACACATCGTTTTGCTCATCGAGTTCCTTGTTCGGCAGTCACAAGGTCGGCAGTTTCCCGACAGGTTTCTCGGCGAAAAGTGTACACACGACAGTACACTCGGCAGAATACGTCTCCCATCGAGTTTCTTGCTGAATTCTGTCGAGAAAACCGGTCGTGTGTACGGGGCCTAGCTGTTTATCCACAGCCATCTAAAGTGGGGTACACACTATAAGAAAATCGGGCGAACATTTGTCCAATTTCTTTTCTCATTGTTTCACAGCAAGTCGGAACCGCTGAAAGAAAATTCTTACCAATATTCTCGTACAGCAAAGACTTTTTTTGTTGTTTATTATTTATGATCATACGCAGTCTTACTTTTCTGATTTTTCTTGTATGAAAAACATACAAAAGCGGTACACATTAAATGAAAATCGTTCATTCTGTTCCCGTACAAGAAACATTTTGTAGTTTGTCCCGATAAAAATCCGGAATTGGCTGTCGAAAGTTGTGTATACACTTTACGTAAATCGTGCGAAAATTCTTTGGACGAAAATGTTCACCCAATTTTCCTATAGTGTGCCTTCACCCTTAAGCCTCGTACTCACGACCGAGCAACTCGTCGTAAATGAAACATTGTTTTCCTCGACGAGTTCCTTGTTAGGCTTGTGGAGAAACTTGACAAGCTTTCTTTGCGTACACACTGTCAAGACCTAATCTCCTCGTTCTCAAACATCATTAGAGGTATGTTACTGGTACCTGGCTAATGGCCCAATATTGTTTTTGCCCAGGGTTCAGCTTTAATAATATCTTAAAATTAACACTCACAAAGACACACGATAGGCTCTCTTTAACCTCCCTAGCGGTATGATTCTTTCAGAAAAAAGGTGCTGAAAGCGGTACCATTATTTGCAAGGAAATTTGGCGTTTTATACTGTAGGCCTGTAATTTTTAGGAATAACTCACTTAAATCTGACCAAACAGGAGTCTAGTAGGCATCCCGGGTATGACATTTTTTTAAAAACAAAATTATAAATTATAATATAATAAATAATTATAAATAATTATAAATAATTATAACAAATAATAATAATATAAGTATAATAAAAATGATTCAATAATGTAATCAACTCAAAATCACTGAAATTTGCTCAGTTGCAGAATTGTCGCTGTCATTACTTTTATTTTTTTATGATGAATTTCCCCACAAATCGCTATCGCACAATTCTGCAAGTGATTATAATTTATTATCGCTGTTTTCTAGCTCTAAAACCATTTTTGACATAAAGCCCTGGTTCACACTGGGTACGATTTGGAACGATTTGAGATGCGATTTGACATGTCAAATCGCATCTCAAATCGGCGGCATTTGCCGGCAATTGTCGGCAATGGCACTGTCCTAATCAGTGCGACACCGCATCTGCGATTTCAAAAAGTAGTTCCTGTACTACTTTTTGCGATTTCGGGCCGCGATTTACATTAAATTGCGGCCGAAATCGCGGCAAAATCGCGGCCGCGAAATCGCGGTAAAATCGCGCATTTTACCGCGATTTTGAATTCGCAGCAGTGTGAACCTAGGCAAAGGGACACTTTTGGTTGCTATGGACAATCTACAGTTTGCAGGGAGAAAGAACAGTTTTTATTTTATAAAAGAACATGTAGGGCACTGGGCAGACCACTGGGGACAAGGGGGGTGTGTATTTTTTTACATACAGTACTGTAATCTATAAGATTACAGTATAGTGTATTTAATGTGTTTGTTTACGTTTTTGAATTTGGCGCCGTTCTCCGCTCCCGTGCGGTGTAACGTTGCAGGGAACGGAGATCGGCGGCGCACAGAGGCACTGTGTCAAACGAGCGAGGTCCCGCTCGCTTACACAGCGCGGTGGCATCGCTGGATCCAGGAACAAGGTAAGTAAACCAAGCCTGTGGATTCTGCGAGGCGAGCCTGAGTCTGACTCGGGGTTACCGATAGTAGCCAAAAAATCTAACCCTGAGTCAGACTCGGGAATACCGCCAGGGGGGTTAAAGCGGGGTTCGGACATAATTTTTTTTTTTGCAAGCTAAAATTAATCACATTAAATAGTCCCTAAAACATATTAATAGCTCCCCAATCGTTCCAGAAATCATTGCAAACACTCGCCTTATATCCTCCAGCTCATGTTGTGGCCGTATCCATCATATGTGTGGGCATGTGAAGCCCAGTTCCTTTTTCTTCCTGGTTTTCAGGGAGAGGTGCATGCTGGACGATTTTTAGGCACAGTAATGCCCAGAGACTCCTGGGAAATGAGTGTCATCATTTCTCAGAAGGCAATGGGGTCTTAGGACAGGAAGTTGAACCACCTAGGACCAGAAACTAGGCAGATTACGAAATCTTTTTTTTTTCTTTTTTTTTTTACATTTAATTGGATGTAAACCCACTCTCATGCTTTCTAAACTTTTGCCATACTGCTGATGTATAAGGATACACATGCCTACTGCATGTATCCTTACCTGTCAAATGTCTCCCCTCTGTCTGTTATAAGAACTGAAAAACTGAAGATTCTGTGGGTGGATCTGTTGTCTGGAGCTCTGTGGGTGGAGTGGTGATGTCAGTAGACTCCCCGCCCTCCTCTACACTCCCCTTGTCAACATGCATTTTCTCGTGTGTATGCCTTACACTAAATTCTGCTATGATCACTAACATCCAGTCAAAATCCAGAAACGTAACCACATGACTTCAGAAAAGGAGTGGGGGTGGGAATTAAAAAATAATGCCGGTCTCCACGCTAGTGCACGGGATATGTAAATAACCTGTCATTCACAGCAAGGGGGCGGAACGGACTAAGGTTTTTCTCTGTAAGTCAGTTTTATTTCACTGAACAATAAAAGAGGATTGCTCAAAGCTGAATTAACTATTTGTGGCAAGACTGGGCACATATGATAGAAAATCTTATACTGTACATTGTGACATAAAAAAAAAAAAAAACGGGTTTACATCTAAACCACTTGCCGCCCGCCAATGACAGATTGACAGCGGCAAAGTGGTTGCCTAATCCTGACTGGACATCATATGACGTCCTCAGGATATTGAGCCGCTGCGCGCCCCCGGGGGCGTGCATCGCGGCGATCGTTGTTGCGGGGTGTCAGTCTGACACCCCGCAACACCGATCTAGGTAAAGTGTCTCTCACGGAGACACTTTACCACGTGATCAGCCATGTCCAATCACGGCTGATCACGATGTAAACCGGAAGAGCCGTTGATGGCTCTTCCTTACTCACGTCTGACAGACGTGAGTAGAAGAGTGCCGATCGGCGGCTCTCCTGACAGGGGGGGTTCGCGCTGATTGTTTATCAGCGCAGCCCCCTCTCGGATCGCCACACTGGACCACCAGGGAATTAAAAAAATAAAAAAATGGGCAAAAAATAAAAAAATTGTAAAAAAAATATAAATAAAAAAAAGACAGAAAAAAAAAAGATGCCAATCAGTGCCTACAAATGGGCACTGATTGGCAACATGGATCCATCAGTGCCACCCCACAGTGTCCATCAGTGCCACCCCACAGTGCCAATCCGTGCCCAGTGCCCACCTATCAGTGCCCATATGTGCCACCCATAAGTACCCATCAGTGCCACCCATAAGTACCCATCAGTGCCACCCATATGTGCCGCCCATGAGTGCCCATATGTGCCGCCTATGAGTGCCCAGTGCCGCCTATGAGTGCCCTTCAGTGCCGCCTATGAGTGCCCATCAGTGCCGCCCATGAGTGCCCATCAGTGCCGCCTATGAGTGCCCATCAGTGCCGCCTATGAGTGCCCATCAGTGCCGCATTCCAGTGCCCATCAGTGCCGCATACCAGCGCCGCCTATCAGTGCCACCTCATCGGTGCCCATCAGTACTACCTTATCGGTGCCCATCAGTGCCACCTCATTGGTGCCCATCAGTGCCGCCATATCAGTGCCGGAAGTGAAAGAGAAAACGTATTTATTTACAAAAAAATTTACAGAAAAAATTAAAAACTTTATTTTTTTTAAAAAAATTCAGTCTTTTTTTAGTTGTTGCGCAAAAAAAAAAAATCGCAGAGGTGATCAAATACCACCAAAAGAAAGCTCTATTTGTGGGGGGGAAAAGGACGCCAATTTTGTTTGGGTACAGTGTAGCATGACCGCGCAATAGTCATTCAAAATGCGACATGGCTGAAAGCTGAAAATTGGCTTGGGCGGGAAGGTGCGTAAGTGCCCTGTATGGAAGTGGTTAAAGGCAAGCTGTTAATAGAAAATTCATTTTTAGGGTAGAACTCCGCTTTAAGTTTAGCTAATAATATGCAATAAAAAAAATCCACTTTATAGCAAGTACAATCTATCCCTTATGCATCACTTTGTTTAGCTATACCTACAGCAAAATGTTTGCCTTACAAATTAGTTGAACAAAATATAATATTTTTAAAACTTCAATTTAAAATAACTTTTTAAGCTGAAAATGATTTACATTTATAAAGTATTTCTAAGTCCAGATTGCTTATGGCCTATGTGGGTTTGTATTAGTCCACCTAAAATGAGCAAGTAGTTGTTACTGTTTCTATAGAACTCCTAGCTTGTGGAAATCATAGGCTTATGTGGGGATTTATCTGCTACCACTGAGTAAATAGAAGAGATTGCATGACCTTCCTCAGCATACATCATTTCCCCACAGGTGAGAATGACCTGCTACCTTAGGAGTGACAGAGTGATGGCAATGCCAGGAGAGACTGCTTAGCAGTGACTATGAGGTGAAAAGATGTCTTTATCAGTCCAAAGCACACAAATCAACATATAGAAAAAGCAGTGTTTAGTCTCGACAAGCAAAGGCTTTCATGGGGAGACTTTTTTCATGCTTAGCTTTTGTAGATCCCTGAATAGGAACACTATGACAACTTTGCCAAATACAAAAAGACAGAAAGTAAGAAAATGTATCAGGAGAATGCGGGAAAAAAATGATGTTATTGTGTTATATGGAGAATATTCATTAGAAATCTAACACCTAATAGGAAGATAAGTGTTAATTACTGACAGATTGCAAGCGCACAAAACTGAATTGGAGGTTATTATTCTAAATACAACATATTAGTAGTAATGGATCAGGTCTACTCTACAGAATCACAGAAGGGCAGATTAATGTGTAAAATATGATAGATAGATAGATAGATAGATAGATAGATAGATAGATAGATAGATAGATAGATAGATAGATAGATAGATAGATAGATAGATTTTGCAGATGATGGGATTCATCTACTCTATGGGTGCTTTCACACATGCGGACCGTTTTTTAGATCAGTTTTTTATCATCAGTTGATCCGTTTTTTCATCCGTTTTTCATCCGTTTTCATCAGTTGTCATCCGTTTTTCATCCGTTTTTTTTTTTGTTAGAACTTTATTTTTATTACATATTTTGATGAAAAACGGATGTTAGTGGATCGGATGTTAAACGGATCGTCCGCTAACATCCGTTTTTCGTCCGTTCAGTTTTCTGCCATTTACTAGCCCATTCCCTTTCTAAATGAACATCGTGAGTAATCGGTAGAGTGTGTTTGAGCTTTGGCGTGCACACCCTAATGCCAAAGGCTGCGCTTACCTATGCATACAACCAAGATGGAAGGCAAAACTAACCACCTTCAATTAACCATCTGTAAAAGGTGGATAGATAGATAGATAGATAGATAGATAGATAGATAGATAGATAGATAGATAGATAGATAGATAGATAGATAGATAGATAGATAGATAGATAAAGGTTGGTTTTATCCTCTGTCTTAACAGATAGATAAATCCAAGATGGAAGGCAAAACCAACCATCTTCAATTAACTTATCTGTAAAATATATCAGAAAATATGGATAGATAGATAGATAGATAGATAGATAGATAGATAGATAGATAGATAGATATATAGATAGATATAGACAGATAAGCAGGGATAGATAGATAGATAGATAGATAGATAGATAGATAGATAGATAGATAGATAGATAGATAGATAGATAGATAGATAGATAGATAGATAGATAAAGGTTGGTTTTATCCTCTGTCTTAACAGATAGATAAATCCAAGATGGAAGGCAAAACCAACCATCTTCAATTAACTTATCTGTAAAATATATCAGAAAATATGGATAGATAGATAGATAGATAGATAGATAGATAGATAGATAGATAGATATAGAGAGATAGACATATGGACGAACAGGCACAGATAGATAGATAGATAGATAGATAGATAGATAGATAGATAGATAGATAGATAGACAGACAGATAGATAGATAGATAGATAGATAGATAGATAGATAGATAGATAGATAGATAAACAGATAGATAGATATAGACAGATAAGCAGGGATAGATAGATAGATAGATAGATAGATAGATAGATAGATAGATAGATAGATAGATAGATAGATAGATAGATAGATAGATAGATAGATAGATAGATAGATAATTGATAAAGGTTTAACAGATAGATAAATCCAAGATGGAAGGCAAAACCAACCATCTTCAATTAACTTATCTGTAAAATATATCAGAAAATATGGATAGATAGATAGATAGATAGATAGATAGATAGATAGATAGATAGATAGATAGATAGATAGATAGATAGATATAGACAGATGGACGAACAGGCACAGATAGATAGATAGATAGATAGATAGATAGATAGATAGATAGATAGATAAATAGATAGATAGATAGATAGATAGATAGATAGATAGATAGATAGATAGATAGATAGATAGATAGATAGATAGCTGATAAAGGTTTAACAGATAGATAAATCCAAGATGGAAGGCAAAACCAACCATCTTCAATTAACTTATCTGTAAAATATATCAGAAAATATGGATAGATAGATAGATAGATAGATAGATAGATAGATAGATAGATAGATAGATAGATAGATAGATAGATAGATATAGACAGATGGACGAACAGGCACAGATAGATAGATAGATAGATAGATAGATAGATAGATAGATAGATAGATAGATAGATAGATAGACAGACAAGCAGGGATAGATAGATAGATAGATAGATAGATAGATAGATAGATAGATAGATAGATAGATAGACAGACAAGCAGGGATAGATAGATAGATAGATAGATAGATAGATAGATAGATAGATAGATAGATAGATAGATAGATATAGACAGATAAGCAGGGATAGATAGATAGATAGATAGATAGATAGATAGATAGATAGATAGATAGATAGATAGATAGATAGATAGATAGATAGATAGATAGATAGACAAGCAGGGATAGATAGATAGATAGATAGATAGATAGATAGATAGATAGATAGATAGATAGATAGATAGATAGATAGATAGATGATAGATCAATAGATCGATAGATAGATAGATTTTTCAGATGGTTAATTGTAGATTGTGTGAATAATCCTATCATAGATAGATAGATAGATAGATAGATAGATAGATAGATAGATAGATAGATAGATAGATAAACATATAGATAGATAGATAGATAGATAGATAGATAGATAGATAGATAGATAGATAGATAGATAGATAGATAGATAGATAGATAGATTTTACAAACTGATTTTTCCAGATAGTTAATTGTAGATGGTGTGTTATCTTTTCTATCTGTTTATCCATCATAATATAACAGTAACCCTGTAGAGCTGACATAGGCTGTAGAGCTTGGATTATGGGTGTAATGTTTTGTATGTTGTGATGAATTTGTAGTGTGTAGATATATTTTCTATATATATAATCCCTGGTGAGCACATCACCCCACTGTGAGCCCCCTATGGAGGCTGTGCTGTGATCCGTAGGGTCGTGTAATAATAAGTCAGTAGTAATGATCATCATCAGTCTAGACTCCCCTGTCTACCTACCTACCTCCAGACATTAGGTAGCCCCATACGTCTGCCTAGCAGTTCACTTGACAATCACATACATTTACATATGTTGTCACACTGCTTGAAAGGACTGATCAGAAATAACACATTCCTGTTATTATTGGCAAGGCTTTGTAGGAAATGTTTATTTGTCCAAATATGAGTGACAACAGCCTATAACAATGCTGACGATGTATTAAACAGCGGCTTTGACAGGTGGGAAATAACACAGCTCTGCCCCCATCCCCCACAGCCTGGGCTCATGTTAATATTGTGATAAAAGTAACATTTGAAGAGGTTAATGTTGGCTGGCTGGAGTTAAGGCGAATATTGCAGCTTGTGCCCTCCTGCTTTCTCAGCATTGCCTGTCAATCCTCCGGCTTGTTATCCTTACAAGGCATCAGTTTGTTTGGCTGATCTCAGCAAGGTTTTCTTCTCCAAGTCTACGTATAATTGCTATAATTCTACTGTATCATTTGGATCATTGTACTATTGTTGTTTTCTCTTCGTCTTTCTCTCTCCTAACACCGAAATAACGCGCTCCACTGCTAAATTAGCAGCTTTGCCGGGAGACCGCAAATGAATGAAAGTTAGTTAAAAATAAATAAATAAGGCGAGGAGAGGGAATAACTCGGCAGCAGCATTATGACACTGTAATCAAGGCGCATTGTACGGGGGCCAGCGGGACAAT